>NC_133619.1:82808229-83536979 GCF_048593235.1 Sminthopsis crassicaudata | reverse complement strand
TGCTGAGTGACCAATTAAGGCAATTGCTTCATCATCTCAAAGTTTTTCAGAATGAGTCAAATATAACCAGATGCTAGTCGTTCCCAACATATAACTAGCGCTATATTGGCCAGAGCCAGGAAAGGCACTTCTGCTTATGGGCCTTGGGATGACCACCTTATATATACATGAAAATAACTGAACAACCACACACACACATACACATACATATATACACACATTTTATACTTTCAGTGTACTTTCTTCAAAATCCTATGAGGGGGCAGCTAGGTGGCGCAGTGGATAGAGCACCAGCCTTGAATTCAGGAGGACCTGAGTTCAAATCTGGTCTTAGACACTTAATACTTCCTAGCTGTGTGACCCTGGGCAAGTCACTTAACCCCAGCCTCAGAAAAAAATAAAAAATAAAATGGGACAAAATCCTATGAGGCACAATCCTATGTGACATCTATTACAACCCCTCCATTTTATTTGTGAAGAAATTAAGGCTCTTAAAAGTGTTTTTTTCTCTTGCAATCTCATTGCTCAATCAACATGGCTGTTGGTCTACACTTTCCACTATACTATATTGCCTCTAAAAGTATAAAATAAAATAAATATAAAATATAAAAACAAAAATATAAAATAAAATAATTCACATTTAGATGATGTTTATAAATCACTTTCTTCTTGACAATTTAGTGAGCACCAGCCCTGAATTCAGAAGGAACCGAGTTCAAATCTGGTTTCAGACTTAGCACTTCCTAGCTGTGTGACCCTGGGCAAGTCACTTAACCCCAGCCTCAGGGGAAAAAAAAAAAGAAAGAAAGAAAGAAAGAAATTTTAAAAAACAGGGGCAGCTAGGTGGCGCAGTGGATAGAGCACCAGCCTTGAATTCAGGAGGACAATTTAGTGAACTAGGTTGTCGAAGTATTTTGATCCTCTATTCACAGTTGAGTAAACTGGGGTTCAAAGCATCTAAATGCTTTGAATTCATGTCTTTTGACTCCAAAGATGGTATTATTTTTTTCTAACCAATTTTCATGCCCCCACAAAAACTGCGAATTTTGTTATGTGAAGATAACCAAAAGGTATGACATTATTTTAACCCAAATACAGTTTTTATAAGGAAAATAAAATACATTGACACAAAATATGCAAAATACAGGATGTTTCAAAAGTCTCTTAAACTTAAAGATACTAAAACTTAAAGTTGTAGTAAGACTTTTGAAACATGCTATGTAGGTGACTAAAGAATTAGTGAAGGGTAACAATTTAAAATTATTTCCTTAATTTGCTAATTTTTTAGCATGAAATGGTTTATCAGTTTCTCAGTAAGGATTAAAGTGTTGATTCCAAGGCATTAACTCTAATCCAGTGTGAATAAGTGATGTTATTCCTTCCAATGACAGACATTACCTGTAAACCTTTTCATTGAAAAGGCCATGTTTTATGTCTCGTCTTTCCCCTCCATGTAGCATTACCCCTAGAGTGCTGCTATAAATAGGCCTGCAACCGCTGCTGCTGTTCTGGAGGCAGCTGAATTTCAGTGATGGGAGAAGACATTCTGGCACAGCAGTTTGCAGGATTTAACTGTAGTCTTTCTGGATGAAAGATGCCAGAAATCTGAGTTGCTTCTATTTAATCAAGATAGGTATGAATCTTCCCCCCAGTGGTTCGGTGATTACAACAATAAATTATTGTTAGGGGAAATTGCTTTGCTTGATATAATGACTATAATATCACTTTATAGGAAAAAGTGAGACTTACTTCAGGTAGTGAATGATATCGTTGGTAGTATGATGAAGAGGACCGGGGACTGAATGTATCATTGACGTTTTGCTTGGAGGTGAATGTGTCATTGATGGTTTGCTTTTTAATAAGATCTTCAACATCTTCTACCAATATCCTAAGAAATTAAAAAAAAATTATTAGTTGGTTTCCAAAAAATTTTCTGTGCCTAGGGAAAACAAAACAGGCGTATTTTTCCCAGAAAAGACTACCATATTGCCTAAGACTACCTCCCAACTGCTACTGGTTTACAATTATCCACACCCTGAGTTCAAATGTAACATAGACATTTCCTAGCTATGTAACCCTGGACAAGGCCCTTAATCTCTTTATGCCTCAGTTTCCTTTTCTGTAAAATGTGGTTAATAGTAGCCCTTCCTTCCAGAGTTGTCATGAAAATCAAATAAGATATTTGTGAAGTATTTACTGTTACCACCACTAGTATAACTATTATTAGTGGTATATTAAACATCACCACCACGACTAGTATGATTACTACTACTATGATATCTACTATCACTACTATTATTATGTTCAATAGTTCCGTTTAATTGTCATATGCTTTATAGCCTGCAGAACACATTAACAAATACGAACTTGTTGGCTCAAAATAACTCTTTGAGGTAGACAGAGTAGCAATTGTTATGCACATTTTCTAGATAAAAGAAATTAGAAATAAAGAAAGTTCATTGGTAATAGAAGGTTTCTCATAGAAAAGTTAGCAAGAAGAGGAATTAAGTTTCATTGGACAGGGACCTTTATATTTTCTCCCTCAGCACCTAGCATAGTGCTTTGTACAGAACAGGCATCTAATAAATGATTATTAAAAGAATATTACAAGCAGGAATTCATATAGCCTTTTAGTCATTCATTTGGACATAAATAGAATGCATTACCTTAAATCAAGTCCATGAACTTGGTTGTTATTTTTAATTATTATTATTTTGATGACAAGATATCAATATATATTGGTTTCCTTTGATTCTGTGTATTTTATGTATTAAAATATTATTCTAAGAAGAGTATCCATGTTTCAACAAACAGTAAAGGTACTCATTACACACAGAAAAATTTCAAAATCCCTCTTCTCTGTGGTAGGAATTGACAGCCACTTAAAATCTGACAGTCACTCCCCACCAAAATTATTCCTTCCCATAAAGGCACTCTGTAAATAAGGGTCTTTTTATGAGGCATACATTGCAACTGGATTAACATTATTACCATTAGCACCGTTTTCAAATAGCACAGAGCAGAATCCCAAGGAAATAGACCAAGACCAGTTGAAGTCTGATGAGAGAGGGAGGCTCCTGATGGGATGTTTTTGGAGCACTGGGCTGGCCATTCTGGGAAAGGGATGAGGGCATTGGGCATCTGGACAAAGATTGGAGGAGGGGAGAGAATGATGTCAAATGGGGTTAAGGGGACACAAAGGAAAGTCTGAAGAGGCTCTATGACAAATTTCATCAGTCATATGACTTTGTCTAGGGAAGTATTTTCAAGAAAATTGGTTAATTTTAAATTAAGGCACAGTGACAGAATAAAACCCAGAATAAAAACCAAATAAAACCTTCAGTCCTTAATTTCTTTTTGAAAAAGTACACACTGAGGTGAAAAGAAGCTCTGTCTCCTCAGTTTTAACTTAGAATCTTAAAATGTCTAACCAGAAGGAGCCTTAGAGATCAGCTAATTTGAATATCCTCCTTTCTCAGGTGAGGATCTGAGATGTAGAAAAGTTAAGTGACTTTCCCACCCAAGGTTTTACAGTAGATTAAATGAATAAGAGAGGAGTTTGATATGGTGCTTCTTCTTTTCCAACAAGCAATGGTAACCCTACCTGAATATGATTTTATTCTGGTTTAAAAAGGTTTTCACTCTGTCCACATAAGAATCATTGACATAGAAATGGACTTCTTCTGACTTTTTAATGAATTCCACATCATCTGGCTTCCAGAGAACAACCTGCATTTTTCACAGTAAAAGACAGACACATACTTTATTACTCTTCAATACATGGAAACATGAGCATAAGTTGACAAGTGTCCCCAAGATACTAAAGCAGTAACCATGTGAAGCCCTACTATAAGTCGACTTTTTGTCACTGTTGCCATTGATGCTTGATTCTTTGTCTTGCCACTTTTGTCTTGCCAAGTACCAAGGCCTGATCTTGCTACCTTAGGTCTCCTCCATCCTAGACTAGGCCCCAGATCATATGAATAGTCTCTCTCATCCAATGGAATAAAGAAGTCTTTTTGCCAATAACCTCTGTGAACTTTTTGGTATTTTATTTCATTCTTCAGAATTAACAATTGGCATAAAACGTTTTGCTATAATCTCTTTGAGCTCTTTGATAATTTATTTTTCAGAGTTTATTTAATGTCTCAGGACAAATCCTTGATTTCTACCCTAGTTATGACTCTGCAAGATATCCTTAGTCAACATCCAAATATAATCCTTGGTGAGATGATGAAGAAAAAAAGATGTTAAATGAAGAGAGAGGGTGACAGTCTGATGACATCTCTCTGAAGGCCTGAATTCCAACTCAATGCAAAAAAAATCTGATGTGAATGCCAATATGTAATAAAATTTTCTTTTATCCTTCTGAACAAACATATCAAGGGGATGTGAAAAGCGGTATAGGGAATGGACCTGTGATTTCATGACAATAACAATACCCTAAGAAAGACCTATCAATGTACCTTCTTTGTAACTTATAGTCCTGGAGAATTTCTCAGAGCATTGACTTACCCAGGATCACACAGACAATATCGGTCTCAGGCAGAGGTGGGAAAAGTTAAGTGTAAATACACAAAATATTATATAGGAAAAAAACACTAAATATGAACTTGTCAAAAACAATTAATGTAAGGGTCATTGTGAGCAAAATTACCTCAAGTGTCATTATCATGTCCTGGAGAGTTCTGATTTGTCTAGTTGTTCGAGGGAGAGCAGTTAAAACCTTTCCACTGGAAAGAAATAACAGGTTAAAAAATATTAAAGGGGAATTTCATTGTCCCAGCAGTACCTGAAATCTAACATATACAAAACTAAACTATCACCTTTCCCAAGATAACTACTCTTCCTTCTATTCGCCTGCAGGTCTCCCAGTCATCTAGACTCAAAATTTGTTATCTTTGATGTTTTCTTCTCCTTCCTTCCTCAAACCCAAACACTTATCTTCTCTTCATACCCTAGTTCAGACCCTCCTTACATTTAACCTGGACTATTTCTTTCCCAGTCCTTTCATACTGGGAGAAATAAACTTACAGATAGAAACCAACCTGGATTTCTCCAGTCTGAACTCAGATCACATAGGACTTTAATCGTTGAACAAATGAACCATTGATAGCGGTTGCACCATTTGGATGTCCTGATCCAACATCAAGGTCGTAAACCCTAATTTTTGATATGGGCTCTCAAATCATAATAGTCTCCTAATAGATCTTTCACCTCCTCTTTAGTCCTTCTCCAAGCAATCATATATACTTTTTTAAAATTAATTTATTCATTTACAAAGCATATGCATGGGTAATTTTTCCAACATTGACCCTTGCAAAACCTTTTGTTCCAAATTTTCCCCACTTTCCCCCCTACCCTATCCCCTAGCTGGCAGGTAGTCCAATACATGTTACATATGTTGAAATACAGATCATATATATTTTTCATGTATTTTTTATTATAGCTTTTTATTTACAAGATATATGCATGGGTAATTTTTCAGCATTGACAATTGCAAAACCTTTTGTTCCAACTTTTCCCCTTCTTCCCCCTAACCCCCTCCCCCAGATGGCAGGTTGACCAATACATGTTAAATATGTTAAAGTATAAGTTAAATACAATATATGTATACATGTTCAAGCAGTCATTTTGCTGTATAAAAAGAATTGGACTTTGAAATAGTGTACAATTAGCCTGTGAAGGAAATAAAAAATACAGATGGGCAAAAATAGAGGGACTGGGAATTCTATGTAGTGGTTCATAGTTATCTCCCAGAGTTCTTTTGCTGGGTGTAATTGGTTCAGTTCATTACTGCTCTATTGGAACTGATTTGGTTCATCTCATTGTTGAAAATGGCCATATCCTTCAGAACTGATCATCATATAATATTGTTGTTGAAGTTATATAATGATCTCCTGGTCCTGCTCACTTCACTCAGCATCAGTTCAAGATCATATATACTTTTGCCAGATAATCTTACTATGAACCACTGAAATCACATCCATAATCATTTCACAGTGTCTATCAAAATTAAAAATAATGAAATTATAATTTTCAACCCCAAAATCTTTTCAAAACTTGAGTTCTACATTAACGGATTTCCATTGGATATTTCCACTTCTGAATGAATCTACCTCAAATTCAACATGTTCAAAGTCGAACTTATTTTCTCCCCTAATTTTATTCCTTAAAACTTTCCTATTTCTATTCTTAGATACTTTCCTATTTTGTGGTCCTCGTAGCCAATTCTATATCCACAATATCTCTCTACACTTAAATAGACACCATCTTTGTTCAGGCCCTCACCTAGACTATTGTGACAATCTCCTAATTGCTATTTTTGCTTCCAATTTCTCCTTTTTACACATTTTGGTATTCAAAGTCCTGTGCCAGTGGCTAGGGATACAAAGAAAGGCAAACTTGCCTTGTAGAAAGTCACAATTTAATGGGGGGAAGACAACATGCAAACAACATTCAAAAAAATACACACGTAGGACATATAAGAAACAAAAGGAGAAAGGTACTCGAATTAAGAGGAGTTGTTAAAAACATTCTTCTAAAAGGTGTTGAATGAATCCAGGGAAGTCAAGAGAGGAAGAAGAGAAGAAAGAACATTTCAGGCATGGGAAACAGTCAATGAGAAGGCCCAAAGCTGAAAGATCACTCTCATTCTAGCCATTTGTTGCAGGAACTATGAGGAAACTAGTATTTCTGCAATGAAAAGTATAGACTGGGTTACAAAGATATAAGAAGACATTAAAAGTAGAAGAAATCAGATTTACACTTTTTCCTTAACTCAGACTTTCAAAATGTGTTCTTCCTTCAAGGCTCAGCTCAGAAGGTGTTTTCTCTGTGAGGCTTTCCCTAATTCCCTATCCCTTCCTTGCACTCCTCTTGTTTGTACTTTTCTCTTTATTCAATTACCCTCTATTTAATTTTATGTTTGTGTGCCATGTTATCCAGCAGAATGTAAGCTCTTTGACAATAGGAGCTTGTGTTTTTTCTTTATATTCCCTGACACATAGTACAGTGCCTACACATAGTAGATAACTAACAAATGTTTATTGATGCAAATTTAATCAAATTAGCCTATCATCATAGGATTTTCACAATTTGATATCCTCTTAGGAAAGTTTCATGGCCCAGTTGAGTGAAGACTTAACTGAAGATTATAAGACTTAGATTCTAGTCCCAACTTTAGCACTAACTATGAAGTCTGAATATATCATTTTACTCCCCTGGAACTTAGAATCCTTAAGTATAAAATGAGGAGGTTGGACTAGTTGATCTCAATCTCATCTATGTCTAAAATTCTATGAATTTATGATTTTATACCAACCCATTTTTATCTCACACCATTCATTGTCTTTCATCAATATTCCTTGATTTCTCCCCTTTTGCTAAAGTATTACAGACACCTAGAAAATCCTTCCTTATCTATTTTCTATCTGGTTTTTCTTTAAAGGCCTCCACAATCTGGCAATGATCTGCCTTTACATCCTCCTAAGCATTTAATGCACTGCTAGATGGCTCCAGTAGGAAGGGCAGAGCAAGAATATTTAAGCTCATATTCAGCCTTAGACTCTTACTAGCTGTGTGACCCTGGGCAAATCATGTAATCCTGTTTGTCCTAATCTGCAGGAAAAGGAAATAGTAAATCACTGCATTGCCCCATAGACAGTATGATCCACAGAAACACAAGGAGTTGAACATGACTGAATGATAACAACAAGCTTTTAAAACACTGCTATGCACAAAGTGTAAAATATTTACAAATGGTTCATTAAACAAATAAACAAATGAATGAATGAGTGAGTGAATAAATAAATAAGAAAATGAATGAATGGATGAATAAATAAGTAGATAAATAAATAAATGAATGAATGAATAAATAAATAAATGAAAGAACAAATAAATAAATAAATGACTGAATGAATAAATAAATAAATAGAAAAATAAATAAATAAATAAGTGAGTAAATGAGTAAATAAATAAATGAATGAATGAATAAATTAATGAATGAATGAATAGATAGATAGATAGATAGATAGATAGATAGATAGATAAAAGAAGAGAGAGAATCTGTGCAAACAAAAATCTCTCTGCAAATCAATGTTTAGCACGGTCCTAGGCACACAGATGACACTTCATAAATGCTTATTGATTGATTGGCTAAACAAAAAAAAATAAAATAAAATAAAAAAAAAAGGAAACATCATACTAGTTTCTCTTTCTGGTCTTCCAAGCAAAAACAATCAAAAACACTTTCTTTTTTCATTTTTTTTTTTTTGTTGTTGTTGTTAAGTGACTTGCCCAGGGTCACACAGCTAGGAATTGTCTGAGACCAGATTTGAACTCTGGTCCTCCTGAATTCAGGACTGGTGCTCTATCCACTGCGCCACCTAGCTGCCTCCTAAAAGAACTTTCTTAATACTTTTGTTGTAAAATCAACAGATCTCCAATGGAGAGGGACCCTCTCTGAATTAAGACTTTAGGAGTCAGAATTGAAGGAATATTAATTTAATCCAATTGCATCATTTTACAAATTAGGAAAGTGATATACATAGAGGTGAAACTGACTGTCTCAAGGCTACATAGGTAGTGAATGACTCAGAAGTTAGGATTATGCTTTTCAGAAGTACAGGCAGTACTGTAATAAAATAAAGCCAGACTGAGTTTCTCCTCCAAATGAAGGCCCTAAAAGGTATAACGGGGTCAGCATAGTAGAAGGATATTGCAGAATAAGAAGATTCCAAGACCTGAAGTAAGTCTCAGAGTAAGAGACTAGTTCAATTAAAGTCAAAAGCATAACTTAGAGGGATATAGAGCATTACCTGTCTGGGAAATCATGAAAATGGAGGCTTGGAAAGGACCCCACCAATGGGAAAAGAGGGCTGACATGGTGGAGGGATAATGCAATATATTCAAAGAGTATTGAAATTCAATAAGAAAAAAGTAAAAAAAAAAAAAAAGATCCTTGGGGAGATGAGTTCTGGTATGAGGGCTTTTAAGAGGAAAAAGAAAAAAGAGGAAGCGTAGAAAGGAGAAAGAAGGTGGGGTCAGATTTGTTATTTCTCATAATTAGGGTACACAAAAAAGAACATACAAACAGAAGAAGATGTGGGAAGAGGTGATATCAGAGGAACCTCATTATTATCTGAAATGAAAAGATGTTTGAATACACATATGTAAACAATGTGGTTTATTAATAAAATTAAGTTCAGCAAGGAAATGAATGAGAATATGTGATGCGAGTTAAAAGGAAAGATATAACTGAGGAATGATAGAGGTAAGCAAAACAAATTTCCTGATCCTGAAAGGGAAATTAAAAGAGGAAAGGAAAGAAAACTATTAGAATCCAAGAGGGTGGTTTACATTTCCTCTTAGATAATGGGAAATTTTTTTCTTTTTTTTTCTTGTCATTATTATTTTTTATTATAGTTTTTATTTACAAAACATATGCATGGGTAATTTTTCAACATTCACCCTTGCAAAATCTTCTGTTATAACTTTTCCCCTCTTTCCCCCACACCCTCCCCCTAGATGGCAGGTAGTCCCATACATGTTAAATATATTAAATACAATATATGTATACATATTTATACAGTTATTTTGCTACACAAGAAAAATCAGATTTAGAAAGAAGGTAAAAATAACCTGAGAAGAAAAAATCAAAAAATGCAAGCAACAGTAACAAAAAGAGTGGAAATGTTATGTTGTGGTTTATACTCATTTCCCAGAGTTCTTTCTCTGGGTGTAGCTGGTTCTGTTCATTACAGATCGATTGGAACTGATTTGGATCCTCTCATTGTTGAAGAGGGCCACGTCCATCAGAATTGATCTCATATAGTATTGTTGTGGAAGTGTATAATGATCTCCTGGTCCTGCTCATTTCACTCAGCATCAGTTCATGTGAGTCTCTCCAGACCATTCTGAAATCATCCTGCTGGTCATTTTTTACAGAACAATAATATTCCATAAAATTCATACATCACAATTTATTCAGCCATTCTCCAATTGATGGGCATCCATCCATTCAATTTCCAGTTTCTTGCCACTACAGAAGGGGCTGCCACAAATATTTTGGCACATACAGATCCCATTCCTTCCTTTAAGATCTCTTTGGGATACAAACCCAGGAGCAACACTGCTGGATTAAAGGGTATGCATAGTTTGATAACTTTTTGAGCATAGTTCAAAATCACTCTCCAGAATGGTTGGATGCATTCACAATTCCATCAACAATGTATAAGTGTCCCCGTTTTCCCACATCCTCTCCAACATTCATCAAATAATGGGAATTTGTTAAATAAATTGTGATTTATGAACATAATGAAATATTTTGTTCTGTAACAAGTCTATAGATGATTTCAAAGAGTTCTGAGTAGAATGAACTGACAATTATGAACAATTAATATAAGGACTGTGATATTGTAAAGAAAAACATTTTTGAAAGAACTAAGATCTCTTGATAAATTCAATGACCAGTCAGGTCTCCAGAGCATCTTTAATTAAGCAAATTACCTACCCTCTGACAGAAAGAGATGATGGACACAGTTTGCAGAAAGATATATATGTCTAACATGGCCACTGTGTAGATTCATTTTCCTAGACCATACTTATTTGTGACAAGAAATTTTTTGCCTGTCTTTCACTTAGTTTTTAACTAAGATGGAAATGGAACAGAGGAGAGTTAGCAATAGTGATGCCAAAAAGAAAAAAAAAGAAAAAAAAAGAAAGAAAAGATGCCTTATATAACATTTTTTTAAAATGCACAGAAGAGAAAAAATTTAAGAAGGAAGCATAGGCAAGCAAGAAATTTTGAAAATAACAAAGTTTTATAAAATATGCCTTTAAAAAAGGAGGTGGTAAAAAATAAAGATTATGGGTTAATATAGAATATTTTTATGTTCTACTGGGTATATAAAATAATATTTAAATTAATAATTTTAAAATAATTTTTTTAAAAAGAAGAGTTGTACTATAGGAACTAAATGAACAGAATAAACTGGTCTTTATGTGATCTTATTTTCAGTAGTCAAATACAATATGGTCTGATCTAGGGGAAAGAATACCTTGTTTCTCAACTCATCTTTGACACTACACATATGACTTTTGGATAGGACATTTAATTTCTCTGAGCCTCAGTTTCCTCAGCTGCAAAGTGGAAAGATGATCTCTAAAATCCTTCATAAGCTTCTCTCTGAATCTTATGAACATTGTGCATTTCTTCTCTATATATATTTTTCCTTTCATTTCTCTCTCTCTCTCTTTCTCTCTCTCTCTCTCTCTCTCTCTCTCTCTCTCTCTCTCTCTCTCTCTCTCTCTCACACACACACACACACACACACACACACACACACACACACACACATACACACACACACACACACACTCCCCCTTCTTCCTTTTCCTCTCCCTGTATCCTCTCAATCTCTCCTCCCCTCCCTCTTCCTTCTTTCTGTTTAACTGTGTGAATTGCCTTCGCTGCCAACCAGCACTTGGGCAAGCATTTCCCAGTACAATTAATGGCTTTGTTTACAAGGATCTTGTTAGCATTTTATCTCTACATCACAGCAGGAAACATAATAACCAAAAAACAAACCCCAAAAAAGCTTTAAGAAGAAGTCGGTTTGTTAGCTCTTTTCAGTAGATTTTATAGTCTACTCTTGGCAAGCAACTCATTGAAACTTCTTGTTCATAATGAAATAAGAATTGCTAGAATTTTTGTTTTTACTCTTTGTTCAACAATATATCATTTTAGTAAGAGAAGCATTCAGAGGAATTCAATAAGGAGTTGATTTTCACTTTAGGGAAAAAGTTTGTAATCTCATTTACAAACAAAGTTTCCTTTTGGAGGGAAGGGAACCAAGAATCATCAATGCAATATAATGTCACAATTCAGTTCATTGCCAAAGACAAGATCTTTCATTTTCCCACTAACTCTGAAGTACTGGCCCTTTCATAATCATGTATTATTTGGAGCAGCAGCAAAAGGATATTTTGTGTGAAACACCAAGAAAAGCAGCTTCAGGAGAAAAACAATTCTGAGGACCCAAGAGAGAAAACAGACTCTCAAATAAAAGTACTGAGAAGACCTGAGTGAAAGCAATGCAAAATTAAAAATATTGACTGTTATTAGAGATGGTGGTACATTGTTTCCCAACAGTTAACTTTAAGATTGTTGTTTTTAGGACTTTAAAGTTTATTGCTGGGAAACTTTAAATCAAAGGTTTGGAACTATAGGATAACAATATATGGACTTGGTTTCCCATTCGAAATATGAATTTGAAATGTCTCAACCAATGTTAGAAACATGTGAAACATATGAAAAATCCCTAATTTAAGGAATTAAGAGTAAAAAAGAGAAAGGAGATCAGGAGACTTTTTTGATGTGCATTTGTTCATATGTCTTTTTATACTTATTTGTATTCATTGTGTGAAGTAGGGAAAGCCAGAAAAGCAACATCCATTGTTGTCTTTCCAAAGGTGTCAAAATTGGCCAAGTAAGGAGGTAACCAGATTAACATGTAATTGTGAAATATTTAACAAAATCAGTAAAAATACAACATAACACCGAACAGATTAATTTGAAGTTTTCTAAATTAATACACAACCTAATCCATTACTATTTGAATTTGACACTATAGCTTGAGACAGGAGAAGCCTCTTAAAGGTTTCCCTTTGTTGTCTTGATAAGGATGATAAGAAAATGATAATTTTCTATGAATAAAATGGGAGGAAAAACTCTCAATGTCTATGGAGAGCAAGATCTGAGTAGCTTTGAAGATATCCAGACTTTTTATTAAAAGTGTTATGCTGCTTTAGCTCCTAGCCAGTAGAACTGGGAAGTTCTGCAACTCCCAATTTTAGGATTACCATTAGCTAAAAGAGCTAACTCTGGTCCAAGGGATTCCAGAGAGAGAGAGCAAAGATTCAAGTGAAAGGTGAGCAAGCAAGGCAAAAGTTACAGAAAGGCACTCTGAATTTGCAGGGCCTTCAGTTATGCAACAGTTATTTGTGGGCATCATCTGTCTATCAGGTTTCCACCTAGGTACAAACTATAGGTGAGTTGCACAGACTCAAAACATAATCAAGACTTTCAAGGAGCAGCATTCAGGCAATGCTCTAAATCAGACTGTTTAGGGTTAACTGAAAATTTGCAGCTCACTAATCTGAGCCAATCCTGAGTTCCTTGAAAACCTGGGGAAATTGTAGGAATTGACTTCATCTTGTGACTCAATTCTGTATCTAGATCAGTTCCCTTTCTATTCAGTTATGGGTCCAATCCAATTTCTGTCTTCTGAAAAAAATTATTCAGGTTATGGGAATTGTGAGAAAGGTTTATTGTATTGTTTGAACCCACCCCTGATTGGTTGAGAAACTGGGATCACTTTTCTATCTGTTGCTTAGAGAATCTTAAATAGGTACCTTGGTTATTGACTCAGGTGTGAAGATTGATACAAGGAGTTTTCTCACAATTATACATCTCAAGCAACACATGGTTTTAGTTTTTCCTTGAAAATTGTTCCCATACTGATCAACCAGTTATTTTTCCCATGTTCCTTTAATTAAATACAGGCATGGGAGGTGGGGGAGACAGGAAGTGAATCTTTTTCTGAAATCAGAGAATTATACCTGTTTGCTCTCTCCCTCCCAATCTGAAAAGCCCTTACTTTTTTCTCCAATTAGAAATCAGATCACCTAATTTTGTATTCTAGTTTATGCCATGTTACTTCTTTTCTTTTAATATACCAAAAAACTGCTTCCATCTTTATTTGGAGGCCAGTGCCAAGCTGAGGAAGCCTAGTCCCAATTTCTTATGCAATCAACATGTATTGCTTAATAAATCAATATGCTCAGAAGTTCAAACCTTTGTTTCGTCTGTTATTTTAATCAGGTTTCACCCATCAAAGAACACAGTACTCAAAGCGCAGAAAATGTAGTTGACACCACCCTAGATAATACAGATTAGGACCTCTAGAAGTTGCAGAACCTGATTTAATAAAAAAGTCCCTATTTAGGAATTAAGACTGAAAGAATAAGAAAAAATGATAAAATAAGGAGCTATTGTGAGGACATACTTAGGATCTATATGACTACAAATACCAAACATTCCTTATGGAAATAAAAATAAACTAAAGAGAAATTGCAGAAATATTAATTGTTTATGGTTGGATTAAGTGAATATAATAAAATTGACAATACTATAATTTTTTCAGTGCCATAATCAATCAAACTATCATAGAATTATTTTATAGCACTAGAAAAAACAATAATGAAATTTATTTGGAAGAACAGAAGTCAAGAATATCAAGAGAAATAATGGGAGGAAACAGGAAGGAAGGAAGTCTATCAGTGCCAGATATGAAACTATAATAAAAAACAGAAATAAACAAAATGATTTAATACTGATTAAGAAATAGAGAGGTTGGTCAATGGAACAGATTAGCTATACAACATAAAGTTGCAAATGAAGACAATCCAATAAACCCAAAGACTCAACAAAACTGAAGCAAGAACTATTATTAGCTCTACTAATTCTAATAATAAAATTTCAAATTAATTTTTAATGCAGTATGTTCTTATACACAAAAAATGAATGTACCAATACTACAAATAATAAAAAGAAGCAAAAACACAGGTCTCAGAATTGTCTATACATCTTATTATGATGCTTATGGAAACCTTAATAGTTCTTGAGTTCTAAGACAGCAGTGAATTAAATGTATGTAAACACCAGCTATCATATATTATAAATCAAAGTTTTCAGACTGGGAAAGAACATTGGAGATTATCTAATAGAAATTTCACTTCACAAATAAACTCCCTCATTTACATTTTATAGAGGCTCAAACAAGTTAAATGATTTGCCTGGAATCACACAGCTAACTAGTTAATGGCAGAGCCAAGTCTCCTCAATTCCAATACAATGCTTTTCCCTCTACACAATCCAAATCTATATTACACAGAGGGGAAAGCACAGGGCTTCTTTCTAATCAGAAGATCAAGGTTCAAGTCTGGATTCTGACACTTTTCTTTCTATGTGATTCTGGAAAAATCACAAATTTTCGGAGACTATTTCTTTAGCTATAAAAGGGGGGTTAATAAAATGTGTACTACCCACTTCACAAAAAAGCACCTTAAAGGATTATACAAATTTGATCTATTACCTACCTTCTCCAATTTCCCCTTCCCCCTACTTCAATATCCCCTTTTCAAACTGTCTCCATTTAAATATGATACTAGGAAACATTCACTTCAGCATGAGAAGTTTTGGGATTTTAATTATTTTTTTTCTTTAAATACTATTTCTAATTCCTAGATTTTCTCAGAATCTTTGTTTTCTCTTCTAAATTAGAACTAAAACCACAATGATGACACTAAATCTAAGGGCATCAGATTAGATTAAAGCCTACTACTTCACTCATGATAACCAGAGTCATAACTAAGGTAGGGATGAGGGTTTTGCTCCAGGGAGATAACTTTAGAAAGTGCTGATAGAATTTGTGGTTTTCATGCATCAGGGAAACTGTTACACTTAGCACCTGATTAGCAAGAATACTAAGTTAAAATATGAAGCTACTAAATAGTAGTTCTTGATCTGTTGTCTCCCCCTATCAGTGTCCTCTTGAACAGTAGTAATTTTGTATTTTCATCCCATCCTCTTCAACTAAGGTCAATTTGTCCTGGGAGATTGTGTGTAATACTTGTCCTAGGCTTAAAAATTCCTTGTTACAGCTCTGGGAGTGATTAAAAAGGTTAGGAACATAGTTAGGAATCTGGCTGCATTTTTAGTGCCAGATTCCTAACTCCTACACACTAGTTTGATTCAATATAGGGAAAACTGGAAGAAAAAAGGAAACTTCTCACCACAGTCCAGGATCTACTGAGTTACCTCTGAAACGCGATGACATGCTGCTCCTGCCAGACAATAGCTAAAAGGAATCCCAGGATATAAAGCTTCATCTCAACAGGATTTTGAACTAAATCAAAGTAACCAGAGCAAAGCTGAAGGTCCAGTGCCCTGATCATTGATTGTGAAAGAACCTTCTTTACACAGTGGTTAAAATGTAATGTCATTTGTGATTTCACAGCAGTGACTCAGTCAATCAACACAAACCTCTTTAAAGAGAGGACAAGGATGGCATGTATTGTTAGTAGTACCTCAACAGTTCCATTTTGTCATAGTTAAGTCAATATTCTGGTTGTGAAGCTCAAAATTAGAAAGTTATGGTTGAATGACATTTTTTTTCTTAGCCATAAAATTTAGAGCTAAAAAGGACCTTAGTGATTGTCTATTTCAAACTTCCCTCTTTTCAGATGAGGAAACTGAGACCCAGAGATGTAAAGGGACTTATCCAAACTAACTGACAGAAGTATGATGTTAACCTTAGTCCTTGCACTCTAACTCTCTGCTCTCCTTGTAACTTTTAAGTCTGGATCCCAGAAGAGAAAGAAGGTAGAGAAAAGGAGTAATAACACTATCAGTATTATACTGGTTAAATTGTGCCCAAGTGACAATGACCAACTAATCTGTATCAACCCCAAGAGCTCTTCCTAGTGGTGTGTCTACCCTAGGTTAGTAGAAGCTCTATGGTAGATTGGGTATCCTTATCAATGTCGTAGGTAACCAGAAGTTAAAAGGGAGAGCTAATATACTGAGTAGGAGAACATAGATTCAAAAAGGTATTGCTATGACACAAGGAATGTTTGAAACCAAGTCCAGTAAAGGGGAAGGAGTACTAGACTTAGAGTCAAGTTTTCATTTGAGTACTAGTTCAACTAGGGAGTTAAGGAGGTCTAGCCCCTCTAGTATGAAGGCTTGCTGGGCTCTTTTCAGGGCTGTTCTTTCACCTTCAGTGTCTCCTTTGCATTCAGCTCTCACTGTGACCCCAAAAAGCTGAAGTATTTCCTGTAAAACTGTCTTGACAAATGGGCTAAGCTACATTAAGTGTGATTGATAGGGCTGAAACCCAATGATGAGTCAGAAGGTTGTCTCCCCCTGGCAGAAAGGACCAATGAGAACAATTTGTTCCAATGGAAATGAAGGGGTAGAAGCAGGCACAAGGGCTTGATCAGATATTGAAGACACCAACGTCATCCAATGCATCCCAGACCATTGCCAGTCATCTTGACTTTTGTCTTACTACTGGACTTTTGTAACTCTGGAAGATAAAGTAAAACTAATGACTGTGCAATTTTGCCTCATTTAAATCCAATTCATACACAAATCAAAACATCACCCCAAGACACCATTGATCCTCTCTGAAAACACAAGACAACAACAGCAAAAGCTTTGGTGTCCTTTAAGGTTCCTCCCTTCCTCCCTCCCTTCTAGGCCCAATTCAGATACCATATCTCTATGAAGTTTTCACTGATCACCTCCATAACTATCCCTCATGTTAAAAATAATCTCTCTCTACTAAAAGTTCTCATATTATATTGCCTGGACTTTTCTTGTGCACTTATCACACTTTGCTTTGTATCACAATTATTTTTATACTAGTCCATTAAATTTCTAGCTCCTTAATAGCAGAGCCAGAGGGATATCTATATTTATAACTTAATCTGGAGCCCTGGACTCCCCACCAAGGATCTAGGAATCTGAGAATTTAGATGGGAAAAAAAGTAAATCTTTATTTTTACCACTCTCTAATCTAGACATTCTAAGCATCTCTAACTGAAATGCTAAAGCATTTCTTTCCATTAAAAAAGTTTTGGTTTGGGTTTTTTTTTCCTCACAAGGGTCCAAAAGTTTTACTGTGCTACCAAAAGGATCCTTGACACAAAGATTAAGAAGCCATGGTATAGAACAAAGTAGGTGCTTAATAACTGAATGAAAAAGAAGAGCTTTGTGACTTAGTGAGATCTTCCAGTTCCAAAAGGATGGTAGAAATCATCTTCCTGTTCATTAGTACTTGTTCTTTAGTTATAGGATCATAGATTTAAAGCTAAAAGGGAGCTGGAAGATCAATGAGGGTTAGGAATAGCCTTGCCCACAATTGGTTTAAGAAATTGTATGCCCAGCAGGCTGATTTCAGAAAGGCCAGGAGAGACTTATATGAACTTATGCTAAGTGAAGTGAGTAGAACCAAGAGAACATTGTACACAGCAACAGCAAGATTGTGTGATGATCAGTTATGATGGATGTGACTATTTTCAATGGCAAGGTGATTCAGGCTAGTTGCAATGGTCTTATGATGGAGAGTCATCTGCACCCAGAAAGAGGACCATGGGGATTGAATGTGGATCACGTTACTATTTTCATCTTTTTTGTTGTTATTTGCTTGCTTTTTTCTTTCTCATTCTTTTTCCTTTTTGATCTGATTTTTCTTGTGCAGCATATTGTGGATTGTGCATGTTGAACCTATATTAGATTACTTGCTATCTAGAGAGGGAGGTGGGAGAAAGGGAAGGAGAAAAGTTTGGAACAAGATTTTGCAAGGGTGAATGCTGAAAACTATCTTTGCATGTATTTTGAAACTAAAAGCTATTATTGATTTTTTAAAAGACATTGTATCCCTAAAGAGGTCAAAGAAAGAGGAAAAGGAATCTTATGCACAAAAACACTCGTAGAAGCATTTTTTTGTTAGAAAAGAATTGGTTTAATAAATCACACACATACATGTGTCTAAATATATACATATAGACACACATACATATAGATATGTATAGATATATATTCATAGATCTAAAACACTTGGCTTTGGCAAAATGAAGAAAGGAGGATGGCATTTTGGCTTGAACTGAAGAACCATTCCTTCCTGGAATCAACTCTGCCTTCTGACCTTTTTTTTCTCTCAAAGTTTTATCCTCTGAAGTTTTTGAAACTGGGAGGAGCTGGGATTGGGGGAAATTTTGGAACTAAAGTGTAGCATGTCATGGTACCTAGACCCATGCCTTGAGAAAAGACAATTCAGCCACACCTAAAATGCTAGGGCTTCCTGAGAAGGCCTCTACCTTCCATTCTATGGATCTTTTCTTTCCATAGGCTGCTCTAGGCTGCTCAAACCTTCCCGGAGGATCTTGGGGGCAGAGATACATGAAAGTATCAAGGGCCAGTCCTCCACATATGCAAAAATGTTTACAGCAGCCCTTTTGGTAGTGACAAGAAACTGATAACTGAGTGGATGCCCATCAGTTGGAGAATGGCTGAATAAATTGTGGTATATATTATGGAATATTATTGTTCTGTAAGAAATGGCCGGCAGGATGATTTCAGAGATACCTGGAGAGACTTACATGAACTAATGTCAAATGAAATGAGCAGAATTTGGAGACCATTGTACATAGCAACAAGATTGTATGATGATCAATTGTGATGGATGTGGCTCTTTTTATCATTGAGATAATTCAGGCCAGTTCTAATGATCTTATGATGATGAGGGCTATCTACATCCAGAGAGAGGACTGTGGGAACTGAAAGTGGATCACAAAATAGCATTTTCACTCTTTTTGTTGTTGCATTTTATTTTCTTTCTCATTTTTTTTCCCTTTTTGATCTGATTTTTCTTGTGCAACAAGATAATTGTATAAACATGTATGCTCATGGATTTAACATATATTTTTACCATGTTTAACATATATTGGGTTACTTGTCATCTAGAAGAAGACGTAAGAGGAAGGGAGGAAATTGGAACACAAGGTTTTGCAAGGGTCAGTGTTGAAAAATTACCTTGCATATGTTTTGAAAATAAAAAGCTTTAATAAAAAAAAAAGGGGTAAATCCAGTCCTGCTTCTCCTTATAGAAAGATTTTTCTGTCTCATATAACCTGGAGTCACTTTTCTAAAAGTTTCATGTCCCAATGCTCTTGAGGAAGACTGAAAGCATACCTGACTAGCAGTCAAAAGAACAAGATACTAATGCCTGCTCTCATGATAACTCTAGGTGTATATTATTCATCTGTAAAATGAGGAGACTGAAAAATATTTTAATCTTAAAATCAATTATATTAGAGAAATAAACCTGTGGTGCTTCCTTGGTTAAAGTTAGAAGTTGACATTGTTTAAGCAAATATCTAAAAGTCAGACGGCTCTTGAAGATTTCTGCAAGTATCTCAGTTTCCTAAGTTGTTTTCATTTTCTTTTTAAGGCATCACTTATTCTGATTCTCAGTGAAACAATAACTGACATTCATATAGCACTTATGAAATAAAATAAAATAAATGAGTTTAGGAAGGTGGTCTCCAAGATTGCTTCCAACTCTAATAATCTATGAGTCTATGAGATCTGAGCTCCTTCTGACTGTAGCTCAGAGTTAATATCTGTAAAAGATAATCAAGTCATCCTCTATGACTTTGGTCATTTCTCTCTGGGGCCACAGTTTCCTTCTCTATAAAATGAAAAGGCTGGATCAGGTCACTGGAGTCAAATTCAAATAAAAATGAGGACAACTAAACCACTTATAAGAATCCCTGTTACTCACATATTGACTTAGAAAACCACATATTAAGATTTCCATGGTTTTGTGGTATTTTATTTTTTTCATTAAATATTTCCCAGTTACATTTTAATCTGGTTCTGGCCATACTGAGGACTTTTGCTGCATAGGGCTGTGAGCCTATGTGTTTGATACCCCTGCCTCAGTAACCTTTAAAGTTACTTCTATCTCTAATATGATACTTTGAGGGGCTTTTTATGTATGTCTGACAGTGAGTAGCAGAAATGGTTTTAATCCCTCCTCTAAAAGTATATTCCTTGTTTACTATAAAGGTAACTCCATCTTCTGATAATCAGGCTTTTAAAATGTCAAACATGAAGAAACAATTAGCCTTAGCTCCTAGCTATGATGAATAATTAGTTAAATTAAAAAGATACCAAATGTCCTGATGCTTCTATGAGAATGAGGTAGGCTGATGATAGACAAGCAACCCCAGCAGTGTCTCATGATGTCCTGGATTCTCTGTCATCTTTCACAGGTCAACACACTCCTTCTCCGTAACTAAGGTACCTTTCATGACCCAGATTATTTGTGCTGCTTGACCAAGGTACAAAAATTCTAATTGTAGCTCTCTTTAGAGCTATCCAAAACTGGCATGGGGCATCTCTAAAGAAAGTAAGCTCTCCCTCTGTAAATCTCTTCAAACCAAAAGGATGATTGTTCATGTATATTATAAAGTATTTAGCACAATGCCTGGCACATAGTAAGTATTATGTAAACATTAGTTATGATGATGTTGGGGATTTATGTTCAGGTGCAGGTTGGCCACTCACTGAAGGTCCTTCCAACTCAGAGATTCTTAAAATATTAAATTTAAGAGGATAAAGTACTACATTTAAATTAAACTACAGTCAGTAGTACTTTTAAATTTTAAAAGTTAATTGCATTAGTACAAGATGAGGGAGGACTAGCTTGGCAGCAGCTCATATGAGAATCATTTATTCACCACACTTGGCTCTAAATGACTCTTGACTTTTTTTCCAAAAATCAAATCTACTATAAAAGAAGGAGATTTGCCAAAGCTGAGAATATTCAAACGAACATATCATAGATTCTAAAGTCAGGCAACTTGTTCCAAAACTGTCTAAGCAATGCCAGCATAACTAAAGTGCAAAATCTCTAAAGTCATTTTTTTAGCTGTTCTTCAAGCAATGGGCATTTCCTTCCTTTCTGGCTCTTTGCTATTACAAGAAAGTTCTGCTGTGAATATTTTGGTGTATATGGGGCCTTTCTTTCTGTCTTTCTCCACCATGAGATATATGCCTAATGGGATCTCTAGGTCAAAAAGACTGGATATGTTAAGTCGTTTTTTAAAAATCATAATTTCAGATTGTTTTCAAAAATAGTTAGACTAATCCTAAGATCTGCCAATAATGCATTAGAATGTAGTTATATATTATATAGTGTGCCAATCTTTCTGTAGCCCTCCTCCAGTGGTATGCTGAACATTTGGCAACGAAATCCATTCAAAAGAAGCTCTCAGATTATTGTGGCATATTTTTCTGTTAGAAGTAAATTTGAGGAATTTTCTATGTCTTTTAAGAGTGCCTTGAAATTAAATTATGACCAGGGTTTTGGAATAGGTGCTTTTTTCTGGAGAAAAATAGTAATAACTAGTCTTTATATTGTACTTTAGGATGAACAAAGTGTTTTATAAATATTATCTTATTTTACCCTCACAACAACCCTAAGAGATATTATTATTATCTCTTCATTTTACAGAAAAGGAAAATGAACCAGATAGAAGTGACTTGCCCAGTTTCATACAATTAGTAAGTTTGTGGCCAAATTTGAACTCATCTCTTTCTAACTCCAAGCTTAATGTTCTATTCACTGCACCACCCAGCTATCACATAGTACCTGTGAATTCAACCCAATAGGGAATTTTAAGGGGAGTAAACTTTTTTACACCTATACAGGTTAATACTTTCTCTGCAACTGCCAAGAATACTGAGAAGTTAAGTGGCTTGCCTAGAGTTACATGGCCAGCTGATATCAGAGATTAAGATGTTTTGCATTTATATAGCACTTTAAGGTTCAAGATAATATATATTAATAATAATAACTAATATTTATATATTACCTACTATGCACCAGTCACTGGGCTAAGTACTTTACAGTTATTAACTCATCTATTCTTCAGGAAAACCCTAGGAAGTAAATGCTATTATCTTCCCTATTTTACAAATGAGGAACAGGAGACATTAAGACTTACTCGGGATAATACAGCTAGTAAGTGTCTGAGTCCAGATTTTAATCAGGTCTTCTGCACTCCAGGGACAATCCTCTGTACACTATGGCACCCCCTCCGTTCTCCAGCATATTATTGTACTTGATCCTCATAGTATTCCTAGGAAACAAGTAATATTAAAATTGTTACCTATGGTTTACATGTCAGAAAACTGAGATCCATTAGTCTCATCATTACTAACAAGGTCATAGAATTATTAAAAGGATAAGAGTAGATTCCAGGCTTCCAGTCCAAAGTTCTTACATCTCTTGAGTGGATATGTCATTCCAGAAGGACAGTTATTCATAATTGTCACTATCTGTAAAGGAATATTTCAAAGCCATTTATTGCCATTATATAAGCTTTTTCATCTGGCTTAGTACTTTATGAGATGTCAGCAAAAAATATATATATATGTATGTATGTATATATATGTGTGTATGTGTGTATGTATATATATATACATATATATATTTATGTGTGTGCATACATATAATTTTGTATTTCTGTTGGAAAGAACTATGCTGCTTTGTCATCTCCCTGATGAGTAGTGAATGGAATTTAAAGAGAACTGTCAAAATTGCCCAAAGGCAATTCTAGTGTGATAAGCATACTACGGGCAAAAATGTGGTTTTAGCTATGTAAACATAGGCACATATATAATACATATTGCATAGAGTGTTTTATTGTTATTTAGTTGTTTCAGTCATAGCTAACTTTTTGTGACCTCATTTGGGTTTTTCTTGGCAAGGATACTGGAGTGGTTTGCCATTTCTTTCTCCAGCTCTTTTTATAAGTGAGGAAACTAAGACAAGTTACTAAGTAATTTGCCCAGCATCACAGAGCTAATAAATAATTGAGGCTACATTTGAACCCAGGTCTTGCTGACTCTGGGATCGGTGCTGTATCTACTATGTCACCTTGCCATCCTTTATGTTATATACACACACACACATATATACATAATGTGTATTATATGTCTGCACATGTACATATATTATATACTTATGAACATGCACACACAAGCATACATAGACATATATATAAATTTATGTTTGTCTTTGTACACAATATACATGTATGTGCACTTGCATATATACACTAATGTCCTAAAGAGACTGTGTCCCATTATGTCCAAAAATACAAAATCAGCATAAAAAAGAAAATTTACTCTTAAGTAGAATTTTAATTCATTTTTCCTGGTAGGGTTAAAAGCCATGTCCTTACTTCTATTACCAATGAGATGCAGCATGATGATAGAAAGAGTGCTGGATTCAGAGTCAAAGAACCTGAAATAAATCCTTGTTCTACTGCTCACTAACTGAGCTGAAACAACAAATAATAATAAAACATTCTATACAATATGTATTATAAATGTGTGTATGTTTATATAGCTAAAACCACATTTTTGCCAGTATGCGTATCACACTAGAATTGCCTTTGGGCAATTTTGACAGTTCTCTTTAAATTCCATTCACTATTACCTCTGGGCTCCAGGTTTTTTATTTCTAAGATAAAAGCTTTGGACAAAATTGTATCTGAGGTCACCTTCTAGCTTTAGAGCTATGATCCTATAATCTAGAAACATATCTCTAAACTTGATAAACTTGATAGATGAGTTAGAAAATTTGTCAAATTAAAGTTGTTTTGCAGATAATAATTTGACCACAAGGAAATAAAGGGGGTTTGGTTGAGAGTCTGAAGAAATATAAAGAAAAAGATTTGTGGCATAAACGAAAACAATTTTGAAGAAGTTTTCCAGCCTGAGTTCCATGGATGCTC
Organism: Sminthopsis crassicaudata; assembly: GCF_048593235.1. Taxonomy (NCBI): domain Eukaryota; kingdom Metazoa; phylum Chordata; class Mammalia; order Dasyuromorphia; family Dasyuridae; genus Sminthopsis; species Sminthopsis crassicaudata. The sequence goes on along the minus strand of NC_133619.1, from coordinate 83,512,538 downwards.
AAGAAAAAATCTTATCCAACAGGCAAGATTAGGGTTCAAAAAGTGAATAGCCAGACTGATTAGTTACCCTTTCTTCTATTCTTTCAGTGTTGTGATTTTGTTCGACCGTTTCTTGCTATCTTGTGTAGTCATTGATCTCTGTTCTATTGTAATTTTCACAGAGTCTTTTTCTTGGGGTAAGAGTTGTCATTTTCTCAACTAATGGATCAATCCACTGTTAGGCTGCATCAAGCAGGTCACTTGGCAGGTCATTTGTTGCTACTACTGTCTTTGATTCCTGACTGGAAATCTCTGATGACTATGTTTAAAACTGAGGGCTCACTAGTCATTTGGTTGCCCTAGCACTTTCCTCTCAAAGCACTATGTATTTATGGACACATAGCTGCCAGATAGAAAATCTCTCCCACTCAGCAGATGACAGAAGTTCTTGCCTTGCTCACACTCAGGCCAGGAAAGGAAAAGGGAAAAAGTCTGAGTGAGAGGCAAATAAGTCTTTTATATTTGGACTCAGTTCCCGGAGCTCATCTAAAGTTATTGGTCCTTCTGGCTAAGAACTTTTTAGTTCCCATCCAATAGGAACTCCTGAGTCATCATAGCCTTAACCAGTTTCCAAAGTGCTCCGGGTTGGATTGGCAGGAGGCAGAGAATGTTTTGGCCTTCATTAGCCAGTCCCTACCTCCTTATCCCCATCATAATTACCATGAGTTCTTGAGGTCACAAAGGAGAAAGAAGAAAAGAGAGTAATTAGAAATCAAAGCAATTATTCTTCTCTTGGGTTCACAACACCTGAATTTCAGAGGTTCAATATTTTCCCCATCCTAGAATCTATACATCTGTTTGCCCATTCACTCCTTTCCCAAAAAGAAGGAGCTTACCTTCCATCTACTCTTAACTCAATAGATCCAATATGCACCTAATTATTTAGATGCTACACCTCCATTGGAATGTGAATTCTTTATGAGCAGGAACTGCTTCTCCTTTTCCTCAGTGCCTAGAACATAGTAAGAACTTAATAAATGTTTGTTGATTGACTATGATTGAGCATGGACAAAGTCGGCTTGAAAAAAATAAATAGAAAGTCACTAATTGGTTCAGGACATTTACTATAAGGTCACTGTGGGATCGTGAGCAAATCACTTGTCTCTAGACCTCTGGATTCTAACTCATTTAGTAACAGTACCAAGGAAAGGATGCTGCATTTGTTCTTTCTTGGTTGGTTTGTTTTTAGAGGGCAGGATTTGGAATACAAGAACTTTTTGTTTTTTGTTGGGTTTTTTTTTTTTTTTAATCCTTGCTCTGCTCCTTATGTACTAAGTCTTAGGCAAGTCACTTTTTCAACTCCCTGGGAATCAGTTTCCTCATTTGTAAAAAGATGAAGTTAGAATAGATAATCTCTAAAGTCTCTTCCAGCTGTGGATTTATGATTCTGTGAATAAAATTTTAAAAGCCTGGAAATGGGTGGGAAGGAAGCCAGCCTATGTCTTCAATACTAAATCTTGTCATGAGCATAACGACTCCAGAGACTTGGGGGCTGGTATTCTTCTTCACTTGCTTGCTTATTGAAATCTATTATTTTCTTTCCAAAAGGGGGTAAGTCATCACACTAGGAGGTAATAGCCAACTAGTAGATTCATTTTATTCAAAAACACCCTTGGGGACCAACTATTCTCTAGGTTGCCTGGAACATTGGATTGGATATGAATATGAACTCTTAAAAAAATATTCCAGCCCTTTGCCCTCATCCACCCTGGAGCACTGATGATAACAGACTATGATCCTAAATAATAATGGCCTTGCTTTCATTTCACGCTGAAGAAAAAGACAGCGCATAAAAGGTTAATGAGATTCTCCTCCCTGTCCAGCTCAGTTTCTAAGGTGGCTCAGTGTTGTTGCTGGGGAAGCACTTGAAGAGGCAATTAATTTAACAGTATTTTATTATGAGTGCAGCCAGAAAAGCATTAGAACTCAATTTATGTGCTTCCCTTTCAAACTCATTCAGCCATTAAAGCTGCATAATCTTGGTGGGGTTTGAAGGCCTGTAATTGATCATTGTTTTTTCTTCTCACACCTCATCTCCTATGTTTATTCATGGCAAATGGCACCTCTCTGGGATAATTTGAATAGTTCACAGCAAAGGCTGGTGTTTCTGAATTTTTAAAAAATGTATTTAAAACAAATTTGCCATGGAGAAAAGGAACCAAGGATTAGTGAACACATAGATGGATTGTCCTTTATTCTGATTGACCTGTGCTAACCTGGGCTGAATTGTGAAATAATTGATCTTCAACTTCTTATAGTCCTCTTCCAAGTCTCTTCCTCAAATCTTTCAATTTTCCTTATCACTAGCCCCCAGCTTCAGGTGCTTGATGCCTTCATACGGCCCAAAGCTTCCCAAGAAAGTACATGAGCACCTAATATTAAAGTAGCAGAGATGACAAAAAAAGGGAAAATTTTAAAATAATTTAAATTTAAAATGTTAAAATAGAGGTCTTTGACATAGCACTGGTACTGAATGGTAAATAGTAAAGGCCTTGAAATTTGGGGTAAATTATACAAAAAACAACAACCTCTGAATACAGTTTTTACTTTCAACTATATGATGAGATTAAGGAAAGCAATTTGTATCAAATGAGGAGATATCTGTAGGCATCAAATATTGGGGTTCAGTCATGTGACAAATTCACAATGACCTTTCTCTTTGCCAAAAGATATTTTTATACATGATCAAAATTAAGAGGTAAAATAGATGCCAGGAGTGATCAATATGAAATAGATTGGGGAGAGCATATAGTTAGCAAGGAAAGGGTTTTTTAAATTAACAATGGAAAAAACAAGTTCCTCAGTGGAATTCATAATTAACCAGGAGAAAGGGAATATACCATGAGGAGGGAGCACTCCATTGATTGGCAGACTAAATCCATAGAGGAATTTAGCTTCCTAAAAGAATTAGTTGGCTATAGCAGGAGAAAAACACTATGAGGTAGAAGACTATGTCAGGCTACCCCAAAAAGGAGTCCTCAAAGATAGCATGTCTATCTGTGGACTGATTTATAATGGAAATTTAACCTTGGGGGCTTGATAAATGATTGGATCCAATAAGGTTGGATTTCCCAAGACGTCCACAGGGTTAGGACTGTAAGGTTGAGCTGATCCCTATCAGTGTCCTTTCCCACTTGCTTCAGCACTTCAAGTTTTCTCTCCCAACCCCACCTACTGACCTCAAAACCTCATCATATATGTGAAAAATTATGCTGACCACTCTCATAGCCAGAGAGAAGAGAATATATGCATTGCAGCTAAGAACCAAAAAAGGAAGATAAGCTGCTAGGGAGTCCCTAGTTGCTAAGCTGCCCAAGAAAGGCACATGACTAGTCACCAGTGTATTCTTTCCCTCCAGCTGATAAGACAGGACTCAGAGAACTATTTATGCTCCTTCATATTTGCTGTTATGAAGGAGAAATATAAATAGATGAATTATAGAATTGAGTTCAGTGCAAAGACAAGATATGAGATGTAAGGGCAACTATATGATAGTAAATACAGTGTTAAGTTGAAGTCAAGAAGACCTGAGTTCAAATCCTGTCTCAGATATTTACTGTGATTCTGGACAGATCACTTAACTTCTCAACTTCAAAGGCTGTTATCTGTCAAATAGGGATAGTAAGTAATAGCACCTCCTTCACAGAATAGTTTGTAAGGATCAAATGAAATGACATTAATGTGTTCTATAAATGCTGGATACTTATGGTGATTATTCATGTCCATCCAGTTTACTTAGTGACAGCCTATGTATTTAAATGAGCTCCCTTTGAGGAAAAGAATAGACGGTGTGGTACTAGCTCCTGAATCATCTTCTTTGGCTGGATACTTCAGGAGGTTTAGCTATGAGTGGGAAAAACCCACAGGAGACAACTACTAGATTTCTAAGGGAGAAGCTGAGCTCTAAAGTTTTTGGCTTGCCTACAAATAAAGGGCATTGAAGGCTGTCTAATCTGGAAAGGATTTTCTGACTTCTATCCTCTGCTATTTGCTTTAATGTGTTTTGATTTTTATCTTTTTATAATGTTATAATTAAAAAATTATAAATAGCATGCGCTACCTATGATCTCAGTTGAAATAAAGGAAGAAAGAGAAGATTGATACAATGCACATATGGATAACAAGAGCCAAATATTTGATGGGATCAGTAAAATGTTTAGACTAAGGAGAGGAATGATAAAGATCATGGTTTCACAGAAAGTGTGGATCCTCCGAGATTCAGAGTTTAGTATTAGTCAAGAGCTCCTTCTGGTGTTATATAGAGCATATAACAGCCGAGGGAGTAAAGTGACAGCACTTTAGTCTTATGATTATATAGAATGTCCATGACAGTTAAATTTATAATCTAGTTTGTTCAATATATTTTTCTACATCCGTGATGAGGGAACTGTCCAGCAAGAGTCCAATTGTTAAGAGTATGTATTGCACATCTCATGAAAGTTTAGCTGGATGGAGGGGCATTTTCCCTCTTTGATTGACAACAAGAAGCATGTATTCTTTCTGTTTCCTGATACTCTTTCAGGAGTTTCCTTTTAATCAACCACTGGGGCAGAAAGATGTGAGTATGCAAAAATCACCAATAGAAGAATTCTCTCCTTTGGCAGCTTTTACAAGAGAAGGAAGAAGAATTTCTTGAAGTCCCTGGGAAGGGAAGGGAAAGAGGCAAATATGGCAAAAACTTATTATATGCCTGTAGCTGCCCTAAAGGCAGTGAAGTGGCGACCTAGGTAGAGTACTAAGTCTGTAATCAGAAGACCTAAGTCTAAATATGACCTCAGATACTCACTATTTGACTTTGGGAAGTCACTTAAGTCTGCCTTAATTTCCTCAAATATAAAATGAGGATAATAAATTGCTCCTACCAGGGTTATGGAGAAGAAAGCATTGGGGTAATGCTTGTACATGCTTATCATGGTGCCTGACTCATAAAAGACATTTAATAAATGCTTGAAAAGAAATAAATTTCCCTCCTTCATTATCTTCTTACCTGGACTACTATGTGTCTGGGAACTCATGTCACCACTTGTTTAATGCTGTTTCTCTTATGTTTGTTTTTTCCTGATCTTAGGTGAATGATTATCAGCAATGAACAGAACAAATATGATCTGATGAGTTTCAAAAGACCAGAAGAGCCCCAAGAAATGTAGCAAGTAGAGTCCATAGCAGTCTAACTCCAGTAACTAAGTCCAAAGAGGATCCAGTCCAGAGTCAACCCAGACCAGTAGTGAATCTACCAGGCAGACATTGAAACTTGCTAGTAAGAGAGTAATTCATTCATCAGCTCTGTTACTCTCAGACATGAAGTTAGTAAAAGGTCAAGTTATTAGGTCATTATTTTAAGTTTGAGTTCACTTTATCTAAGGACTAAGTGGATGGTAGAGGAGAGTGAGCTCTTAGATCTTGGAGGTTGTTTTCTTCAGGTCTTGCTATGTCTTTGTAAAAAACTATTTGAGGTTAATTGATTCAATTATTTTGAGAAGAGATCAATTGACCAAAATTATATTGGAACAATGTTCATGTCAGTCCCACAATAGTTTAGGTTTATTACTTGGGCAAAATTAAACACTTGTAGATAATTAAACAACTAGTTTAGTTTAATATTGGAACAAAAATCATTCATTCAACAGTAAACAAAAAGGAGATACTTAGCCTGATAATGGATGTATACTTTATTAGCCTTTAGTTCTCTGAGTCATTCAAGTCTCAAAAAGTCTCCAAAGTAGCCTAACTTGCAGGTGGCTAGGTGGTCTCATAGTGCAGAGTGCTGGGTCTGTCCCTGAGTTCAAATTTGGTTCAGAAGCTAGCTGTGTGACCCTGCACAAGTCATTTCACCCTGTTTATCTCAATTTCCTCATCTATAAAATGAATGGATAAGAAAATGGCAACATACTGCAGTATCTTTGCCAAGAAAACCCTAACTAGAGTCACAAATTGTGGAACATAATTGAAAAACAACTGAATAACAACAGCTTATTGTTGTTATTATATGAGAACAAAGGGAAGTCTGTGTTTTGCATAGAGGCTCTCATTCATGGGAGCAAGGGTTAGGATATTACTCCTACAGCATTACATCAATCTGTGGACATATTCTCCTTCCTCTATGTAATGTGGCTATTCTGCACAAGTATCTGGTAAACCAACCACTTTCTAGAACATCAAGATCATAGCTGAGTATCTGGTGGACAAGCTCAGGAATACTGCCATTCCTACATCATCAAAAAAAAATTAGATCAGCCAGAATAAGTGGGTAAATCTAACTTCTGATACCCTCCCTACCCAGACACCTTGCAGGATTAATCTAGGTTTGGAGGATTTCACATTCAGCAGGTATAGACTTAAAAAGAGTAAAATACAGAAGTTTATTACTGCTCAGAACCTTGATTTAAGCAAGATATAAGAAAAAGATGAATAGCATAAAAGTAATGCACAATTAACAAGCATGGTGATCACCAAGACAATATAAGAAACAGACAACAGATATCATATATCATACATCACCACCACTAAGAGGAAACACCATTATCTGAATTCCAACAGCCAGGAAAACTTGGTCGCAGCTATCCAAAGTATCAAAGGGGAAGTTTTGTTAGGCAAGTGGGTACCAGACCTCTCAACTGAGTTCTCAAAGGCTCTTTCCACTAAGGAGTTCTTATATAGGCTGAGAACAAAGAAGGCACTACGTTAAATATTCTCAGTTGATATGTAACCCTTCAGAAAGCTGCAGCCCCTCTCAGATACATGAGTGCTCTATTGCAAGAGGTCCATCAATGAGAATATTTCTTTCTTCCTTTAGGAGGATTGTGTTTACTCCAGGAACTGTCAGGTTTGTGGAGTTAATATAGGCCATAAAGAATGTCCATTAATAAAGGCACCAGGAGGATGGCCAATCCTCCGGATGTTTCCTGAGATTTATCAGGTAGCTAGGAGTGCATTTCAAATTTCTCAGCAAAATCAGCAAAAAAAAAAAAATTTTCACAAAAGCATGACCAAGATTCACTGGGATTCCTCACTAGGATTACCTGCATACCTTCATTACCTTATGGCCAAAAAAAAGAAAAATAGTATTTTTTCATATTTATATTTTATATATAGGTTCCTCCTGTAAGATGTAAGTTCTTTGAGTACAGGGACAATTTCAAAAAATAGTAATTTTTGAGAAAGCAGATTATAAAAGGCTGATGAGGCAGTGAGAGAAGAGGAAGTAGAGAAGAGTATAAGAGAGTTTTTTCTATGAATTTGGCTGAAAGAAGGAGATTTAGGATGATTTCTTGAAAAGATAATAGGACCTAGTGAGGATTATTTAAGGATGGGAGAGACTTGGTCATGTATGCAGCGGGAAAGGAGCTAGTAATTAGGGAGAGACTGGAGATTAAAAAGAAATCAGAGGCTTTGCTTGTCATGTGTGATACCAAGTGAATAGTACTGATAAATGTGCTAATTATTCAAAGAAGAGATCAATACAAACTGTCATAGTCAGAGAAAGATACATGGAATACGTGAAAATTGAGAGGGGCCTTGAAAATAAGTTGGAACAGCATATGTCTTTCATTCCTTTCCAAGTAACAGATTGTAGTGGTATCTTCTTCACTGATTCATTGGCCCATATTTTTTCAGCTTACTGAGTCCCCAATCTTTCCCAGATTGCATGTAAACAATGTGAAAATGGGAACTGTCTGACATTCTTTCCAAGATTTGAAGAAACATAGAAACCTTTAAAAAGATTCCATCTGTCATGGAATATGTCTAAAGTATAAAAGATGGTAATGTGTAATACCCCTGAGATACAAATGTTTACTAGCTTTGGGCAATGAGTTTACTGAGATCAGGCAGGATGGAAGCAAAGTGGTGGGGGTGGATTTTATAGACAGTTTGCTAGATTTCTACTGGTATCTATTTCTACTGGTATCTATCTTGATTTCTATCCTAATGGATTTTTTTCTAATTTTTCAGTAGCAAGTCAATTATTCAGCTCCTCCTTCCTTGTCTTTTCCTATTAATCATCTTTATAGGTTTTCAATCTAGGATCTCAGGAGATCAAATCATATACATGAGGAGAAGTAAACACTTTCTGAAACTCTGCTGATAGAAATGTTTATTTCTTTTATGAACTGATGCAGAAAGGAGAGAGCAGTTTGAAAATAGCAACAGACACAAAAAGAGAAGCAAAAATTAGATTGAAGGCATCTATACTCCAACGAAATGCAATTACCAATCTTGGTCCTGAAGAAGAGATGAAGAAGCACATCATCATTTTTGTCTTCTTGGGAGAGAGTTGAGTGACTACAGGTTTGAAATGTGATATACATAGGCAGACACCATCCCTGAGATGCTTAGTTTTGCTTAACTGATTTTTTTTCTTGCAAGGGATTGCTCTGTGGAGGGCTATATTTGGAGAAGTGAGTGTGGTACCAAAAACAAAAACAAAAAAAACAAACCTAAGGGCAGTAATAAAAGAAAGAGTCATGTTTCTTTAATCTATATACACATGTGTAAAGTTCTTGATTTTTTCTGGAGATATTGGAGCAGCATTCTTTTCAGTTCAGTAATTACCACAAGAATTGTCAGTTGTTAAAGTCCAAATTCTTTATTATCGCCTTCAAAGTCTTATCTCCTTGCCTGGGGCTTCAACTAGCTTTCTTAGAGGCCTTCCTGAGTCTTGGTTTCAGTGGAGAAGCTGAGGAGGACAGGCCAGCCACTACAAGGCAGATGAGATGAAAACGAAGCTCTCTGAGTCCGAGGACTTGTCTTCCCTAGCTCTGAATCTGGCTGAGGCTCCCAGCTTATATGCTCTACACTTGGTATAAACCAATCATTATATCACTAGGAAACCATTATTTGTTGTAAGATTAAATCAATCATACTGAAGTTAGAGAACTATTAAACATCATGCTAAACTAGAAAACCATTCTCATCAATTCCACTGAATTAGCACCTTGTTTCAGAGGTCTGGCCCACACATGTATATAGTTTTTTGTCAATATTTTGGGAAACTGGACAGAAAACTCCCTCCACCAATGCAAACCAGCATCTGTTCTGCAATTTTTAGTCTTAGTGAGTCTTTTGGGAGCCTGAGAGGTTAAGTGAAATAATTGTCCTGGGTCAGATAGTCAATATATGCCAAAGAACTTAAATCCAGGTCTTCTTAACTTCAAAACTAGCTCTTACCTTATCTTCCACAGATGCCTTATTTAGTTAAAATAAATATAATATAATAAGTATGATAAATCTATTTTTGTTTGTTTTGCTACTTGTGAGGTCTCAGTTCCTCAGAGAAAAAAAAAAAAAGAAAAAAGAGTGGACAGCAAGTGAGGCTGCAAACCTAAGTTAATAGAGAATTTTTTTCAATTTTGGGCCATCTAGGATCTTAATTTAGTACAGAAGGGATTTTAACTATGCAGCTATTGTGTTATAGTAAGCAAAACTACTTTCTGATTAATAAAGAACCAATTTTAATCATCTAAAATATTTTGTGCTAAATGTTAATGCAAGAATTTTTTATGCATGAATTTTTACCCAAATATTTTCTTACCATTATTGAATTTAAAACAAGAATAGAGAGAAAATGTGCCCTAGAGACAATGAGGTATAGTTGAAACCTTTGGCATCATGAGCTATGGACAGGAATGTATAGAAATACAAGAGCAAAATCTGGACACCTCCTGCAGGACTCTTACCCAAAGTTACTGAGACTATATAATACATCTCTAGAGGGGAGCTGCTCACAGGTTTGTACTCTTGTTTTCCATCAATTCTTTCTCCTCCCTCCCCCCCCCCTCGTCCCATAGGTAAATTTGTTCATGCTTTGAGCCTTGTGAACCTATGTGCTTTGTAAAGGAAAGTGTGAACTATACCCTGGGTGTGAGTGCAGTGCCATATACTGAAGTCCTCACGTTATCTATGTGAGGATGAGACAGAAAAGTCAGAAGTCCTTCAAATTGTGCTGGGACCTTCAAGACAGAAGGAAGCCTCTAACACAAGGGTCAGAAACAAGTAAGAAAAGATCTTGGGCAAAGAACATCTCTTATTTAGCATAGTTTCACTAGGATTCTTATGAATTTGAGAAGAGTTCCTATAAGGGATTCACCAACCCTATTAACTTGTCCTGAGTGTCAACTTCCCTCCCAGATATGTAAAATCCATTGCACAGAGATTGAGCAACATCATTTTAAAGCACATATTAATACTTAATTTAAAAAAAAACCTATTAATATAATTTCATAAAAAATGAGATGAAAGTTGAAGTTATCTAATCTTTCTTAATTCTTCTCTCACTCTTCTCCAAGCTAAAATAAAATAGAGAATTTATAATCACTTTGCTCATTTATATCAATAATGTTTTCTGTCCAGTTTCCCAAAATATTGACAAAAAACTATATACATATTTAAAATTCCCAGAGACCTAAAACATCAAGTCATGCTGAGAAGGGTATTGCTACTTCGTCTAATATCTTTTTCCCCTCAAGTAAAGCACAGTCTCAAGGGGGTAGCAAAAGAACAGGAACTATTTCTGTTCTCCAAATCCTAAGAGACTCTATTCTCCCAAAATCCTAAGGAGAATCAATTAGAATACTCAGAAGTGATCTATTCCAACCCCTACATAAACCAATAATCTTTAATAAAATATAAATAAATGAAATGATCAATAATAAAACAACAAAATAACTTTAGTAAGTGGCATTGTGTTTCTAAGTTCTACACTATTAACAACAAGCATATTTACATAGGAGGGTGGAAGTATATACTTGGAAATATAAAATCTAAGACATTTCATTGCTGATTAAAAAAACAACATCAAATTAACATACAAGTGATTAACCAGTCTCTAATTTAAAATCTCATTACTGGAAAAATCTCAATTTTTGAACAACTTTGATTGTTAGAAAAGTTTTTACTTGAAAAGAAAAAAAAATCTGATCTTTTTATATATTCTACATAACAACCATTCAATTAATTGAATACAGCTTCCATATTTCCCTAAGTCTTTTCTTCTCCAGGCTAAAAATAGACTCACATTCAAGGCAATTCCAAAAGACTTGTGATGGAAAATGTCATTTACATCTAGAGAGAGAACTATGGAGACAGAATGTAGGTCAAAGTACAGAGTATTTTCACCCTATTTTTTGTTGTTGTTTGTTTGCTTTCTTTTCCTTTCTTGTGCTTTTTTTTTTGATCTGATTTTTTTAATGCAACATGATATAGAAATGTGTTTAGAAGAATTGTACTTTCAGCATGATAATTGTGGAAATATATATAGAAGAATTGCACATGTTTAGCATATATTGGATTACTTGCCATCTAGGGGTGGGGTAGGGGGAAGGGAGGAAGAAAAAATTTGGAACACAAGGTTTTGTGAGGGTTAATGTTGAAAATTATCTGCATATATTTTGAAAATAAAAGGCTATTATTTAAAATAAAAAGCAAAGAGTTCCAGAAAAAAAGGAATTGCATGTTTAACCTAGAATCAGATTGCTTGTTCTCTTGGAGAGGTGAAAGAGGGGAGAAGGAGAAAAATTTGGGATATAAATTTGTGCAAAACTAGAAAACAAAACTATCACTGATTAGCCCCTTCTCTACTGCAAGGAAAAGAGTATTGGAGTATTTTCTATTGCTAGCTGCTCCTAGAAAAGAAGAAGGAAGAAAGAGGAGGAAGAAGGAGGAGGAAGAAGAAAAAGAAGATGAAGAAGAAAAAGAAGAAAAGAAGAAAAGAAGAATATTTTATTAGAGAGATCATTAATATTATATTAAATTTTCATTAAGACAATTAAGTTCTTTTCTCTGGAAGAAAGTTGGAGAAAGACAAAATTATCTGAAACTATAAAATATGTACAAAATGAAATAAAATTCATTATTTGGCAATCAGACATAATAGAAATACCTCTTGATGGAGCAACAGGAGTACATTGCCTTCAGCTTATTGCCAAGAAACTTAAACAGGTTGAGACATTTCAATTACTTTAAACAATGACTTTCTTTAAATGAGACCCTTTTGTCAGCAATTTTCTTCAACAGGCTTAGGTAGCCTTCTACCTGTCTAGTAGGACAGACGTGCCACTGTCATGCCTTTAATCTATTTCATGTAGTTGTCTTGCTATATTATAACTATTCAAATCAATAGGGCTTTTGTTTTTAATTAAATGTTTTACAGAGGATTTAACAGGCTGACCCCTGAATTTTTGAGTATTCCCAAAATGCTGCAGATGCAATAGCCACAGGGGAGAAGTTATGTAGCAAGTTTCATGAATATTTGTGATGGACTTCAATGTATAACGGAAACTCCTTGTAGAGACTCAGAGCATGGGAAGCCTTTAACTAATTCTGATCTACTATCCATACAATTATTGTCATTAATTAATCTCAGCCTTTCTCTTCTTGTCAGCATTTTGATGAGAGAAGGGGGACAATGTAGTAAATAAGGGGCAAAGGCATTAGTTCCTCCCTAATCTGAGGTCAACTTGTAGCCACTGCATTTGTTCTTTTTTTTTTTTTTAAGGTAAAAGATGATGATTGTGAGTTTCAAAAAGTCAAGAGAGCTAGGCACCCGAGGTTTGGGAGTCAAGTCTGAGCAGGTTTTGTGGCCAGCCCAGCATCAGAAAAGACTGAAGGAGCAAGAAGCAACTATCAGGACCAAGTTTAATGATAACTTGGATGGGAATTTATCCAGCAACGATGCTACATTCTAACTTTTTGGGTTGGTCGTGACCCAAGCCAACTCTTTAGTAGTTTTTGTTCGTGATTAGGACAAAATTAGACACTTATAAATCATTCAATAGTTAACAAAAGGAGTTTTTCTTAGCTATAACAGGAGAAAGATATTCAACAAAGATATGCATGGATATCTAATGTGACCCCAGCTGTATAAAAGTCTTTGCCTGTCTTGCCCAATGTTTTCCACCAAACTTCAGAAGGAGATCCTATAGAACCAGGAGATCATTATATGCAGCAACAACAACATTATACAATGATCAATTCTGATGGACATGGCTCTCTTCAAAAATGAGATGATTCAAATCAGTTCCAGTGATTTTGTGATGGAGAGAATCATCTACACCCAGAGAGAGGACTGTAGGAACTAAGTGTGGACCACAACATAGCATTTTCAATCTTTTTGTTGTATTTTGCTTGCATTTTCTTTCTCATTTTTCCTGTTTGATATGATTTTTCTTGTGCAACAAGATTATTGTATAAATATGTATGCATATATTAGATGTAACATATATTTCTACCATGTTTAACATAGATTACTTGCCTTTTAGGGGAGGTGGTAGGGAAATGGAGAGAAACTGGAACACAAGATTTTGTAAGGATTAATGTTGAAAAATTATCCATAATTGAATGGATGTACATCAATTGGAGAATGGCTGAATAAATTGTGGTATATGAATGTTATGGAATATTATTGTTCTGTAAGAAATGACCAGCAGGATGAATCCAGAGAGGCTTGGAGAGACTTACATCAATTGATGCTGAGTGAAATGAGCAGAACCAGGAGATCATTGTATACTTCAACAATGATACTGTATGAAAATCAGTTCTGATGAAAGTGGCCATCTTCAACAATGAGAGGATCCAAATCATTTCCAATTGTTCAGTAATGAATAAAACCAGCTACACCCAGCAAAAGAATACTTGGAAATGAGTGTGGACCACAACATAGCATTTGTACTTTTTCTGTTATTGTTTGCTTGCATTTTTGTTTTTCTTCCTAGGTTATTTTTACTCTCTTTCTAAATCTGATTTTCTTGTGTAGCAAGACAACTGTATAAATATGTATACATATATTATATTTAACATATACTTTAACATATTTAACATGTATGGGACTACCTGCCCTCTAGAGGAGGGGATGGAGGGAAGGAGGGGAAAAGTTGGAACAGAAGTTTTTGCAAAGGTCAGTGTTGAAAAATTACCCATGCATATGTTTTGTCAATAAAAAGCTATGATAAATAAATATTTTTAAAAAGAAAAAGAAAAATTATCCATGCATACATTTTGAAAATAAAAAGCTTTAAGTTTTTTTTAAAAAAGGAGCTCCTAGACTCTTTAATGGCTGTTTTATATTCAGGCAACTAAAAAGTAATATAAATAACTTAATCTGTTGGTCCCATGAAATAATCAAAACTTCATGATTTGTTTCAATACATTGTAAGTGTATTGAGAAATCTCCCAGATCCAGAATGCTGTATCTCCCTAAATTCTAGGTTTCCCTGAAGGAATTTGGGGGTTGGGAAAGAAAGTTACTTCTTTTCAACCATCAGCTTGAGGCCCCCCTAGTTGTTTTCTTAGGACCCTCTGATAGATACAAATATATTTTGTATTATATCATCAGTATATTATATGTGGGTTTCCACACATTGACAGCAGCTACAAAAGGGGATTTTGCTACTTGGGAACTTTGGAGTTGAGAGTCTTTACAGATCACTATCTACATGGCCTTAAAATAAAACTGCTTCCCTTTCTAGATCTTTTCTCCTACATGACCCTCCTCCCCAGATACCCATTCCTTTTTTGCTGTTTGTTTTCTGGTTATATCTGCCCAGGTTTGCCTTCTCTGGAAAGGCCTAATGCTCCAAAATTAATTACTATTCTTCCTTTCATTCACTTCCCCTGCTTGCCCTGGAAAACTCCTATTCCTACACAGCATGGCTAATTTACTACAAATATGTTACTTTAATATAAACCATATTTACAAAATGAAATTTCATTATACAATTTATGTACACATAATATCAATTTAAGACACTATTCAGGCTTTATATAAGCCAGATTTGTTCAGAATAAAAGTGTTTAAAAGTTCAGATTACTATGATAATTTGAATTAAAATCAGGAAACTAATTATTTGGTTTAGAGCCAATAATACAAGCACACAAGTTGTAGTGTATTACAGGCTCATAGCTTTATGCAAGTTTCTTCTTGCTGCTAAGAAAGGGGTTCTTAATCCTTATTTTTTTTCTTTGTGTGTGTGTAGGGGGGTGGGTAGGTGTGTGTGTGTCATGGACTTTTTTAGTAGTTGAGCAATACCTATGGATCCCTTCACAGAATATCTTTAAATACATATACAAAGGAAACTAATGATATTGAAATAGTTACCAAAATATTTTTAAACAATTAAAAAAAAGACTTCATGGACCCCAGATTAAGAATCCCTGACTAAACCATTATTTTAAAAATAAATTAAAAAACTAACAGTTAGGGATTTTTCCAAACCACAAAGTAGATGCAGTTATTCCTTCTACACCACAGGATTCAGGAGTATGAACACAGCACCCCTTGATCTGGAAAATCTGTAAGATTTTTTATTCCTCCCTCCATACCAGAGAAGAAATCTGAATGATTATGGTATTAAAAGATAAAATATTTTACTGTTTTACATACATATAAATTATGTGTTTCTGAGTTTCTAAACTTTTTCTGTCATCCGCTGGCCTTTACCTGTCATCTCTAGCGTCTACAAAACTCCTAAAAAATATGATTTAATTTCTTAACGTGGATTTGCAATATATCAAAACCATGATGGGGAAAGTCTGGACTTGGAAGGGATGACTGTAATCGGGATTGATCTAGGCAGGGGCTCTTGATTAAATCTCCTTACTCCCAGGGCCCCAGTTTTCTCATCTATAAAAAATGGCTTACTCATTCTTAACCCCAATTTCGGTTAAATTCCACCAGAAAAATACTTCTACTCAACTATACTTAGTAAACACAGAGTGAAAATTCTTCATTTTAAGAGCTTGACAGATTCCACAATCATGGATTTAAAGCTAAGGAGCTAGGGCACCACCCAGTGGTCATTTAAAATACATATATGCTTAAATAGCAAGCTAAATTTTAACAAAGTGGAATACTTGAAATTTTTACCAAGTAGTATCAATAAAAAGGATACATACTGAATGTAATTTCATTTTAAAATGCCAACAAGGCTAGCATTTTATTGAGATCTTCCCGGCTCCTTGGAGCTCTTACTTAGCAAAAGACTTAAATGTGTTCACATTTCCTTCTTCAATTACAAAATAATGTTCATTTAAAATGTGTAATTAATGCTACAAGACTTCATTTCTAAGTCTCCTAAAGAAAAAAATTTAAGGGCAAGGAAGAGAGTTGATATTTGTCAGTGATTTTTTCAGAGAAAGGATTCTACCTGTTGGTTAAAATATAATCATCACTTTCCAAAAATTTATCTGGAATGCAGCAGATTCCATTTCATAGAAACATTCCATAGCATATCATTCATGTATTTTTATGTGTGTTTTGACCCAGGCAATTCTAAGATTATAAATTACAGAGCAGTTGCTATATGCAATTGTAAAGGGAATTTCCTTACCAAAATGTCCCTACATGAATGAAGTGACTAGTCTGGATCCAAAAAAATTAAGACAAAATTAATTTGAGGTGGACAAAAAAACAAAATTTCATTTATTGAAACAGCTTAAAAACAGGGGTCAATTTAAAAGTGAGAGCCTGAAAAATTAAAATCATATCCTATGGTAAGGACTGAGTGTTGAAAAGCTAACAGGACTAGAATTTTCATAATAAGAATATGATGTAATTTATACAAAGGAAACTAATTACATTGAAAGCGCTACCAAAATATTAAAAAAAAAAAAAAAAAACCAAGTTCATGGACCCCAGATTAAAAATCCCTGACTAAACCCACTCATTATTTTAAAATGTTATCAGTCTTTTATTATACTTTTATTTATTTTGTTAAATATTTCACAATTACTTTTTAACCTGATTCAGGTTTCATTGGGGAGTGCTGTTGGCATAAGACAGATTATTCAAACATTTGAAGGGATTTCATATGAAAGAGAGATTAAATTTATTCTTTGGTCCCAAAGGGTAGGATCAGGAGTAATAAGTGAAAATTAGATAGGGATAGATAATTTTAAAACATCACACTTGAGTTCAAAAGATAAACTTCACAAGGACAGGACAGGGAGACATAGTTACATAACAGTTTTACTGAAAAAGATCCAGAGGTTTTAGCAAATCACAAGCTTTGAGTCATCTGTGTAAGATGGCAGACAAAAAAAAAAAAAAGGCTAATATGATTTGGGACTACTCTAAGGAGGTGATCAATAAGTTGTACTATATTCTGTCCCAATCAGACCACATCTGGAGTATTGAGTTTAGTTCTGGGTACTATAGTCTTAAAAAGTCATTAATTACCTGAAGAGCATTCAGTAGAAGGCAATCTTGTTGGTAAAGGACATTGAGTTCTGTCTTGCAAGGCTTGATTAAAGAAACTAGGAATGTTTTGTGAGATGAAGAGAAGATTCTAAAGGGACATGACAAAATACTCTTTAAGTATTTTAACCTTATTCTTTTATTCCCAAAGGACAGAGAAGCAATAGATGAAAATAACAAAGAGGCAAATTTAGATTTAATATCAGGGAAAACTTCCTAACATTAAGACTTATCTACAAATGGAAGATTTGGTGGTTCTCTCTTACTAGAATTCCTCAAAGGGAGATTAAATAAATAGAAATGTCAAGATTTAACATAAATCCCACTTTTTGCAGGGGGACTGTTACACATATGAATGAAAAAGAAGATGTGGCCAAAATGAGAGATTTTAGGCACTAGATATATTGGTATCCTTATGATTTCAGAGGAAAGTGAGGAAGAATACCAGTATCTTTAGTGATTCCCTTATAGCACACATATAGGAAGACATTTATGAGTTTCACAAGCATCCCATTAGTCTTCAAGATCTGCATCATTTTAGAAAGAATAGACAAACGGATCACAGGTCTATATAAGTAGGTTGGTAGTTCATCCTTTGTGCCTAGACAATTGATCAATGTTTGTTGACTGAATTGGAGCTAAAACATGAAGCATGGAGGAACAAAGTTCTCAAAAACTTTAAGATATTCATTCTCCTTTATAGTGTTAATAGATGGCATTCTTTCTTCCCTGCTGCCAGTAATTCTTCTGCAGTAAGCAAGGGCACAGTCTCTTAGAGTTTGGTGATGCAATGATACATTTTACATTGAAGTTTAGTTGATTTTAGCATTTTTCCCAGTAGGAGTTAGTAACAATCCCCCTGCAAAAATCCCCCTGGGATTTTAAGGAAGACAGAAAAAAGAAGTAGATGGGGAAAGAGTTGGTACAAAGACACAGGAGATGGAATATTATAAGGGAGGAGCAGAAAGTACATCTGGATCATAGAGTCCATGGAGAGGGATAAAGTGTAAAACTGAAAAATAAAAAAGGCTCTGGATTGAGAAGGGTTGTAAAGTCAGTGGTATCAAACTCAAAAGGAAGAGAGGGGAGAGACAGGTTTTCAGTATATAAGGATCCCTGCCGGCCACGCATGTTGACTTAGTTTTTAAATTTAATGTTATCAGTGTTTTATTATATTTTTATTTATTTTGTTAAATATTTCCCAATTACTTTTTAATCTGTTTCAGGTTGCACAGAGGAATGTTGCTGGCCACATGTTTTTCCATGATCCTTTGTATTTCACACCTCTACTTTAAGTGACAGAGAAATTTAAATTTTATCTAAGAGAAACTGGAGGTTAATGAAAAGAGGAATGACATAGAAAAACTTACCTTTTAGGAAAATAAATTTAGGAAAATAATTTTGAGTATGGAGTATGGAGTATGAATTGGAGTGGAAAGAGACTTAAGGTAGGAAGACTAATTTATTATACCAAATGAATGCAGTAGTCCAGGCAAGAAGTAATAAGGCCCTGACCTAAAGGCAATTATTTCACAGTTATCACAACTGCCTATTGATTTTTTCTCCTTTTTTCTTTTCCACATGAAAATTTCAACAAATATATTTTAGGGGAAAAGCAATTGTTATATAAACTCTATTCTCCATGATAGATTTTCTTTATATACTTGGGGCTTAGTCCAGAAGTTAGATTACAGTGTTCTGTCACTGATTTTTAAAATAAGCATATTTTATATCCTTCCAAATAATTACCTTTTACCCAACATTAGAGCTTATCTTCTTTTATCTTTAAAATTCAGCATATCTTAATTTTCATAAACCATGTACTTTTCTGAATGCAAATAGAAGGTGCTTTTATTGAAAAGATGGGATTACATACAATAGAAGAATTGATAAACTCTTCAAAGGGTATTTTTTATTCTTGGAACCCAGATAATTATAAAATCCCTAGAGTCATTTGAAATCCCCAAAGAATTCTATGTCACTTCACTGCATTCCTAAAAGTCAGTAGCCATCTATTTATCTAAGGTGAGGATATCCAGTCTATTATTTTCTTCTCTTTTGCATTAGAGTGCTTCTTCTCCACCAAGAAAGAAAACAGGGATGGGAAGGTGGGAAGATGAGAAGGAACAAGTTGTAAGACTTTGTTCAAGTCATTTTATTTCAGTCTCTTAATCTTTAAAATAAAAATTAGATTATATAACCTCCAAGGTTCTTTCTACCTCAAACATTCTTTGCTTTTATTATTCTATGACTAGTACACATAATTATGTCTTTAAAATCCTGCTGTAAATATTTTGTTTCCTATTGTGAGTTGTTTGGTCTGTGGTTTTAAGAAGGATAATCTATCTATACCTTTTATACTTTTACAATATAAAAAGGAGAACAGAATTGATCAATTGTCCTGACTACTGGCCTAGCCAGCCTCCTGGCCTGGCATTTATACAACTCTATATAATTACCTGGGTTATGGAGGATATAAGGGGCTATTGTAAAGAAAATGAAAATCTGCCTTCTTCAACAGATCCACAGCAGATGGTCTTGGGTCAGAAAGTATCTCTGTGTCAGAACCAAAGAAAGAGGACCTTTCCAATTTCTTCCTCTTCTGTTGTCATGGACTGGAGGAGGTTGGAATGTTCACAGAAACATTTGGGTTTTTTGATGTAATGTATGCTGTGGCTGTAGCATATAGGGAAAAAAAGGAATGTAGTGGTATCTGAGCTGATTAAAATGATATGCATGGATCAATTTGCTGACCAGGTTTAGTGGACAAAAAGGAGAAAAGCAATTGTTAACTCTATAATATTCATGGTTTCTCAGGCTCTTGGTCTTCTTCCTTTTCTATTTAGATTTAAAAAGATAGATAGACAGAAAGACAGAGACAGACAGATAGATGGATAGAAAGATAAATAAATAGATAGGTGATACTTAGCTAGATGGATAGATAAAGAGAAATATATGATAATATTTATTAAACACTCATTGAATATTAGGCATTGTGTGAAATTCTGGCTTTACAAATACAAAGAAACAAGACTGTGGGAGAAGATAATACATAAAGTGGAGGAGCTTGTGGGGAAGGGTATCTATATATGAGCAAAAACTATTGACAAAGAAGTAAAGAAGAAATAAGAGAAGGCAGGCAGGCTGGATTACCTTTAGGAACTTGAAATGTCTTTTTTTCCCTGGAGCAATTGGGGTTAAGTGACTCTCTCAGGGTCACAGAGCTAGGAAGTGTTAAATGTCTGAGACCAAATTTGAACGCAAGTCCTCCTGACTTCAGGGCTGGTGCTCTATCCACTGTGCAACCTAGCTGCCCCCAAAAACCTCTTTAAAGATATTAAGTTTCTCCTATAAACAAAGGTCTGTTGTTTTTTTAAATGTCGATATTCTCCTGTTGATGTTCTATGGCTATCAGATATAAACACAATAGTTTCTGAAAGATTTATAATGGAGAGAACAATGGAAATACTCATAGTAGATACAAGCAAATTGCAACCTAAAAACTTTGAAAATCAGTTATAAAAGAAGTCATCTGGGAAATATATGATGAAATGTCTGATGTCATATGACAAGAGTAAGAGGTGTATTGGAACACAATGTTCCAATGATATCTTCCTGATGGCAAGTGAACATGAGGATGGTACCCAGGATACTAGGTGAAGCGCACTGTTGCAAACTTATAAGAAGAGGCAATTGACAGGGTGGGCAGGCATTGATTATTTGGGATTATTGAAGGGAATATTCAAATCAATGAAGTCACAGATCCACTTGAATAATTATGTTCTCATTTTTTTTTCTTTGCCCTTTTCTTTTAGAATCCTAGAAATGACTCTTCAACTTGCAACCCTTGGATCATCTACATTTCCTAAAATGAGAATATGCCACGTCTCAAACCAAACCAAAATGCACCCTTACTTCTAAACTCCAACATAGATGTTTAGTATATTATAATTTTTCTCTTTCTTGGGGTGAAGGATGTAGAATTTTCACCAAAGTGCATAGTATATTTAGAAACCAAGACTCAATATGCTTAGCATTCTGACTATAGTCTGCTTTACAATAAAAATTCACATCATCATTTACAAAACTCTTTAAATTTTAAAGATTTTATATGTTTTTACCTCAATTCAGATTTGTACACACTATAGAAACACACAAACCACAGATTCCAAGAATTGTGATTATCCATACCACTTTGGATTCTGCATACATAGAAACTGAGTTCCAACAGGGCATATATCTAAAAGCACACAGTTCACTAGAGACAAATTTGAAACTAGAATACCAATATTCCTATTACTGGATCATTATTCCTTTCATTAATCTAAGCTTCCTCCCCTCTAGCTACTGAAATTTAATCCTTAATTGCGCTTCCAAATTAAATGCAGTATGATGCTAGAAAACATGTGCAGTCCCTGGCAAGTGTTTTGCTTGTTTGAAAAACCCCTTTAATGTTAGTGCCTTCCTTTTACGATTATCTTTTACTTATCCTCTCCAGTTTGTATATGATTGTTAGCAGGTTGTCTTCCCCACTAAGCTGTGAATTCCTTGAGAACAAGAATTTATGATTTATTTTTTGGTTTTCAGTTTCTTGCTTTTCTTTGTATCTTAGCAGTATCTATCACATAAAAAATCCTAAATAAATGATTTTTCACTGGCTATCTGGAAAGTTTAACATAAATAAACAAGGGAGGTTTCACCTAAAAATCTGTTTATTAGAATCAAAGTTCAGCATCCAAAGATGAGTGTATATTTGGTGAAAAATATGAGGAAGAAGATGTATGATTACAACTGGTTGGAGATTGAGAGGAAGGGGGGAGGCAAGCAGGTTAAAGAGAAATAAGATTTTTTTAGAAACATGTCTATAGTTTGGAACTCTCAACAGGAGGAAAGAGGTCTTTCCACAAAGGAGCAGTATGTATAAGTATGTTTAAATCTTCTGGTTCTAAAAGCAATAGATAGATGTCGAACCTGGAATCAGGAGACTCTGGGTTCAAATCCATCTTCAAATACTAGCTATGTGACTATGGACACTATATTTCTCATCTGTAAAATAGGAATGATAATAGCACCTACCTCTGTCCCCCCAAAAAATGAGATAACATATGTAACCCATTTGCAAAATGCTTTTTTACACAAAGTGCTTTAAACCTTAAAACACCATATAAAGGCTAGTTATCAATATAATGCTATTCCAAGAGAATGTGTTTACATAAGGATTTGTATCCACTGGATCCCTACTCCTAAGGTTTTATATATATATATATATAAAACCTTTTGAAGGATAATCTATCCATACCTTGTTATGTATATATGTATATATATATATATATATATACATGTATATAATTATTATAAAAATACTTTGTTATTAAATGGATACAATATCCTCACTATTTCTGACTTAATGTGTGATGTATGAAAAGTCTGAGAGATTGAGTTTCCAGATAATTAATAATGTTATTAATTATGGCTAACAATTAAGATAAAGATGGCCATTTGGTTTTCCCTTATAAATCAGAGATAAATCATGGAGGCTTCTGAAGGCATATTTACCCTTAGAAGAATAGATGTTCCCTAAATCAGCTCTGATTAACAATTAATGAGAGAATGAATAATATAAGAGGTAGATCCATTCTAATGAGTGTTTCTGGGATGAGACTTATTTTGTCACTCTTACTCCTCTCTACCCAGAGCATTCCCAGGCTCAGACAATCTAGATCATCTAAGTAGGACAAAATGGGCTAGAATTCACCCAAATTGGGTTCTCTTTGGAAAGTTTTCTAGTTGGGTGGGAATTGTTATCCCACCTAGATAAGAAAGTGAGGCAAATTTTGGGGCAAGATCAGAAATGTCCCTTCAGAGACTGGAATTTTAATGATGAAATAGAAACAAAAAACTAGATTTCCCCTCTCATATTAATTGACTATTAATATAAGAGAGAAATAATCATTTCTATCAAATTTATATGAATATTTTTGGAAAAGTTTTCTTATATACAAGTTTGTCATTTTTATCAAGTTGGAAAATTATTCTAAAGAATATTGCACTCGAAACTGATAGCTATAATAAAATATGACTTGTTCAAAGATTAAAGCACACTGACCAATAATTCTTAGATATTAGTGGGAATTTTACATCATTGGCAGCAATACTCAGATAAAGGATGCGTAGGCAAGGCAAGCTTATTGGCTTAGAGCACAACACCTAGAGGATGCTATGAGGGATACTTTTTATTGTTGCCTTTTTTAAAAAACTCACAATTTTTCTTCATTCTGGAAAATTCTGCTTTATATGGTACAAATGATAATTTATTTTGTGACAATTTAAGTTTCAATAAAATTACCTCACATTTATATAACACTTTAAATGCTTTTCTCACAACTTTATGAGATAAGTGTCAGTATCATTAACATCTTATAAATAAGAAAAGAAAGGCTAAGTGATTGATCCACCATCACAGATCAGAGCTGTCTCCTAATTTCCTGCTCAGTGTATAAACAGAAGGTGCAATTTTCAAACATTATGCAAAATATTTAAATATCTTCTACCAGCCCTCTTTGTGTATTAATTCAAAGAGAAATAAAACAAAAGGAATGATATCTAATTTTTCTATTGTCTTCACTTAAAGTATAAATGATACCAACTGGATTGTAGGTAATCTCAATGAGGGATTAAAAATACATGATGGTCTAACTAGGATAAGTTTTCTCATTCTAGATAAATAAATTGAGTATGGAATTAGTGTTTGTCATGAGAAAAAACCCTGAAATGTGAAATAATTTTAGAGGGAAATTTATTTAGTCTCTTAGTAGTGGGAAAAAGTCAGAAGAAAGCCAATCTCAATGAGATTTATATTATATAGTGTAGCGAGCTGTCGTCTCTAGAAGCTGCTGGATCGCTCTCTGGGAAGAGATCTGCTGTGTCTACTCAAATCTCTCAGACAGATTCTTCTTCCTGTAGTGAACCATTGTCTCCAGGCAGTTGCTGTTAACTCTTGTCCTTAGAAGTGACTTCCCTTCCTGCAGAGAGCTCCGTCAAGCCTGATGCAATTCAGAGTCTCCCTCTTTCTCTGAGAGTCCTCTTCTTTTATTCTCCCAGAGAATGGGCGTGGGATAATGCAAGGGCTTCTGGGAAGAACCACCCCAGCCAATGAGCTTGCCCCCTCTATCAAGTCAACCTGAGTTCTCACCTTGTAATTGTCCAGAAAACCTGAATTCTCACCTTGTCACTGTCCAGACAACCTCAGTTCTCACTTAGTAATCCTAACATCTCCCCTTTTCTTTTGATTTAGAACATAGGACAGTCATGACCTTGAAACATAAATCCATCAATATGGGAAGTATTACAGATAATTACATAAATGACCTTGAAACATAAATCCATCAATATGGGAAGTATTACAGATAATTACATAAATTACATAAGCATATAGTAACATAGTAACATAACGCATGCTAGAAGTATATAACATAATCAAATAATCACAAATTGAAAATTTATAAATGTCCATAAGTCCATTGTCCATTAGTCTCATCTTGTGTGAGGAAGTCCAATGATTCCTGCTGATTTTAAAGTTCTTTAACAGTCTTTTTATTATCCATGCTCTTTCGGTGTCAGATGTTTCTTAGATCTTCTCCTTTATTTTGAGGTCTTTCTCTTTTTCTATCTCTCTCCAGGTGCTTGTTGCCACCCATCTATTTCCTTCTTCATCTGTTTTCTTCTGTCTGTTAAAATACAAGCAAACCCTCTCTCCCAGGCAGTTAACCTATCTAATTTTCTTCTATTTATCACTTTCTAAATCTCTTCTCATCATCTGACAATTACATTGGAGTTGTTTGCACTGGGCACAGCCCTGTTGGTTTAAAAGGCCTGTATTCTCCCCAAGTGTAATCCATTTTTGCAATCTGATTGCCTTTTGACTGACTGATTGGGTAATCCCTTTCTGCCATGTGATTGCTTTTCTGCTGGTTGATTAAATCAGAGTCCTGGCCTTCTAAAGGTTCTTTGGGTGTAGCATTAGCTGCCATCATACCCCACGTCTTTTTTGCCTGGGGCCCTGGACCTGGGCCCCTCATCCCATTTCCCTGAATTATTCTACACTCTGATGCCCAATGGAGTCCTCTGTTGCATTTTGGACATGGGGTTTTAGGTCTTCTCTCACCCTGTCTTCTCACTGTATCTCCATACCTACACTGAGCTCTTAGATGTCCACTTTTTCCACATTGAAAACATCGCCAAGTTTCTCTAGAAGGCCCTTGCCAGGAGGGACCCTGTCTTTCCACATTCATCATTGTCCGGGTGTAAAAAGCATTTGTTCCCACTGTAGCACAGCGTCTTATGATCTCCTCTAAAGGAGCATCTTTGTCTAATCCCCATATAATTCTTTTGCAAATCTCGTTGGCATTTTCCTTAGCCAGATGTCTGGTCATTATTTCTGTAGCTGAATTTTCTCCAATAGTTCTTTTGACAGCAGTTTGCAAACGTCCCACAAAATCTGCAAAAGGTTCATTGGGACCTTGCTGTATTTTAGTGAAAGCCTCTCCACGATCTTTCTGTCCAGGAAGGACACCCCAAGCTTTTATTGCAGCCTTAGCAATTTGTTCATATATTGTCATGGTATAATTAGTCTGTTCTGAATTCTCTCCATACCGACCTTCACCAGCCAAGTGCTCAAAAGTGAATTGTGTGTTAACTCCTATTTCCAAATTGCATCTGACTTGAATTTTACATAATTCATGAAATTCCGAAAGCCATAATAAATTTTCTCCAGGTTCCAGGCATATCCTTGCTATGGATTTCCAATCATTCGGGGTTAGGACTTCATAAGACAAACCATCTAGTAACATTTTGACATAAGCTGATGTAGTCCCATAAAGGGTACAACCTTTTTTCAAATCCTTAATTTTATTCAAATCTAAAGGTGCATATCTTCTCATTTTATGACCTACAGAATCAATATTTTCAATCACAGGATATGCATGTATAAAATCACTTATATCCTGTCCTTCTCTCTTAGCTTTAACCAATGCTTTTTCTAATCTTGTCATAGGCTTAGGCTTCTTCACAGGCAATTCTGTTTGTGTTTCTGCCTCTTCCCCTCTTTCTTCCTCCATCTCTGAAGGTGGGGTTGATGTGGGCCTGTCAATAATCTGTTCTCTAGGCAGGGTTGAAGCTTCTTCAAGAGAATCATACCATAATTCCTCATTTAAATCCTCTTGCTCTAGGGAAAGATCTTGATCTTTCCTTTTTTCCTCACACTTCCTCCTCTGTTCATTTTTAGAACTTTTCCTTCTCCTACAACTTGCTTGATAGTTTAAGGCTAATTGAACTATGTTGTAGATATAAAATACTTCTGCAGAAATTGAACGAGGCCCATTTTTTGCTTGAAATTCTTTCATTTCATATCCCACTAGCTTCCATTTATCTACATCTATCTTTTCTTCCTCTAAGAACCAAGGGGATGTGCGTCTTAATGCAGCCAAGAGTTTAGCAATCTGTACCCAGGTTACAAGTAAACTCTGCTCCTCAATTATGTTGATTATACTCTCTATAGTACCACTCCTGAATGGAGCTGAGGTTGCGTCTGGGGCTGAGGTTGAGTCGGCTGAGGTCCAGGGATTGAATATAGCTAACATCTGCCCCATTTCAGCTATAAGAGATTCCTGGTTTAGCCCTTAACAAGTTAAGTTCCTTATTTATCTATTAGCACGCTCACTTAATCTTTAACAAAGTTTCCTCCTTACTCACGGTTCTGGGTCAGAGAGACTGAGATCTAGATCGGAAGCTTTTCCACTGGAATCAGGACTGTGTCCCTGTTCGGGCGCCAAATTGCAAAGGTCTGGTCTAGCTCCTCTTGTCAGGATAAGCAAAAGTCCTTGCCCCACGTGTGGACGCCAAATGTAGCGAGCTGTCGTCTCTAGAAGCTGCTGGATCGCTCTCTGGGAAGAGATCTGCTGTGTCTACTCAAATCTCTCAGACAGATTCTTCTTCCTGTAGTGAACCATTGTCTCCAGGCAGTTGCTGTTAACTCTTGTCCTTAGAAGTGACTTCCCTTCCTGCAGAGAGCTCCGTCAAGCCTGATGCAATTCAGAGTCTCCCTCTTTCTCTGAGAGTCCTCTTCTTTTATTCTCCCAGAGAATGGGCGTGGGATAATGCAAGGGCTTCTGGGAAGAACCACCCCAGCCAATGAGCTTGCCCCCTCTATCAAGTCAACCTGAGTTCTCACCTTGTAATTGTCCAGAAAACCTGAATTCTCACCTTGTCACTGTCCAGACAACCTCAGTTCTCACTTAGTAATCCTAACAATATAGGATTTTGGAGAAGAGTACCAGCATACAAACCATAGGTAGCAGTTAAGCTATTTTACAGAGTTGGCAGTTCCCAGGCAAAATCCATTGAGATTTATATCAGAAAGCATGAGCATTCAAATTTGGAGAACCCAAAATACAAGCACTGGATGGACCCAAGCCTTAAGGGATCCAAGCATTCCCCTAAATTATTTGACTTACCTGGGGATTTCTCTGAATTCAATTTCTGATCACACCAACTGTAGGACTCTCTTGAGCTTCTCATCACTCAAAGAAGGCTGAAAATCTAGACTGGCCAATCAGAGAAGATGATTTGAGCCATTCTGGAATGACATACCAACAATCCTCTGCAATGACTTCTGAGTGAACCCCAACTCCTCCTACAGTGTCAGCAATCACAATTCCAGATTAAGCTTGCACAGATATACTGAGTCAGGGACACTTCCTTCCTTTATGAAAACTGTAATCTTGGCTGACAATAAATCAGGCATCCTGAGTCAGGGGCTCTCTCTTGGTCAGTGGTAACCTACCTAACCCTTTCAGAGAGTTCAGTTCAAAATGCAGCTCCACATGCATGATGTCAGCTTGACATAAATAAAGCATATATATATATATATATATATATATATATATATATATATATATATATATATATATATATATATATATATATTTTTATATACACACACACACACACACACACACACACACACACACACACACACACACATCTAATTTTGTTTGTCTTTCTTAGACCAAGCTCTGGGGTTGACACAAGTTGGTGTCAAACAAAATTTCCAAAAAACATAATAAAATATTTCCTAAATTAGTATATATGCATTTTATCAGGAAGTAGAACAATAATGCATCCAGTTGGCATAGTGGACTGAGTTCTAGACTTAGAAACAGGAAATTTGTTGTGTTAAGTCATTTTTCACTTACGTACAACTTTCTGTGCTCCCATTTGGAATTTTCTTGGAAAGGATACTAGAGTAGTTTGCCATTTCCTGTTCCAGATCACTTTACAGATAAGGAAACAGAGGCAAACAAGTTAAATAACTTGCTCAGTGTAACACTGGGGAGGCTGAATTTGAACTTACAAAGACCTGAATTCAAATGTGACCTAAAGTACTTATTAACTATTTAACCACTGGAAAATCACTTAAGTCTCTGTGTGCTTCATTTTCACCACTTATAAAATGAGGATAATAATAGTACCTACTTCCTATGAGGATAAAATGAGATATTTGTCCAAATACTTGTCAACTTTAAAGTGACATGAATATATTACTAATAATAATAATATTTCTATTATTAGAATTATTGGACTTGTTGGACTTTAGTCCAATAGTAATGACTTAGTATGACTAACAGCTCCACTGTTCCATCTGGTTCCAAACTTAGTAAACTCAACAATTTAACAGCTGTATGACCTTGGACTTATTATTTAACTCCTTTAAGCCTAAATTTCTATCTGTACAATGAATGTGATGTATGATAACCTCTTGAGTCCTTTCCATGAGTCAATGCAACTGCCAAAGATCTACTTCTAGTTTCATCATGTGTCGCAGAAAACACAAGATATTCACCTTCAAAACCTTGATGATTTAAAAAGTCCTTATTAAACAAATATTTATAACTGATTCTTTCCTCTTACCCACCTCTTATATTTCAAAGAGGAACAAAAACAACAATTTGTTATTACTATGTTAAATTCAGCATGTATATATTTTTAAAGTTGTTTTATTTTCAATTCATGGAACAAAACAAGCATTTCTTTTTTCTTTTCTTTTTTTTTTTTTTTTTAATAAAGCACTTACTTTGTGCCAGGAACTGTGCTAAGTGGTATTTTTTTTTCCTTAATAGTATTTTTTTCCATTTACATGTATAGTTTTCAACATTCATTTTGTAAGATCTTTAGCTCCAAATTTTTCTCCCTTCTTTCTCTCCTCCTTCTCCAAAACAGCAAGCAATCTAATATAGGTTTTACATGTACAGTCATAAAACAAGCATTTCCATAACACAGCACAATAAAAAGATGATTGCATGTGAAACTATAAATCTACCATGTACAACCTGCTATTCCCTCCAAATATACAATAAAGATATCATGTAAATTTCTTTTTTTTCCTTCCCTTTCTTTCCTCACCCTAAAGATGGCTTAAAAAAAAGACAAAATAAAAGTACATGGCTTCATACACAGTCACCTTTTTTGTAATCTTTTGTATATTGGGACATTTATGATTTTAATGACTGTTAAATTCAAAATGAGAAAGAAAACAATTTAAATAAATGTACCTCATTTGGGCATGGAAATACCTTAACAAATCCAAGCAGTCAAAGGTGCTGAAATAGTCCTGCTTCATGCACCTGTGGTTTTAGAGTCTTTAAACCAAAAACAATATCTTAGTGAAACCAAATCAGGGATGATTGCTTTTCCACTAATTTCATGGTCCAGGTTTTTCACATTGAATTATAAGATCAGCTTCTCAGGGAAAAATAAAAACAAAACTGGACAGACTGGAAGTATAAATCAGCTCGGATACTAATCCTATCATTAGGAAACAGGATATTGGGGGTTATATCACAAGACCTTTGAGACAAACACCTGGTCCAGTTCTCTAAGTTTCTACCAAATCCAAAACAAACTCTACAAAACAAATAGCTTAAAAGGTAGGAGGAAGGAAGAGAAAAATCAACTGATTGACTTTCCAAAAAGAGACAATTGGCTTGACTGATTCATTTTTTCCATTGAATTGCCTTGCTGTCCCAGAAATAGAGTTTGAATGTCAATAAGTTTAGGAACAAATGAAATTTTAACAATGATAATAAATAGACTGGTCTAGTGATCACTTTGTTAACTAATCTATTGTTTACTTTAAGATAAAGGCATTTAGTGAAAATATTTTTCTAGTTTGGGATACCTTAATTATAGAAAAAATTAAAATTGTATATTGACTGATGTACCCAACTATCTAAAAGCTGTTTTAAAAAGGGAGTGATTCCAAGGAAGAAGTCTTAGAATTTATGAATTAATGTTACCAAAATAAGTGACTAAAAATGTTAACTCCTGACTCACGTAAGTACCTTCCCATCTCTATAAAAATTTTTATGAGAATCCACCAATACATGCATATAGAAGGATTTCTTGATGAAGGAAGGTATGAAGAAGAAATAGAAGACTTTTCTCATAGTATTTCATTTTTCCAAATAACATGTAAAGATAGTTTTGAACATTCGTTTTTGTAGCATTCTGTGTTTCAAAATTTTCTCCCTTCCCCAAGACAACAATCTGATATAGATTAAATGTGCACAATCCTTTTAAACATGAAATAGATAGACCTTTCCAGTTAGTAAACCGTATATTCACAAATACAGTTGACTGAACAGTTTAGAGAATACAAAATCTCCTTGTCAATTGATCAATGATGGACAGAATCAGCTACACCCAGAGAAGGAACACTGGGAAATGAGTGTAAACTGTTAGCATTTTTTGTTTTTCTCCCCAGGTTATTTTTACCTTCCAAATTCAATTCTTCCTTTGCAACAACAACAATAAAATTCGGTTCTGCACATATAAATTGTACATAGGATATCCTATAACATATTTAATATGTATGGGAATGCCTGCCATCTGGGGGAGGGGGTGGAAGGAAGAGGGGAAAAATTCGGAACAGAAGGGAGTACAAGGGATAATGTTGTAAAAAAAAAAAAATTACCTATGCATATGTACTGTCAAAAAATGTTATAATTATAAAATTAATTTTAAAAAATTTTAAATCTCCTTGTTTATTGACTATTAAAAATTTTAAAAAACATTTCATGGGAGAAAGCAAAATCTTAAGTCTTTCTTCATTCAACAATATGTCTCCCATGTTTATGTCAGTATTATATACAGTTCCTTGAAAGATGTAATAATAGAAATTAATTTATGTAATGGCCCTCTGATAATTAATGTTAAAACACAAGCTTATCTCAGGAAACTAAAAGGAGGTTAATGCCTTACCCCTAATGGGATCACTAAGAAAGAGAGGCAAAAGAATACTTATAGGAGATTTCAATTGTAAGTCAGATGGAAAGATTTCAGGAGAACAGAAAGACAGCCTACCTAGCATTTCTCACCCCTGCCCCTGGCAGTGAGTGAGGAGGCAAAACATTTGGTAATTAATCTTCTTTATCATCTTTTCTACCAATAAAATCACATCTATTTCTGATGATGAATTATAGTATCTCTTTCTATGAGAAACATGATAAAAATATAATTGTAGTACATAATGATAAACTCGTGCCTTACTTTGTACTAGTTACTTGTATGTTCATCATTTCTATTTTATGTATGTTCATCATACACTATTTGGTATTAGATTTATTCCTGTCTGTGTCACATATTCCTCTTTAGGCTACAAGCTCTTAGCTAATCACTACATGTCCCCTGACACACTGTAAGCATTTCATAAAAGTTGCTCTATTGAATTTAAAATTCTAAGCCTGATCTCCAAGTTACTTTTGCTTCTATCTCTTCTGGTTTTCAGGATACAGTAATCCAAGTTTAAATATACAGGCTCCCATTCAGTCCTAGTCTGTCTGAGAATCTCAAAACTGAATTCAAAACAAAGATTTGTCATGAGGCTAGCCCTGTCCCAGAGAACCTAACCTCTATCTACAGCTCTGGTTAGGGATTTTAGATAAAGTTCCACTAACATTCCCTTTTTAGCAAGGCTAGTGTGTTTCTACTAGCAAGTGGCTCAAGAGATAGTGGGTACAGGGATACCTCTGAAGAACAAAGTTCTTCAAGATACAGGGCAAGTATCCCAAATTTCCCTTCAACTGTGCAGTTTGGGTGCTGCCCTAAAGGTTACCACACCCAGCTAGTACCATGAGTGGTTGTATTGGGGCAAGACTTTTGTAAAATTGAAGAAGGTTGCATTTATTTAGCCCGGCAGTGTGAGTGGCTACTTAGTATTTGGAGGGCTTTGGGGGAGTTCCTTAAGCCATTCTAAATCTCAGTCCACCTCTAGAAAATGGAGGAGAATGTTTGCCCTATGTCCTTCAGGAGACTTTTATGAAGTAATCACATTCAGTTCAATGCTTCTCTTACTAAGAGGCTGGAATTTTTTTGAGAAGATTTCAGAGAAAGCTGGGAAAGGTGGAGGTTGTGTAGGATCTAGCCCTGAGGGGAATGTATGATGAGGTCAGAGAAAGCATCTGATTGGTGTATTACTTAAAAAGCAAAGGAAGGAATTCTCCACCTCTTTCTTTCATACTTTTAAGCTCTTGTCTTACCGTTTGCTCTCTGACTTTGAGTAGCTTCAAGCTACTCGACCAGTTTGCCTGATCTATACTTTCAGTTCTTAATAACATCCCAATTTGAGTTAATAAAAAAGGAAATCTGTCTTGGAGGCAATGCCTTCCCATTTGCAATCAGATGAGCTGGTCTTCTTCGTGAATGGAAAAAAGGTATGTCTGGTGTTATTAATATTATTATATGGACTTGGACCAAAAACATCAAAACAAAACAAAGTGAACTCTATTGAGGTAAGCAGGACACATTGGAGCCTGGACAGGGCCAGGGGCAGGGGTGAGAAATCCTAGGTAGGCTGTCTTTCTGCTCTGACAAATGCTTCCTCAGGCTTTGTCATTGAACCTAGTACATTAGGTTATTAGTAATCCGTTGCATCAGATGGGGGAATAATGATATAGTTGGTCACTGGGAAAGGAGATGTCTGTATATTTATGTGTGTATGTAACAAGAGGAAAAGTCTATTTGACTAGAGCACAGGCTTCGGAAGAATAATTTCCAGTGACACTGGAAAAATGGATTAGGGACAAGTTATAAAGGGTTTTTAAAAGCTAAACAGAAGGGTTTATATTTTATCCCAGAGGCAATAGTTCAGTAGCACTGGACTTATTATAGAAGAACAACATGATGAGATCTGCAGCTAGGGAAAATTTTAGCAATGATAATAGAATGAATTGGAATGGGGAAAAATTTTGAAGCAGGGTTATGAATTAGAAAGCTATTGCAATTATCAGGCAAGAGTTGATGAGGGCCTGAAGTAAGGCTCCTTTCTTTATAATATCTAGACATGATCATTAACTATGTAAGTGAAGACAAGGGATAAGATCTGAGATAAATTGTGGAGGAAGAAATGGCAAGATTTGGCAAGTTTTGGATATCTGAGGTGAGGAGGAGTGAAATGAGGGGATGGAGATGAAAGAAACAAGATGAATGAAGAGTTAAGGATAATGCTGAGGTTATAAGCTTATGATCCTGGGAAGCTGGAAGGATGATGGTGCCTTCAACAGCAATAGAAGTTTAGAAGAGAGGAGTATTTGGGGTTTTGTTTTTTGTTTGGTTGGGGTTTTTTTGTTTTTGTTTGTTTATTTGTTTTTTGGCCTGGGGTTTTTTGGGAGGAAGAAGAAATTAATGAGTTCAATTTGGATGTGTTGAATCAGAGATCTCTGGGACTTCTTCCCATAAAAGAGTTCAAGGGCAAGAGAAAATTAAAAGGTTAGTCCCTCAGGTTTGTAGTCCAGGAGTTTCAGAAACACTTCTGTCTGGACTTCTGCACACCTTTATGCCTAAGTAGCTCCTCTCCCAAAATCCTGGCTCTTTTCTCTGTAGTTGTTTTCCCAAATATAAATGCTTTCTCAGTTACAAATCTCCTTTTCCAACTCCATGTTACTTTTTGCAAACTGGGTATCTTTTCCACTCTGCCTTCTGGACTCGAGGATGGCCTTGCTCATCCTTTTTCATCTTATCAGTCCTTTTTTGATTCCCTCAAGATAAGAGACTAATTCATACGTCTGGAGAAGAGAGCCAAATTTAAGTATTGTTAGCATAACATTTATCTGATCTGGCCTTTATTGTGTGGTTCTATCATTGAAAACTTAGCTCCATTATGCAAGGAAAGTAATCTCTAAAGCAAAGCTTCTTAAATTGTGTGTGTTATGACCCATATGGGGTAGCATAATTGAATATGGGGGTTGCAAAAAATTTGGTAACAGTAAAATGTTTCTAAATGCTCTTTATCCTGTAGTATCAAATATTCGGCCAGGAATTAACTCTTTTTTTTTTTTTTTTTTTTTTTTTTTTGCTGAGACAATTGGGGTTAAGTGACTTGCCCAGGGTCACACAGCCAGGAAGTGTTAAGTGTCTGAGACCATTTGAACTCGGGGTCCTCCTAACTTCAGGGCTGGTGCTCTATCCACTGCGCCACCTAGCTGCCCCAGGAATTAACTCTTTATTTAAAATAAACAACCACATCTATCTCATTAGTCTGTAAATTTGCTTTCATCTTATGATTTATTATCAGTAAATATTTGATTTGTATGCCTATTTTATGTATATATACATCCAGGGTCACAAAAATTTCTTGGATGAAAAGGAGTCATGAGTGGGAAAAGTTTAAGAAGGCCTGCTCTAAATGACAATAATAATAATTTCTAAAATTTATATATCACCTTAAGGTTTGCAAAATGCTATCTCTTTTGACCTTCACGAAGGTAGGTGCCATTATTTTTCCCATTTTACAGATGAATGAATTGAAGAAATGAGATGAAATGGTCCTTTCCCATCATATCTAGCATGATTTCCAAGCTCTCTTGTGCTTCTTGGAAAAAAAACAAAAACAAAAACAAAACAAAGCCAGCAAAGTCTTGCAGAACAGAATTTAAAATGTTGGTGAGTGGGAGCACAAACTGTCTCTACAGGTTTCTCCTCTGAGTGTGACTCAGCTCATAGGAAGGAGGATCTCAGATCTTGGTGCTCTAGGTTCTGGGCAGGAAAGGGACTAAGAAATATGGTTATAGAGCTGGAAAGAACCTTTTAGTCCAACCACCTCAATTTAGAGACAAGATAATTAAGGTCCATAGAGTTGGATTCATTAGCCTAAAGTCACAAGTAAGAGTAGTAAGAGGCAAAGCCAGCATTTGAACCTGGGTCCTCTCCTACCACATCTAGTATTCTTTTGGGTCTCATTTTCTTTCTATATTTTATATTTCATACTCTGGCTAAAAATGTAGTTTAAGATTGGGATTGTCAAGTGTCCTTAGCTCTAGGTTGTCTGATAGCTCTAGCTCTATCAAACACTGATAAGGTCAGGCAAAGAAATTGTAGTTCTTGCCTACAGCAAAGGCTTGGACATATCCTGTATTCTGTTGTGACTGAAAGAGCAGTGCTATGTTGTTATTGCCTACTTGGTCAATACTGCACAGGAGGAGAACTTTGAAGAAACTAGGAAGAAGCTTGGGCATTGAAGCTTGGGGTTTTCATCAATGATGTCAATAAGGAATTTGTAGAGAAGTTGGTCTGGTCATTTTATCCAGTCTAGTGCCCCATATGAGAACCTTCTAGTCACTTCCCTTGCCAGATCCTATTGTTACCCACAAATGGGTGCTTGCCAGAATGGGGCCAAGTCTCATGGAACTACAGGAAAGGAGAATGACCAAATCCAGTTTCAGCTAACCTGATATTCCTTAGCTACTACGATAAAGATTATCCCTTCCTAAAGAATGCCTAAATTGTGCAATAGACCCAAAGGATGCAACAATCTAATGGAGTGTGCAAAAAAAAAAAAAAAAAAAAAATAGTATCCTAAGAATTACACCCTCTAAGACCATGGTCTTGAGTGAAGCATGGGTGAGAACCTTAAGCATATCAACTAAAAAGTCAGAATTCTGGGGAACTCCAAGAACTTGGCTTTTACAAAGATCTCATAAAAGCTCACAATAACCCAGATATCTTCAAGATTCGATTGTTTAAGATGGTTTATCTCATCCATCACATGTCTTTGAAGCTGTTCTTCTCCTTAGAACTTTACTTCAACATAAATGAAATGGGCAAACTGTGGTGAGCCAAATTGACATGGTAGGGAATAATTTCAATATAATGAAGTCTGCTTCTTTGTAATACTTATTTAAACATTGAGGCTTTTGTCCTGGATTGGGAAGTTCACAAAACCAAAAAAACCTGAGCTTGACATGTTTTGAATTGGCATGCAATGTTTCTAACACAAGGAAGGTATTTTTAAAAATCAGTAAAGATGAGTAAAAAATAACAATAGCTATATAACACTTTAAGATTTGGTAAGTGCTTTACAGATGGTATTTCATTTAATTCTCACTGCAGTTATGGGATAAGAAAGCTGAGATTGGCAAAGGCTAGGCCACTTGCCAAGAATATTCCACTGCTCAGTCGTGTTCAACTCTAATCTCACTTGGGGTTTTCTTGGCAAAGATACTGGAGTGGTTTGCCATTTCCTTCTCCAGCTCATTTTACAGATGAGGAAACTGAGGCAGACAAGGTTAAGTGACCTGCCCAGGGAACACAGCTAGTAAAAGTCTGAAGCCAGATTTAAACTCATGAAGATGGGTGTTCATGATTCCAAGACCAGAACTCTACCCATTGCAGCATCCAACTGTCATGTCGATAATCATGACATGAGAAAGCTGATGCTGGAAAAAGGTTAAAGTTAAGGTCAAGGGTGGCAGTTAGAAAGTGTCTGAGGCTGATTTTGAACTTAATGTCTTTCTGATTCCAAGTTCAACGCCCTATCCCGCCTAGCTGCCAAGAATCATTAAAACAGATAAATTACTAATTTTTTGCAAATCATGAAACTTATTTTAAATAAGTCATATTATTATGGCATAACATTTCCCTTTCCTTTTCTCATATGTGTGAGTTTACCTGCCACTGTGTTGCCAAGTTCCAGAAAGGGGTAAAGGGCAAGGTCCAAATGTGGGTCTTTAAGGGCCAGGTCTATATCCTCAGTCATTGCACATGGACATAAGTAATCAGGGAGATTAGGAGCCCTTTGATGTCCCTGCCTTCATTAACATCAATTCCCTCTGGCTGAAGGAATATCTATTGAGCAAAGTCACCACTAAATAATCTAAGCAACTGCCAACAGCATGAAGCTGTTCCTTGTCACTGTCAATTTACTCAAGTAATAGCATTGAATATCATGACAATTTGTGATTGTCATTCATTCTTCTGGTTTGAAGCTCAAACAGGATTTCCTTCATGTTTCTTTAGCAAGAAGTAGTCAACAAAAGGAGGAGAGTAGTAATTACAATAACACAAAAATAATAAAAGACCACCTTGAATGTGTCCAGCACAGTGGATAGAGTTCTAGTCCTAGAGTCAAGTAATCTCATCTTTCTGAGTTCAAATGTGGCCTCATTCACTTACTGATTATTTGATTCTAGGCAATTGCATTTTTAAAATTCCACTTTAATATAAAACTATGAGGTGATGCAATGGATCAAGCCCTAGGTCTGGAGTCAAGAATACTAGAGAGTTCAAATCTACCCTTGAACATTTATCAGATGTGACCTTGAGCAAGTCATAAAACCCTGTTTTCTTCAGTTTCCTCATCTGTAAAATGAACTGGAGAAGGAAATAACAAACCGCTCCAGTATCTTTGCCAAAAAAATATTCAAAACGGGGTCATAAAGAGTCAGACATTACTGAAAGGAATAAATAACAAACTTACATATGGAAAAATACATATTAATATATTATATATAATATAAATATATAACATATGATAAAATATGGAAAATTAAAACTAAAAAAATTTAGAGATAAGAATCTCTAAATAAGAACACCATCCTGAATGTGTCATTTTTAAAAGTTACAAATCATTTCATTCATTCATCCTTGGAACAATCCTAAGAAGCAGGTAAAATGAAAGAGTACCATGATCTCCTTTTTGGGTGGAGAAATTGGAGACATTTACCAATTCACCCAAACTTGAAAAAAAAATTAAGTGTTGCTGTAACTCTAATCTGGCTCCTTGACGTCTAGCCTGGTATTGAAATTCACTGACTCTTATGGAAAGGATAGCTCCTCAAAATTAACTAACAAGGGGAAGGCATTTTGTTACCAAATGTTCCCTGTCTCTGCTACTTCTTTAACACTAATTATATCAATGGAAATGGAAAAATCAAAACAAGAAAACTGAAAGCTTTTAATAATAATGACCAAGCTTGGTCTTAGAGAAATGCTGAGCCAGTTTATCTCTTCTTTGAGAAACTGGAGACTATAGTAAATGTTGTCAGATTCATGTTTCTGGTTTGTTTAGTTATACTACACTGATTTTTTTCTTTTTTTATAATAGCATTTTATTTTTCAAAATACCTACAAAAATAGTTTTCAATATTCACCTCTTCAAAACCTTGTGTTCCAAATTTTTCTCCCTTCCTCCCCCTAGAACCAAGTAATCCAATATAGGTTAAACATGTGCAATTCTTCTAGACATATTTCTACATTTACCATATTGTACAAGAAAAATCAGATCAAAAGGGGAAAAAATGAGAAAAAAACAAGCAAGCAAAAAACAACAAAAAAGATGAAAATACATGTTGTGATCTACATTCAATCCTCTAAGTCCTCTTTCTGAATGCAGATAGCTCTCTCCATCACAAGTCTATTGGAATTGCCCTGAATAACTTCATTGTTGAAAAGAGTCGAGTCCTTCACAATTGATCATCAGATAATCTTGTTGCTGTGTATAATGTTCTCTTGGTTTTACTCCCTTCACTTAGCATCAGTTGATGTAAGTCTCTCCAGGCTAAACAATGAAGTACATTCACATTCTTAACAAAATATAAGTACTACAACTCTGGAGTTCTGGAAATAATGTAAACATTTTGGTTTTGTTTTTCTTGGAAAAGGAGATATTAAGAGAATTTGTTAAGATGAGTAGATAATAAAATTAGTTTTATGTAGTACTTTAAGATTCAGTAAATACTTTACAAATATTATGTCATTTAATCCTCACAACAAATGTGGAAATAGGTGTTATTATTATCTGCATTTTACAAATAAGAAAGCTGAGGCTGGCAAAGGCTAAGCCACTTGGTATAAGGCTGGTTTTGAATTTATCTATTCCTGACTTGAGGTCCCTACTTAACTGTTAAGAATCATTAAAATAGCTAATTTTTTTTTTTTTTTTTGGCAAATCATGGTTCTTGACTTAAATAGGTCATGTTATTATTATTACTTAACATTTCCTTTCCTTTTCTCATGGATAAAGAATAGGAATTAAGAGAAAAGTAGTTAGATGTAAATTACAAAGATAAATACCTGTTTAAGCTTTTATTTCAGGTCTGAAGACAAGTCTAATTATAATGTACAACAGCTGAGCTCCCTAAATGGAAGAAAGTTTCATCATATAATTAATACTATGCTGTCCTATTATATAATCTCTATAAGCTTTTTAACTACTTCGGGTATAGGACATATTTAGGATATATGAACAAGATTTTCAAGAAGCTGAATAAAATCTACCATAAATCCCAAGAAATCTTTAGACTTTTATAGCTCAAGATTTCTCTTTGAGAAAGAGCTATGACTCCCTGAACAAAGAAACAAGACTTCCTGACAGTGAGACTTAATTGAGAAAGATATTTTTTGCTAAAATCTCAGGTGGGACCCCCGTACCCTAGCCACGCAAGCAATTTGTACTGTTTTGTTTGGTCGCATATTGGATGTCTGGGCCTTAGCATGAACCACTAGGGGGCAATGTGGTGCAAGTGAAAGAATGCTAGATTTTAGAATAAATGGCCCCAAATACAAATCCCTTTTCCAACATTCATTACCTGCGTAATCTGGGCTTTCCCTTAGATCCTTCACCTATAAAATAAAGAAGTTGCATTAGTTGCCTTTGAAGGTCCTTATTTTAAACTTGAATCTTGAACATTTATGGCACTTAATTATAATAGTTAACATTTCCATTAGCTTTTGCAAAGCACTTTACATGTTCCTTCATTTGATTTGAATGAGTAGTGAAAGTCTTTTTTTTCCCTTTTAATGGACAGATGATAATAGAAGGAAGATCAGAATGAATCACAGAGCTTTGAAAATTATATGTTATTCTAGACTTTTAAAAAGAAAATATAATATAGTAGAGATGGGAGTTTCTTGTACAATATCATTTTTTCTGTTGTACAGTGCAAATGGAGGTTTCATTTTAGTTGGTGTTTGTAAGTGTCAAAATAAAGGTTTTCAATTTTTAAAAAATAAAAGCCTTTTCTCTTTATTCACTCTGAGAAAGGGATTTTTCTAGGATTTTAGAATATTTTTCTTATCTCCAGGTAGGACAACTAATAATAGCTTCTTTATCATGGGTATCTCAACAGGGAGTTCTCTTGATTCTGTTGGTATAAATGTGACAAAACACAATAGTTCCAGGTGTCTTATAATAGTGCCAAACCAAATCAACCTTGATATTATCCATACATGACCAAAACAAACATGTCAAAACAAGCTATGGCCCTGGATTATTGAATTGTATCCATCAGTAATCTTTACCTCCTTCCCTCCTCCAGGTCACAGAAAAGAATGCAGATCCTGAAGTAAATCTGCTGTCCTACCTGAGGAAGAACCGTATCCTTTCCCCGTAACAATATTAAATCCCATTTCTATCACTTCAATATCTAGAAAACATTTTGCTCACAACTTTGCAGTAAGTAGTGTATTGTGTTATTATTCCCATTTCACAAATGAGAAGATGGATTTGGAGAGGTGGATTTATTTTCAGTTCCAATCAATCAATCAAGCATATGTTAAGTATTTATTATTAAGAGAATATTCTTCTTATCCTTAGTCAGGATGGCTGATAGCAGCCTCTTTCTCATACCTGTTTCTCCAGGCAGAGGTCCTTATTCTTGTTGGTAGAAATAGAACCACACTCTAGGCAAATTAATCTGTCCTTGCTCTCATGGCACATCATACTATTGTGAGAAAACCTATGTTTATGTGTGTGTGGATGCAAATATGTAAAAATAAATAAATAAAAACACTATAAATTGGAAGTGGCATTTGGTCTGAGCCTTGAAAGAATAGAGAGATTCTTAAAAAAAAAAAAAAAAAATAGATGTAAGAACAACAATGTATGAATGGAGGACTGCCAGGGCAAAGACCAGAAAAAGAAAATGGAACATGTGAAGAATAACTGGTCAGACCAGTTAGTGTTTAAAGGAGAGGAACCTGGCCCCTTCCTACCTTCCCAGTCTTCCCAGCCTTCATTCTCTTTCCTATAATCAACAATCTAGCAACACCTGCCATCTTACATTTCCTCCAACAAAATGCAACTTCTCCCATTGTCCTTTCACTGGCTGACCCCT
Source organism: Sminthopsis crassicaudata (assembly GCF_048593235.1). Taxonomy (NCBI): domain Eukaryota; kingdom Metazoa; phylum Chordata; class Mammalia; order Dasyuromorphia; family Dasyuridae; genus Sminthopsis; species Sminthopsis crassicaudata. The sequence goes on along the minus strand of NC_133619.1, from coordinate 83,470,871 downwards.
CAAGTCTGGAATGATTTGTTTCTATTTTTTATTTCCACATTAATGAGGTATTTCCTTCATTAGAATGTAGATTCCTTGAGGACATGGATACCATGGGTTTTGGTTTTTCATTAAATGTCCTTAGTGCATGTTCTTGACACTTAGAAAGACTTAATAAGTACATATTGGGAAGGGAATAAGTATTTATATAGTACCTACCTTGTGCCACACACTGTGCTAAACTGTTTACACATATTATCTTATTTGATTTTCATAACAACACGGTGAGGGAAATGCTATTATTATCTCCACTTTACAGTTGAGGAAACTGAGGCAAAAAAGATAAATGTACTGTTAGGAAGTGTTTGAGATAACATTTGAATTCAGTTTTTGATTCCTAGTCCAATGCTCTATCCACTGGGTCTCCTAGTAGTCTAAATAATAGGTAATAAGTGTGGAAAGTAGGCTAGAGGCAGGGTTTGAAGAATTTTAAATGGCAGGGGTATGGGTTCCATCCAAAAGGCAATAGGCAGTCAGTGGAACTTTGAATATGGCAATAGAATTACATGGTTAGAGACTTAGTTACTGTTTATACATAGTAGCTTTTTTATAAATAGTTACTCATACTCAATCTTCATGCTACTTTGTTTGAGAGAAAGCCCAGTGAAGTCTGGCGCCTACCATAGACATGGCACCTGGTGCTTAACCAACACTGTCTTGGGCAGCTGGGTGGGGCACAGTGTATTGAGTGCCAGACCTGGAATCCAGAAGACTACTTGCTGAATTCAAATCTACCCTCAGATACTTTCTATATGTGTGACCCCTGGGCAAGTTATTTAACCAAGTTTGCCTCTGTTTCCCTATTCATAAAATGAGCTAAAGAAAGAAATGTCAAATCACTATAATTTTTGCCAAGAAAACCCCAAATAAGGTCACATAGAATCAGACATGACTGGGGGGGGGGGGGGGAGAATCAACAACCCAAACAGCAATCAATACAGTTTACTTGATTTAACTTGAAAACGTGCTCATTTCACAAAACAATAACAGCAATGGCTAATATTTATATAGTGCTTACTATGTGCCAGGCACCAGGCTAAGTGCCTCACAAAAGAGCTTTGTTCTCTAGTCTCCAGTTAATAGTCATGAAATTAAAACTAAGCACTTTAGCTCAGCTTGAATAATTCTCTAAAGGGCTTCACAAAGCCCTGCTAGTATTATTACCTAATAAAGAGCTCTATTGTATTTAGCTTGCACATGACTAGTAAATGGATTGTCTAACTTGCAATTAGCTTCTGGAAAAACACGTGTAATGGGGAAAAGTATCCTTCTTCTACTTCACCCAGGTTTTCCCTGGCCAGATTTTTCCCCATTCACTTTCCGTGTTGAATTGTGTAGCTCCTCAAAATAATATGAATTGAATAATGTCCAAATTTAATGTACTGTTCTTGAAAGAACCAGGCATTTTTAGAGCAACGTTAGTTAAGACTTAGGGGAAAATCCAACATTAGTCCATACCATTGAGTATTGCAGATATCACAAGACTCAATTCAGTTAACTGTACAGCCCTGAGACAGCACTGGCATTGGGGTCAGAAAAAATGAATGAAAATCTACAATTATGATCTGGATAAGTCACTTAACTAGTGATATGACCTTAGGCAAGTCAGTTACATTGGAAAGGATAAGTATTTATATAGTGCCTACTATGAATCAAGCAGTGGGCTAAGTAGTCTATGAATATTATCTCATTTGATCAAAAACCCCTGCAAGGTTTGTGCTGTTATAATCCCCATTTTACAGTTTCGAAAACTAAGGTAAACCAAGGGTAACTTGCCCAGGGTCACACAGTTAATAAGCATCTGAGGTCACATTAGAACTCAGGTCACAGTGATTCCAGGCCCAGCACTATATTTACTTAACCATTCTGAGCCTTGATTTCCTCATTTGTAATATGGGCACAATAAGAATTGTATTATCTTCTTCATTAGGCTGTGGTTAGACTCAAATTAGAAAATATATGTAAAGCACTTTGTAAATTTTAGAGCTCTATGTACAGTCAAATATTTATTGATAACAAAGATATCCTGAGACAATGTACATGCATGAGAAAGCAAAAGCTTCAGAATTAAGAAGAGCTGGTTCAGGTACTACTTTTGACACATAAAGGCTGTGTAATACTGGGCTAGTAACTCAATCTCTATCTGGAATCACTTTCCTTCTAACAATTAATCACATGTACAAATCCAGTCCCAAGAGAAAATATCCATTTCAAATACTTCTAAAGCATTTACAATAAGCAACTCATTATTCTAGGTATGAAGGATATAAAGGCAAACATGAAAGAGTTCCTGATCTCAGGGAGCTTACATTCTATGGCAATGATATAAAATTTACCCAAGTTGGGGCAGCTAGCCCTGAAGTCAGGAGGACCCGAGTTCAAATCTGCTCTCAGATACTTAATATTTCCTAGCTGTGTGACCCTGGGTAAATCACTTAATCCCAAATGCCTCAGCAAAAATAAAAAAAATTTTAAATTTACCCAAATAAGCAAGTACAATGTATATTAATTACAGGCCAAAAAGAGAGGGTGGATATTGGAAAGAAGGAGACAGAAAATAAAATAAAAGAGAGGCAGAAAACAGATTGTGGACAGTCAGTCAATAAGCATTTATTAAGTGTTTACTATGTGCCACAAAGGAAAACAAACATACTGTCCTTGCCCATAAAGATAACGCATTCTAATGGCGGGAACCAAGCTACAAATATGTAAATACAAAATATATGCAAAGTAGATGGAAAGTAACTGTGGAGTACATGCTAGTTCCTTGGAGGGCTTCAGGGTCAAGCCAGAGTCAGGATGAATTAAAAGTCCTTGGTCTTTAGGGGGAGAAGTGGAGGAGGCAGGCAAGCTCGCCAATGATGTATCCTGGATTCTTGAGTTCAAAACCACCAACTTTTCTCCTTCTTGTCCTGAAGCAAAGTGGCTCTGATCCCTCTCTTTCTGCCCTCCAATCCTTGCCTCTAATCATCTTAACACCAAACATTGAGCAAGCATCAACAGCGAGAAAAGCTATTTATCCAAACATATGCTAATAAATCTTTGTCTCATATCAAATAGGTAATTAGCCTTAACTGCTTGGTTGTCTGATTCAAGTATACCTTTTCAGAGTTTCCAGCCCTTTACAAGTAACTTCACAGAAAAGGTACATATAGTAGGGAAGGACCCAAAAAGATCTTATGCAAAAGGTCTTGAAGGAAACCAAGGAAACCAGGAGTTGCAATAAGAAGGGAGAGAATTCTAGTCATGGGTGAGTCTTAAAGCTTAGGCTGTGGATTGGGGATGGGAGGAGAGAGAGAGGAAGGAAGGAGGGAAGAGAGGTAGGAAAGGCAAGGAAGGGAGGGAAGAAAGAAATCTGGTTACTCTTGTGAGACCTGTCCTTGACCTTAACACATTGGCTCTTTAAGATAACCACTTCCTTTTTCAGATGTTCATCAGTCATATGGATGAGATTAGATTCAGGGAACCAAATGATGAGATTAGGGTTCCTGGTGGTCCTGTAGTTAAATGATGACATTAGTGGCAGGTAGTGAACCAAATGCAGAGGTGTGGCTCCTCTAAATCCCCTTCAGGATTGGTGCAAGGTAGGGAGTTGTGGGAACCCCCTTTCTGGCAGCGCAGAGGTCCCTTTGTAAAAGAATTTACGAACCCAAAAAGCTAGACTGATAAAAGAAGTTTATTATTGGAAGTCAGCCTTTGCTATATGCATGAATAGAAAGGCTGAATTCCTTAGTGGCAAGGTCTGACAGAGAAGTAAAGTTTCTAGAAGAGAAATCCAGACAAAGAGGTATAAAGTCTCGTTAGGGGAATAGGTGTGGGAAATAAAGAGAGGGTAATGCTGAAAGAGAATATCATTCTAATGGGCAGAGGTTTCCTGGGCATAGCATGGCATGTTAGATCCTCTGCAAGGAGAGGATTTAAAATTGGCTCTTTTATAATAGAAGCCTTTGGCTACTGCACCTGATGGGGCTGGCGGATGGAGTTTGAGCTGGAATTGAATAAAAAAATCTTAGAATTGACTGGAATTGAATAAAAAATCTTAGAATTGAATGGGTGTTTCTCCAATTCAATGGAGTTATAATCTCCAACTCTGGACTCAGCTAGCCCAGAATGAAGTTGTTTGTCCTTGGTGAGGTCTTTACAGTGGCAGGATTCAAGGAGAAAGTCTCTTTGAAAGAGCTTCCCAAGTGCTCTACCTCATGGTTCATTCCCAAAATCAGAGAGAGGGAAGAGAAAGAGTTTTGGGGGCTCCCCTCATCAATATCTTTAATATTGCATCCTAGAATTTTGTTAGGAATAAAAATCATGCTCATTGGCCTATCATTTGCAAGTTCCATTCTCTTCCATTAGGAAAAAAACCAAGATGACATTTGCCCTCCTGTTCTCCATAATCTTTAAAATATTACTGCCATTGGTCCAGCAATCCCATTTGCATGAGAGTGTTGTCATCTAAGTCAGGATTAAACTATATCAAAGGGCACTTAAGTGCCCTATTATTATCTTCTTACTTGTCTTGAGTATTGATTTCCTGTTTGCCATGTTTGTTCTGTTCTTTCCAGTCTGATAACAGCCATATTTGGCAAACAAAGCAGAACCAGAATGAGAATTAAGCATCCTTTTCTTCTCCTAATTATTTATCTCCATCCAAGCCAACCCAAATAGCTATCCTGTCTCTGCCTGGAAACTCTTCTCTCCTAAAAGACAGATTTTTTAAAACTTAAAACTATGTTTTTACTGTTGTTGTCTTTCTCATTTTCATTTCTAACCTCAGCTTGTTCTGAGCTTTCCCACCATAGATACTTCTTCCAGGGTCATGATTTGCTTTGGCACCCCAAGTTACATCCTTTATTTCCTTCTATATATAGCTTTAAAAAATCCAATTTAGTTGCTATGTTCTCTGGGTATCCACATCAGTTTCTTCAGGCATTTCCCTGTGTCAAGGCATAAAGTTTCTTGGTCTAGGTCTAAATATATTGAGTTGGATTAAATCAAATCCCAAATATTACTTTTCCCTTATGCATAGCTTTTGTACATTTGTTTGTTTATTTATTCATTCACTCATTTATTTGTTTGTTTATTCCTCTATTATTCTTTTTTTTGTTGTTGTTTTTTGGTTTTTTTGCTGAGGCATTTGGGGTTAAGTGACTTGCTCAAGGTCACACAGCTAGGAAGTGTTAAGTGTCTGAGGCTGGATTTGAAAGCAGGTCTTCTTGAGTTTAGGACCAGTGCTCTATCTACTGCACCATCTAGCTGCCCCATTTCTCTATTATTCTTATAATTTTATTGATATAGGAAATTTCTGATATGGAAACTTCTTCTACCAAGTCATCTACACTTTATATTATCAAATTTCCTAGGAGTGCTGAAAGGATAGATGACTAATTTAGGGTCACATAGATGACACAGTACAGTCTCATCTTACATGAGGATTAGCACCTCTCAGCACACAAGCAAAAATCATGTATAGCCACAATTGTCCTTGAAAAACCTCTAAATAAGCTGGCTTGGAATTGATCCTTTCTCATCAAAAGCTTGTACATTTTTGGCAAGAGATTCAGGAATGCATAAATGCTAAAAGCCTTTTATCCTAACATATTGTTATTGAAAATGCACACATTTGTAATTGTGTCTTATAGCCATAATTTTAATGTATTTTCGGTATCCACTAATGCTTCACAACTTTTATTTATCTAGAAATATTATTACAGTTATATCTTCCATTGCACGACATCCCTAAGATCTGAAAAATCCATGTAAAAAATTTTGGCCCTCCCTTTATACCAGAGAAGGAGTCTGAATTATTATGACATTAAAAAAATAAAATATGCTGATATTTGATAATACTATACATACATTTTATGCATTTCTGAATTTCTATTTTGTGTGAGTGTTGTTTGTTGTTCTTTGCATGTTGTCTGCAACTTCAGCAAAACTCCCAAAAAATTTCCATTTAATTTCTTATGCTAACCCATGATATAGCAAAACCAAAATGTGGAAAGGATAATTGTAGTTTCTCACTCATAGAGTTTAACTTAGAGCAAAATTCCTTGCCTATAATCCAATGGCTACAAAGGACAGAATAAAGAGCCAAGACCAGCTCCTTTTCTAAGAGGAGGATGTGGCTGGCTAGTGCCCATGGGCTACAGGCTGTTAAACGCCCTTAGCTCATCCTTCACTCAGCTTCCTAAGTCCATAACACTCTAACCCATTTCTCGGTAAACTAATAGCTCCTATTAATATGTTCAAGGTAGCAATTCCTAGTTCTACATGATGTGTTTGAGGTTCAGCACACCAAATATCAATATTTTTTTTTTTGAGGCTGAGGTTAAGTGACTTGCCCAGGTTCACACACCAAATATCAATATTAACAAAGGCATCAAATATCAGGGTTTGATCATGTGAAGAATTCACAATGGCCATTCTCTTTGGCAAAAGGTAAGTTTAATTAGGAGAAGAGGTTATAGAGAAAATGAAAAGGTACAATAGACACCAGGAGTGGTAAATATGAAATAGAGTTGGGAGAGCATACAGTTAGACAGGAAAATGACTTTAACAATGAACAGTGGAAAAGACAAGTTCCCTACTAGAACTCACAATTAGCCAGGAGAAAGCTACTCCTTGATGTGGGAAAATGTCCTTAACTGACAGACTAAATCCACAGAGAAGCTTAGCACTCTAAAAGAGTTAGTTAGCTATTAGAAGGAGAAAGACATGATGAGGAATGGTGGGGGAATTAGAGGAAAGACACGGGGAAACATGGTGGGAATAAGGAAAGGAGCAAGACACCATGAGGCAGAATGCTATGGAGTGCGGACTCCAAAAGGGATTCAGCAAAGATGGCATGGGTCACGGACAGAATTAGAGGGGAAATTTAACCTCGGAGGTTTGACCTAACTTGGATTTCTGCCTGGACACAGCAAAGTAAGGCTACAAAAACATCCACAGAGGGTGGTATATAAGGTTAAACTGATCCCCATCAATGCCCTTCCCTGCTTGCGTCAGGGAATAATTTTATCAGTATTTCAGCCTTTCTCTGTCAACCCCATCTAGTTTCTTAGGACCTCATCAGTATGAATCATGTGATCAACTATAAACCCTAAGTTTGGCTTTTAAATTTTGACTTTGCAACATGTCTTTCTCATACTTTTGCAGACATCTTACATTAACTCCCTTCCATGATTCCCATTATCTAGTGTATATATATATATATATATGTAAAAGCACTTAGCTAGATAGATCTGTGTATTTACATACATGTATAGACAAATATAGCATTATAGATAGATCTGTGTATATACATATACATGTATATGCAAATATTGAAAGATAGATAGATAGACAGACACACATATTGTGTGAGATATTGTATTGGAGAATTCCCCATCCCAGAGATCCAATCGAGTTCCCAAAGAGGAATTCCTCCTACATAAGTCCATTTGACTGAAGGTCAATAAATCAAGAGGAAAGGCTATAAGGTAAAAGCCTAATTACCATCAGCTGCTGGCCAAGTGCCAGGTGGCTGACAACTCAGCCAAGGACACACATACATATATAGAATTCTACACAGCTATAGAACAGATGGCAAAGGGAGCCTCTCTGGTGTGTCCAAGATCAGACTGTTCCAGATAGGGGTGTTTCCCTAAAATTAATATCATCAGATCATCAGAATGTCCATGTGTCCTGAAGGCCTAAAATAGTAGCAATCTCCCTTTGAGGTAGAATCAGACTGAGAGTCCGTCTTTATTTTACACATCCTTTCAGGTTATATTTCTTTGACTTCTAAACTACATTTGAGGGGAAGATATTTCCTTCAAACTCACAGCTCATAGGTTTTTAAGTTTTCCTCCATATATATACATACACACACACACATACACACACATGTGTGTATGTATACAAATGTCTATATAAGATTTGTGTATACATATGTACTTATGCATGCCTGTATGTTACATGTATATAACTCTATGTGTGAATAGTTACTTAAGTGTTGTCTCTCCCATTAGAGTGTGAGCTACTTGAATGTTTTTGCTTTTCTTTATATCCCAGTGTTTGCATATATATCACAAGTGTTTGTTGACTGACTGACTGATGAAAGAGATAATGGAGAAAGAATAAATGTTAGGAGGCATAAAAACCTCAAGTATTTTCACAAATGATTTGAGTTCCAGGACTGATTTGCTGGATTCAGCTCAGGTCCATCTGTAAAGGGCTAGAACTGAGCAAATGCAATTGGATAATGGAGCACGTGAGACTAATTGCCAATTGGACAATTCTCTATTAACATGTTTGAAGGTTGACTCTCCCCAGCTGTTCTGTGATGACTTGATTGGTGGGACAAAGAAGGGGAAGTGATGTGTGTGGGTGGAGTAGGAAGAAGAAATTGAGGCATTCTCCTGGCGGTGGAGGGAGAGGAAGGTGGTATGGAGATTGCTAAATTTAATCCCCTGACGGCGACCCCAAAAGACCAAGAATAAAGATTTTTGGTGATCCTGACTCCGCCTGATTTCTGGGAAGACAGAGTTCCCGCATCCATCCACCAGAGGCAGGGAAGAAGGGAGGGTGTATATATGGGGAGTGCAGTGGGGAGGGGACAGAGGAAGAGGAAAGGTTGGTCCAGAAAATGACAGACCATTGGCCCTGGGAGACATTCTTCAAGACCAGACTGATGATTGAATTCCCTTAATTTAAGTGACCTTACTGTGTATATAAACAGCAGTAAGTGGACTCAGGTTTTCCTAATTCTCTATCTATTACACCATGATGTTCTATAATAGGGACAAAATGTGAGAAATCAAACCTTTTCCTTGACTCTGCCTGCCTAGTCCGTCTCACAGGAACCAAATATGCTTGTGGAGGCGGCGGCTGTGGGGCCTGTACAGTGATGATATCAAAGTATGACCCCATTTCCAAGAAAATAAGGTATCCTTCCTAAAGATCTGAAAAACAACTGGCTTGAAGTTAATGGGAAACATTCTCAGGGAAAACATTAATTAATACAATTCCTAACATTACCCTTGGGTCCTAAATATCACAATCCACAAATCAGAATCATCTGATTATGATTACTACTAGTCTCCTCTCTCTAGGTACCTTACCAAAGGCTCCCCAGACATGATTGCGACAAGGAAGGTGAAGGACAATGGTAGAATTGCAATTAGATATCTCTATCCCTTGTTCCTCTATGACCAGTCCTGATTCCAAGCAAAACTGTTGTTAGGAATGCAAGGGTCATTTTAACAAGTTCCCAACAACTTACCTACTTCCCCTGTAAGTCCCTCTTCCCTCAATTAGCTGTCCTACTCCCTTTGAAGTAGTCCGTGTTATCCTCTAATTCTCCAACAAAGCATTCCCAGAGGTCTTATTTTCAGACCTCTGACATCTCTCTACACACTCACAAGTGCTTACCACTTGCCACTAACTACTCTTATATCCAGATTCTGCGTCTGCTATTGTCTATCTAAAATCTTTTTTTTTTTTTTTCAGTTTACAAAGCATTTTCCACACAACAGCTCTGTGGCTTAGTATAATTTTATAGATACAGAAACTGAGGCAGTGACCTGTCAGAGCCAGGATTCAAATACAAAAATAAGTATCCTGACTCAGAAGTCATTCTTTCAATTATATCATGAGTGTCATAAGTAAAGCAATCAAGGATTCCCCTATGGTTGTCAAAACTTAAAGGGCATTGACACTTCTTGGACTCTTTCAAGAGGTAGAAGTAACCAGTTAATAAATAATTAGCTATGATCCGAAGCTAACAAATGATCTCTTTCCTGACCCAGAGTCATCCTTCTTCATCCTGGGAAGAATTTCCCCAGCATCTGCCTCTGATAGTTCCCCTAATTCCATCCTCCATTACAGATAGCCTACAAGATATCCCAGGGTTCAATGTTTCTCCACTCCAGGTACCATCATTGGTACCTGCTTCTCCCACAAACTCACAAGGGGTCAGAACCATTCCAGCTTCACCCTAGGGGTTACTGATCTTTATAACCATTCCAAAGCCAGCAGACTTCTTTCTCAAAAAACATTTAAAGATTCCAAACCCTTAAAAGGTACCCCCTCTTGGGACTTATGAATAATGAAGATTTTCCACTATTCACTCTTTCCCCCCAAATAGTGTCACCAAATATTATTGTATTACTGACCTTGATTTTACTTGTTTATCAAATATGAAGACATTGTGCAGTTACTGCTTGTCTGATCCCCATCTGCTCACTTCATGGAACCGCAGTCACCACAGTGGAAGGTATTGGTAGTACCAGAACCAGGATTCATCCCATTCAGGTAACAGCCCCTTAGCTTTTTCTCATGAAACCAGAAATTGTTGACCTTATTGATTATCTATTTCAACCCTCTTATTTTACAAATGCTGAGCTCAACAGCAAGGGGAAGCAGCCTGTCTAGGTTCCAAAATAGAGTCTAAAGTACCTTGTTGCCTTCTCATCTAGTGTACTTTCCACCCACTACTCTGCCTCTGTCATTTTAAAGAACTTTTTTCCATCATATATCCCTATACTTATCATGCTATCTGATCAAATTATGTAAGTGGAAATTTTGATTTCCATTGACTACCTGGCTATGTCTTAGAAGGGATCAATTGAAGACCGAGAAAAGGAGGTGACAAATTTCTCTGAAATTATGATATTCCTCTTTCTTATTCTTGTTCTACTTCTGTGGAATATTGTTAGGCACTGTGCTGAGTAAATTCCTAAGTTTATATGACAAAATCCAAAATTAATTTCAAAAGGTGGAATACTGGATTGGGACAATTTAATTCAACTTACCATTTATTGAGCATTTACTATTGGCAGAATCCTATGGTCTCGGCAGACAATAGTGGGAGGTAAAAAGTTTTGGTAAAACCAAGTTTTTGCTCTTTCTGAAGCTTACAATCCAAACCAGGGGGAGGTGGAGAAGGGAGTAATTCACATGCACAGATTAATTGAAGAAATATGCATTGTAATAAGAACTCAATGTGAAATCCCTATGAGGGGCGGGGAACGTGTTCTAGATTATAATCTTTATGAAAATTCTAAATAAAATGAAATAAAATTATTAAATACTACAGATGTATACCATTTCTATTTATGTCTAGTATAGAAATAGCAAACTTGATTTAATACTTTTCCAAATCCTAGAGTAAAAAGCCATGTTTAATTCCACTTATCTTTGTACTTTAAGGGTAGATTCTGTTCCTGACTTCAACAAAGCATTGGGGACTTTGAAGAGAAGTCATTTTCCCAGTATTTGGCTCACTTCATAAAAAGATATATATAGAAATGAGACAGTTTTTTACAAATTTATTTAAAACAAAGACAAAATAGGAAAAGAAAACATTGCCAAGTGCACAGCAGAAGATAAGAAAGGATTCAAAATATAAAGCAATAAATTTCCATTTCAAGAAAGTCTATATAATGAATACAACACAATGTGCTCAGAGCTGTGCATCTTTTCTTTGTTTTCTTGTAGGTTTTCTGTTGTCCTCTGCTGTGCACTTTTTACTTTATTCTTCCTCCCCCTTTCCTCCTTACTCTTCCCCCAAGAAGGCTACAGTTAAATACAGATATACATATACACATATATACATATATATAAATATACACACATACATAATAATACATGTATATAGAAATATAGATAGATACATAGATATCTATAACATATAGAAATATAACTACATATGCATATGATATCTATAATCATATACATATATAGAAATATATACATAGATATCTATAATCATGCATGTGTGTAAGAATAGACATAGATATCTATAATAATGCACACATGTAGAAATTTACACAAACATCTATAATCATACATGTATAGAAATATATAGATATATCAATATCTATAATCATCTACATGTGTAGAGATATACATACATAAATATCTATAATCATGTGCATATGCAGAAATATACATAATTATATATAGATATCTATAATCATGCACATATGTAGAAACATGCATAGATACATGAATGTCTATAATCATACACATATCTAGAAATATACATAGACACATAGATATCTATAATCATGCACATATATAGAGATATATATTCATATGCATCTATGTAAGACTATACTATTTCTTTGAAGATGGATAACATCATCCTTCATAAGTTCAATTTATTTTAAAATAGTCTGCCAACATATTAGATAATTTATTTATCTTTTAACACTATCTTGTGAGAGTGTTAGTGGCAACCAGACAGGGTTGGCAATTCCAAAAGCTTAGTCCACACATCGAGTGAGGGGCTTTTGGTTTTGGGGTTGTTTCTGAATAAAAATCAGTGGCAAGATCTGCATGGCATTAGGGAGAAAGCTCTAGATTTGAAATGAGAGAGTCTTGGTTCAAATTCAGAATTGGCTAGACTAACTAGACCAAATTCTAGTTGATCAACTTTCTAGGGGAAAGGGATAAACATTTATGTGGCACTACTATATGCCAGGCACTGTATTCTTTATAAATATTATCTCATTTGATCTTCACAACACCCCTGTAAGGAAGATGCGGTTATTAATCCCTTTTTATAACTGAAAAAAACAGGATTGAGTGATTTGCCTAGAGCCACACAGCTAGGAAGTGTCTAAGGTTGAACTTGAACTCAGATCTCTGGACTCCAGGTCCATATGAAGCACATGACTTAGCCACTTGAACTTACTACCTGTGTGAACTTTAGAAAGTTATTCCTTTGATTATTGGCTGCTTCATTGATGAAATGAGGGAATGGGACTAGTTCAGCATTCTTAACCTACAGGGAATCTATGAATTTCAATGTGGATGGGGAAAAAATTACTTCTTTATTTTCATTAAACTCTAACTGAAATTTAGCATTTCCTTCAATTATGAATGTAGGTATTGACTATCAATGGGGGATGAGGGATCATCACAAGATGGTCATAGGGGGTTCCTGGATTAGATGATTTCTAAGCACTCTTCTAGCTCTCCTCTTATCATCCTGTGCCTACCCAGGAGAGAATTGCCAAAGGTCACGGCACTCAATGCGGATTCTGCACTCCCGGGATGGTGATGTCCTTGTATGCTCTCCTGAGGAACTATCCAGAGCCCTCTCCCCAGCAGCTGATCGAAGCCCTAGGAGGTAGGTTTAGATAAAGGAGGACTGGGAAGAAGGGGAGGAAAGGTGGAAAGCCTATTGCATTAAATCCCATGAGATACTAGATATTAGATTTGGGAATCATATGTGAAGAGATAATAATTAAACTTATGGGATGAAATGAAATCATTATGAATGAAAACAGAGTGATGGGAAGAGAGCTTAAAACAACTTTGTGAGACACTCAGACTGAGGGAATAGAAGGAGCAAGAAAAGGCCAAAAAATAAAAAATAAAATAAGAATAAGGTGTAATCAAACAAATGGAAGGAGAACCAAGACATAATAAAGTCATGGAAACTAAGGAAGGGGGGAGCAACAAGGGCAGGGGGGAGTCATCAACAACATCAAATGCAGTTGAAAAATAAAAAGAATGAAGAGTGAGAACTGGTCAAAAATTCAAGAGTATCAAGGAGGAAGTGATTAAGAAGGTTGAGTACTAACAAAACATCATTACATTTTGGGAATGGAGGGAATATGTATTTATATAGTGCCTACTATGTACCAGGCCTTATGATAAGTTCTTTATAAATATTATCTTATTTGAGCTACCAGCAGAGTGAAAAAAAAAATAGAAAGTTAGATTGCAGAGCCCTATATACTTTTATTTAATCATTTTATGGGTTGATATTATCTTTTGTCTGACTTTGTCAGATTTAAGTTGTTTTTTTTTTTTTTTTTAAATCTAAGTGTCTCTAGTGCATTATCTGAAGTTTGGCAAGATGGCAGGTGCTTATATTGTATGATAATCAACTGTTCACAGTTGATTTAGCTATTTTCAGTAATACAATGATTCAAGACAATTCCAAAGGACTTATGAAAAATGCTTTCCACCTCCAGAGAAAGAATTGATGGAGTCTGAATGCAGATTGAAGCATATTATTTTTTAATTTCTTTCTTTTTCTATTCATGGTTTTTTTTTTTTTCTTTCAAGAGAGGGTTGTTTTCTTTCACACCATGACTAATATGGAAATATGTTCCACATGTATAATGCCTTTTCAAGGAGGGGAAAAGAGATGAAGAAAGGGAGAGAATTCAGAACTCACTTTTTAAAAAAATAAATGTTAAAAATTGTTTTTACATATAATTAGGAAAAATAAAATGTTAAATAAAAAATTTTAAGGCAGTGGGTTCTTCTGCTACCCATATTTGAAGTTACACAGTAGCCATATCTATTTTAATTTGAAAACTTTCCTGGATTAATCCAAATTGGGATAATAAGCCAAAAAAAGATAAACTGACTCTTTCAGAGTCAAGACCCAAGACTAGACTAAGTCTGTGTAAAAATGTAATGCCTTGGAAAAGCCCAGAACCCTAACTTATGTATATATGTATAATCGTCGTTTTCCTAATTGATAAATTAAGCTCCCCAAGGGCAAGAATTGATTGTGGCATAGTAAATAAAGAGCTAAACTAAGTACAAATCTTTCCTTTGACCAGCTATTGACTATGGGCAGTCATTAAATCCCTCTCAGCCCCAGTTTCCTCATTTTTTCTTTTTGAGAGCCAGTTGGAGTTGTGTCATGATTTAGTAAGCAATCATCATTAATTCATTGATTTGAATAGATCAAATCAGTTTGCATATAGTATGTGCTTACTAAATCATCATTAATTCATTGATATATTCTGATATGAATAGATCATATCAGGTTAGACTACATGACCTCTAAAGTCCCTTCCAATAGTGAACAGTGATCCTAAGAAGAGAGAGAATATTTTTTTTGTTCTGATTAGAGAAGAAAATCTCTCATTGGATAACAAAAATAATCAAAACCTTATTTTCTGACTTTAAAAATCCTAGTAAAAATTCAGATCAGTTCTAACTTTCTAAATAAGACCCTAAAAATAAAACACATTTATAAATTGTATTCCCTCTATCTTCAGGTAACCTATGTCGCTGCACTGGATATCGCTCAATTCTGGAAAGCAGCAAAACTTTCTGTGCAGTAAGTGGGAGACTGATGTGCAGAAGGATAGTCTGAAGATTATGCACAAAATGTCCAGAAAAGATGTGGAAATGATTTAAAATCTTAGAGTTGTTTAGATGTTAAAGTAGCCATATCAGTTTCTTACACTGCTTCACTGGCACTTTATTGGTTTGCTGAGGGCAGGTAGCACATTTTATCAGAGAGAAATTTTGGAGCCATCAAAAAAGACCAAAAGAAAATGAACTGATATTATAACCAATTTTTTTTTTTGGGGGGGGGGCAGGAGGTCAGTGCTTTGTTAGTACTGGGTTAATGGGTCAGGGTTAGGGAAGCCAAAAATGAATCCAAGTCAGACTGCCCAAACTATACTGAATAGTACATACTATAAGTAAAAGATCTCAGCTAGGGGCCAGGTCATTCCCAGGAGCAGAGAATGTCAAAACTGAAAAGAACCTGGAAGAATATTTCATGCAGCTCTCTCATTGTCCAGAGATTTAAATCCATACGAAAATGTGATTTACTCAATGTTTATAGCAAATTAAGAGCAGAACGAGGAGGAGAATCTGTGATCCCATAAAATGGGACATGGAAGGTAGGCAGATTCTGAATACCAGGCTAATTAAGAAGGAGCCGGCAAGATGTTGTCTAGGTAGATTGCTCACCATTGCTATCCAAGGATTTGGGCCCAAATGGAGGGAACCAGAAGTAAATGGAACCTACATAGGATATCTAGTGAGAGACCCAGAATAGGTCAGTAAGAACAAACAGAAACCTATTTGAGTACAGAGAAAAGAAAAAGTGTCAAAGGAAACAGATGGGAAATAGAATCCTAAAAAGAGGACCAGAAACCAGATTTCAAGATCCAGTAGAACTAAGCAAACCCACACAACAGTACATTGACATGTTACTCTGGGATGAGAGCCCAATGTCCTCTGTTTTGGTATTAAGTTCTTTTGTTAATGCAAGGGGACAAATGTGGCAACAAGTGGGTGCCACTCCTTAGAGACAGGGCAGGGCTGTCTCTGCAGGTGCCTGGGGCTGGTGGTTGGCACACAGACAGAAGCTTGTGGTCCTTAGAAACTCCAAACAGCTCTGTCAAGTTTTCTTAGGGCAAGCCAATGTCAGTAAATAGGGCAATAAGATTTATAGCTTGTGAGACTCATTAAACAGTGGGTTGAACCATAGTGGAAATAGATACTTGCTGAGGAATAGAAATAAAGAAAATTTACAACTGTCTTCTTAATGGAAAAAAACCTGGGCATGAATATTATCCCTTTCTAGGGATGGGGAGGATGGCAGCATAGATGCTCTCAGAAGAATGACTATAGATACCTACCACTCAAATCTAGGCTATTCAAAACATCTTAAGCACCTACTATGTGCAAGGGACTAGGAACAGTTCCTTCCATCATGGAATTTATGTTCTACTGCTTACCATGATGCTAACAAACCCTAAAGATATTTTCAATGGCAGAAAATAATTCTCCTACAGAGGGAAGTGACCTTACAAAGAAAATTCTTTTTGAGTCAATCCAAATCTGCTTTCTTTCTATAAGAATAATTTATACTAACTCTGAAGATTACACTATCTCTTACAAAAGACTAACTTTACAAAATAAATTAATTCCTCTTTGTCCTGCTTTTGAGGGAAATCACATCCTGAAAAAAAATTCAGAATGAAGTGGCAGTAAACTTTGGAGCAGAATGGTCACTTATGGGCAGAGACAGAGGATGGACAGAGGTTATAGGACAGGAAAAGGAAGAAGGGAATGACCATCATATGAAAATTCATTAGCTATCAATGTTTAACCTGTCCTAAATCACTCATTTATAACAAGTTTTCCTCAAATGTTTATAAAGATCTCTAAAACTTCCTTCTGGAAGGAAGGAAGGAAAGAAGGAAGGAAGGAAGGAAGGAAGGAAGAAAGGAAGGAAGGAAGGAAGGAAGGAAGGAAGGAAGGAAGGAAGGAAGGAAGGAAGGAAGGAAGGAAGGAAGGAAGGAAGGAAGGAAGGAAGGAAGGAAGGAAGGAAGGAAGGAAGGAAGGAAGGAAGGAAGGAAGGAAGGAAGGAGAGAGAAAAAAAGAGAGAAAGGAAGGGAGGGAAAAAGAAAGGAAAGAAGGGGGAAAGGGAAAGGAAAGAAGGAAGAGAGAAAGAGCAGTGAGAGAATGAAAAAGAAAAAGATAAATTCTATGAAATATAAAAAACTAATTTTCTAAATTTTTCAATACAAGGTCCTCATAGTTGTCATTTTGATTAAGGGTTCTCCTACAGAAGAAGTAGCTAAGCAAATTTATTCCTGTATTATAAATTGCTCAATTTTCTTAAAGATGAATTCCTATTTAAATGCATAAATGATTTTATCTTAGGATTTCACTCTTTTTTTTAGGAGTCAAACTGCTGTCAAATGAAGGGAACAGGGAAATGTTGTTTGGATCAAGAAGAAAATCTAACTTTATCATCTCAGAAAAATGATGTGAGTTGCTTCCCCTCCACCATTTGTTTATTTTGTTATTGTTCAATAGTGTCAGATTCTTTGTGGCCCCATTTGGAGTTTTCTTGGCAAAGATACTGGAGTAATTTGCTGTTTCCTTCTCTAGCTCGTTTCACATTTGAGGAAACTGAGGCAGAGTTCAATGACTTGTCCAGGATCACACAGCTTTACACATATGGGGGCAGATTTGAATTCAGGAAGACTTGTCTTCCTAGCCCCAATCCCTAACCTCTGTGCACTTTGGTGCCAACTAGTTGCCCCATGTGTTTATAGTTATTGCTTAAAAGTTGGTGATAGAGGAGGAGGTGGACCCAGAGCTAAAATATAGCTGTTAAAATTTTAATTTTTCCATTGTTACAATTTCATATTCTGATCCTCAGCCTTTTTATATTTAGGAAGTTTTATGCAATGTGGAAGTAATGAGGTCGGGATAGCAATATCTAGTTCAAAAAAACATGTAACAAATTCACAATGGTTATTCTCTTTGGCAAAAGATAGATTTATTTAGGAGAAGAGGTACAATATTGAAGGGATACAATAGACACTAAGAACGGTAAATATGTAATAGAGTTGGGAGAGCCTTAGAGTTATTTAGACTAATCAGAGTTAGTCAGAATAAAGAGAAAAGCGCCAATAAAGGGAAGGCACTATGAGGAAGAGAAAGAGTACTTCATAGTAGTCCTGAATAGAAATTAGCAAAGATCTTCATCATAACCAGATCTTTTATAGGGAAAATATAGGGAGTTAGTAAAGAGTTCCTTCCTAGATAGTCTGGAAATTATCTTATAATAGAATTATCTGATAATAGCTTTCTCCTGACAGGGGAAGAGAGTAAGCCACATCAGAAGCAAAAATTTTTTCAGAAAAGGAAAGTGAAAGCCATCCCAACTGTGTGTATATAATATTTCACATTTGAAAAGCATTTGACAGAACAATTCTATGAAGTAGGTAGCTTAAATAACCATACCATACCATATCATAACAATACCATTTTATATATATAAAGAAAACTCAACTGGAGAGTGATAAAATTCTAGTTTTGGAGTCAGGAAAAGATGGATTCTGGATAAGTCACTTATATTCTGTATTGAAAAGAATGATGTAGCTTAGAAAGGGCAATTAATAAGAGTTACCAAAGAAATACAAATAAAAGTGCACAGTGACAGACCTGGAATCAGGAAGACTCATTTTTCTGAATTCAAATTTAACTTCCTAGCTGTGACCCTGGGCAAGTCACTTTAATCCTGTTTACCTCAGTTTCCTCATCTGTCAAATGAGCTGGAAAAGGAAATGGCAAAGCACTCCAGTATTTTTGGCAAGAAAACCCTAAATGGGAGCACAAAGAGTGGGACACAACTAAAAAAAAAAAAAAAAAGACTCAACAACAATAATGAGGTAGAAAATCCTTCCAGGGAAAGGAGGTTTGGTTGCCTTTTTGTATGAGATCTTTGAAAGAAGATCTTGGGCAGGATGAAATTCATGCATAACCAAATTGATGGATTTAGGGAGGGATTGAGAAATCAGCTGGTAACAGTAATTAAATCTTCAGTGCTTAGCCCAATTCTTAGAACATGAAAATAATGGAGTGCAGGGGTTGAACCCCAAAAACATATTGGGGTTTCTGGCAGATGTCACAAGATGTCTCAAAAGAATTTGTAGGCTTGGGGCAGCTAGATGGTGAAGTGGGTAGAGCACCAGCCTTGAATTCAGGAGGACCAGAGTTCAAATCTGGTCTCAGACACTTAACACTTCCTAGC
The DNA here is from genome assembly GCF_048593235.1 of Sminthopsis crassicaudata. Classification (NCBI taxonomy): domain Eukaryota; kingdom Metazoa; phylum Chordata; class Mammalia; order Dasyuromorphia; family Dasyuridae; genus Sminthopsis; species Sminthopsis crassicaudata. The sequence continues at coordinate 83,451,529 of NC_133619.1, read as the reverse complement.
TGTGTGACCCTGGGCAAGTCACTTAACCCCCCAGCCTCAGGAAAAAAAAAAAAAAAAAGAATTTGTAGATTTGTAGGCTTAACCCATCTCCAAATCAAGAGGCAAAGATTTTATTATACTGTTGGCAGTGGACTAAGTTCCAAAAGAGAGTTTAGACTGGCAAGAGGAAAGAAGGCTACATTTCCTAGCAGTATTCTCATTTAACAAGGGAGAAGATTCCATAAGGCAGTCAAAGTTCCTAATGAATTTACCTCTTATAAGGGGGAAGATTTCATAAGACCTGCAAAGTTCCTAGAGAACTTGGTATCATAAAATAGGCAAGGTTTCTAATAAACCTTCAATTAACAAAGGAGAGGAGAGGGCTTATATACCAAAGGAATAATCTCAAAGGTTGACATCTATACTTTGGTTTCCAGAAAGGACACAGTAACTGTGAGGTCTAGATAAGGTAGAGAATTAACTAGAGAGAGAGCCTGAACTATTGTCCAAGCTATGCCTTGAGGCAAGTAAGGAGGAACACTGACAGGATTATTTCCTTAAGTAAATAATTTTTATTTAATTTCAATTTAATTGAGCCTTTTCTTATCCTTAGTAGGCTTTTAGTGCAATGGAACCTGTTTAAATTCCTTGTGAATTTCTTGCATTGACAAAATTATCTTGACCCCACAACTACTTATTCAATCAGAGGGCCAAGGTAGGATGTCAATTCCAAAGTTATTTTTCTCCCATAAATGAACCTACTGGTACCCCACTTCTTTGCTAACTCCTTTTAGGGTTAGCCTACTTACCAAGCATCACAATGGCTAACTTCTTTTTGGGATCTTCGCCCACCTGTCAATGACATAATAATAAAATTTTTGTTTTTTGATTGGTTTCTTGATGGTCTAAGCTGACAAATTCTTTTGGTATACTTTGTGACACTAGTCAAAAACCCCAATATATTTTGGGGGTTAATACCTTTCTCTCCAACATTTGGTGGTTCATATGAGGAGAATCCTGGAACCTTGATATATTTGAACCTTCTCTTCCAGAGGGCCAGAAAATTGGAGATCTCTTTTAATGTTCATTTTGTATGTTTAGGGTAAGAACTATATCCTTTTCTCCCATACACTTGGATTTAAATGCCTCAATTTTACCTTCTTTTTAAAAGATCTGTACCCAACTATACATAAAAGAAGAGTTCCAGCCTTTGGACCCAACACAGGAGCTGATTTTCCCCCCAGAACTCTTGGTGAGTCATATTGCATTTCTCTCTTCTGCTTACCTATCACCATGACAAATTTAGTTGAATGAAACCATCCTCATTTTTTTTTCATTATACATGGCAACAAGAAGACTATATGATAATCAATTCTGATGGACGTGGCCCTCTTCAACAATGAGATGATTCAAACCAGCTCCAATAGAGCAGTAATGACCTGAACCAGCTACATCCAGAGAGAACTATGGGAACTCAGTGTGGACCACAACATAGCATTTCCACTCTTTCTATTATGATTTGCTTGCATTTTTGTTTTCCTTCTCAAGTGTTGTGATATGGGAGCCACCTACCAGTGACTGCTGGAAGTCTAACTCAGACTGTAGAATGACTCTTTTCATGTGAGAGGATGATGATGATACAAGATGACTGAGAGGCAGTGTGTTCTCTGACCTCTCTCCTTTTCCCTCTGCTTCCAATTTATTTCATTCTCCATCCACAAGGAACATCTGTGTCAGCAAAGGCTGGTTTGCAACTCCTTCAGATGTTATGATTCACAGCTGTGGAGGCTCTTGGAGAATTGACCTGCCCCATGGCATGGTCCTTAACAATTTCCCATTTTTGTTTTATGGATATTTTCCTCCCACATCATGGTCAGTAAGTTTGTTCATTTACTGTTATTTGAGTCCACACACTGAGGAATGCAAGCAACACTATCACCTCTGGATGGTTATAGGGTGAAATACTATAGTAGGTATTGATCTTGTGAGATGTCATGGAGACAAATTTTCTATTAGAGAAGAGGACTATAATCAATCTCATCAGTCTCCTGGCTCAGCCCTTTGATGTGTTGGCACATTTTACCCTGACTAAAAAAGTCTTACCTGGTCTCTTCTCCCTTTCCTTCCCCAAGGGTTACTTTAGGAACTCTGGGAGGATCCTACTCATGAAAAGTTCTCAAACGCTGCTGGTTCTTCTTGTGTGTTCAGGCACCACTCAGTTTTTTTTCTTTCTTTCTAGATTCACTTTTTCTTATGTAGCCGGATTACTATATTAATATGTATACATATATTGGATTTAACATAAAGTACAATATTTAAACATATTTAACATGTATTGGACTACTTGCCATCTAGGGGAAGAGGTGGGGGAAAGGAGGGGAAAAGTTGGAACAGAAGGTTTTGCAAGGGTCAGTGTTGAAAAATAACCCATGCATGTGTTTTGTAAATTTAAAAAAAAAAAAAAAAAAAAAAAAAAGACGTAATAATAAATAAATAAATAAGAAGAAATTCAAAGCTCAAAGGATAAGATTCTGATAATAGAGAGCAACCATCAGGAGGGCTGCAGGGCTGGAGATGCCCTAAAACTGCTCTCTATAGAGGACCACTGACCATATATATAGCCTAATGAAGGCACTATCCCTGTATGTTGTTTTGTTTTGTTTTTTAATAGATTTTTATTTTTTCCAAATACAGGCAAAGATAGTTTTAGGTGTTCACCTTTATAAAACATTATGTTCCAAATTTTTCTCCCTACCTCCTCCTCAACTTTTCCAAAAACCAGCAAGCAATCTAAGTTAAATATGTGTAGTTTTACCTTCACATTCATCATGCTGCACAAGAAAAATCAGATCAATAGATGAAAAAAAGGAAAAAAAAACAAGCAAACAACAAAGTGAAAATACTATGCTTTGATCCATATTCAGTCTCCATAGTTCTCTCTTTGGATACAGATGGTTCTTTCCATCACAAGTCTATTGGAATTGCCTTGAATCACTTCATTGTTGAAAAAGAGTCAAACCCACACAGTTAACCATTACATGATCTTCTTGTTGCTGTGTACAATGTTCTCTAGGTTTTAGTCACTTCACTTGGCATCAGTTCTTGTAAGTCTTTCCAGTCTTTTCTGAAATCATTCTGTTGATCATTTCTTATAGAACAATAATATTCTATTACATTCATATACCATAAATTATTCAGCCATTCCCCAAATGATGGGCATCCACTCAGTTTCCAGTTTCTGGCCACTACAAAAAAGGGCTGCCACAAACATTTTTTGCACATGCGGGTCCCTTTCCCTCCTTTATGATCTCTTTGGGATTCAGACCCAGTAGAGACATTGCTCTGGACTAATGAACGTGCACAGTTAGATATCCTTTTGGGCATAGTTCCAAATTGCTTTCCAGAATGGTTGGATCAATTCACAACTCCACCAACAATTGCATGTTGTTTTCCCACAGAGAATGGCAGAAGATCTCAATAAAGAAACTCTGACTTTCTATGGTGAGAGGGTTACTTGGATTTCCCCTATAAACCTAAATGAACTCTTGGAGCTGAAAGTAAAGTATCCTAAATCTCCTCTTGTCATGGGGAATACTTCAGTAGGTAAGTATTCTGAATCCAGTGATAAGAATAACAATAACAAAAGCAACAGAGCTTTCATTTTTAAATTTTACATAGCACTTTCATTACATCAACCTGATGAGGTGAGTAATAGAGGTATTATTATACCCATTTTGTAGCTGAGCTTACTAAATTATTTGCTCATGGTCACACAGCTATTAAGTATTAAAAGCAGCTTTACAGTTATCCCTTCCTCATTATAGTAGTTAGGGATGCAGCACCCCTGCAATCTGGAAAATCTGCATAAAAAATTTTGACCCTCCTATTGTACTAGAGAAGAGATCTGAATTATTATGGTATTAAAAGATATTATGCAAAATTGTACATATATTTTATGCATTTCCAAGTTTCTAAAATCTTTCTGTAGCATCTGCTGGCCTTTATATGTTCTTTACAGCTTCTGTAAAACTCCCAAAATTTTCCCATTTAATTTCTTACACTGACTCATGATACATTGAAACCACGAAAGGAAAGTTATGATGTAGAAGGGATAACTGTAACCTCAGGAGTTCTAATTTCAAAGGCAGTCAAGATCCCTGATACCTTGCCTAGTCTTGACAATGAAACTACTGTTAAGAAAAAAATGAAAAAGAACTGAAAGCTCATTTTGTCTCCCAGTACATCATTTTATCCCCAAATTTTAATAAAAGAATTTTTCCAGTTAACCTCTATAAAATGTGTTTCTCCTTTAGGACCAGCTATGAAATTCCAAGGACATGTTCACCCAGTTCTTCTCTCGCCAGCCAGAATTTCTGAGCTAAGTATGGTGACTAAAACAAATGATGGTGAGTTTCTGGTTTGCCTGTAGAATATCACTCAAGATTACGACCACTCTGTGATAACTTCTGGAAATAAATATTGCTGAGTTGAACACTTGATATTTTCTTCTTTGCCTAAAGAACCAGGACATTTTCTTACTACACTAAATTTTCTGCTTCTTCAATACATTGTAGTATAATCAACTTGTGGTCTTGATATCTCATTTTTTAATCTTCATAATTATAATCATCTCATCATAAGCCTTTATGGGCATGTTGTGTCAGCTCTAACCCCACCCAAAAATTTATGATAAAAATATTTACTGAGAATTTAAGGGAAGGTACATATGTCATCATTCTAGAAGTTTTACAGGAAACTGGACCTTAAACTTCAAGGAGGAGAAATAATTATATAATAAACTCAACGGGAATAAAGTTTAAAAAAAAAAACCCCAGGTGGCTCTGGTGAATCTAAAGAACATTTGACTATCTTCTCTAGGGCACTCTGCTGCTGCTCCCTTTACAGATTTAGTCATATTTGTAACCTCAGTCTTCCCACTGTTGATTTTTTACCTTCTCTTTTACTGGCAATAGTTGTCAATCAGTCATTCATCTTTTCCTTTAAAAAAAAAAATTACCATAGCAATTTCCCTTCTCCACTCAAAGAGTCATCTTCTTTCAAGATTTAGTTCAAGTGCTATTATTTTTATAAAGACTCCTTCTCCTCCAGCTCTTCTGCAGACTCATCAAAACATATTCCATCCTTGACTGTGGCTGTTCTCCAAGGCTCTGTCTTGGGGCCCTTTCTCATCTCTGTCTGAACATTTTCTCTTGGCAATCTCATCAACCCCAGTGAATTCAATCATCATCTCTATGCAGATGACTCACAGATTTACATATCCAACATCAATGATCACTTATTGGACATTTAAAACTAAATGCATGATAAATTCCTCAAATTGATCATTACTTTCCCCCTAAATCCATTATATCTAGTTTCTCTATTTCAATCAGCAGTACTCCCCCCTCCTTCCATTTCACTACCTTGGAATGATTGTGGACCTATCACTTCTCCCCTGACCCCCAGTTGTCAAGGTTTGTAGATTCACTCTCTAAAACATCTTCCACATTTGTCTACATCTCTCTTTTTGCATGGTCATCAATTCAGTCCAGGTCTTTTGACTTTCTTTTAATAGTTCTTAATTTCTCATAGAGTCCTTAGTTTCTATTTGGTCCATTCTAATTTTCAGGGAATATTGTTTGAGCATGTTTTGTAACTTGAATAATGTTGTACCAAGCTATTAATCCCCTTTAAATTCTTATTTTCATAACTTTTATTTCTTTTCAATTTATTTCTCTTCTTGTCTCACTTCATTTATAAAAATATATCTTTAATTATTTTTAATTCTTATTTCATTTCTTCTAGGAATTCTAGGTGTACTTGTGCACAAGTTATCTATTTCTTTAAGGCTTTGTAAATGTCACTCTCTTGAATCTGTATCTTGCATGTACGTATCACCATGATAGCTATATACATATATTCTTTTTTTTGTTTGCTCATTCTTCTAATTCCTGACTTTGGACTTTATACACTGTGAACTTCTGGAAGGAATGTCTCGGTTGAGCTTGCACCCCTCACTGCTGCTTGCTTAGAATATTAAATTTTGTGTTATTCCTTAATAACTAGTATTTACATAACACTTTAAGACTTGCAAAGCATATTAAAATTTACCTCATTTTATCCTCATAACAATCCTAGGAAGTAAATGCAACTATTATCCCTATTTTTACAGAAAATAAAGAACTTAAGTGACTTTTTCAGGGTCACACAGCTAGTGTTTGAGTCAGTATTTGAAATTGGAGCTTCCTGAATCCAGGTCCAACACTTTAGTCACTGTGACACCTAGCACATAAGGACCTCAGACACAGCTGAGGCTAGGACCTGACAGTTTCCAGGGCTCCCAAAATAGTCTAATTCAGGGCCAAGTTTGATCCCTGCCCTCCTGGTCTGAACTCTACAAGTTCCTAGTCTGGGTTTGAGTCTGAGAAATGCATCTGTTGGCTTGTCCCAGATAAACTACCAAAATCTACTGCTGGACTCAGTCACAACCAGTCAAGTGGAAACCTCTGCAGGTTCTGAGTGACAGAAATGTAAACTTCCTTTTGGTCTGGGATTCCAGGCCCTGGCTATTCCTTTACCGGCAGTAGATTGGTCTGGAGGCTGGAAATGAAATCCTACTCTGGATTTAGCTTCTACTTGCTTCTGAATTTGCTTCCTGCTCAGTACATAGCCTAGGATCCACAACATTCCTCCCCCTGAAATGCCATCTCTAGGTGAAAATCTCCCATTCAGTCACCTAGAATCTGTGACTCAGAACAGGGTAGTGAGTAACAGAGCTTCCATTTGGAAACTATTCTTATATTCTAGACAAGGTCACACTTTTCTGTGCTGGATCTAGAACAGCCTTTTGTTCTCATGCACAGCATATCCCTGCACTAGAATGTGCCATGCTGTTATTCCTAGCTAGACCCCCCCCATCTTCACAGACCTCTCGTCTCTTTCTCTTTGAAGAGCTGAGCTGTAAATATGACTCAGATTTTTTTCCTCAGATTTCCTGATCATGACTTGGTCTTGTATATTTTTAGGTATATCTGAAGGTCTTGTAAAGAGAGTGACTGTACTTCTTCCTACTATTCTGTCATCTTGGCTCTGCCCCTGGGTTAGCTTTTGTTAAAGACACCCCTGACACCCATAAGTATTAAAGTCTCTTTCCTAAAGATAAAAGTGACTAATAGAAAAGGCCCTACTTAAATCCAATGTTTGTTGCTGAGGTAGGGCAAAATTTTCCCTTTATTCCACCCCCTGCCCAGATACTGAGATCATTTCTGGCCTGAAGCTTTAATAATTCCGTGGTCACTCATGACTCTCATCCTAAGGCCCAACTTTAAGTGCCAAGGGTACTGGATGCTGCTGTGAGCTGAAAGAAAAAAATACCCCTTGATATTCTATTATTTGTGAAATTAGGAACATGGCAAAGAACCAAGAATGAGCAAACACTATTGATCCATCATGACCCACCCATCAGTGGGTCACTGATTTAGACATCATGAGAAAGAGCAAATTAAGTGAAAGCTTGCAGTCCCTGACCTTAAGAAACCAATAATGTAATGAAAAAGAATAATAGTCACTCTAATGCTGAATATTGGTCTGTCTAGGATTTTAATGATAATAATAAATTTCTTAAATTGTATCCACATAGATCCAAGTTAAACTACATTGAAAGGCCCCCACCAGGATTGTAAACGATAAGGGTCTATATTATTGTGAGCTGTTATTCTTATACTTTTATGGAAGTCATCTTTATGGAACTATTTTTGGTATAAAGTCCCCAAAATTTAAGTATGGATGACCTCTAGTGGTTTCCATGGTACAATTAAGAGAAAAGACTACTTTCTGTCACACTAGCAAGAACCATATCTCATTTTCAATAGAACCCAATCAAAAGGGTGTTAGTAATTATGAAAAAATGAAATGTGAATGTATACAAAAAGAATCTCACCAAAGGGAAGTAGAGACAACTAAGTGCATAATTCAGGACCCAGAATGGATTATTTCATTTGAATAAATGAATTTGATCACCCATTCTTATCAGATTAACCAAAAGACTACCAAATAATAATTTCATTTATGTGAACCTAAAAGTTCACATAAAGTGATAAAAAATATTTTATATTTTATATTTTCTCCATTTACATGTTAAAACAAATTTCAAAATTTTAAAAAGTTTTGAATTACAGATTCTATCCCTGAATAAAAATATGATAATAAATCATAAAAATATGAATAAAAAATGATGGAGTTTTTAAGGAAAACTTTAAGTTCTTTTTAATTTCTGAATGGATAGGCTCATGATGATCTATTGTTAGCTGTTATCAACTGGACTTTTACTACTACTAAGCAATCCCCTTTTTTTCCCCCAATTGGTTTTCTATTGTATTTTCCACATCGAGAATTCCAATTCTTTGATTCTTTCTTTAAATATCCAATACCAAAGTAAGTTCCACAGAATGTAGTTACAATGTAGGGGGGGAAAATCTGCAAGTGGACCTTAGGAACAATCTAGTCCATAAAAGGCAGATAGAATTGGGAAGTGGGGAATGGGAAGGAGAGTACTTAAGGAAAAGTAAGGAGGGAGAAAGCCAGAAGCATGGATATGGGCAACATGGTTCGGAAATGGTTGGGAACTGATAAAATTATCTAGGCCTATGCAAGATAAGGAAAAAAAACTATGGGAACCCAGTGTCCCAGGGACAGAATCCAAAATAAGTTGGGTTAGGATTATTCAAAGAATAAAAGGAAATAAGGAAAGACTTACATGAAGTGAGGGAGTGAAGTGACAATCTATACCCTGACTATAACAATAAGAACAATGACAACAGCAACAAAACCCAGATAAATATACAGAAAGAAGTTCAGGAGTTGTATTTCTGTAATATAAGATGATTGATAACACTTTGTTAAAGCAATGTAAATTTTTTAAACAAACTTTTTAAAAATGACAACCCTTTAGAGACATTAAAATCATTTAAATAATTTTTCCTTTAAAAAGTTTTTCTTGATTATGTATTTGAATACTTGAACTTGTTAATGGAAGTTAAAACAGAACTTACTATATTAAAAATGCACACAGGTTCCAAAATCAGGAAATAAAACTATACCTATTTAGGTGTATATTGAAAAACATGCCTCTTGAAATATTTTGCCTTTAAAACAAGTTACCACAAAGTCCACCCTTGTGTGATCTTTATTTACCACCCATTAAACACTATCTGATTTCAACCCCTATATTTATAGAGTGACAGCTGTGCATGACCCAGCATGGGAAAGTAGAAAGAGAATTGGGCTGAGAGTCAGGAGAGCTGAGTTCTAATCTCAGTGCAACTAATTTGCTGTGTGACCCCAGGCAAGTTGCAACCTCTCTGGGTCTCAGTTTCCTTATTTGAAATAGAGGGTTTGAGTGAAATGATTTCCAACATCTAATTTTTTTTTTAATCAATGCTTACATCTTGCTGATGAAAATAATTTGCTTTTAGGACTGACAATAGGCGCTGGGTGCAGCCTGGATCAGGTGATGCAGATCCTGATGGACGAAGTCTCCAAGCTTCCAGAGGAAAAAACACGAACATATCGGGGTCTTGTGAAGCACTTGAAAAGTTTGGCTGGACAGCAGATAAGGAACATGGCTGTAAGTTCCACACAAAAAGAGGGTTGAAAATTGTGAAATGCATTTCCTACTATTTGCCTTTTTTTCCCCAGGCAATCAGGGTTAAGTGACTTGCCCACAAGTGACACAGCTAGTAAGTGTCAACTGAGGCCAAATTTGAACTTAGATCCACCTGACTCATATTTACTACATCACTTAGCTTCCTTGACTTACTAATTTTTTTTAAAAAATACATAATTCCACACATTACTTTCAAAACTATCCCTCTTATCTATGCTTCCTTCTGAACTTTCTTCTGTTCTGCACATTTTAAAGTAGTGATCATCTTTCCTCTCTTCCCCCTCCCTCCATCACTATTGTTAACTTCCCCCCTCCCTCCAATTAAAAGACAAGAAGAAAAAAAAGTCCTTTTAACAAAAAAACATAGTCAAACAAAACAAAGGGGCTGGTCATTTTTGCTAGGCCATGTGAAATAATGTAATAGATCTTTATATGTACAAAGCTAATTAGACAAGCATCTGTGCTGTCTCCAATTAAGTCTTTTTATGTACTAAGGCCAGTGATGGTACAGAGATTATGCTATAATGTCACTCCTTAAAGGATCCCTCTAAATTCAAACCAGGAAGTTGGAGGGGTATTCACACTGTCACTTGTTTCCCTTCTATAGCAAGTAAGCAAAGGGCTCAGTTGCTCTAAGAATCATAGCCTTTAAGAAACAAAAAGCATTTTAATCCAGATCATTGTACAGATGAGAAAATGGGAAGAAGGAGTGTAAACTGAGGCCTGAATGTCAAAGAACAGTCTTAAGATTCTTAGATCCAGTTCTTTTTTACCCACATTGGACTCTTGTTGAACTTTTTGTAAACAAAAGAGAACCAACCTTTAAGCTACAACTTCAACACAATAAATAATTTGAAAGTCCCTTTGCTTTGCATACATGTTGGTGTGGGTGTATATATAAAAATATGAAAAATATGATCTAGTAAAGTGACTGAGACTGAGAAAACTATTTCCCTTATACTAGTCCCTAGGAGGACACATCATAAACCGACATGGCTATTCAGATCTGAATCCAATTCTGGCTGTGGGAAATGCCACTCTCAATCTGATCTCCAAAGGTAAGATATAATACAATGAGTAAAGCAATAGTCCCAGTTTAAAAAAGAGAAGAGGAGGAGGAGGAGAAAAAAGAGAAGAAGGAGAAAAAAAGAGGAAGAGGAAAAAGAAAGAGGAGGCAGAGGAGGCAGAGGAAAAAGTCTAGTTCTAATTGTCTCCTCCATACAAAACTAGAGTAACATGCAATATAGAAAGCTTTGAATTCTTTGTGGGAGTGAATGAATAGCTTTCTTTAGCACACTCAGAATACATTTAGTGGGCACTCCCTAGTAAGATAAGCAAAGGTGGTTAGCAAAGAGTGGGGTGAAAGAGAAATAAGAGAGTATGCATTCCTCCTGTATCTTATTCTTTTCATGTAAGCCAGGGATGAAATAGATAGATAGATAGATAGATAGATAGATAGATAGATAGATAGATAGATAGATAGATAGATAGATAAATAGATAGATAGACAGACAGATAGATTGATAGATAATGACTGAACAATATAAAGCTTACAATTTAGATAGCTGGATAAATCACATACATATATATGTATCTTTCCTTAACCTTTGGATCACATACAATTTCGATTTGTCTAAGAACAGGATAATAAACAGGAAACTGTGATATAAAATAATATAGCATAGTCTATGCTAATATGAGAAATTTAAGTTAAGGCTATATGAAGTTCATGGGAAATAATTATCACTGATTGATAGTGTCAAGGAAGCTTTTATTAAGTTACTGTTCTTTTTTACAGTTGACATGTACATGTTCTTTTAATTTGTTGCTACTCTTGAAAAAAAAAAATGTTGCTTTCCTCATCAGAAGGAAGACGTCAGATTCCTTTAAATGAGCAATTTCTTGCTGGCCTTGAAGATGCAGACCTGAAACCTGAGGAAATTTTGGAATCTGTGCACATACCTCACTCTGAAAAGGTAAGAAATAAGGGATCATTTTTTTGAGTTTTCTTTTTTTTTTTTTTTTTTTTTTTAATTTTTTATTTTATTTTATAATTATAACATTTTTTGACAGTACATATGCATGGGTAATTTTTTACAACATTATCCCTTGCACTTACTTCTATTCAGATTTTTTCCCTTCCTCCCCCAACCCCCTCCCCCTGATGGCAAGCAGTCTTATATATGTTAAATATATTACAGTATAATTTAGATACAATATATGTGTGTAGAACCGAATTTTTTGTTGCACAGGAAGAATTGGATTCAGAAGGTAAAAATAACAGTTTACATTCATTTCCCAGTCCTTTTCTGGATGTAGCTGGTTCTGTCCATCATTTATCAATTGGAATTGGATTAGCTCTTCTCTATGTTGAAGAAATCCACTTCCATCAGCATACATCCTCGTACAGTATCATTGTTGAAGTGTATAATGATCTTCTGGTTCTGCTCGTTTCACTCAGCATCAGTTGATGTAAGTCTCTCCAAGCCTCTCTGTATTTCTCCTGTTGGTCATTTCTTATAGAACAGTAATATTCCATAACATTCATATACCATAGTTTACCCAACCATTCTCCAATTGATGGACATCCATTCATCTTCCAGCTTCTAGCCACTATGAAAAGGGCTGCCACAAACATTTTGGCACATACAGGACCCTTTCCCTTCTCTAGTAGTTCCTTGGGGTATAAGCCCAGTAGTAGTATGGCTGGGTCAAAGGGTATGCACATTTTGATAACTTTTTGGGCATAATTCCAGATTGCTCTCCAGAATGGTTGGATTCTTTCACAACTCCACCAACAATGCATCAGTGTCCCAGTTTTCCCACAGCCCCTCCAACATTCATCGTTATTTGTTCCTGTCATTTTAGCCAATCTGACAGGTGTGTAATGATACCTCAGAGTTGTCTTAACAAACTTTGATCTCATCTTTTTTGGGAAAACCAACTTAGGCAAAAGGAAGAACAACTTTGGAATAAAATCACAGTCATGTGTCATCTCATATCAGGCATTGGCCCAGTACAAAATGGCCATAGTCATGAGAGCAAACAATTGGAGCTTGATTTGGGACCAGTAGATACGAAAAAAATCCATCCATATTCTCCTACCTCATTCCTCTTATAATCAAAAAGTGCATTTTTGAGAAAATGATTAAAAGAATAACATCTGATTATACAATAAGGTTCCTAGTGAAAATTGGTCCATATGAAGAACAAATATATTGTTTAGCCTTATTAATAGCATGTTCTGACCAATCAAAGTAAACAAGTCAGATAGATATAGATATAGATATAGATATAGATATAGATATAGATATAGATATAGATATAGATATAGATATAGATATACACACATGAATTCACTATGTTTTCTAAGATCTTAAGCCAGGATCATAGAATCATAGATGTATCAGTGGAAAAATTTGAATCCGGGACCTCTTGGCTCCAAATCCAACTCTCTGTCAATCATGTCTGTCTATAATATATACTTGAGAATATTAATACAATTGAAGCTGTTTCCTAGGATTTGTTTTAATAGCATTCTGTGCTGAGGAATAACATAACCATTGACATTGTAATATACAGTACATCTGTCCAGGTATCTTTGTGATGGACTGGTCACCACATTGAGTAAATAAGAGAAGGCAATAGCATCTCTCTAAAGTCAGGTGGATCTGAGTTCAAATCTTAGATATGTACTTAGCTTATGTAACCCTGGGCAAGTGACTTAATCCCTCTCAGCCTATTTCTTCATCTGTAAAATCAATCAATCAATAAACATTTATTAAGTGCCTACTATGTGCCATCTACATCTGAGAGAGCTTGTGAATATCAAACAAATATCAAACATAGTAAAGTGGTATGTTAATGCTCTATATAAATGATAATTATGATTATTGTTCACTTGGTTAGGGCTGAGCAATTCTTAAGACTAAAAAACTCTAAACTGCACTTCTTTGCTCTATCTAAAACTCACAACTTGTTTTGTTTCCACAGTGGGAATTTGTGGCAGCATTCAGACAGGCCCAGTGTCAGCAAAATGCTTTCCCTGACGTTACCTGTGGAATGAGAGTTCTTTTTAAAGAATGCACAGACACGATTGAAGGGTTTAGCATTTTCTACGGAGGCATAGGATCCACCACCGTCAGCGCACAGAAATCCTGCCAGCAGCTCCTAGGAAGGTACCATGTGTCCTCATTGTAAAATAGACCAGCTTCAGCAATAACAAATGATGTAAAAACAATCACAGGTTAATGCACATGGAGCTAAAAGAGACTTTAGAATCCATTTAATCACTCCCCCCCCCCTTTTTTTTTTTTTTTACAAATTAGACCTAAAAAGATAAATGAGTTGCCTAAAGTGACATAGGTAGTAAGTGATAGGTCTAAGATTTGAACCCATTTCCCTTGACACTAGGGCCAGACCCATTCTTTCCACTGAGCCATGTTCCTTCCATCAGTAAGTTGTCATTTTGTGACTATAATATGAGGATGAATTTAACTTTCTATTCGGAGCTTTTATATTTATTACATTTTAACAACTTATTAAATACAAAGTATCCATAAAAATTCTCTACCAATAGTCAGTCAATATTTTGACTCAATTTGACAGTATTATTTAGTCCCAACTATGTATTATCAGGAGGGACAGCTAGGTGGTGTAGTGAATAGAACACCAAGCCTGGAGTAAGTAAGGAAGTTCAAATCTAGTCTCAGACACTTATTAGGTCTCAGGGTAAGTCACTTAACTTTGCCTGTGTTTCCTCATCTGTAAAAATGAGCTGGAGAAGGAAATGGCAAACCACTCCAGTATCTCTGCCAACTCTGAAGGGTTAGACACAGTTCTGCAGGAGATACAAAGACAAAGAGAGGTGAGTAATAGTATAGGGAGAAAGTATTAAACTCAGATTAAGGTTCAAATCTGCATCCAATACTTACTAGCTATTTGACTTTGTCAAGGGGCGAGAAACTTTTCTGAGCCTGACTTTCATCATCTGTAACATGGGAAAAATACCCAAACCAAGTATTTACATGGTAGTTAAGGAAAGAGACTCCCTAGTGCTGGAAAAGAATATTGAACTTAGAGCCTTGGGTTCAAATCCTGACTCTAAAAGAGAGGATCAATAAATTGGGCTTGCAACTTAAAAAGCTAGAAAAAGACCAAATTAAAAACCCCCAATCAAATACTAAACTTGAAATTCTAAAATTAAAAGGAGAAATTAATAATATTGAAAGTAAAAAAACTATTGAATTAATAAATAAAACTAAGAGTTGGTTTTATGAAAAAACCAATAAAATAGATAAACCTTTGGTAAATCTGATCAGAAAAAGGAAAGAGGAAAATCAAATTGTTAGTCTTAAAAATGAAAAGGGGGAACTTTTCACCAATGAAGAGGAAATTAGAGAAATAATGAGTTACTTTGCCCAACTTTATACCAATAAATTTGATAATCTAAGTGAAATGGATGACTACCTCCAAAAATATAGGCTTCCCAGATTCACAGAGGAAGAGATAAATTGCTTAAATAGTCCCATTTCAGCAAAAGAAATAGAACAAGCTATTAACTCCCTAAGAAAAAATCCCCAGGACCAGATGGATTTACATGTGAATTCTACCAAACATTTAAAGAACAATTAGCCCCAATGCTATATAAACTATTTGAAAAAATAGGGATTGAAGGAGTCCTACCAAATTCCTTTTATGACACAGACATGGTACTGATACCTAAACCAGGTAGGATGAAAACAGAGAAAGAAAATTATAGACCAATTTCCCTAATGAATATTGATGCTAAAATCTTAAAGACTACAGGAAATCATCTCCAGGATAATACACCATAATCAAGTAGGATTTATACCAGGAATGCAGGGCTGGTTTAATATTAGGAAAACTATTACTATAATTACCATATTAATAATCAAATTAACAAAAACCAAATGATCATCTCAAATCCTGACTCTACTCTTACTATCTTAGGGGAGTCATTTCATCTCTCCAGGAATCAATCTACTCAATTATACAACATAAAGGTTGGACTTGATGCATCATTTTTGAAATTTCTTCCACCTCTCAATTTAAAGTTGCTGTGATTCTGCGTCACAAGATTGTTGGGATGATCAAACACTGATAATATAAACCAGATGTCCCAAAAGTCTTGGTTCAGTTTTAAACTATTAAAACTAATATAAATCTGTACAAAGTATCTTGCAAATATTAAAACTGGTTGGTTTATTGTTGGTTATTGTTACTATTAAAGATAATCAAGACAATCCTTGTCTTCAAAGAACCAGTAGAGAATAAAACACACATACGTAACACCATGATATAAGGAGAACTGGACTCATTAGAAAGATACAAAGGGCTATAGGGAAAGGGAAGAGAGAAATATCCTCTCCTCCCCCTTTCCTAGTCATTCAGGCAGATGTACATACTGAGGGGGATAAGGGAAGCTTTTGGAGAAGAGGTGACATTTGATCTGGACTTTCACAACTGCTTTAACTGATTGAGATGAGGGGAAGGACATTATAAGTAAAAATAAGCATTATAGGTAGGTGAGAAAGTAGGATATGTTCAAAGAAGAAAAAAGTCTAATTTGGCTAGAATAATGGCTACCACAGGGTCAGACTATAACATAGATATGTTAGTAAACTACTAGAAAATCCAAATATATATAATGGGAATTATATCCAGCAGATTATCATTATTTGAGAATTCTTTGTTTATGAATTTACCTACTCACTAAAATTTACTTACAATCTCAAAATCAGAATCTGGGGTACTTTCAGCGTCATTCATAAATAAACATGGTGCTGTTGACCATGAGTTCAATAACAATCAATCTACAATAGAGTTATTGTGTGGTTATTCAGTCAAGTTTGGCTTTTCATGACTGTACAATCCATAGAGTTTTCTTGCAAAAATACTGGAGAGATTTGCCATTTCCTTCTCTAGGGAATTAAGGCAAACAGGATTACATAGCTGGTAATGGTTTGAGGTCAGATTGAATCTAGGACTTCCTGAATCAAGGCCCAGCATTTTATCCACTGAGCCATGTCACTGCCCCATAAATAAGGTACATCCAGGAAAAAAAAAAAAAAAAAGAAGAAGAAGAAAAAATGGACCTGTTTATGAGAACACTCTGGAAAGTGCTAAAATAAATGGTATGCAGGTACCTAACCCTGTATTTCCTCAGGAGCAATGGTTCGATATTTGCTAATTCAGTGTTTGCAGTAAATTCATAGTAAGTAACTCCCTCAGATTATAAGACTTACTGCAGTTCTGATGAAGGAATAATATAATTAATCTGTAATATATACATATATATATTAAAATAAAATATAAAATATAAATTAATATATTGCTATACTAGCTATTTTATACTAATAATAGATGAATTTTAGTCAAATAATTTATTGCACAAATCAATAATTCTCCAGTCCAACTTTTGGGAATAGGGCAAGGTGAATAGGCTAGGTCAACATTGATATTGTGGGCCCTTATCCTCTCCTCTGTCCCTTGACATGAACATTACATTTGACTCCTCCAATGCATTCTGCAAACAACAATCAACTCCCATCTTGAATTCAGACTGAGTTCCCTCTAGAAATAAGCAATATCTATTTGTGTGCATAGAGAAAGGCAATCTTGATCAAGTCCTGTCTCTGATACATAATAGCTATATCAACCTGAGCAAGTCAACCTCTTGGTTCCTAGATTAGGGCTCTTAAACTTTTTTTCACTCACAACCTCTTTTCACCTAAGAAATTTTTTATGTGACCCCAGGTTTATAGGTATATAAAATGGGTACACAAATCAAACATTTGCTGATAATAAATCATAACTTCATTACCCCCACATTCAGTTACATAACCCCATATAGGATCACAACCCATAGTTTAGGAAACTTTGCTTTAGGTAATTTTCTTTTCTTTTTTTGTTTTTTTTGTTTTTACAATAGCTTTTCATTTTTCAAAATACATGCAAAGATACTTCTTTTTTTTTTTTTTTTTGGAGGCTGGAGTTAATGACTTGCCCAGGGTCACACAGCTAGGAAGTGTTAAGTGTCTGAAAGCAGATTTGAACTCAGGTCCTCCTGAATTCAAAGCTGGTGCTCTATCCACTGCGCTACCTAGTTGCCCCCAAAGATACTTCTTAACATTCATCCCTGCAAAACCTTGTGTTCCAAATTTTCCTCCCTTCCTTTCCACCTTCCTTCTCTTCTAGACAACAAGTAATCCAAAATAGGTTAAACATGTGCAATTCTTCTAAACATATTTCCATATTTATCATGCTGCACAAGAAAAATCAGATCAAAAAGGGAAAAAATGAGAAAGAAAAAAATACACAAGTGTATAATAACCACCAAAAGGTGGTTACTACTAGGATACTATATCGTGATTCACACTCAGTCCCCACATTCCTCTCTCTGGGTGCAGATAGCTCTCTCCATCATAAGTCTATTGGAATTGCCCTGAATTACTTCCTTGTTGAAAAAAAAACAAGTCTATCAGAGTTGATTATCATATGATTTTATTGTTTCTGTGTACAATGTTCTCTTGGTTCTACTCACTTCACTTACTATCAGTTCATAAGTTTCTCCAGGGCTTTCTGAAATAAATTATCCTGCAGATCATTTCTGATAGAATAATAATATTCCATTACATTCACATACCATAACTTATTCAGCCATTCTCCAATTGATGGGCATCCTCTCAGTTTCCAGTTCCTTGCCATTACAAAAAGAGCTGCTACAAACCTTTTTGCACATGTGTGTTCTAGATAACATTTTTTAAAAATTCATTTATTCATTTTTAATACATATTGCTTTATGAATCATGTTGGGAGAGAAAAATTAGAACAAAAGCAAAAAACCATGGAAGAAGGAAAAAAAAACCAAACAGAAAAAAGAAGTGAATATAGCATGTTGATTTACATTCAATTTCCATAGTTCTTTTTCTGGATGTAGAAAGCATTTTCTGTCCAAAGACAGAATATTGGGATTGCTTTGTATAGGTAACTTTCTAAAATAACTTTCTAAAACTTTAAGTTTGAGAGAAGGGACTGACCTATATTGGTACAGGGAGTTTCCTCATTAAGGAATATCCTATGCTAATGAAGTTATAAACCCAATCTCTCTCTCTCTCTCTCTCTCTCTCTCTCTCTCTCTCTGCTTCTCTTTCTGTTTCTTTCTCTGCCTTTTTCTCATTTCTCTCTCTTTTTTCTCTCTTTCTCTTTCCTTCTGTTTCTCTCTCTCTGACTGTTTCTCCATTTCTCTCTCTCTCTCTCTCTCTCTCTCTCTCTCTCCAATACTATTAATTCTAATCATATATTCATGTATCTCTTAATTTTTCAGAGCAGAAAAGGGTGGGTAGACTAAACAATATTCTCTTTTTAAAAAGTTCTAACAAAATTGTGATTCTAAATTATTTTAAAAATTTTAAATAAATAATTTGTATCTAAAGCAATAAATTATACTGCCCTTTGATAGCACATGTTTCATTTGGAACAGCAGCTTAGTTTGTTCTTCCCCTTCCTCCCCCTCCCACCAGACGCTGGAATGCACTGATGCTGGATGAAGCTTACAGGTTGGTCCTGGATGAAGTCTCTCCCCCAGGCTCAACCCCAGGAGGAATGGTGGAATTTAAAAGAACTCTTATAGTCAGTTTCCTCTTCAAGTTCTATCTGGAAATATTACAAGAATTAAAGAAAATAATAACGCTCCCTCTCTCAGTGAGTATATTGACATACCTACAGGCTTTCCTACCATTACCTTCCAAGATGTATCAATTGAGATGATGCTTCTTATCAGGACCCAACCATCCTTCCTCTAGAAACACTGTCCACTATACTAACTAAAATTCAGAATATTAACTTCTTTCCTTCCTTTTTTCCTTCCTTCCTCCCTTTCTCTTTCTTTTCTCCCTCCCTTTTTTTTTCTTTCTTTCTTTCTTTCCTCCCTCCCTTTCTTTTCTTTCTTTCTTTCTTTCTTTCTTTCTTTCTTTCTTTCTTTCTTTCTTTCTTTCTTTCTTTCTTTCTTTCTTTCTTTCCTCCCTCCCTTTCTTTTCTTTCTTTCTTTCTTTCCTCCCTCCCTTTCTTTTCTTTCCTTTCTTTCTTTCCTCCCTCCCTCCCTTTCTTTTCTTTCTTTCTTTCCTCCCTCCCTTTCTTTTCTTTCTTCCTTCCTTTCTTTCCTCCCTCCCTTTCTTTTCTTTCTTTCTTTCTTCCTTTCTTTCTTTCTTTCTTTCTTTCTTTCCTCCATCCCTTTCTTTTTTCTTTCTTTCTTTCTTTCTTTCCTCCATCCCTTTCTTTTTTCTTTCTTTCTTTCTTTCTTTCTTTCTTTTTCTTTCTTTCTTTCTTTCTTTCTTTCTTTCTTCCTTCCTTCCTTCCTTCCTTCCTTCCTTTCTTTCTTCCTTCCTTCCTTCCTTTCTTCCTTCCTTCCTTCCTTCTTAACAAATGGTCTTAGAAGTTAGCTTTCTCCCATTAACCCATCAATACACTAAGCATATAAGATTTTCTTAATGTCATCTTGAAAGGCTGAGAAATCTTGACCTTTGGAGAATATAATGTAGACAGAAAAGACAGAAAGATAAGAGGAGGAAGGAAGCATTATAGAAGGGGAACTTATATGTTGGGAAGCAGTATAGTATAGTGGAAAGAATGCTGAATTTGGAATTAGTTTCTTACAGTGAGACTTCCTAGATCCTGGGTCCTTTGCAACACTGGGTTAGTGTAATCATTCAAAGTTAGGTATGTATGATGAGCCAGATAAAGCTTTAAGTGAATATGAGAAGGCAGTAGAGTTTCCCTGCAATTTTACTAAATGACTTTTATATTAATTTAGCTTGGAATAGAACTCCAAGAGAGATTGAATGGAGCCATAGGGCATTAAATTGTCATGGCCTTTCCAGAAAAAAAAAAAAAAAAGGGTAATATTGATTTAAGTATTGTTCCCGGAACAAGAATTGGAAAAGTATGGGGATGAAGGGAAGTTGTATATACATGCACAGCATTGAAACAGATGGCAAGATGTTGTACTGTCCTGGAAGACGGTTAAATGGGACCTGAAGCATGATCTGAAGCCAGCCAAATATAGTGGACTGAATGGACTCATCCACCCCAATCAAGATAGCTTACAGTCAAGGGGAAGTCCCAAGGCTGGGTGGATGACTTTCCTATGGGGATGAGGGATAGAGGGAGAGGTATGAAAGTCAGATCTGTAAGGCTGTTATTCCAGGAATATGAGAACATCAAGGCAAAATGAAAGTTGCCTGTGTTGGGTATTGCCTGGATCCCTTCCTTTTTTTCCCTCACAGCTATTTAGCACTTCCCATGCCTTTGCTATGTGTCCTATATGAAGTCAGGCTCAACCCCAGGGGGAATGGTGGAATTTAAAAGAACCTTCATTGTCAATTTCCTCTTCAAGTTCTACCTGCAAATGTTACAAGAATTTATAATTAACATAGATATAATATGGTATATCTTGATTAACATAATTAATATTCTTATCTTTTCATCATCTTTCAGAATAATCATCAATATCCTGACATTTCAGAGAAGTTCCTAAGTGCTTTGGAAGAGTTTCCTGTCACAGTATCCAGAGGAGTCCAAGAATTTCAAGTCAGTGGTTTAGTCAGTCAATTGGTTGGTCAAAAAACATTTGTTAAATACTTTTTATGGGCTAGACATGATGCAAGATACAAGAAATATGAAGAAAAACAAAAGATAACTTTTGTTCTCAAGGTTGCTTGATCTAATAGGGAAGACAACACCCAAATAACTATGTACAAATAAAATATATATATATAAGATTAATAAGAGCTAATCAACAGAGAAAAAGCCCTAGCATTAAAGGAAATCAGGAAAGGACGGGATTTTATCTCAGGTTTGAAGGAAGTCAGGGAGATCAGGAGTCAGAGATGAACAGGCAAAGAATTTTAGCATGGGGTACACCCAATAAAAATACCTGGAATCAGGAGATGACGTATTTTGTTAAAGGAAAAGCAAAGCAGACAGGGTCGCTGGATCACTGAGAATATGTGGAAAGAGAAGAGGAGAAAAATATAGGAGGGTACCTAGTTATGAAGAGCTTACAACTCAAAACAGATTTTGTATTTGATCCTAGATATGATAGGGGACCACTGGAATTTAAAGAGTAGAGAAGAGACATAGTCAGACTTTATTAACAGATCACTTTGGCACCTAAGTGAAGAATAGATTGGATTGGAAAGAGACTTGAGTCAAGGAGACCAACTGAAAGGCTAGTGATAAGGAGCTAATCTAGGAGTATAGCAGTGTCAGAAGTGAGAAGGAGACATATGTTAGAGAAGTTAAAAAGTAGAATTAATAAGACTTGGAAATGAGGAGTGATTTCAAGCTAGATTTCAAGCCTAAGTGACTGAGAAAGTGGTGGTACCCTTGACAGGAAAGAGAGGAAGGACTTCTGAAAAAAAGATGTGTTTAATTTGGGACATGTTAAGTTTAAGATGTCTATGAGACATCCAGTTTGAGAAGTCCAATAGGCAGTTGGAAATGAAAGCCTGGAGGTTAAGAAAGAGGTTAGGACTAAATAAATAAATCTGAGAATCATTGAACCCATTGGATTGATGAGCTCACCAAGAGGAAAAGAATAGATATTGGAGAGGAGAGCCTAAAACAAAGCCCTTTGGGATACCCACAGTTGGTACGATGGATGATAATCCAGAAAAAAAAAAAAAAAGACGCATGCAGACAGGTAGAAGGAAAACCAAAGAAGAATAGTGTCACAAAAATCTAGAGAGAAGAGAATATCAAGGAAAAGAGGGTGATTAAGGTGTTGTATCAAAGGCTAGAAAAAATTATGCTTATTCCTCTTTAAATTTTTTATTTTATTATGTATTATTAGTTTTCTCTTATTGTTTTTTAAATAAAACAAGAATTTTTATAACATAGTAAAACAGTAAAAAAGTTGTACATGAAACTGCACATGAACAACTTAATAATCTTTTAAAATATATAATAAAGTTATCATATAACTTTCTTTTTAAAATTTTCTTTCTCCCCCCACTCTACCATAAATAGGTATATATACTATATATACATCTACTTATCAGTTCTTTCTCTAGATGCAGATAGTGTCTTCCTTCATAAGTCCTTTGTGAGTTATTTGGGTATTTATAATAATCTTTGTTATTCAAAGTTGTTCTTAAAACAATATTGCTGTTGCTATAAACAACATTCTCTTGGTTATGTTCATTCCACTTTTCATTATTTATGCAAATTTATCCATGTTTTTCTAAGATCATCAACCTCATCATTTCTTTTATCACAGTAGTATTCTATCACAATCATATACCACACTTGTTCAGCCATTCCCCAATTTATGGGCATCTCTGCAATTTCCAGTTCTTTGCCACCACAAAGAGAGCAGCTATAAATATTTTAGAACACATGGGTTCTTTTTTTTTTATCTTTAGTCATCTTTGGAGAGAGAGCTAGTGGTGTATTGCTGGGTCAAAGCACATAGGCAGCTTAATAACTCTTTGGGCACAATTCCAGAAGGCTCTTCAAATGGTTGCATTAGTTCATAGATCTACCAACAGCAAATTAGTATTCTAATTTTTCTATATCCCCTCCAATATTTCTTGCTTTTCCCTTCAATCATTTTAGCCAGCTGGATAAGTATAAAATGATATACCAAGATTGTTTTAATTTGCATTTCTCTAATCAATAATAATTTAGAGCATTTTTATATGACTATAAGTTGTTTTGATTTCTTCCTTGGAAAACTGCCTATTCCTATCTTTTGACCATTTATCAATTTATTTATTATTTATTCCTTGGAAGGCCACTTGCTTTTCAGTTTTTAATTTTTAGCTCTCTAGCTCTTATTTATTCATGGTTTTTTGAAGGGAATCAATTTTTTTAAACTAAGAAGCAAAAGTTTAAGATGAAGACTGACCAGAATATATTGATGTCTGAACAGTTTGATATCAGGATCTCCTGAGATCACCTTGTCTTCTCAAAAAGTACTTCTTCAATTGTGAATGAGGCATTGATTTTCTTAGCTTAACCTCTCAGAGCCTGTTTCTTGCTCTATAAAGTAAGAAATAATAGTACTTAGTCATTTATAACTTAGCATGAATAAATTTATCAGATTCTTTCCTTTAAGCAGATTTTTATAGGGGGCAGAAATGTGGAAGAACATATGAGGACACTGGATGCAGAAGGTGGAGAGGAAACAAGTAGATAAGATTGAAAGGGGAAAAGGCACAGAAAGGTCAATGTAGGAGCGACAAAGACTAGCTTTCTCTGTTTCATCCCGTTGATCTTACTTATACCAAAGCTTCTTAAACTATGGGTCCTGACTCCACGTGGGGCCACATAATTGAATTTGAGGGAGTTGAAAAATTATGAATCAGTGAATTATAAGTAAATTTTTGGTTTGTATGCCTATTTTATATACCTACAAACCCAAAGTCACATAAAAATTTCTCAGACAAAAAGGGGTTATGAGTGAAAAGTTTAAGATCTGTGAAATAAATAGGAAAAGGGCATTGAAACTCTATTTAAATTTTCATTGTGTTGGTAGTAATTACATTAAGGTATTGTAGTATATACTAAAGTCTCACACTTGAGAGTCATGTGAGAATTTCTTATTAGTGTTTCACTAGTATTTATATTGGATCACCCTATTTCTTCTAGTTAATGATATAGGGCAAATCGGTCACCTCTTCTTGACATCACTGGTTTCCATTAAGATTCAACTCAAACACCTCTTGTGCATGAGACCTTTTCTGGTCCCCCTCCTCATTACTTGAGCCTTCCCTTCTGCCTTCTATTTTGAAAGGTTACCTTCTTTCTGCTCTGTATGTATCATATATTTACCTACTTGTTCATAAGTTGTCTCCTCCATTAGAATGTAAGCTTCTTGTGAGATTGGCTGTTTTGGGCTTTTTGTTGTGTACAGTCCAGTGCTTAGCACAATGGTAAATGCTAAATATATGCTTGTTTATCCATTGGTTGTTTTCATTCACTGAATCATAACTTCTTATCTTCCTTTGCAGGGGGTAGACCCTAACCAACCTCCCCATGATCCAGTTGGACGCCCAATTCATCACCAATCTGGAATCAAACATGCGACTGGGGAAGCTATATTTTGTGATGACCTGCCTGTTGTGGATAAAGAACTTTTCCTCGCTTTAGTAACCAGCACTAGGGCTCATGCAAAAATCATGTAAGTGAACTCGTGTTTTTTTGGTAAGCCAGTTGAAAGCATACTCAGATACATCCTCACCTCCCAGAAAAGTGCCCACTGTCCCTTGTAGTCCCTAGATTGCCCAGGAGATGGATAGATATAAAGAACCTAAGACACAAAAGTGGAATTCAACTTCTATATTGGCCCCTACACTACAAGATCCATACAAGGAGTGAAAGGAGGGTTTCCAAGAATGAGAATAATACAGTAGGAGAGATTGCCGAAGTTTTCTGTCTTCTGGTGATATATTCTCCTTTCCTTTCTCTACACTCATCAAATTCAAATCCTCATCCATCTGGGGCAACCATAGATTAGAGTAATGCCTGAAAGTAACACTTTGGACTTCAGTGGTCACTAGGACCGCCAACATTTCCAATGTTTTCTTTCCAAGATCCATTGATGCATCTGAGGCTCTTGAACTACCAGGTGTGGTTGATGTGATAACAGCTAAGGACATTCCAGGTACCAATGGCACTGATGATGACACACTGCTTGCTGTAGATGAGGTACTATACATCTTCATGGCTAACTTTGGGCATAAGGTAACTCTAGTCTGCCCTCAAGCATCTGTGCAAAGTTCCAACTCTGATTTGAGAAAAGTCAGGGTCTTCATCCTTCCCAGTCTCCTGTTTCCCCCTCTATTTCTCTACTCAAAGCTCCTTTCTTAGAATAAAGAAGAAAGGCTTGACTTTTTGCTTTACAATTTTCTCTTCTGACAATCATGTAATTTTGCATATTCTCCTTATTTATGTTTGTCTTATTTCTCTCCCAAACCAAAAATTCCCTGAAAGCATGGATCAAATCTCGTCTAAAACTGTGTATCTCCCTCAGAGCCTCACCACAGTAGACTCTGAATCAAATGTTTGCCCAGCCAGGAGTTAGAAGATTCTAGCCTTGATTCCTTCACTTACTAATCATAGTGTTTCAGGGACACAGAATCTGAAGTTGGGAGATCTGTTTTCAAATCTTGTCTCCCATTACATGTTACCATGAGATTTGGGGCCTCAGTTTTCTCATCTGCTAAATGAAAAGCTGAATTAGATGATCTTTGCAACCTCTGATCTTATGATTCCATGATTCTGTTTCACCTTTCTCTGATAAGGCAACTGGGTAGCAAAGGGGATAGAATGCTGTACTTGATGTCAAGAAGAGTTGGAGTTGGAACCTCAGACTCTTACTGTCGATACTCCTGGGCAAATCACTCAAATCACTGTCAAGTTCAGTTTTCTCATCTGTAAAATGGAGATAATACTACCTGCCTCACATGTTAGTTGTGGAGATCCAATGAAAGAATATATATAAAGGTCTTTGAAAAACTTAAAGAACTTTATAAAGACAGGCTATTATTGTGATTTGTAAAACAGAAATAATTATACCTGCTTACTTAACCTAAAGAAAGTGGGAGAGGGGATTGTATGAGATGGAAAATACACAGTACCAGACATCTAAAAGTGCTATTTTGAGTGGAGACATTAGCCAAAAGAGTAAATAGCAGAAGACATGAGAAGTTTGCGACTTCATCTTACTTAGATCCTTCACATTCTCTCATGCCTTTATGTGAAGACTACCCCTTGCTCTTTTCTGACTAATATCTTCTTTCATTAAAAAAAAATTTTAATGTACCTATCATCAGTGATAAATCAAGCTATCCTTCTAGTGATAGAGGGGTGATGGGTTCAGGGTATAGAATGAGATACTTTTTGGACATGACCATAGTGACCATGTTTGTGGTATAAGGGTTTTGTTTTTCTTTTTTTTTTTTTTCAAGGAGAGGGAGATGGTAAAGAGAAAATGGGGTTTTGAACATTGAAAAAAAATTAATTTTAAAAAAGTTTCCTAAGGGCTGCTAGATGGTACAGTGTCTAGAGCACCAGCCCTGAAGTCAAGAAGATCTGAGTTCAAATATGGCCTCAGACACTTAACACTTCCTAGCTGTGTGACCCTGGGCAAGTCACTTAACCCCAATTGCCTCAGAAAAACAAAACAAAACAAAAAAAGCCAACATCTCTGACAAGTGCAGGGAATGTTTTCTTCATCACTGAACTGCAATGCAAATTATTCCACGAGGCAAGGCCAGAAAGAAGGTAGATTGTTTCTGCTGGACTTCCCCATCCACAAAAATGTAGGCCCTCTCCTATTTATGTTAGGCACTAAAATGATTTCTAGGACTATATAGGATTCTCTAAACTTTTCCCAAAAAAATGTCTTTTATAAAATATGGTTTGGGGGCAGGTAGGTAGCATGGCAGATAAAGCACCAATTCTGGAATCAGGAGGATCTGAGTTCAAATCCGGTGTCACACTTATTAGCTGTGTATTCTTATTAGCCTTTATCCTGATTACTACACCCCCCAAAAATGAATAAATTTTAGATACCTAGGGAACACTGAAAGGCCAATAAGCAGTTGCAACATATTCTTGCCATATGTGTCTGTGCCGATGAGTGTCTACATTGAATTGCCTAATTCAAAAAGAAATAGGCCCGCTAAACCATATCAAGAATACCTGCAGCTACATATTGACTTAAAAAAATCACTAAAGTTATTTATGTTTGATTGGATTTTAATTTATTTTATCAAACATTTTCCAATTACATTTTTATTTGGCTCTGCAGTGTCCTTGGGTACCTTTGACACCTTCATTCTACATACATCAGCATGATAGATGGATTTTTACAAACATTGCTTAATTTATTATTTTATTTATTATAGATTTATTTATTATAGATTCCTTTGTAAGAAACACTTGAAACTCTATGAGCCACAGATATGGGTCTCCAAAAATATATCCAGGATTTCAAATGAAAAAAAGCCTTTCCCTAAAGTCCCTACAGGAGCTACTGAGTACTACTTAGGTGCCCTTGAGAGGTAACCTTCCATCTTCCAGGGAGCTTCCTCCTTTATAAAATGGGGAGTTAGAGTGGATGACCTTTGAGGTAACTTTGAGTTTTCAATCTATAATCCTATAAACCTCTAATTATTTTAGATTATTGTTATTACTTAAACAATCACATCTAAGGAACCAGAAAGATGGAGTTCAGCAATTAAAATAAGCCAGTGCTTTCTACCTGGTCATTATGTTGGGTCTCCTGCAGGTGCTTTGTGTGGGTCAGATTATCTGTGCTGTGGTTGCTGAATCAGATGTTTATGCAAAACGGGCAGTTGAAAAGGTGAAGATCATTTACCAGGATCAGGAACCTGTGATTTTCACCATTGAGGTAATCTAAATTTTCAAGTCCAATACTCTTTCCAAATCAACTTTACTGATGAACAACTTTCTTTTCTCTTTGATAAAGACATAGTTTTTATTTTAAGGAACAATTATTTCAAACTAGTACCCTCAAGAAGTGGAACCATTTTGAGAAGAGAACTTAGAGGTTAACACCGTTAAAACAGATCTCGAATTATCGAATTCAATTACAGGATTCCCACTCCATTATTCCCCAATAATTCCTAATCCAGCCCCTGACTGGAAAACCTCCAGTCACTAGGAATTCCCTCTTTCCCAAGGCAAGCTATTCCATTTTGGGACAGCTGTCTTCCATCAAGCTGAAATCTATCTTCGTGTAACTCTCTCACACACATCTTGTTTCTTTTCTCTGGAATAGTGCAAAAATACATGACAACTCTTCAAACTGCACACAAATACCAACAGCTGATAAATGTGGACCCAACCTTTTTTAAGAGCATCAAAATATAAGCTTGATGCTGGTGTTAGAAGAAGTATTATGATGGAAGGTAGAACTAATAATGTATGAGAGTAGAGTACCTTCAAGAGGAAAATTATACCCTTTCTCCCTTTCTTCTTTGTATTAAAAAACCTGAATCTCTACAATGTGGGTCACTAACAATGTACTCAGAATTTCAAATGAAAAGAGGCCTTCCCTAGGATAAGACTTTATGCGAACAGTTATTAATACCTGAGAGGTCTTCAGTAAGTCACCTTGAGCTCTATGAAGAATATTTTCCAAATTTGCCAGATGAAGGCTTGGGACAATAAGAGGAATAAATGTAACAAACCTAAATTAAGCAGCTCTCTCTTTGAGACTTGATATCTGGAGGAGGTGGCAAAAGCTCCCATTCTTTGGAGATCCCCAGGTGCTATAGCCATTGCTACTGTTACTCCTGCTTCCATGCCCTACTTACTTGCCATCTGCAATAATCAAGACCCTCTGGTGTGGTACCAAGGAAATAAGTCTCATGTCCTGAGATTAGGTCGCCTCTAAACCTTTCTTCCAGGCTATTTCTAGCGCTTTTACTTGACAAACCCCAGTTTCTGTTGGACATTAAGAAAACTATCTGACCTCCACCTTTCATCCACAGGAATCTCCACCTCTTCCCCCATTACTCTGGCCAATTTATTAGATCATGAAAACTTAACTAAAAAGACAACTAATACGCATAAGTAAAAATAGAATAGACAAAAATAATTATAAAAGCAATTTTGGAAGGAAGAACAAATTGAAAGGTCAGCATTCCAAAAAATGACAAGGTTTATGAGGAGATTCTAGCCTTGACATTGGTTTTCATACAAGATCAATTGGGCAAAAGTTCATGTGTTTCCACTATTAATCTGCCTGAAGCCATAATTTAATGAATCCCTCCATGCTGACCTATTTGAATAGTTTGTATCACTCAGGTGTATTCTAAGGACAAGAGACCAAGTGGGAGATGTAAGTGTGAATGGAGAGAGAGAGGATTTGAGAGTGATGGACTGTAGCAGGATTCCCTCCGTCTCCAGAGAGTAGACACAAACTCCGTACTTTCCAATTGTACCACTTTCCCATCATATCTTTACATATTTCATTAAAGCAAAAGTACTCTTTCATCTGCTTGTGGTTCTAGTGATTCTCATTATTCTAGCTCCTTTTAGAACTTTTCTAAAATGAGCATTTCAAAAAAAACAAAAACAAAAACAAAAAAAAACTTAAAACTTAAGTGTGGAAGAATCAGAGAAAACTGAAGATGCAAATAAAAGGTGAAAATAAAACCCTAAAATAAAATAAAATAAAATGAGTATTTCAGGAAGTTGCTGGTGAATTGCTTGAGAAGAAAATGCTAATGGAAGACCAAGTAAGATATATTTTATTGTTTGCTTTTTTTTTTCTTTATTCAGGATGCAATAAAGCACAATTCATACCTGTCCTCTGAAAAAAAACTAGAACAAGGAAATGTGGAGGAGGCATTTGAAAATGTTGATCAAATTATTGAGGGTAAGTCGCTCTGTTTAATGAGAATATATCTAATTTAGTCATTTTAGAACATATATGGTATAAAGATAGAGAATACTCTGATGAGATCATGCATCCATCTAAGAAGTGATGGACTCTTGGTCTCATTGCTTTCAGAAAAAAAAAAAATTAGTTTCTGACCTGGAAATGGAACTGAAAAGAAAATTGGGTTTAAAAGCAGAACAGCTAGGCTGAAAGCCCTGTGTCTCTCATAGCCATATATAATCTTGGGAAGTCAATCACCTTTTCTAAAACTCAGGTTTCTCATTTTCTAAAATGAAAGGATTGGACTAAAATGACCTCTAAGGTTCCTTCCAGTCCTAAATCATCATTAGCAAGACCAAGAATTTATTAAGCATTTAATGTGCTTTAAAAGGAGGATTTGTAAGGAAGGAGCTACACTGTGTACATAAAGAATGGCAAAAACACTGCCTCTGCTCTCTAGGAATTCACATTCTATTGGAGAAGGCAACATACAAACAACCATAGTATGTATATACAAGAAAGATAGAGGTATAGATTTATAGATGTATAGCTATGAAGCCATATACATATGTGTTTTTTATATATATATGTATGTATATATACATATGTATATTCTTTTTTCCTAGTGTTTTTTAGTGTTTCCTAGTCCTAACTAGTGGTTGTTCTGCTCCATTGGAACATATACTAAAATCAGAATGAAAGCTCAAGATAATCTGCCGGCTTCTGAACTTAAGACAACTTACCAAATTTATCTTGTTTATCTTAATTTCCAACTTCTTTTCAGGAGTGGTGTTATTGGATTTATTTCTTGGAATGAACAGAGAGAAGAGAATTTATGCAGATCTTTTTTAGCAGTAAAATCCAAAGTTTAGGGTTGGAAGTTCCTAAACTTAAATTCCTTCTTTCAGGCATTAGACAGTAGTTATATCAGAGTAAAATCAGTGAGACACCAAGTCCAAAGCATATCTCAAAATGCCCACAATTCATTCCCAAGACCACTTTACAAGAGATATTCATTATTAATTTCTGCTACATCTGTTCTGAGAACCTACAAATAAATAGAAAGTGAATTATCCATTGAAAAAAATAATCAATAAAATAATAAAAATAAGTTGATAAAAAAAATAAGTTGATAATGAACGTCCCAGGTCCTTTAGAAGGAAGCGGTCACCCCCATTTGGTCATACCCTATACTGTAGCTGCCCATTAAGGATTTCTTATGTTTGGGTACTAAACAGGTGAGATGCATATTGGAGGACAGGAACATTTTTACATGGAGACACAAAGAGTGCTTGTCATACCAAAAACTGAGGACAAAGAGATGGAGATTTACATATCATCTCAGGATCCATCCTTCGTACAGGTGAGGGAAACTTGT
Source organism: Sminthopsis crassicaudata (assembly GCF_048593235.1). Taxonomy (NCBI): domain Eukaryota; kingdom Metazoa; phylum Chordata; class Mammalia; order Dasyuromorphia; family Dasyuridae; genus Sminthopsis; species Sminthopsis crassicaudata. The sequence continues at coordinate 83,420,068 of NC_133619.1, read as the reverse complement.
TTCTCAGTCTCTCTTCACCCTTCCGTATTCTACCACCTTGCTATAAGCCTTTCAAACAATGTAAATTTTATCTACAGGAACTTTATTTCCTACTACATGGATACTAACTTTACCTCAATTTTCAAAAGGGGAATCTACTGGTTTTACTTTTTTTTAAGATGTGTTCACTTGCAATAATGTTATATGAACTAATCTGACATTAATGTTAAATTGTTAAACTAATATGATTACTAGTTCCTCTTTTAAAATACTGTTTGTTACTCATGCTCTGAGATGAATGGAATGTCCATAAATGAGTCCCACAATTCAATTTGACATGCATTTAAGTGGCCATATGAAAAATACAGTTAAGTATATTATTTAATGTATACAAAGAAGTAAAAATAGAATATACACAATGAAAATACAAAATTATTTTAGAGGGAGGCACCACAACTGGGTGGATGAACCAGAAATAGCCTCGAGGAGAATGATGTAGTAAGTGCATAGTTTTGTTTGTTTTACTGATCTCTGGCAGCAGATTCATTAAGCCCATGCTGTGTTTCAGAAAATGTAGTTTAAGATTCCACTGTTACAAAATCATCTATTATCTTTTACAGAAAACAGTGTCCTCTACTTTAAGCATCCCCATCAACAGGATCACATGCCACGTAAAACGAGTGGGTGGAGGCTTTGGGGGAAAGGTCTCCAAACCAGCTGTGTATGGTGCAATTACTGCTGTGGCTGCTAACAAGTAAGTGGGACAAGGGATAAATGAGTTGGTGTTTGAGAAATGATTTTGGACGTGGTGAAAAGTTGACTGTATGTCCTTGGGGACGACATGTTCTCTTTCTCTCCTTTGATCCAATGGCAATTTTTTCTACTTCCAAATTTGTAGTGTGGACCAGAAGGGAAAAGTCATTGCATAAGGCTCAAGAAAAAAATAAGTGACTGGGGCAACTAGTTGGTACAGTGGATAGAGCACTAGCCCTGAAGTTAGGAATACTGAGTTCAAATCTTGACCTCAGACACTTAACACTTCCTAGCTGTGTGACTGTGGGCAAGTCACTTAACCCCAATTGCCTCAGCAAAAGAAAAGAAAAAATAAGTGATTATACAAATGTCAAGTAGTTAGTAATTGTAGAGTGCAACTCCCCACTGAACTGGGGAGAGGGGAGGAGATCGAGGGGATAAACCCAGTCTCTGTGCAACCGTCAAATAGAAAGAAGGAAACTATTTTTTCTGCCCTTTCCTTCCTCATCTCATGTACTCAAATAAGGAAAGGGGAGAGAAGACAAGAAAAAGGCCTTTTTTTGTTTCGCTGGAAACAGATATCTTTTAAGACTAAGAAATCTGCCCAGAATTATTTGCCAATGTACTCCCTTGCTGTGAACTTGTCCACATTTATGGCTAGTTTACAGTGGATTATATTTAACTTGTTTTGGGGGCAGCTAGGTGGCGGGGGGCAGCTAGGTGGCGCAGTGGATAGAGCACCAGCCTTGAATTCAGGAGGACTGGAGTTCAAATCAGGTCTCAGACACTTAACACTTCCTAGCTGTGTGACCCTGGGCAAGTCACTTAACCCCAGCCTCAAAAAAAAAAAAAAAAAAAAAAATTAACTTGTTTTTCTTCCCTAGGTGTTTCATGAACGTTTTCCACCTCTCAGAATCATCTTTTCAGTTTTTTTGATTCTGTGCCTGTCCCACATGCCCACATCCATACACTGGCATTCATAAGAGAGTCACTCCTGAGGTTTCTCTCTGATGGGTATGGGGGAAAGAGGGAGAAAAGCAGGAAATGCAGAGAGCCATAGAATGTGAGAAGCAGAAGCAGCCATCATCTTGTTCAACCTTCTCATTTTACTGATAAGGAAAGGAAAGGTTCATAAAGGTACAGAGAGAGCACTGGATTGAATCAGAGGAATTGAGTTCATATCTACTTTTGACACTATCAGTGTAATCCTGGGTAAATGTTCTATGTGATTCTTTTTTTAATTATTATTTTGCTGAGGCAATTGGGGTTAAATGACTTGCCCAGGGTCACACAGCCAGGAAGTGTTAAGTGTCTGAGACCAGATTTGAACTCAGGTCCTCCTGACTTCAGGGCTGGTACTCTATCTACTGTGCCACCTAGCTGCCCCACATATGTGATTCTTGATCCTCAGTTTCCCAACTGTAAGATAAGAAGGTTGGATTAGTAAGTTTCTGAGATGCCTTTTAGTTCTGATCCTTTAATGCACAAGTGCAGTTAGATAGTGCCATAGACAAAGAGCACCAAGCCTAGGGTTGGGAAGACTCATCTTCCTGAGTTCAAATCTGCCTTCACACATTTTATTAGCTGTGTGACCCTGGGCAAGTAGCCACTAGAGAAGGAAATGGCAAACCACTCCAGGATCTTTGCCATGAAAACCCCAAATAAGGTCACAAAGAACCAGACACAATCAAAATGGCTGAACAACAACAAAAATGACACACAACTCTGTGATTCCCCTCCGTATGCTTAAATTATTCCATCTGCAAAATAAGACAATAAAACAAATCAATCTAAGACTCAACCCAGCTCTCAATCTATAATTCTTTGAAGCAAAGATGACTCTGAAGTTCTGAGACTAAGTCTTGGGAAAATGGTAGCACCAACAAAAATTAGGACAAGGAATGTTAAGTCACTAAGTTGTAGTAAAACATCCCCAGGGATGATTGGAAGACAAGTAGAAATTTCAAAGGAACATCTGGAGGAAAATTTAGGGCTAGAAATCTAGAATGAGGAGCGATATGCATAGAAGTGATAAACTATTGGAAAGAGCCAAAAGCATCAATGGTTTAAGTCTAAACAGAGCAAATCCAATAATGTGCGACCTTAGCTTACTTTGGAGTCAAGCTAAACAAACAAAAAAATCCATTAGAATCTAGGCATTAAAAAAATTTGACTCATAAATATTTTGTTTCTTTTAGAACTGATCATCCTATTCGGCTTGTTTTAGATAGAAAAGTGGATATGTTAACGAAAGGGGGAAGGCATCCACTTTTTGCAAAATATAAAGTAAGTATTGGAGGGGAATCTGATATTAGCATATCTCATTTTTCTATGTACATTTGGAGTTACAATTTCCTACTCTTTTGGCATTGCATTGATTCAGTTGGCAAAGTTCTTTCAATGAATGGAAGAGAAAATTGTTTCTAAGAAACTTTACATAGATGTCATGTGATTAATAGCAAGAAAGGACCCATAGGGTTTGAAGACATTTCATCCTTCTAGCCACCACTGGGCTCTAGGCTTCTTGGCTCTGTAGTGTATAGCAAGATCATCCAAGTAGGGTTATAATCTATTAAGCCAAAGGGCTAAGATTGAGTGCCCACTCTCCTTTTTTTGCCTAGTCTCAGGGGAAGATGAAGGCTTCATGAGGGCAGCATGAACTTGTCCAAAGCATTTATTGCAGTGATGATTGGTCATTCTCCAAGGGCCCCCCAATCCTGTGCTACATGCCCCATGGTAATAAATATGTCAGTATGCTAGATCTGTGTCTGAGACATGCAATAATAATCCCCAGGGGCAGCTAGGTGGTGCAGTGGATAGAGCATCAGCTCTGAAGTCAGGAGGACCTGAGTTCAAATAATCTGGTCTCTGACACTTAACGTTTCCTAGCTGTGTGACCCTGGGCAAGTCACTTAATCCTGAATGCTTCTGCAAAAATAAATAAATAAATGAAAATAATAATCCCTAGATTTATAGGTGGGATAAATATCTTCCTCTCTTTGTTCAACCAACTAGACACACATATTACTAGGATACAGATATGTATAATATGCAATGTAAATGAATATATATGCATATGTATAATATGCAAAATTTATGAATAATAGAATATGAATATGTAAAAAGATGGCAAGTATATGTAAGATATCTATATATAGGCCAGATATAATGAAATATGGAAATTAGTTGAAGAATAAGATTATGTATATCTCTGAAGATAGAGGAAACCAGCTGTTGCTATAAATAAAAAAATGGCAAAAGAAAAATTATGTGATCCATCATTCCAAATTTTTACTGATCACTTCTTGTTGAATAATGGGTACTAAAAAGTTAAGTCCATAACCTGATCACATGGCAGTATCCAAAGACAATTTCCAAACATTAAGGTTCACCACCATGGACATGAATCACAATCTTGGGCCATAAAAGAGTTCAAAAAATCATGGACTTTTAAAAATGCATAATGAATATAATCTATAGTCTATTTCAAGGGTTTTCTACTTTGCCACAGCAGATGACTATGATAATTTGAAGCAATTTCCTCATAATTCTCCTAAGGTAGTGAGTTCCTGCTTTGCCCAGAACACCCTGTTAGGTACTGAATGAAAGACAAAGTTTAGGTAACACAGAGTACCCACTCTCATATGGGACACAAATGTAGATAACTATAATACACCATTTTACATGGTATAGTGTCTCTCTTATCTTGGCCCCTCTTCTTCACTTCATAAACCTTGGATATAAATGAGGAAAAAAATAGAGAAGAGGTGGAAAAAAAGTGATATGGGCAAAAGACAGAGGTGCAACAGTATCAGAGAAGGGGGGCAACATTTCAGTTAAATTTTAAAAGATGAATAGAAATTCAACAGTTAACAGAGTGGGAGGTGGAATGGATTTCAAGTACATAAAAATTTCAGCAATTTCTCAGGGATGTTGGAGAAAGGGATATTATTGAAGGACTTGAAATGGATGATATCAAAGGTCCCTTCCAAATCAGAGATTCTATCATTTTATGCTGTTCAATTAAGACACTTTTTGAAATCTTTGAAGGATTTAAAATTGTTTAATAATAAAAAATTTTAAATGATTGTAAAGTATTATTATTAAAAGTATAAGCTTAAAGACATTAGTGATTCTTCATCAAAATGAATTTAAAAAAAAATAAGAGGTACACACATTTAGATATAAAACCATCTTGACCATTGAGGTAACATATTGGGAAGGGTATAAATGTAACATTGACTGCTCCATAAGAAGAAAGATATACTAAAAGAAAAAGAACCACCCAAAGTTGATGTAAAAAATGAGAAAAACACAAGACTGAGAGTGAGAAAACATGTGTTCTAATTCTAGCTATACCATTAACTAGTTAAAATACCTTAACCAAGTTACTTCCCTTCCCTTATTTCTTCATCTATATAATGAAGGAATTGGATTAGGAAATCCCCTCCAACTTTGACATGTAATAATATGGTTCTATGCATCTAGGGAGTCTCTGTCAATTAACAACCAAAAAACAGGCTATTAGCACAAGCTAATACCTCATTATTATACAGATACCCACATCCCAAGAAGTATATTTTGTCTTTGGTTAATATCCCCCAAAGAAAGGCTGTCCTGGAGCTTAGGTCTTTGATATAAATTACAGAATGAATCTGAAAAATGCTTATCATTTTATTATAGGTAGGATTCATGAACAATGGGAGGATCAAGGCTATGGATGTTAAGTGTTATATCAATGGAGGATATACTCTGGATGACTCTGAAATGGTAAGTAAAAAAATTTTTTTTAAAGAGCAACTTCATTAGTGGATATCTTCAACATAAAGAAGATCCAACTCACTTCCAGCTGATCAATGATGAACAGAAACAACTACACCCAGAGAAGGAACACTGGGAAGTGAATGTAAATTGTTAGCACTATTGTCTATCTACCCAGGTTACTTATACCTTCGGAATCTAATACTTAACATGCAACAAGAAAATTGGATTTACACACATATATTGTATCTAGGTTATACTGTAATACATGTAAAATATATGGGATTGCCTGTCATCTAGGGGAGGGAGTAGAGGGAGGGAGGGGGAAAATTTGGAAAAATGAATACAAGGGATAATGTTATTTTAAAAAATTTACTCATGCATATATACTGTCAAAAAATTAATAATTACAAAATTAATTTAAAAACCTGTCAATAAATAAATAAATAAATAAATGTTATCTAGCTGAAAAAAAAAAGAGCAACTTCATTGATTACAAAGTAGAATGTAAAAATTCTACATTGGTTGTAGTTGCAAAAATCAATCCTTCTTAAGCAGGCCCTTCAGTCTAGCAAATTAAATCACACATTTTAAGCTGAAATCAAAGGGCTAAGAAATTCAAGTCTCTGATTAATCTTAAAGAAAAAATGTTTTTACTAATAATCTTTAACATCACTTTTATTTTAGGTGATAGAATATCTTCTATTAAAACTGGAAAATGCTTATAAAATTAATAATCTCCGATTCTGGGGCCAACCCTGCAAAACCAACTTGCCATCCAATACAGCTTTTCGTGGATTTGGTTTCCCCCAGGGGGGATTGTTAATGGAGTCTTGTATCACAGCAGTGGCAGCCAAATGTGGCTTATCACCAGAAAAGGTAATAACCAAATAGTGACTAACAGAAGAATGGCATCAGTGTACACACACACACACAAACACACACACACACATACACACACAATTTCTTATAGTTCTATGGGTCACAAAATTGTTTCTTCACAAGATCCTTATGAAGTAGGTTCTCAGTGTTGGAGGCTCCACATATCTAAGTCCTCCCAGTTTTATTCAGTTTTAATCCAGAGCTTTCATTTCATCTGTGTAGGGAACTCTAGGTGAAAAAAACCTTCTCCCAAAGCAGATCAGTAACTTTTCTGCAACATACAGTCTAACAAGGTTGTCTGGGACACAAAAAGATTATGTGGCTTGCATAGTGTCACAAGATCAAAGATCATCCTTCGTCTGTCTGGAAGAGGACTTGAACTCCTCTTGCTCTCATTCCAAGGTCACTTCTCCATTCACTGACTACTCCTCTATCTATATAACTATTGTACACTTTAGAAAGTGATGAAATGCAGAGGAGAGATCAATTCGAGTGGGATGAGGGATTTAAGAAAGGAAAAATCCCAGTCAGCCATTGGGTGATAGGAAATGGGGTAGAAATCAGGAAAGTTTTCAAGGAGGAAGTGGCACCTGAACTAAAAGGAAAAGAAAGTTCTCAGTAAGCAGAGAAGATACTTAAATGGGGTTTTTCAAAACCACTGAAGTTTGACAGCAACTAATACATCTTTACTGTATTATTGGTAAAAGGGTGGAGAACCACTGAAAATAGACATAAGCAAAATAACCATATAGGCCAAATTATCTTTTGAAACAAATGGTATAAAATTGCACTAAACATTTGAGATCTTCATAATAAATTCAATAATTTCTCACATTTTTGCTCTTCTCTCTCTGTCTCTCTCTGTCTCTCTTCTCTCTGTCTGTCTGTCTGTCTGTCTCTCTCTCTCTCTCTCTCTCTCTCTCTCTCTCTCTCTCTCTCTCTCTCCTCTCTCCCTCTCCCTCTCTCTCTGTTTCTTTCTCTTTCTGTCTCTCTCTCTCTCTCTTTCTCTCTTTCTCTGTCTCTGTCCCTGTCTCTGTCTCTTTCTCTTCTCTCTCCTCTCTCTGCATGTGTGTCCCCCACCTACCCAATCATGAAATGCTACCCCTTCCATTACCAAATACATCTCTTACTACTACCTCATTTGTAACATTTCTGTAAAATTTGAAGTCACACTGTAGAGGAGGACTTTGAGTAAAATATAATAATATAATCAAAGCCCATCTGATTGAAACAGTACATTTCCCATGAGGAACCAGCCCACCTTCAAGGAGGTCTCTGATTAAAGTCCCTAGAACTGAAATCTCTTGTGATATATTTCCATGTTTTAAAAGATTTTATTATGGAGCCAGAAGAAATAAAGGAGTCAGAGAAAGCCCAGTCTCATCAAAAAAACGAGTGGGTACAGAATCTGGGAGTGCTGGCCAGTGCCTAAGCCTGTTTAGGACAGAAAGCTGATCTGATCCATCCTCAGGCTGTTAAGGCAAGGATGCTTGTAACATACACCTTGTGCTGGTTCCAAAAACTGGAGGAGGAACAGAACTCAGGAGTCCAAAGCCACATAGAAGGAGTAAGCAGTACTGAGTGCCAGAGTGAATGTGCCCAAAGCACAGATATCCAGTCTGTTGCCAAGATCAAAACAGAGGCAAGGAGAAATACAGAGAAAGAATGAGACAGCAAGAGATAGAGAGAAAGGGGGTGGAAGAAAGGGAGAGAGAAAGAAGGAGAAATAGAGAGAAGGAAAGAGAAAGGGAGGGGTAGAGGGAAAGGGAAGGGGAAATGAAAATAAAGATGACCACCTACTGAAAAAAGAATGGCAAAAAGCAGCAGAAACTGGTAGAAAGTATCTTTCTGATCTTTGGTCTGAACATATATAGGATAGACTTTACAATTCCCCCTTTACCTCCAAGCTTGAGTTTCCTTCCCCCCCCCCCCCAGGCTGGGGTTAAGTGACTTGCCCAGGGTCACACAGCTAGGAAGCATTAAGTGTCTGAGATCAGATTTGAACTCGGGTCCTCCTGAATTCAGGGCTGGTGCTCTATCCACTGCACCACGTAGCTGCCCCCAAGCTTGAGTTTCCAGGGATTTCTTCTTCCTCTATTTACTGTGCCTCATTTTCCTCATCTGTAAAATGTGATGAGATACCTCTAGTATCTACCTCATAGGGTTATTATGGGACTTAAATGAATACTGTATATAAAGAGCTTTTGTATACTTTTAGGGCATTAGTTCAATGGCATTCAGCCAAAAAAAAAAAAAATTTCAAAGAGGAAGCATGGCATGGCAAAAAGAGTACTCCACTTGGATAGTGCTGGATTTGGATTCAGGGGATCTGAATTTGAATTTTGCTTCAGACACTTCGTAATTAGGTGACAATGAACAATTCACCTGATTCCTGTTTGCCTCAGTTTACTTCTCTAGAAAGTAGAGATAAAAATAGCAAATACCTTCCAGGTTTGTTATGAGGACATGATAATAAAGCATTTTGCAGACTTTGAAGTGCTAGATAAATGCTTTGTTTAGTCGTTCTTTAGTCCTATTTAACCCTTTATGACCCTATTTGGGGTTTTCTTGGCAAAGAGAGTAAACAGTTTGCCATTTCTTTCTCTAGCTCATTTTACAGATGAGGAAACTGAGCCAAATAGGGTTAAGTGACTCGCCCAGAGTCACACAGGTAGTAAGTATCTGAAGCCACATTTGAATTCACAAAAATGTTTTTCCTGATTCTAGGCCTGGTGTTCTATGTATTGTATCACTCAGTTAACCCATATAAATACCAGATATTATTATTACTAATAAAAGGAAAGCTAGTAGATATCATTAATTACCAATCTATGTATCTACTTTTTCATGTCTATAAAATGTTATGCTCTCTATATAAATTGGGTATGTTTTTTAATGGAAAAAAAGAGAACATAACTGACAGGCTTTTAAAAAACTGACCAGGCCTTCAAGGTCACCCAACTGACTTAAAGAATGCAAAAAAATGTGATCTTCTTTGAGAGATAATGCTGTAATTTCCCAAGAGAGGAGCTAGAATTGAAACAAGGTGTTAGCTAAAATGGTGGTGAAGCTTCCAATTTCTTTCTTGGATCTCAGTGGGACTTCAGTCTTCTGCTTAAAATGTAATAATCTCACAGAGCATGATAGCCATATTTAGCTGGAATTAAGAATTATCTATATCACTATTCATCTTCAGTAAAATAAATTACTAAGTGACAACAAATAGAAGACTCAGTATGCATCTATGGATCTATAGGGGAAAAGGAGAGGGTATATCCATACCTGGTGAATGCCAATGAAAGGCATACATCTGACTTCTCCAAAGGTCACTTATTATTGAAAATAGGATGTGGAGCCCATTACTAGCTCTGCATTAACATGGCCTCAGATTCAATCTTGAAAACTTTTCAGTGATGAATATACTCTACAACTTTTTTGTTTTTCTGCAATTCTTTACTCCCTGTCTCTTAAAACCAAATTTTAAAGGGAAGGCCTAGGACATAATTTAGGTGGATGAATTTCAAGTCCTTGGCACACATTATTCCAATAACTCCATATCTGAGAATGTCACCATTTGTAGGTTGTCATTGCCAGAACAAAAGGCTAAATCAATGGAGCAGCAAGGGAAGTTAATGTTATCAAAGAATTCATTCTTTGTCAAGAAGATTTAAATGGCCCTTAGACTATGACAGGGCATACTTATTATAGTTTCAAGTTCAAATACCATAACTATAGTAAGAAAGAAAAGAAGTCACTGAGTCTCTTAATCTTTCTCCCCACAGTTCCATGTCATTCCTCACTACTCTCCATTTCCATTGAAAAGGGAATCATGATACCACTTTGATGTGATAAGAAATTTACTTTTTGAAACCTATATGCATATACTTATAGTCATTCACTCATTTATTCATCCAGAGCATTTTGTACACACTCACAAAATATCGTGTGGATTTTTATTTTATTACCATAAAAAATCCAAGATTTCATTAGTGTGGGCACTCCCTTCACTAACAGACTGCAACTCTTCCATATTATGTCTTTGTAAAAGGCAGAAGTTAGATTTTCCAGATCACTTCATTTTGCACCTGCAATTCTGCCTGGTTTCAATTCCATGGAACAAAATACTTTCACGCTGAGTCCAGCTTCCTTTTGTATGTTGTCTTCTTCCTCAGATTGTAAGCTCCTTGAGAATAGGACTTTCTATTTCTTATTTGTATCCCCAGCACTTAGCACAGTGCTGGTACATGCTTAGTAAATGTTTATTATATTAAATTGAAAAAAGAAATAATCACATTATGACCAGCCTTCTGACTTAAATGGTCTAGTCCAATTTTGAGAAACATGAAGTCCATCACCAATCCCACACAAAAAGCCCTTCCAGTTTTAGTAAGACCAATCAGGGCTGGTACATTATTGACCCAATCTTCAAAATATTCCAGGTCACTTCAACATTAATTGAAGTAAAGGTGCTGTGGAGGTAGAAAGGGCAATTAAACCATAATCTGAAATTTTTTAACCTGAGACAAGTACACACCTCAGGACAATTAGCACAAAAGTGTCCTCAACTGAGTAAGGAAATAAGATACCATTTAGTGTGTGGAAAACAGGGGCCTCAGGAGGCTACTGCTGAGAAAGCAAGAGGTGGAATCAGAAAAAGGAAGTTCATCCCAGGCTTTCGTCTAGAAGCTTTCTATTTTAGTCAGTAATTCTTGCTAACTAGATGCTAAGCTCTGCTTTTTTTCTATGCTGTTAAAAGACATAAATATCCCTGGCATCTTCTAAATTGAGCACCCTAGGATAAAACCCCAATCATACAATTTTAGTTACAGTTTGAAGTTGCATGATAAGGAATATCATAGCCTTCAAAAAGTTAATAATCTAGTTGGGAAACTATCCCAGTCTGAATTTTTTACTTTTTCTCTCTCTATAAAGTACTTAACACAATTGATTGATTTGATGTGATCAGTTTCTATTTCAATGGTATATGTTAATCTAGTTTTACCACATTTCAGATTCGGGAGAAAAACATGTACAAACGAGTAGATAAAACAATCTATAAGCAAGCATACAGTCCTGACAAGCTGATAAGATGTTGGAATGAGTGTCTGAACAAATCTTCCTACCACAGCAGGAAAGCAGAAGTGGAAAATTTTAATTCAAAGAATTACTGGAAAAAGAAAGGCATTGCCATTGTTCCCATGAAGTTTTCAGTCGGTTTTGGTATGACAACTTACCATCAGGTAGGCAATTACTACTGATGTTGTCAATGAGAGAAAAAAGACATCAAGGCTGTATAAAAGGATGGGACATATTGTAGTCATTCTGAATGAATGAGTATCAGTAGCATGGTAGAAGTATTACACATGGATTCAGAGGACCAGGGTTCAAATCCTAGCCCTGCTGTTTACTAGCTATATGTTCTCAGGCAGACCACATAACATTTCTGGAACTCCATTACTCTCCAGTACAAATATTGGAGTAACTGAGCTCTGAGACATCATCTAGCTCCTATGATGAGTGGGGGAATTACTCATGCACAGTTGCAGGCCATGCTCCTCAGGATACTTTATCTATTTCCTGTGTCTCAAGACTGTTAAAACTGAATTTTTATTCTGGTTTTTTCTTGCTGGTTATCCCTACCCCCAAATCCAAATCTACAAAGCTGCTCTGCCTTTGCCTAGAGAAGGTTTAGAATTAAAACTGTTCACAAAAACCATTGTTGACCATCCAACCTAGAATCATACAGATAGAATCCCCTCTTTGCTGGGGGAAGAGGATGGATTTTATTATAGTTAATAGGTCAGACCTATAATTCTCTTTGCTTCACTTCTTCATCTATAAAATGATCTGGGAAAAAATGTCAAAGCAATCCAGTATCTTTGTTAAGAAAACCCCAAATGAGTTCATGAAGAGTCGGAAATGATTGAGCAACAACACACTACTGGCCAGCACATTTATATTATAAAATGGGAAACTGAGGCATAAGAAGGTTCAGTATTCATGCAAGATACAGCGAGTCAGTAACTGAGCTGGCATGAGAAGTTGCATGTCCTGATTACCAAGGCCATTAGTATATCCTGTGCCTATCTATAGAGTCATCTCATTTTTCTGATTCAAATCTTAATAATTTATTTAAGGTTACATGTCAACTTTTCTTCCTATTACACGAGCCCACACAAAATAAACAAGGATTTTAAGTTGCTATTTGAGAAGTTTCAAGAGTCCCTACATACTTCCAAATTTATATCCCTAAGAATAATAAGATTAGTATTGGAACTTGTGCTATTTCAGGCCAGGGAATGGCCATGACTCATCAATCACACTAAAATGCTGACTCTGCAAAGTCAGGTTGGGAAGCACCTCCATTCTTGGAGGCTCTTGGCAGAAAATCAAGACTATTATTAGTCTGTACAAGTATTAACTTGTCAGAATCTCAGCAGAACTGCCTCCTTGCCTCTCTAAATCCTGGCTTAAAGAAAGCCCAGATGCTTCTCCTCCCTCCCTTACCCCCAACCAAACAGCAAAAGGCAACATTTTTCAGCTGATTAAAGCCCATGTTAACAATCATTGCAGTACCATAGGTGTGAATGAAGCTAAAAATGGAATGATAAGTAAGGATTGTGTCTGTCTAAAAGATGCAAAGCTTTCACTTTCCTTTTTCTATTATTAGTAGATCATAGATTTAGAGACTATCTATCCAAGTTCCCTCAATTTACACATGAGGCCATTGAGAGCTGGAAAAGTTAAGTGACTTTCCTAGATGATGACAGAAGTGATGTATGAATCCAAGTCCTCTGATTCTAGATCCAGTAATCTTTGCCACTAAACTGCTGTTTCTTCTCTCCCTAATGTGCTTCCTTTCATTGTCCATGGTTGAAGACTTTGACTTCTTCCATGTTTAATGTCAAACTTTACTTTGATTAAATAACCAGCTTTTGGAATGTTTGTTTTTCTAGGCAGCTGCACTGGTTCATATATACACAGATGGATCTGTCCTGGTCTCTCATGGAGGAAATGAGCTGGGGCAAGGTATTCACACCAAAATGTTACAGGTAAAAAAAAAAAAAAAAATCCTAGAAGCCTCATGTTATAAATGTCAACTACCATGTTGTTATTTGTGCCTTTACTTTTTAGCTTCATTTTTTTTCTTTCATGTTTGTTAACTTTTCATTAAATATGACTTTCTATTTTTAGTTTTTGGCTTCTTGAAAGTTGCTGCAAATGATTTCTCATATATCAAATATAATAGCTTCAAATATAAAGGTAGACAGATGTGATGTTTATGTAAAAATAAGCCTGAAATGCAAGTGAAGCTATTAATTCAAGTAAGAATACTTATCAAACATTTCTTGAACTCAGATTTTCTTGACTTCAGGGCTGGTGCTCTATCCATGTAGCATCCAGCTGCTTCTCTTTTCTATACATCTATCCCAAACCTCTTTCCAGTCTTTCAACATAAAATGCCTACTGCATATTTCAAAACATAGTGTCAAAATCAACACGTCCAAAACAGAACTCACTATCATTTCCCCAAAACCTTCCTATTATCAAGAATACCAATATCCTTCTATCACCCATATTCACAAAGTGTATATCCTCTTCATTCTCATTCACCTCACATGTACAACCAACTACTAAATCTTGTCATTTCTTTTTTTCTTTTAAATTTTTTTTTATTTTTCAAAATGCATGCAAAGGTTTTATTTTCTTTTCTAATTTTTTCTTTTATGATCTTATTTTTCTTGTGCAACAGATAAATGTATGCATATATTGGATTTAATATATATTTCTAACATATTTAACATATATTGGATTACTTAGAGGAGGAGAGGGGGGAAGGAAAGAAAAATTGGAACACAAGGTTTTGCAAGGGTCAATGCTGAAAAATTATCCAAGCATATGTTCTGAAAATAAAAAAGCTTTAATAAAATAAAATAATACATGCAAAGATAGTTTTCAACATTCACCCTTATAAAACCTTGTGTTCTAAATTTTTCTCCCTCCCTCCCCAATTGCTCCTTCTCTTAGACAGCAAGTAATCCAATATGGGTTAAGCATGTGCAATTCTTCTAAACATACTTCTACCTTTATCACGTAGCACAAATCTTGTCATTTCTATATCTGCAACATATCATGAATATTTCCCCTTCTCTCCTCTCATGCAGCTTCTCTTAGATCAGCTCCTCATTGCCTCTTGAATGGATTATTGAAAAAGACTTTTAATCTCCATGCCTCAAATCTCTCCTCAACCCAATCCATTCAGTTGTCAAAGTGATTTTCCTAAAGCATATGTCTCACAATTTTACAGCCTTTCTTGGATGGCCTTCTACAACCTTTAGCACCAAATAGAAACTCCTGCTTCTGGCATTTAAAGCTCTCCTAACCTGACTTTTTTTCTACCTTTCCAGCCTATTTTCCCATCATCATTCTCCATACATTCTATCACCCATCCATATTGGTTTACCAGCTATTTCTCACACAGGCTACTTCCATCTCCCATATCCAAGTCTTAATACTAATTATCTTCTATATCGATAATGCTTTTTTCATCTCTGCCATAGTTTACTTTGAGACTATGCCTAAATAAATAAACATAAGTATACAACATAATTATAAATAATATATAAAATCTACAGGAAGCCTTCACTTTTAACATATATTTTAACATATTTAACATGTATTAGGACTATATGCCATCTAGGGAAGAGGTGGGAAGGAGGGAAAAATTTGGAACATAAGGTTTTGCAAGGGTCAATGCTGAAAAATTACCCATGCATATGTTTTGTAAATAAAAAGCTTTAATAAAATAAAAAAGGAAGTCTTCCCTTAAATTTCCTTATTTAATACCTTCCTCTCCAAAAATATCTTCTATTTACTTTCTATGGTTCTTAGATAGACCCTATATGTGCACATGGTATCTAACTATAATTTCCTTGAAGTCACAAATTGTTTTGCCTTTCTCTTTGTATTCCTACCACCATGTACAGTGTCTGATACATAAATGCTTGTCAGTTTATTGAGGCATGATAGCATTATATAAATAATTTAATTAAATTGTTCTTTTTTATACTGACTATTCATCACAAATCTTACCCCTTGAAAATGTTTCTTTTCCTTATAGATTGCCAGCCGTGAATTAAAGATACCAATGTCATACATGCACTTCTGTGAAACAAATACAGCCACAGTGCCTAATACTATTGCTACTGCTGCATCCATTGGTTCTGAAGTCAATGGGAAGGCCGTGC
Source organism: Sminthopsis crassicaudata (assembly GCF_048593235.1). NCBI lineage: Eukaryota > Metazoa > Chordata > Mammalia > Dasyuromorphia > Dasyuridae > Sminthopsis > Sminthopsis crassicaudata. The sequence goes on along the minus strand of NC_133619.1, from coordinate 83,404,445 downwards.
AGGTTACAGCTATTACCATTTTTCCCTGTGCAATTATTCCTTGTCTGTAGCTTCCCTTTGGCTAAAGTTGGGTGTGTAGAGTGGCTTAAAAAGTCTAGAAGATTTGTTGTTAACCACAATAGCATGTAAAAAGTGGTTAGTACCAGTCCAAGAGTTGATATCTAAGAAAAACTGATTTCAAAACTTGGCAGAAACTCAGCTTAATGGATGAAAAAGCAAAGCAAAAAGGGAGAATTTAGTCCAAAAAAAGAAAAACTTAAAAGTGATATGATATCAGTGTTGAAGAGTTATCACAAAAAAGACTTGTCCTTAGCCCCAGAAGGCAAAATTAACAATAGTCATAAATTGCAAAGAGGCAATTTGAGACTTGAGATAAATGGAATGAGAGTCATACCATGTAATGTACATGGTCCCTTCTGGTGAATCAAATGGGGTCCAGTCCCATGCTAAGAGATATGTGTGACCAGTAGCCTTAGGCTGGTTAATTGACCAAGGGAAAGCAAGGCAGAATCAGGAATTTTTTTTCAAAAGTATCCTCATTGTCTCTTATAACAACTGAATATGTTGCTCTTCCTGAATCAATCACCAATTCTGTTTAATAAAGCTCTCTGTCATAGAGAGGAAGGGACTGTCTAGAAGCTGCTGACTTCTCATGTCCATTATGAACATACTACAACACAGGTGGCCCACCTAAAGGGGCCAGGGCACACAGACCGATCCCATGTGTGCTCCTTGGGATGACATGTCAGGAAAAATTTCCTTACCAAAAATGGAACCAACTCACCTAAGTGGTAGTGTGTTCCTTCAAAGGCCAGATGGTTACTCATTTGTCCTTTTACAGAGGGGATTTTTGCTCAGGGATTGCTACAATTAGATGGCTCTGAGATTCTGTGTCTTAAGATATTTTTCAGAATGAATGGAGAGAAGCAAAAACTTATGAGATCTACCATTGCCCAAGACTGAGCCCAGTAAAGAACCAACTCAAAGCATGTAGGAATTATGGGAATAAGCAAAAACTCATTCTATGGAATTTAGAACTTGCAGTGAATAAGAGAAAGAAGTCAATGATCAGGGTCCATTGGGCCTTCTTATTGGAACTGGTAACAACTGCCATATTTGGTATTACCACTTAATAACCAAAAGAAAACTTAATATGATCTTCATTCTTCATCTTATGTGTAGAGCAAATGCCTCCATCGGTGACTAAGGCCAGCAATAATAAGACATTGTTAATATTTTGGATATTAAGGATGGCAGGTATTGACATGACAGTAAGGTAGTTAGTGTAACTAAAATTACAGGGGAAATGGGATTAAATATAGGAAGGTTTGGTCTATGAGAAGTAGGAGTGGAATAGAAGGAGGTGAAAAAGTGCAGCCACAAAAATGAAGGGAATTGATGGCAAAAGCCTGAGGTTTCTCAAAGTAGAACCTGAAAACAAAAATGTAATGAAGGTATATTTGTAGAGGGATTAAGAAAGAAAAAAATGATAGTCTGGTATTGTGGATACCAGGAAAACCCTGGATCCAAATTCCCCCTGAAAAACCTTCTACCTGTCTGATCCTAAACAAGTCATTCTCTGTGTCTTGGTTTCTCCATTTGGAAAATAAGAATTTAATTCAATGACTTCCAAAGTCCTATCCAAATCTATGTTCCTATTTTTAAAAGTCCCTCATGTAACTAATTATACCCTCAAGTAAATATGAAATAAGTTTAACTAATTTTTCATTCAAAATTAAATGAATTAATGTTTTTTCCAATATGATTTCCCCATCTTTATCATCATAAGAATGCCTGTCAGATTCTCTTGAAACGCCTTGAGCCCATCATAAAGAAAAATCCTGAAGGCACTTGGGAAGAGTGGGTAAGTGCTCTATCCCAATTTACTTCTGAGAAAAAGAAATAAATCCAGAAAGACTATAATAAATTGCTGTTTACTTAGACAGGTGGGTTTAATACAGGGTGAAGACAACTGTTCTACTATCAGAAATGCTGGGTGCTTTATTCTCTTTTCACAGCTGGGCTCTAAGTGGAAGGATTGAATAGACTGTCCCCAATAAAGCATTCATCTGTACACATCTGAGAAAGGGAAGAACTCAGAAGAGAACATAAACAAAATAAATACATTTACAAACTTACTCATCTAATATGCTTTAATTTTTTGGACTTAATATTATTTTTTTCCAGGTATATGTAAAGATAGTTTTCAGTGTTCATTTTGATATGATTTTGAGTTCCAAATTTTTCTCCTTTTTCCTTTTATTGCTCCTTTACTTCTAGCAATCAGTGTGTATACACATTATATACACATATATATACATTAGACACACACATATATACACATTATACACACACAAAAAAAAAATCAATGTAACATGGTTTAATAAAAAGGAAAGCTGAAATCAAAATAAAAGTTGGTTGTCTGGGTAAAGAGAGGCAAAAGGATTAATTAATGTTGAATTATATATCAATGAAAATAACTGATATCTTAGTGTTACTCATAATGTGATATCTAATTTTATCAGAACAAACATTGTCCTCCCAAGAACTCTCCACCCAAGCCATAATCAGCTTGTGAATTATATGTGCCAAGCTTAGTCTCTACTCTACTTAATCTCCAAAACTCAGACTTCTTAAATTATGTAAGTCAGAGTAGAAAAGAAATTTTACAATGGCTTCTCTCTTACTCATAGCAAAGGCCCAATAGGAATATAATATATATTTAGATAGATAAGTAGAATGGCTATATGCATATATCTTTGTATATGCATATATATTCATGCATACAATCATTTATTATATATGCATATATACATATTTGTTTATGACATATATGTGTCTATTTATTGAGAGTTTCCAACCCCTGAGGAAGTTGGGGGAGAGGGCATCAGAAGAAAGTCAAAGGATAACTGAGGTAACTCATGAGATCTCTGCCTTATACTTCTGAGCACTAGCTAATCACCATTTCTAAAATTGCTTCTCTAGGAAAATATACTCTGAGACATGATTTTAGACATTAGGAAAATGTTGCTGTCTTTCCCCAACTTCAAAAGAAAAGCTACTGGTCAGATGGCAAAAAGGGGAATCTCATATTTTATTCTAAATAGCACATAGGACAAGAAGATGAACACAAGACATTTTATGACAAAAGCTATTTTATGGATTGCAATGGGCTTAGAACATCTGATACATAGATGTCTATGGTCATCTGGTCACCTAATTACAGTTCTATGAGTGAATGGATAAATGAATGAGTGTATTAAAAACACCTATTAAGCCCTTACTAAGAATTGAGCACAGTATTAAACTCTGGTGATATAAATACAAAAATGAGACAGTCTTTAATCTCAAGAAGTTTACATTCTAATGATGAAACAACACATATAAATGTGTAATAACCAGGGAGGGTTATTTTGGTTTAAAAATCAGAGAGTTGTAATTTTATTTGGGTTTTTTTTAGATACATATGTCTAATTATATGTCCTAAAAAAACAAGCTATATGTTACAAAAATGTTATTTCTGATACAAATATGTATGAAAAATTAAATTAACAATAAAAAATAAAATTTACCAATGCCAAAAAAGACAAAGACAGAGAGAGACAGAGCCAGAGAAAGATGGAGATGAGGGGAGAGAAACAGAGACTGAGACGGGGGAGAAGGGGAGAGACACAGAGACAGAAACAGATGGAGGCGGAGATGGAGATGGAGATGGGGAGATGAAGGAGAGGGAAAGAGGAAGAGACAGAGACAGAGAGAGACCAAGAGATGGAGAGGCGAGGAAGAGGAAGAGAGAGAGAGAGAGAGAGAGAGAGAGAGAGAGAGAGAGAGAGAGAGAGAGAGAGAGAGAGAGAGAGAGAGAAAACAAAGAGAAAGTGAGAAAAAGAAAGCAAGCCACAATATTGATGAGTGGAGCCACTAAGGGCTAGACTGATACCCTTTCCAGGAGCAATGGCAATATTGCTTTGAGAATTATTCCAGGGCTGGTTAAGGGATAGAGAGATCAGGGAGAAGGCATGCAAAATGGCCAGGTATGAAGTGTGACTGGGGATAGCTAGCGATTGTGGGCCATGAGAGGTACACATCAATCAGAGCAGCACAGACCCCAGAGCAGGAGCTTCAGAATAAAAAAAAATTAAGTACCTACCAGCTTCATCTGGTCTGGAGGGGACCTCCCACGTTCAGTGACTTTCCATATTCCCAAGTAGAGAGTCATGCACACCTTGGGCTTTGGGCTTTGCAAGTTTTTATGCTTTCTCAATCAGAAGTTTATCTTGAATAAATATGCTCATTTTGCAGGTCGCAGCAGCATTTGAAAAAAGAATCAGCCTTTCAGCTACAGGATATTTTAGGTAAAATAAGTTTTCTCTCTTTTTTTGTAAATTTCAGGACTGTGCTTTAACTATAGCATTTGAAGAATTAGCCTATGTCAGCAGTTCTCAAAAGTTTTGGTGGTCTTGGAATCCCTTCGCACTTTTAAAAATTATTTAGGATCCAGAAGAGCTTTTGTTTATTTGGGTTATATCTATCAATATTTGCCATATTAGAAATTAATATTGATAATTTTGAAAATGTTTCTCATTAACTCATTTTAAAATAACAATTGTAAACCCATTACGTTAACTCAAGTAATATTTTATGAAAAATAATTATTTTATATTTTCCCCAAAGAATAAAAAAATTTTAAACATTTTAATTTTTTCCCAACCAAAAAATGAGGAAAATACTGTTTTTACATATTTTTTGAAAACCTCTTTAATATTTGGCTTAACAGAAGATAGCTGGATTCTTGTATCTACTTTTCAATGTGTTATGATATTTCATTTGGCTGAGCTATATGAAGAAAATATGGCCTTACACAGATATGTAATTGAAAAAGGGAGGAGTGTTTTCATAAGCAAATAATGTCTTAATATGATGAAAAAAAATTAGATCTTGAAGACCACCTGAAAAATCCTCAAGAGTTCAAGAAGCACATTTTGAGAATTGCTGATCAGCAAGAAACTCTTAAAATTTGATGGTTTAGTAGAAAGAGGACATAATTTATTAGTCAAAAGATGAGGACCTAGATTTAGATCCTCAAGATAAGTTCCTAGGTAACAAAAGGCTTGCCAATTGTCAGTGCGGTAAAATTACCCATGCATATATCTTGTAAATAAAAAGCTATAATTTAAAAAAAAAAAAAAAAAAAAAAGATAAGTTCCTAGGTTTAGGTGCTCAATATGTCAGGCTAGCTTCTAGAATCTAGTTTAATTTCCTCATCTATTACAGAGTTCTTATAAGTCTCAGATAGGACATATGTTAAAAATTTAAATATATAAAATACGTAAAAAATATTTAAATCAGAAAGTGGTAGATTTGGATCTTGGGTTTCAATTTTTTCTCTGCCATTTAATACAATGATTTCAGTAAGTAATTTCAACTCCTTGGGATTTCATATGTAAAAGCTAGATAATCTTTAAAGTTTCTTCTAGATCTAAATCTATAGATTTATAAAATGTTATGTAAGTGAAAACTATTATAAATGATCCCTGGTTGGCTTAGAAATGAGTCCTGTAAAAAATAAAGATTGACATAGTCATAAAACTACATTAGGCAAGAAACAGCTATATCACAATATTAGATTATTTCACTGCATTTTTATTGCAAGTATAATTTTTCTAAGTAATAAGAAGATAGGATATTTATTAATAACTTATTAACATGCTCAAGGTCACAAGATTTTTAAAAATATTTTTTTCCAATTACAGGTAAAAATAATTTTATTTCATTTTTCAATTTTGAGTTCTAAATTCTCTCCCACACTTTCCTCTCTCTCCCTCACTAAGAAAGCAAGAAATTTGATAAAGGTTATAAATGGGCAGTCATGAAAAACATATTTCCATGCTTGACATGTATCACATGATTATTTAGCAGAAACTTGAAGCCATTTCTTCTGACTTCAGAGTTATTTATAATATAATATCATATATACTATAATAATATAATACAATAACTTCTAGAGTTATTTCCATTATTTCTGAACCTCAGATTCTTCATCCATAATATAGGAATAATAATATTTATACTTCCTATGTTCACAGCATTATTATGAGAAAATTATGTTGTAGATCCTAAAGTGATGTGTAAATTAGGGATAACAAAAGGGAAAGTTTAGGTCTCTAAGTTAAACACAGTTAAAGCCTAAACCGATCCAACATCAGGCTAAAGGATATCTGATACTGTGAGATGATGATCTGATTCACAAGTAGAGTGCTCAGATTTTACTTCTAAATTTATTTTATGCCTTTCATAAAGTGTAAATGCTATTGCTGAATATGTAGGAGCATTAAAAATATATAAAATAAAGGATATCTAAAATAACACCATCACTCAAATGATCCACTCAATCTTACTTGATATTTACAGTAACAATGGAGCTCCCAATAAGTATTTATTGTGACTTCTGTATACCAGGCACTGTGCTTGACTCTGGAATATACAGACAAAAATGAAACAATCCTTGATATCAAGGAACTTACATTCTATCAAAGGAGATAACTTATATACAATACATATATATAGAATAAATAAATACAAAATAGATATAAAAGAATTAGGGAGAGAAATCACTACCATCTGGTAAATAACAACAAAAAACAAAAAAGAAGTATAATTTTAATACCTAAGAAGCTTGGCTCTGGGGAAGAGTTAAGAAAGCAAACTCCTCTCCCTTCTTTGTAAAGGTCAAGTGACTTTGGATATTGAAAACTGTCAATATGCTGCAAGATTCAGTTGATTTGTTAATCTTATTAATTTTTTTTCTCTTTCTTTTTTTTTTATTATTATTAAGGATTTATTATATGTGAGGGTGGGGAGAATTTATAGCCCTGAGTTGTAAATGAAAGTTATGTCAAAAAATGTATCAAAAAGGCTTAAAAAATAAAAAACAAGATCAAGTTATTCTCATTCTAAAGCTAATGTTGCCGGTTTTATTACTTTCACCAGAGGCTATAAAGCGAACATGGACTGGGAGAAAGGGGAAGGAGACCCATTTCCATACTACGTTGAAGGAGCTGCCTGTTCTGAAGTTGAAATTGACTGCCTGACAGGAGCTCATAAGGTTACTAAAGCTTTCACAAATGATAAAATTTTGTTTCCTTTGATTGTATTAAAAGCTTTCTCTCTTTTATTGAATTGATTCATAGTTTATAAGTTACTAAATAATAAATGTCCATTTCTTCCCTATACTTGCACAGATGCCCCCAAAATTAAAATTTTATTTTATACTATAGTCTTTACTGTTTGGGAGAAAAAAATTAAACATCAATTGTGCAACTGTTTGGGAGAAAAAAAATTAAACATCAATTGTGCATATTTTACTGTAGGAAACCAAAAACAGATTTCCCCACAACTACTCCATTTCCAAAGAAACAAGAAATATTTTAAAAACTGGTATTTCCCTCACTATTGGCCTATTAAAAAATTCAAACTAGATACCTCAGAGACTTCTATTAAGTGTGTGTACATTTGTTTTTTGAGAGATGGTTGTTAAACATTTACCAGCACATCTCTGACTACAACAATGTAAATGAAAATAACAATGGCCAAGAAGCTTGACCCTTTTCCAGAGGTCCAGGACTGTGGGTATCTAATATTATATGTATCTAATTTTAAAGAATAGATAAGGGACTTAGTAAATGATCTTAAGAAAGCATTCTGAAATGATATTTATGAAGAGATCCTTTCCAAAGACCCCTGTGGGGAAATTTTTGTTCAAAAATAAAAAAATAAAGATTGGCAAACGTTTTGGTTTAGATAAACAGTTAGGCCCCTTCAAATACCACAAATTAGTATTACTCAGAAAAATATTAAGTGAAAAAAATTATTTTTTCACAGGAACAATGTTTTAAATAGGAAATTAGCTAACCAAGATTTCAGTTCAGTTTTCTAACTTTACCATGACATTTAGCTCTGGGCCATTAACAATACTGTTACAAAACAAAGCTGGCTATTGGTAGTCATAAGTGAGGTACGTACTTTAAGGTTCTGTGATTTCTTTGATGTAAAAAGTCCCTCCACTGATGCAGATCACAATCCCTTCATTATTTTGAGAGTTGCTATAACCAAACATTCATCACCCTGTGGCCAAGCCAGGTGAGCCCCTACAAATCCAGGGAGGCGGGTACTTAGACAAGAGACATATCAGAACTTTTTCTTACTGTTGGAGACTACCAGAGTTTATTCCCACTAGCATAGGTATCAAGAACCCAGCTTTCTCTCTGCACCACCATATAGCATCAGAGCTGGACTTTAACAGGGATTATCAATATTTAGCAACAAAAAATTCATATTTCATAATTCACAAACCTATAATACTAGTTAAGATTTTGTAATAGAATATGCTATTTCAGAAGTCACACAGGTTCCACTGTTACCCAGACAAAGTCCAGAAAACAAAAGAAAGGTCCCTAGGACATTGGTTGGACAGATTTATAGAAGGCAATTATAGAATTGTGGCAGATTTATAGAAGAATATGGATGAGAGTTACACAGGCTGGGCAGCCGTGAATGAGATGTGACCTGTACTAGGGAAAGGAGCACCCATGTTAATGAGCTCACAAATTCATGGCAGTCTACCAGATGCTCTTATTTGTTCTTGTACAGCATATTACAGTGTGCTATAGAAAATTACAGAAAACTAAATTATAACTTATGCCAAGGTTATCTTGAACCAACTTCTTTCAGAAAGAAATGTTCAAATGAAACATACCTTCTTCTTCCTCTTGGCAGAGGATGTTACACATATCATCAGGTATCATCCTTGTATTGCTTGTTTTTACTTCATTTTTTTCTTTATTATAAAGAAAAAGTGTGGTCAGAGAAAGAGATGGTATTTAGAAGTGAAAATTATATAATTATATAATTTATATAAATTATATAAAAATGAAAAGTGTCCAGAAATAATCTTTTTTAAAAAAGAAAAAAGTTCCATACTGAGGATATTAAAGCATTTTTTGAGTATTTCTGTATTTGTTGGATCTGTAATTTCATCAATGGGGAGACAACTTCTAACTGTACAGATTATAATTCATCCATACCTTTTCATCCTGTGTAACTCTTATCTATGTTTTCCCATAAACTAACCAGAAAAAGTCTACCCAATGTGCTATGGGCCTTCCTTAAGAATCTAGAGTCTGTTTTCCAGCGATGGATCACTGCTCGCATTGGGTGACAGACTTTTAATAACATCCTTTATACAGTATGATAATACAGTCTATTCGCACCCACCATATATCTTTCCATTGTCCTTTTAATGAACTACAACCTTCATTATTATGAAACTGTGATATTCTATGACTTAGTCATATAAGATCACCAGAAGAAAATCTACATTAAAAATATAGGCCTTTATTTCAAAGAAAAGCTTCAGATCGTTTAAAAGTAGTTTCTAAAAGCAATCCAACTTTTCCTTTCCAACAGTTCAACTCTAGACTCAGTTCATTGTTCACCCACAGTACTTACCCAAGATATAGATATTACTCAAGTACCTCTATGATTTGTGCAAGCAGTCGCATATTATAATCTTTACAATAGGAATTCTTCATCTAGTTTTCCCTAGAACATAGTTAGGTTGAACTTTTAAAAATTATTATCAATCTCATTTTAGAAGAATCAGCAACAAACTTTAGATCATCTGCAAAGAAGAACATTTGAAAGACTTCATTTTTCTATTGGGAATCTTTCTTCCATTTGGACTCTTGTGTTATATATACATCTTCTCTGACAGCAGCAAACACATTTGGCAAGCTGTTTTATAACTCACTTAGTCATAGGGTCATTGAACAAGGTTATCTTTATTATCCCATCTCTTAAAAAATCTTACGTGATTTGGTTATTTGCATTGGAGATATTGTTGGAGAAAAGCTTTTAAGGCATTATTTTTTCTACTGAATCAACTACTTTTTCATAGACAATAAGCAATAAATTGAGTGGGATTTTATATTCTTGGCATTTTTAATCAATTGCAGGATTGAGAAAATATGTCTAAGAAAATGTGGTCTGCTACAAAATTTATTTGTGAAAAACTGCCTACTCCTTCCTTGTACGTTCATTAAGGATGACCTCAGTGCATGTGCAGATTATTCTCAAAGACTTTGTAGCAATATGAAAGCAGGCATATGGATGAATAGTTTGGAGTATTTTCTCAAACTCTGGGGGGAATTGATCGGTGCTCTTCCTCTTCAAAATATCTTATAATCAATTCCTTCAGAATTGCACTGCTGATAGCAGCACAAGCCTATTCTGTGAGCTCTTGTTTTCCTTAATGCCATTCCAACTTTCTCTGGCAACATATCAGGGACAAAGTCTCAATGTAATGGTTCTACTTTCATTGACGTAGAAAAGTTTGTTTAAGATAATTTGACCTGCCTTTTCTAATTTTCATCTCTTGGTCATCTTCCTTCCAAGTTTTTCCTTAAATGCCCTAGGGATATTCTGGCTTTGTAGAGACTTTGCTAAGTTTTTCATAAATTAGCTTTTCTTCCTATTATTTCCTACTGTTTTATGAGGCAGTACTACTCACAATTTTTCATCATGTATCTCCATGAGATTTTACAAGTTAGTTCATATTTTTAGCCAGTTATTTTCTAAGCAGTCATCCCTCCTTCCCTCTCTCTCTTTTCCTCCCTTCTTCTTTCTCTCTCTCTTCCTCTCTCCCTCCCTCTCTTCTCCTCTCCTCTCCTCTCTCTTTCACTCTCTCTCTCTCTCTCTCTCCTTGGCAAAGAGATCAAGTTATTGGCTGAGATAAATTAGGAGCTCTTTCAATCTCTTCACTAGATTATTAGTTTATATAAGTTTAATTTTTTTTAAATCATAATTTGTCGATGTCTGTTCTATTATTGGATTAACATATTTTCAATATCAGTAGCTTATTTTAGTCATGTTAGAATTGTTTTGATTGGGTGCCATAGCTCATTTTATTATTTCTTCAAATTTGCTATTCTTTGCTCCAAAAAGTTGGTGGTCTATATACAAATTCATCTCACAATTTAGGTTCCAGTCTTTCCTGAATCCCCTAGCTGAAGGTGATTTCTCCTTTCTACTTTGTATCATATTTGTAAGTCTTATTCCCTCTTATTTTCTCTATTAAACTGCAAACTCTTTGAGGCCTGAGATTGTTGTTTTCTCATTTTGTATTTTCACATATACTAGTAATTTAATATTTGAATTAGTTATATAGGGGGCAGCTAGGTGGCACAGTGGATAGAACACCAGCCCTGAATTCAGGAGGAACTGAGTTTAAATCTGGTCTCAGACACTTAACACTTCCTAGTTGTGTGACCCTGGGCAAGTCACTAAACCCCAGCCTCAGGGGGGAAAAAAATGAATTAGTTACATAATAATATTGAATTAGTGACAGGATCAGTAATCTTACCTTTTTCATGTATACATAGTGATAGTTGCTAAGGTTTTCAAGGTGGCCTACCTCCCTTCTCCCCCAATAAAGGAGGTCAATATGTACTCATAGGTTTAATTTTAGTTTCAATAGAATTCAATCCCTTAGATGTGGCTACTTTGCTAGACTATTCAAGGAGGAACAAATGCATATTCATTATATAAATACTATTGTCTGATTTTCTATAGTTATCCCAGGATAATTAGGCACATATTATACATCACCCTGATATTTTGATAATGAAGAGAGTGTGAATAGACTAAAAAACACACACACACAAAAAAAAGAGAATCATATAAGAGTATCAGTATAAAAGATGTCATCACAGAAGTGTCTAACTGGAAAGGTAAGGGATAAGTGATGGACAGCCTACATTCTCTACAGTAATCCACACAATGAGAGAATGCAAAGAGGGCCCCAAAGTCATTAATGGAATCCCTTTGTGGCAAATTAATAGGAGGACATGAATAGGAGTGGTCCTACACAGTACCAGATGTGTAGGTATGGCAGCTGAGGTGACCAATAAATAAGGTATGGTCCCTCTCTATATGGACTTTAGACTCTTCTAGGAAGCTTATGATATAGTAATGATGCAAATCTGACTGTATTATTAATAAAGTTCCAGTTTTTAAAACTCATTTTGGGAATAAGCTATGTCTCCTTGTAGGAGGCTAGAGTAGTAAATCCAAATAATGGAGATTTTCATTTCTTTTTATTGATAGAATAACTGAGCATTTATTAAACACTTATTATATGCCAGGCATTATGCTAAATGCTGGGGACACAAAAACAAGAAACAGTAAAGTAGAATATCTTTAAGGCATGGCTCTAGGAAGAAGGGGAGTTCTTTCAAAGAAAAGTATCTTTTAAAATGCAATATTTTTAAGTATAACTTTTTTTTTCCCCTAGAACATAAGAACTGACATTGTCTTGGATGCAAGTTGCAGCATAAATCCAGCCATAGATATAGGACAGGTAGGTACCAATGTATTAAAATCTGTAAGTTATCTTAAAAGTATTTGTTGCTATGACTGTGCTCTCAAAATATTATTTAAAAAATAAATCTTAAAATTGTCCCTTTGCAGATTGAAGGTGCATTCATTCAAGGCTTGGGACTTTATACACTAGAAGAATTGAAATATTCTCCTGAAGGAGTATTGCTTTGTCAAGGGCCTGATGAATACAAAATTCCTACAGTTACAGACATCCCAGAGGAATTTCATGTTTCCTTATTGACATCATCACAGAACCCAATGGCAATCTATTCATCTAAAGTAAGTATCTGTGACGTGATCTTTTTTTTCTCTTAAATAGTTTTTTATTTTTTCTAATTACAGATGAAGCTAATTTTTAGCATTCATTTTTTTAAAATTCCATATTTTTCTCTCCTCCCAAAATAATTTGATATGTTACATATGTGAATCATGAAAAATATATTTCCCTATTAGTCATATTTTGAAAGAAGAAGCAAAACAAACTATGAAAAAATAAAGTGAAATAATATGCTTCAATCTGCTTTCAGACTTCATCAGTTCTTTCTCTGGATGTGGCTAGTTATTTGCTACCATGAATCTTTTTTAATTGTCTTAGATCAGTGTATTACTAAGAAGATCTAAGTATCAGAGTTGGTCATCATACAATATTGCAATTACTGTGTACAATGTTTTCCTGCTTGCAGTAAGCACTGATGACATGCTCTTAAAAAGCAATGGAAATAGTCTCTTGTAGCTAACATAGTGTAGGGATGATAGAGGCCAAAATAGAATATATAGAGAATATTGGAGCTGCCATCTTAGAAAGCATCTATCCCAATTTACTCTTTTTTACAGACTATCTATCAAACTAAGACCAAACTGGGTAACTGATATGAACCTAATCAGTGTCATAACCATAATACTAGAGTCTCCAAGGTTCCCCAATTCCATAAAAAGCACTGTTTTCATAAATAATCTTCAAAGGCTGATCAGAAGCCCTTGCTACTTCTCATAGGGTATTGAGTAAAGAGGGCTCTTCAGGTTTTTCTCCAAAATGTATAAACTCATGATGATTCCTAGGAAAGTAAAAGAAAGGTTTAAGATCTGCAATGTGCAGATGGCAAATTAGGTTACAATGAACCCTCATTCAGAGCAAAAGCTATATTTAGGATTTTGGGGGCGGGAAAAAGGCTGTAACAGGACTCTAGAATAGGATATATATGAGGCCCCTTTCTTTACAAATCCAAAAGTATTTAGCAGTACATGAAATCACAAAAATCTAGTCTTTTGTAAATATTTTCTCCCTTTCAGTTTATCAATTTTTTTTCTATACATGGGATACTAATAAAGGTTCTAAAAGGAAGGATTATACCTTTAAATTCTTAAGGAATCTAGTATATTAGAAATCTTTGCAAGGCAGAAAACATGAATTAAATGGTCAACTGAAACTCAAGAGCCTGGTTATTCTGTGCATACTATAAAATCTAGGATCATAGACCTGGAGCTGGCAGTGTCCCCTAAAGGTCATCTAGAACAATTTTTCTTTTTATAGGCTAGGAAGCTGAAGCTATAATTTAAGTGATTTTGCCCAAATTCAATAAGTGTTCAGGCTGGAGGTTGAGTCCAGATCTTCCAATTGCAAAGAGAGTATTCTTTATTCCATAGCATATCAAGTAAGAGAGGGAAGCCATATGTTATTCTGTTATGTATAAACCCTACCTCTCCTTAATCTACTAATAATTTATTGTGTAGACACATCAAAAAAGTAATAGATTGTCTTTCCTCTTATTGTTCCATGGCCCCTGGGGTTGTATAAACTTGGACTCTATATCATATGCTATGATAGTTTTTCTTTTTTTTTTTTTTTAATTTATTTTTTATTAATTTTATAATTATAACTTTTTTTGACAGTACATATGCATAGGTAATTTTTTACAACATTATCCCTTGTACTCCCTTCTGTTCCCAATTTTTCCCCTCCTTCCCTCCACCCCCTCCCCTAGATGGCAGGCATTCCCATACATATTAAATGTCTTATAGTATATCCTAGGTACAATATATATGTGCAGAACTGAATTTTGTTGTTGTTGTTGTTGCAAAGGAAGAATTGTATTCGGAAGGTAAAAATAATCTGGAAAGAAAAAAAAAATGCTCACAATTTACACTCATTTCCCAGTGTTCCTTTTCTGGATGTAGCTGATTCTGTCCATCATCGATCAATTGGAATTGGATTAGCTCTTTCTATGTTGAAGATATCCACTTCCATCAGAATAAATCCTCATACAGTATGATAGTTTTTTTTCATTCATGAAAGAATGGAGCCCTTCAACCCTTAGTTAGATTAGCATCTTAGAGCAGCTCTTAACATACTAGTATTCCAACACCTAATCTTTAACTTACTGGTATTTCAGCAAGAACCAAATCATGATAATTCTCGCATGGGAAGAATAAACCAAAGCATTGAGAATTCTTAAAGATAGATTAATTTCTTAAGAGAAATTTCCAAAGAAATTTACTTAATTATAAAAATTAAAATTTAATTATAAAGAATTTCTAATTTTTTTTCACACAGGGTGTGGGTGAGTCAGGGATGTTCCTGGGATGTTCTGTGTTCTTTGCTATAAGTGATGCAGTGGCAGCAGCTCGCAAAGAAAGGGGACTGACAGATGACTTTATACTGAACAGCCCAGCAACTCCAGAACGAATTCGAATGGCCTGTGCAGACAAGTTCACAGAGATGGTATGGAATTATCTTTTCCCCTCCCTATCACAAATAAGAAACTTTTTTGCTATCTATAAACATTTCCTAAAACAAATGGATGCCTAATGAATATATTCTTGATTAAATTTTATAATAACTAAATATTCTCTGCTAGAATGTAGTAGGATAAAATAGAAAATAGAAAAATCCAGAGCTTCTACATTTCCTGTCATATTCTAACACCATCTATTTAGAAGAAGCCTGGTTACAATAACATATGATAATAACATAATGATAATAATATTTTCCCAATACTTTAAGGACTGCCAAGTGCTTTCTCTGTTATTTCATTTGATCTACACAGAAACCCTGCTATTATTACTATTACCCCTATTTTATATAGATGGAAAATTGTGACTGAAAAACATCAAATAATTTACCCTAGTGAAAGTGTGTGAGATAAGATTCAAGCTAAAGCCCAACTAGAAAACAAATTTTTTATTCAGTGTTAAGATTTTAAACCCAGCCAGGGGCAGTGAAGTAAGAAACAATGAGAGTAGACTGGTCTTTGTAATTTCAGCTACCAGGAGGTCAACTTCTAAATTGCCTGCTCTAGATAACAACAGGGTAAAGTTGATAGAGCATTAATTTTAGCTTAAGAATATCTGATAATTTTATGGCATTTTATTTTTCCAAATACATTCAAAGATAATTTTCAATATTCACCTTTGCAAAACCTTGTGTTCCAATTTTTCTCTCTTCTCCCCTCTCCCTTCTCTCCAAGGCAGCAAACAATCTGATATAGGTTAAACTTGTGTAATTCTTCCTAAACATTTATATATTTCTAAATATTTTCATATTTGTCATACTGAGCAAAAAGGGATCAGATTAAAAGGGAAAAAAGACGTGAGAAGGAAAACAAGCAAACCAACAACAACAAAAAGATGGAAAGACTATGCTTTGATCCATATTCAGTCTGGATAGTTCTCTCTCTGGATGCAGAAGGCATTTTCCATCACGACTATTGGAATTGCCTTGATTAACCCCATTGTTGAAAAATTGGCCTATAGTTTTTAATCAACTTCACTCTTACTCATCTTAGAGATTAAAATTCTATTTTCTTCATAGAAGGAACTGATTAATCCAACATTTTTCTCAGTTTAAAAAATAAGAATGATTTGGATTTTAAAAGTTTGATAAGAATCATTTGTAAATCCATCTGATCACCTTTGTACAGGGGAGCTTTCTCATGATCTATATGATTTAGCTTTTTTAATATTAATCTACTTAGGGCATCTGCTTATTGATTTATTATGAGGGGAATAGAGGGAGGGGAAAAGCATATATTAAATATTTGCTATGTACCAGACACCATGATCATTAGTCAATATTTTAGATTATTTCATTTGATCCCAAAACAACACTAGAAAATAAGTGGTGTCATTATCCCCATTTAATAGTTGAAGAAATTGTGGCAAAAAGGATTAAGTGGCTTTCCCAGGGTCACACAGCTAGCAAGTGTCTGAGGCTGGGTTTTAAGGCTGATCTTCCTGATTTCAGATCCAGTACTCTATCCACTCTACCACCTACCTGCTTCAAAATATAAAATTAGCATTTAATCTTTTGGTAAATAATCATCCCTTCTTTCATCCTCATTGTGACCTTCCCTGTCTCATTTTAAAAATTAACTTGGGCTCTCCTATTTTTAAAGATTACATATAATAATTGTTTACCAGTTCCAGCTCAAAGAACAGCTCTGTGTCATTTCAATTGTTTTATTATCTTTAATTATATTAACTTCAGCACTATGGTTATTTTTCTCTGCTTTCTGTTGATGTAGGTCTTTGTTCCTTTTCTACCTTTATTTCCACAATTTATTTTTAGCATCTTTTAATTCTAGTGCACACTTATTTTGCTAAGATTCTCTTTCTAATTAATATAGTCATTCAACACTATGAATCACTATTTTCCCAATCTGTTTTTAGCATCTTTTAATTCCAGTGCAAATTTCTCTTGGTAAGTTCCTCTTTCTTATTAATACAGGCATGTAGCACTATTGTTTTGGCTACATCCATAGATTTTAAAATACCAAATCATTATCTTTAATATTCTATTATTATATCTATAATTTCCTCTCTCCTTCAGGCATTACTTAGTAATTACTTTTTAGTTTCCATGATAGTTTACCCCCTTTTACTCATTGTATTTTTATTATTTATCACAATAACTCGCTTTAAGGTTTTCAAAATATCTTACTTTCCTTCATTTCATTAGATATTCTCAATATACCTGTGAAGTAAGAGCTATTATTATCCACATTTTACTAGTAAGAACACTAGAGCTAAGAAAGATTGAGTAACTACTACTAATTTTATTGAATTATGACTTATAAATGTTGTATATAAAATTCTTTTTATATTTATATATATCTTCTTTGTGATACAAAGGCATTGAGAGGATAGATGCCTTGTCCAGACTCAGTCTGTATGTATGAGCCTGAAGCTAAAACTCAGCTCATCCTAATTTCAAAGTTAAACCTTCTGCCACTACATTAAACTACCTTAGCTGTAAATCTATTTAAACACAAGGGTTAAATGTTTTTTGTAAGTATTTTTTCAGTAAATATATTTTCATGTAAATAACATGTTGTGGGGTTTTAATCCATTCTGTAATTTTTTATTTTATTTAAGATGTTAGTCCAATTAGCATTACTATTATTTATATTTCATCTATTATTCTGCATTATTGTATTTGTCATTATTATTATTAATAAACTAAAACTAAATTCCTATGCATCATACTACTTACACTGATTTTTTAATTCTTGCTTTCCTATTTATCAAAAAAAAATTCATTTTCCTGTTTCTGAAGTTTTTGATGAATTAGTCAATATATCCTAATGTTTTTTGCATTTGATTAATTATTGCTTAATCTTGATTTGAAAAGTGTGAATCAGGTTATATGACTCCAATAGTTCTCATTTACCTCCCAGTTATGATATAAATTCTTGTTTTGTATTTAAGTCTCTTCTCAACTTGACCCTTACTGTCTTTCTTCTTATGTACTGATAGAGAATATAAAACTTATTTCTCTGCTCTAACAGTACTTAATGAGCACCTATTCTGTACAATATATTGTGCTAGTTACTAGGGAAGATACATGCATGAATATGTATGTATATAAAATATTAAGGTAAGGAGTCAAGTTGTAAAGAGATTTAAATGACAAACAAGAATTTAATAACTTGGAGGTAAAAGAGTTTATTTAAAAGGGGGATATGGGTACAGGTGGGGGAGAAACGTTCTTAGATTTATGCTTTGGGAAAAGGATCCTATAATGTAGTAGCAGAAAATGTAACATGTATATAAACAGATACAATATAAATCAAATGTGGCAAGTGCATAAATAAATATATATAGAGAGAGAGAGTACACTTTCTTGATTCTGACATTATCTCTGGGAGCCATCTTAGGAAACACTTGGATTTGATGACTAGTCACTATCAGAAGGAACAGCTCAATATTTATATAACTGAAACAAAAATTATCCCATATTTTATATGTATTTCCCAGCATTTAAGAGGATAATCTTAAGAAACCCCATGTCAAAAAGCCAATTCATCTTACCCTTGTAGGTAGAAAAGTTAGATGCTAGGTTATTAGAAGTAAAAGGATCCTAAGAAATAATCTAGTACAGCCCTTCCATTTTAAAATGAGTGGTTCTATTGATGTTATTGTTACATTGCAATCATTCCCAGATATATCTCCCCACCCTTGCTGCATTGAACTCTTCCTTTTTACAAAGAAAAACAAACAAAACCAAACAACTAAACATGGTTTCTATAAACCATGCCTGACAGTACATACAACATTCTGTACCCCACCAGGAGGAGGGATATTTTGTGGTCTGTCATTTGGGGCCAAAATTAGGCAAACAATTAAAAAAGATTCAGCTTCCTTTGAGTATTCTTTGCAATTCTGTAGTCATTGTGTATAAAGTTCTTATCTTGCTTATTAGTTCACTCTGCATTTGCTTACGCAAGTCTTGTATGTTTTTCTCAATTTCTTATAATTTCTTGCTGCACCTTAGGAGTCTATTACATTCATCTATCACAGTTTGTTCAACACTTCATACATAATGGGTGCCCATTTTATTTTCTGTTCTTTGCTACCACAAAAAGTGCTAGTATGAATATTTTTGTCTTACAGGGAATAATCATTCCATTTCATAGAAATTCATCTGTTTGAGAACTGAAGAGTGATATCACTTTTCCTAAGGCCACAGAGAATCATATGGTCCCTAGAGTCTATTATGGATAAGAGAGTTTGATAATAGAACCTTCCCTAAAAGTCTTTCATGCTAAAGCCAATTCTGTCATGTAATAAATGGCACAGCACTCCAAGGTCTTTTCCAAGTACATACACAAAGGCTTAAGAAAACTCAAAGTTCTTTTTTAAGGAAAAAAAATGGGCTCCCGCTACATACTGTTAGCCAACTCTGTGATGAATTCAGTTGGCCATCTGTATAGGTGAGAAAACAAATCAGACTCTTAAACTTTACAGGTGAATGATAACTTTGCTTCTTTCACATCTG
Source organism: Sminthopsis crassicaudata (assembly GCF_048593235.1). Lineage (NCBI taxonomy): Eukaryota > Metazoa > Chordata > Mammalia > Dasyuromorphia > Dasyuridae > Sminthopsis > Sminthopsis crassicaudata. The sequence goes on along the minus strand of NC_133619.1, from coordinate 83,384,740 downwards.
GAATATCCCTTATGTCAAAGAAAAACAAGTAAAATCAACCAAAAAAAAATGTTCCTGACAGCATGTGCAGAATTCAGCATATCGCCACTAAGAAGTATTTATTCATCTGTTCTTGGTAACCAAAATTGATTATTACATTTCATCTGAATTCATCTTCCTTTTAATGTTGTCACTTAAATTATTGCATTCCTTATGTCAATAAATATCTAATAAGCATGTGTTATATGTTAGACACTGTGCTAAGCACTAGGAATAAAAAGAAGCAAAACAGCTCTTGCCTTCAAAGATATCACAATCTAATAAGGGAGACAAGCAAACAAATATGTACAAATGAGCTATATTCAGGATACATTGAAAATAATCGACAAGAGGGAAGACACTAGAATTAAGAATACAATTATCCCTTTCACATTCCAGGGATTGAGAGCCCCTGTGATCTGGAAAATTCCCATCAAATATTTTTGTCCTCCCTTCATACCAGAGAAGAAGTTTGAATTTTTTCATTTTCTTTTACAGGATGTTTACAGTGCCTTATTGTAAAATTTGGGTTGATATTTCATCATGCTATACATATATTTTATGTATCTCTTAATTTCTAAGTTTATTCTGTGACATCTTCTGGCCTTCAACCAACTTCCATTTCAACCAGCTTTCATTTGCAGCTTCCACAAAACTACCAAAAAATTCCCATTTAATTTCTAATGCTGATCCACAATGAATCATAACCTCAATGGGAAAAGTCTACATGTGGAAGAGTTAACTATAATTGGGAAAGATTTCCTATAAAAAGTGGGATTTCAGTTGAGATTTAAAGGAAGCCAGTAAGAAGAGATGAAGAAGGAGGATATTACAGGGATGGGGGACAACCAGAGAAAATGCTCAAAGCTAAGAGATGGAATATCTTATTTAGAGTAATAGCCAAGAGCCTAGTGTCACTGGATCTTAAGTGGAATAGGGGAGTGATGTTGTCCATCTGCTGATTTTCTCCATTTTTGTTCAGCAATACATGTAGAGGAGCAAAGGCAGCAAGTAGTGGGATTGATCCAAGACTGAGACTTAGTAGGGTACAATTGGTGAAATGATAAGGGGACTAGGGATTTAAGAGAACAGTATAGAATTAAATTGATTCAGCAAGGGGTCAAGATGGGAGAAAATGGAGTGGTTAGTGCAGGGGAAATGTCCTGGGGGAGAATTGAAGTATCAAGGAACTGGAGATCACAGTGTAGACAGAGTAGGGTTTGATGAGGAAAGGCAGAGGAAAAATGTGAAAAGTCAATTTATTCTGGTCAAATAAGGAGATTTTGGAATTTAAAAGGAAATGATGTATTTTGTAGATGATGGCAATATCAGGGGTTTGACCATTTTTGTGTGTAGCTGTAGTAGGGTAGAGGTATAAGTCATAAGAATTGAAGAAATTGAGGAACTAAGTGCTATGGTGTTTGAAAGAGAGTCAGTATTTATGCTAAGACGGCAAGAGTCAGGGAGGAGAGAAAAATTGTGATCCATGTAGCAAACTCATTGAGGAAGGAGGAAAAGTGAACTGCGGGTCTATAGACAGCAGATAGCAGGATTCTGTATATTCTTTTTCTGGTTCTGATTTTATCAGAACCATCATCATGTTTATATCATGTTCTTTGAATTCCTCATATTTGTCATTTTATATGATCCAATACTGAATTATGTTTTCATGTTATATATTCACCCTTATAAGGGATTGAAACCAGAAATGTGCACCATAATTTTTATAAAACTTGAGGACTTAAATAGATTACATGAAAGAGTTTGGTTTGCTGTTATTGTTTAACTTTACTTTAAAAAAAATAAAGAAATACTAAAAGAAGGATAGAACCACTCATTGATCAGAATGGATGAGCTGGTGAAAACTCAGCATAGGGAAAGAACAAGATTTATACTCACCTCTACTTCTGTCTTGGAAAGGGGAAAAATGGTTTATAAGGGAACTGAAACTCAATATAAATAAGGAAATAGGAAGAAAACATGTAGCTGTTCTTAAATTCAAATCACTGACCCAGGTGATTTACATCCTTGTGTATTAAGAAAATACTAGAGATGTAAAGATTATTCAGCCACTGTTAGTGAATTTTGAATAATCATGGATTGTGAGAAAGGTGTTGCAGAATGAGAGAAGGGCAAATTTCTTCCAAAAAAAAAGGAAAGAGAAAGGAGTCTGAAATTATAAGCTTTAAAGGCTGACTCAATTACTGGCAAAATTCTATCATACATTCTAAAGGAATAGCTAGTGAATATCTGAAAAGAAAGTAGTAATCACAAAGAAACAGGATATTTCATGAAGAACTTTGTCATTCCAGGCTAACCTAATTTCCTTTATATAGAGAACACACTAGTATGTCCAGAAAGTATTATAGAGCTCACCTAGATTTTAGCAAACCATTTAACAAAGTCTGTCATCCTATTCTTGTGAAAAAAAAAAAAAAACAAAACAGATGTGGGTCAGATAAAATAGGTGATTTCCAACTGGTTGAATGACTTGACTTAATTAGTAGACATTAATGGTTCAACAATAGAATATATCTAGTATAATGCCTCTGCGTTCTGACTTGGCTCTAAGGTGTTCAACATTGTTATCCATGATTTTTGATAGAAGCATAAATAGCTTGTTTATCAAATTTTCATAAGACACAAAACTGAGAAATAGCTAAATACTTTGAGTGGCAAACTCATCACCCAAAAAGATTGTAGGCTAGATATTACAGTGTGTCTAATAAGATGACAATTAATATGAATAAGTAGGCAATATGGAGTAATAGAGTACAGGCCCTCAAGAGTCAGAAAAACTTAAGATTAAAATTGCAGACTTGTGTGCAGACCCACACATACAAATTGTGTGACTATGGGAAAGTCACTTAATGCCTCAGGGGTCCAAGCAACTTTAAAATTATAAGTTATAGACTTTTCTAATCAACATCGGAATAAAAAATTTCTACACCAACCATTTCCTATACTGATGACATCAGTGACATAATAATGGCATAATGACATAAAATATAAAGTCATTCACTTGGGTTTAAAAAAATCGAATTCACCGGTACAAGATAAGGAAGGCAATACTGGTCAATAGTTTATCTCTGTAGATTGAAAGCTCATTAGGAATCAATAGTGTAATATAGTTCACAAAAAAAGATAAGGCAATCTTAAACTACACAAAAAGAGGATATAGTATCGAGGAACTAGGGAAGTAATTGTTCTGATAGAGAGTACTTTAATCAGCCTATATCTTTAGCATTATGTTCAATTCTAGATGCCACCTTTTATGGAAGCCATTGATGAGCAGATCAGGTCCAGAGTAGGTGAAGAACATGATGGGCTATACGAGGATCCATTAAAGAAAATTTGGATATTTATCCTCAAGAATATACTTAGAGGGCACATCAGAGTTGTGTCTTAATATTTAAAAGAATGCCACTTGGAAGGATTAAATTTGCTACAAATTTATTTTTTCTTGGCTCCTGATGGCAGATTTAGAAACAATGAATAGAAGTAATAGGGACATATTTTTGGTTCGATGTAAGGAAAAACTGTCTAGTTATTGGAACTATTCAAAAGTAAAATGGGCTGCCTCAGGAGATCATGGGTTCTCTTTTTATTAAAAGCCTTTTCATCAAGTCTGAGGGATCCCTTAGAGGAGATCTGCAAGCACAGTCTTTATTCCAATAAAACTTAGAGACTCTGAGGTCTCTTCCAACTGTAAGACTATGATTCACTAATAATATGCACTATTAGTCAGAATTCTTTATACAAGGATGTATGTTAACAGATCATAAGTTCACACTTAAACAGTGCTTTGGGGCTTGCAAAGTAACCTTAGATAACCCTTAGATACAAGTAAAGAAACTACTACTATCATCATTTTCTAAAATTACCACTATTTTACGGAAGAAAATCAGCTTCAGAGAATTAAATAACCAGTCCAGGGCCATACAGCTAGTAAATGTCAAAGCTGATTTAGTACTCAACCAAGGGAGGGGAAAAAAAAGTCTTTAGTGACAACTTTGTTTACTTTCTTTTGTTAGACAAAAGAGCTGTGGTATCTAATTGTTTCCCTTTTTGTCTTAGCTGCCAGGAAACTTAGGGCTACCTTCAATGGCCAACTATAGTAATTAGCTCATCTCAGATGATTCCTGGCAAAATCCATTCCTCTCTTCCTTTTAATGGTTTTTTATTCTGGTTTTATTCTAAACAAGTACTGCTTATTTGTGTGTTTCCTCAAATTCTTTTGTGAGTAGGTAGGTTAAACCCAAAATAAAATATCAGCAAAGAGAATCTACCAGTTTCTTCTTTTCCAGAATTAAAAAATCCACTTACTAAGGTGTGCATTAAGGTTTTATTGAGGTTTTATCTGTCCTGTAAGTATCTGACAACTATCCCAGGAGCTGGGTCAGTGGCATTTGCAGGAACCATAATGTATATATTCCTTTCCCTCCAGGGGAGGGAAAGCTCCAATCCATGTAAATTGTACCTAGATAATGACTTCATAGTACAAACTGCTAGGCTTTATAGCATGAAAGATCATAGAATTTAGACGGAAAGGATTTCAGATGTCATTTAGTCTTTCTTTAATTAATAGATTAGGAAACAGGTTGAGGGGAAAAGGGATTTGCCCAATGGGACATGGATAGAAAGTAATAGATCAGTATTTCAACTGAGTTCCCAACTACAAATTCAGCATTTTTCTCATGCACTCTAATAATTCATTGATGTGAATAACAGAACAAAGTTAAGCATTCTTTCCCATTAAATTGCTTTCTCAACAAAAGTGGAACTCTATTAAAAGGGCTGTACATAATTTATAAACATAAGAAGGCATGTGGTCAGTGGTGCCAGTTATGATTCTAAAGAGATTTGCTTAGTAGTAATTTTAAGTACTTCTAGCTTGATCCCCATTTTTACTCCCATAGATTAGTTTCCCTTCTATACACACATACACACACATGCATATGTATGTAAAATCATTCTATATTTACTTCTATTTATCAGTTTTTTCTCTGGATGAAGGTAGCATTTTCCTTCATATGTCTTTTGTAATTAGTTTGAGGATTTATTAGTCAAAATGACTTGCTCAAAGCTGTTCTTAAAAGAGTAATGCTGTTGTTATATACAATGTTTTCTTGGTTCTGTTCATTTCACTCTTGATTATTCTGTGCAAGTCTATCCATGTTTTTTTTTCCTAAAATCAATAAGCTCATCATTTTTTATAGCATAGTAGTATTCCATTGTGATCATATATCATAATTTGGTTAGCCGTTCCCTGGCATCCCTGAAATTTTCAGTTCTTTGTCATCATAAAGAGAGCTGCTATAAATATTTTAGAACACATAGATTCTTTTTATTTTTTCCTAATCATCTTTGGAATATATCTAGTAGTGATATGGCTGGGTCAAACTATATAGGCAGTTTAATAACTCTTTGGGCATAATTCCAGATTGCTCCCACAAATGGTAGATCAGTTAACAATTCTACCAACAGCAAATTAGCACTCTAATTTTTCCACATCCCTTCCAACATGTGTTGCTTTCTCTTTCAATCATTTTAGCCAATCTGATAAGTATAAAATGATACCTCAAGGTTGTTTTGATTTTCCTTAATAATAAATCATTATTAAGCATTATTAGTATTTTTCCAAATAACTATGAATCGTTTTGATTTCTTCTTTGGAAAATTGCCTATTCATATCCTTTGAGCACTTATCAAGGGGGGAATGATTTGCATTCTTATAGGTACAACAAAGTTCTTTATGTATTTGAGATAGGAGACCTTTATCTGACAAAATGTTTATAAATTTTTTCCCCAATTTTCTACTTTCCTTCTTGATCTTGGTTACATTGGTTTTATTTATACAAAAAATTTTTAATTTAATATAACCAAAATAATTCATTTTATATTGTGATCCATCTCTTGTTTATTGACATTTTACTTGTAATGAACTTAGCACAGATCCTGGCACATCATAAGCACTTAATAAATGCTTGTTCCTTTCCTCTCTCATGAATGGAAACTTTACCTGATAAATTAGTTTTACCCTGATCAGGCCTTTACATTCTCTTCTGACTACCTCCAGTTCTCTCTGATCTGGTCTTGACTACTTATTTCCATCAAAAGATTTAAATAGAATACAATTTTCTAACTTATTCTTAGCGTTTTATTGGAGTTTTTAAAAATTTAGATATCAACCAATCAACAATTAATTAATCTGCTATTGTCAGACACTAGATTTATGCAATAATTGCTCTCACTATGGCCAATAACAGCTTCAAGGCAGCTCAATACTACAAACCCATTTTCTCTCCCTGATTCTATATTTGTAGATTCAAAACCATTGGGGAATGATAGCAAAATGAACAGTGGCCATCCCTTATTTGTCTCTTGCTTCTATCTATAGGAAGGGTCCTACAAAAATGATCAGAAAACTTGAATAGGTCCCATTTCAAGACCATCAACCAAATTAAATACATGCTGCACATGGCACTAAAGTTTGCCATGACACTCAAGTCCAGCTTGCCTGCTCTATAGCCAAATTCTATAACTATCCAAGCAGAGCTTGATTAGCAATGCCAGCAGCCCACAGGCTTAAACTTCTCTTGGCTGTAAGAAATATCTTGTCAACCCTGAAAGATGGTTTACAGGCTATCCTAGAACCACCACATGTCAGGGCCATATATTTTTCTTCCTACACAGTCTGATGAAATCTGACCACAGCAGTTTATGAGTGGTGATGCAATAAACCAATCCAGAATATATGGACTACATGATATGCACTATGATCTTGTGATCCTCAGGATACATGAGTCACAATGGGTACTTAAGAGAAAACCAAGAATAATATTTTAACATGTTTGGACAATCTCTGGATTTGGATACATAATTAAAATATATAATTAAATATGGGTGTTTGTCTTATTAGGCCTAGTACTGTTTTTTTTTAAGTCTTCATATTCCAAGGGGATGAAAATTTAAATTATGGCCCATGGAAGCTCTAATCAAAACATGCAAAGAAATATTAATCCTAATTAACAATCTCGAAAATGATGAACTCTACTACAGAATCCAGACTTGGCTTAAGCTTTTCACAGATCTTTTCCCTGTAAATGGGTCTTATATAACTAATTAATAGGTTAAATTTATAAAGAATCCTTGTTTTTATATATATGTGCATGATATATACAGAATAATCTCAGAAAGAAGAGGTACTGGTTAAGGGAGTCAGGGATTGGATAAAAAAAAAAAAAAAAAAAAAGACCTCCTACCAATGGTTTTGTGATGGAGAAAGCTATCTGCACCCAGAGAGAAGACTGTGGGAACTAAGTGTGGATCACAATGCAGCATTTTCACTTTTTTATTGTTTGCTTGCATTTTCCTTTTTTGATCAGATTTTTTTTGTGCAGCATGATATTTGTGGAAATATATATAGAAGAATTGTGCATGTTTAGCATATATTGGATTACTTGCAATCCAGGGGAGAGCTGGTGGGAAGGGAGGGAAAAAAAAATTTGAAACACAAGGTTTTAAAGAGATGAAGGCTGAAAATTATCCATGTATATATTCTGAAAATAAAAAGCTTTAATTTAAAAAAAAATTAGGGGCAGCTAGGTGGTGCAGTGGATAGAGCACCAGCCCTGAATTCAGGAGAACCCAAGTTCAAATCTGGTCTCAGACACTTAACACAGCCTAGCTGTGTGACCCTGGGCAAGTCACTTAACCCCAGCCTCATAATAAATAAGTATTATAACAATGAAAAAAGAAAAGAAACCTCCTAAAGAAAGTAGGATTTAAGCTTTCTTTTTTAAAATTAAATTTTGTTTTATTAACAGAAATCTATTTTCTTTCCCTCCCACCCCTATTCTTTGCAACAAATAGGCATAGTTCAAGCAAAACAAATTTTCTCATTGTATTCAAAACATGTTTTTTTTTTTTCATTCTGTACCTTGAATCTATTGCCCCTCTGTCAGGAGTTGACTAGGAGGCTTCATCACAGATCTTCTGGATTCCATTCTTCATCAGTTATATATCTTTGAAATTGTTCATTTTTAGAATATTGATGTTGATAGCATATATTATTCTTATAGTTCTACTCACTTTCCCGTGTACATTAGTCCACACAAATCTTTCCATGACTCTCTTCTGTTAGTAATGAGTGGGATAGTGAGTTAGAGAGATATATTAGGATTGCCTAGCAATAGTAAGGGTCCAGTAGAAGTAATGTAACATAAATTTGTAGTAGATCTTTATTTTCTCTATCAATGAGCTGAATCGGTATATGTACAGGAGTAACAGCAGTAGATGTTGGCAGTGATATAGCATTAAGGCTTAATAAGGTAAAATTAGAAACAGGATAAGGGGAGCAAAGGAACTAGTTCACCATGCAGTCAATATGGGAAATGAAGTAGGGTGGCTAGGGTGATGACCTAAAAGAGAACTGAGAGGTTACAGGATTAGAAATTGTGATGAAGAACAGGGGTTAGAGTTGCAAGGCAGAAGAAGTGGAATGTCAATAGATTGTTAGATAAGCAAATTTCAGAGTTCATCAACATGCAAGTAGAGCATTTGTGGGTGATGGAAAAATCAAGGTATAACTATCTCTGTGGCCAAAGTGGATAGGACATGTGAAATCAATAAATTGAAAAATTGAGGTCAGAGGGCCTGAGAAAGCATTGATAGATAAGTTGAAGTCTCCTCCTATGAAGGCAGGAGTTAGGAAGAAGAGAAAGACAAGAGCCAGACACTGAATTTATTAAGGAAAGTCCTTTGTCCTGCTCTGGAGCACAATAGACAATAGCTATGAAGATCTGATTATGTGATAGATATGTATCTCAAAAAGGGAAATCTACCAGGGATAGTAGTTGGAAGGAGAACTTGGAGGCAAGGAGTAGTAATTCCAGTTCCCTCATTTGGAGGGAGGAATGAACAATAGTACAACCATTGCTAGAAAAGGCAGCCAGGGAGGATGTGTAATCAGGAGAGAACCAGGTCTCTGTGAGGTGCAATAGAGATGAAAGAAGTAGGAAAGGAAAAGCTTTAAGATGAAAGCTATAAGATCCGGGCTGACTCTCTGGAGAGCCTCAGGATCAGTCAGAGTTCAGATCAATCAGAGTCCTTGATCTTTAAGGGGAAAAGTGAATCCTGGACTCTAGAGTCCGGGGTCTCCACCTCTCTCCTCCTTGTCTTGCAGCCAAGTGACTCTCATCTCTCCCTCAGCTCTCCAATCCTTGCCTACAATTACCTTACTACCACACACTCAGCAAGCACCAATCCTGAGGAGAGACATCACATTACCATATCATCTAAGTATATACTAATAAAGCCATTATCTCACAGCAAATAGGTAATTAGCCTTAAGTGCTCTGCTGTCTGATGCAAGTACACCTTTTCAGAGGTTCAGTCCTCTACAGAAAGCAAGTTTGTTGTCTATGGCAGAACTTCTTGAATTTTTTTTTCCACTCACAATGCCTTTTTGCCCAAGAAGTTTTTATATGACTTTAAGTATACAAGTATATAAAAGATATACAAATCAAACATTTACTAATTAAAATTATAATTTCATGACCCCCATATTTAGTTTAAAAAAAAAACCCATTTAGAGTCAAAAATCACAATTTAAGAAGCCAGTGGAATTTAGCATGTTTCAGTATGATTGACCTGACCCTACAAGGAGATGTTCCCAGAGAACATTACAATTAAGAGAAGAACATTATAGGGAGGTGGGTTGGAGCTTGCTAGGACTTGTATGGCTACTATGAAGAGAAATGGGAATAAAGGATCAGGCAGTGGAGTTTAAGAAGGAGTTTAGAATCACTGGAATAAAGAGAGTATAACTAAAGGAGAATTTTCTGATAGATAATGTCATTGAGTACTTGACCCTTTTATAGATATTCATATCTCCATATCTCCTCTGCACATACCATGAGTTAGAGAAGCTAAAAAATGTATTTATATATTTATATTTAATTAATTAAAAAAAAAAAGTCCTCTAAACTTCCTAGAATAGTGTGACCTCATTTTTTTACCCTTGACCCATAGTTGTATGTACTTCTTACATCTTCTGGAAAGGGTGTGTCAATAGACTATTGTTCCATTAAATATTCCTTTGACTTCTTAGACCAAAACACCCTTCCCTAGACACCATTTTTGTTGTTAAATCTTCATCAAGATAATGCAATGATTCACCATTTCCTTCTCCACCTCATTTTGCAAATGAGGAAACGAGGAAACAGTGGTAAATGATTTGCCCAGCATTACACAGCTAGTGAGTGTTTGAGGCCAGATTCCAATTCATGAAGATGAGTCTTCCTAATTTCAAGTCAGGCATGCTATATACTGTATCATTTACCTCACCATTTCTTACCTATTAGAAATGTAAGCTCAAGAAATAGAGTGGTAGATCAGATAGAGTGGTAGTCATTATAATCAATGACTATAATAATCTAGTATTTGATAAACCCACAAACACCAGCTTCTGGAATAAGAACTCATGCTATGTTCACTTTTTTTCGTTTTTTTTTCTCTTCCATAGTTTTCCTTTTTGCTCTGATTTTTCTCTCCCAACATGATTGATAAAGCATTATGTATCAAAAATAAATTAAAAAAAAAAAGAAATCTAAGCTCCTTGAAAGCAGGAATTGTCTTAGTTTTATATCTATAATCCCGGAGCTTACTTGACACTTAGCAAGTGCTTAATTCTTTTTTAACCAATCAATGAATCAATCAACATTTATTCAATTATCTGACATTGCCAAACACTACTAAGTGCTAGGGGTATAAGAGAAGGCTACAGACAGTCCCTTGACTTCAGAGACCTCACAATCTAATAGAAGAGACAACATACAAACAAATATGTACAAATAAGCTATGTACAGGATAAATAAGAACAAAATTAAAAGGAAAGCATTAGAATTAAGAAGGATTGGGAAAGGGAATGGCCTGAGAACCTGAACTTCCTTAAGTTGCTAAGGCTCTCTTGTTTTACCTTCAAAACATCATCATCTAATCAGCCCTCAGTTTCATAACTTCCTTCAACTATTTTTATTGTTAAGTTCAGTTGTATCTGTGAGAAATAACTTCTTATACTCAGAAAGTCTGTTTTATTACACATCTGCAGAAGTGGGTGTGTCCTATTACAGAATAATTCTTTTGACACCAATTGGGGTTTTCTTGGCAAAGATGCTCGAAATTGGTTTGCCATTTTTCTTCTTTAGTTCATTTTACAAATGAGGCAAATTTAAGTGACTTGCCCAGGATTTCACAGCTAGTAAGAATCTGAGGTTTGAAGTCAGGTCTGCCTAATTACAGTCCCAGAATTTTAAACACTATTACTCTTACTCTCCATTAAGGCATTAAGAAGGTGAATGGAAGGGTTATTTGATTCCAGGATTGTCAAGCTTTTCCAGTATCTTTGCCAAGAAATCCCCAAAGGGGGTCATGAAGAGCTAGACAGGACTGAAATGACTGAATAACAACAAAAAGTGATTCCTCACAGTTAATTCTTCACCAGACTTGACTTGAAGGAATATCAATGTTCTTACTGCAGTACCAAGGATGAGGACAGAAGGTAAGGTAAAAAAGGACATTGTGAGCCAAGGTTTCCATTCTTCACTAACTGGCAAAATAAGGGATAGAGGCAGCAAGAAGGATCTTAGAACAATATGGATAATTGTTCTATACAATGCCTAACTTCTTAACAATGCTAAAATTCTGAATAGAAAATAATTGACATTTTTATATTTTAGAGACTGCAGGCAGTCCATATAAATTATCTCATTTGAACATCCCAACAACCCTTATGAGACAAATAGTGAAATTTATATTATCTTCATTTTCTAGATGAGGAAATCAAGGCTTAGACAGATTAAGTGACTTGCCAGTGGTTTCATAACTAATACTTGTCAGAAAGAGGATTTTAAATGGTCTCCAAGTCCAAAACTCAATTTATTACACTATGATACCTCTTCTCTATGGTACCCACCCCATTATCTTGGGGAAGAAGATTGTATTATGAAAATGGAGTTTCCAACAAAGTCAACTCCATGAAATCTATCTCCACACTTTGCCCCAGTACCTCCACTCTTATCAAACACTGATGGTACCACTCCACTAGTTCACCATCAGAATTGTAGAGTCACATTTCATTTCTACCACAACCTACATACCCTCCCAGATGGGCAAAGTCAGTATTCTAACAGCGTCACATCACCTGAATAAAAATCAAATATGATGGCTGGAAGAAGTACTCAACCAGAGCCAAACAACCAGATTTTTATGATAAGCAGAGAAGAAATTGATCTCTTATTTGATCTGCTCCTTCTTCCAAGTTCTAGGGTTATCCCATGTAAATTTTTTTAACTTAAAGACATATGGATATGTTTGTCATGACAAGTTATTATCCATGTAATAGGACTACAGTATTAACAAATAATGTTACATGTCCTTTTTCTTAGATCCCAATAGATGATGCAAAGACCTTTAAGCCTTGGTGTATCCCTATTGCTTAATATCTTCATCATTTACTTAAAGGTAAGATCTTTTCAGTTCACAAATTATTCATTCATCTGTCCATTTAGCTATTTATTGCATGCCAAATAAATCAAAGGAAGGCCTTGAACTCTTTCTTTTATATTATTCTTTACAACTTTTTTTTTTCCTTTCAGATATTGAAGAGGCTGCTCTTTCCATGATTTAAAAGAACGATTAAATTACAAGGATGGATTTTTAATACAAACTAGACCAGAACTCCTCTTCAGATCTACCTAGACATGGAAAAACAATCAGTTTTATAAACATTGCTATAGTTCTCATAAATGTGACGGACGATCAACACTTTGATAGGAAATTTGCTGGTTATTGTACATTTTTCTACAAACACATGCTTTGCAGGAGACAACTATATTTCTTTCTGATTGATTTTTTGTGTTTTATAAAGAAATATAGCCTTTTGCTTCTTAACTAATATACTCATCTCTAGTGCTAAAAAAGGGAATACCAATTGTCTATTTTTAAAATTCTTTTTCTATTGATGCTTTTTTATCTTTTCATCATCATCTTCCCCCTTCTCTCTCTCTGCTCCTTCCCTTTTAATAGACTGAACCTTCCATTATTATACTATCTTTAAAGCATTAGTTAGTAGTAGTATATAAAATTGAGGACTAGTACTGGGCTTGGAGTCAGAAAAAAACAGAGTTCATGGCCCACTTTGCTCACAAAACATTTGGAAGTAGGTACTGTTATAATACCCATTTTATGAGTGAGTAAAATGACATTCAAAGACCTTGGTCAATGTCACAGCTAGTGAGTCAGGGGAGCTGAATTTTTAACCAAGGCCTTCAGACTCCAAGAGAAGTGTTTCTGTCATTTGCCTGAAAGTCTAGAAATTTGGCTTTTTGTCAAAGCTCTATCTGTTGCCTGAAGTTGACTATATAATCACTAAAATCCTTTCCAACTCTAATGTTCATACATTAGACAGCTAAGGAGAGGCTAGTCATCAACTAGCCAACAGTCATTTAAAGTAGTTTTGTTTCAAGTAGGGAGGGATCCATAAAGACATTTAAAGATATTTGTGAACAATAAATCATAAGGTTCACATTAATGATTCCCATATCCTCTCCAATATTGAAAAGCACATAAGTTTAATAATGAAGCCTCACATGGAACAAAGTGGGTTGTAAAGAACCATCACATTGTAATCATCATACCTACAACTATAATTTGAAATACCTATATCCCCACAGGACTCCATAGTCCTTAATTTCTTAATCCTTAAAAAAAATTAATAATAAATCGCTTATAAATAGGGCCCAATCTGATCAAGAAGTGATTAATAAGCTTTTTATTTGTGAAGGATAGTTAATATACTGGATGAATCTCCCAAAATTGTTATATGCTAGAACATTTCATAAGAAGAAATGTAATAGGGGCAAATGTAATGTTTTATACCTAAGCAAGAAAATCAAATTCAAAAGCATAGGATAGAGAGACCAAGTTCAGCAGCAGGAAGTGTGAAAAAGATCTGGGACTTTTAGTGGACTGCAAGCTCAATATGAATTAGCAGCATAATATGACATCTCAAAAAAGCTAATGTGAATTAGGATTATAGATATATCATAAAGATGATTCCTTATGTGTGTGTTATGATTAAGTGGCCTATAAGATTCCTTCCAACTCTAAAAATCTGTGATTCTAGAGGTAAATGGCCCTTGAGGACCAGATATTAGCACTAGAGAATTAAATGGGACCTCAATAACAAAAAACTGATATGCCCTCTGATATTAGGGACCAATGATTTATGCCTAAATTGAACAAAAAAAGGCTAAAGTGAGAGGACTTAGTGAATCGGAACTGTCCCCAGAGTCATAGGGACCTGAACTATAAACTTGGTTCTTTCCCTGTGTGACCTTAGTTAGAAGCCACTTAGCTTCTTTGGTCTCAGTTTTCTCATTCGTAAACAAATAAACTTGGACTAGATTACTTCTTTAAAATACTGTTCATTTCTTATAGTCTATGATTCTACAGGATGGACATGAGAGAAGCCTATGAATCTAATCCAATCAAATATGCATATATTATGGGCCAGATATCGCACTAGGTGAAGGAGATTCAAATTAAATGAAAATCAGACTCAAGGAACTTTATATTCTACAGGGGGAAGAGAGCATTCAATATGCAACCAGATAAGATGTACCATAATTTGAGAAAAGAGAAAGCATTGACAAAAGACTTGTCATAGAATGTAGGATGTGGAAGAAGCAAGGAATTCTCAAGAGACTGAAAAAGAGAGGAAAATCACAAGCAAGGGAGAAAACTGTGGCCAAGATGTGAAAGCAGGACATGAAATGCCAAGTGCTAGGAAACAGTAAATAGGCAGGTTTGCCTGAAACAGAGAGTGTATGGTTCCATGATTCAAGGGACTATCTGATAGTTGAGGGACAGAAGCTGATAAACTGCAATAGAAGTATTAAATAAGTTTGCCTGAGGGAAACAGAGGACATAGCAATTGTAGAACCCCCCAATTTGAAGGCACTGCTCTAGTTTCAAATCTTGCTCAGTAGTGGCAGGTGATGTTATCTGCATCAGGTAGTTATTCTACCCTCTTGAATCAGAATTTCAAGAAAAAAGGATTTCAAAGTAGCAAGCTGTAAGGAGGACTTTTAACTTAGGAATCCAGGGGCAGGAGAGAGATGATGTGGGAGTAGCTAGAAAAAAGCAAATATGGGTGAGAAGACAGGGGCTTGCAGCTTAGACCTGGAGTAAGAAGAGCAAGCAGCCAGAAATGAAAACAGGAAGGAAACCAGAGAATTAGTCAGCCATACTTGTATTTCTGTGCTTTTAACAGTGACTTGGGGAGTCCTAATCAAACTCATCTTGCCTTTTACAAGGATGAAATACTTCGGGATTCTGTAATTCTAGAATGAGATAGCTTCATAGAAATAGATATAAATACATAGATATATGCCTTCTCAACATAGGTTAAATAGATGCTCAGTAATTGAAAGACAAAGAACACACAAGTAGATATATCAGGAAGATAAGTAGGAAGTGATTTAAATAAAAATTAAAATGAACTCAAGAATTATGTTTCACCTAATTTTTAAGAGTAAAAATTTAATATTCTTAATGATGGAATCAACTGAGGGAGCAAAAAGATAATTTCATTATCTGCATTAATTAATTATAGTATATGCAAGTTAGGAATTTGGGGGATTATTTTTTTTTTAAACAATGAGCAGTACTCAAAAAAAAAAAAAAAGAGGGCATTAAATTAAGTGTGTGGTGAATTGTGTTATTAAATCGAGATTTTCTACTAACCAGTACTTCATTGGCATGATTATTAATAAAAACACTCCAAAAAAGATATTTGAAGATAGTTTTTTGGATTCATACAATAAGACTAATGTTGTATTTGGTAATTGAATAATCTTCTAATTTAATTTAAACAATAATTATATATACACACATGATTGATCCCTCCTCTTGTGATAAATAAAAGCAAGTAAAATAAAAATCCCATTCAATACAATAATCTAACTTCACAACGTATTCAACAGAACCCTCTGGTTGTCCCCCTATTTCTCTGCTATGGGAAAGAGATACTTTTCATTTTTTGTTTTCCAAGTTTGACTTCCCTTTAATGATCTTTTCATTTGCATTTTTAAAGTCATTGTGGTTACAATTCTTTTGATTCTGCTTTTTTTTTTTTTTTGCCTAAATTGGCCCACATAAATCTTCCCATCTTTCCCTAAATTTCTCATATTCCTCGTGTTCCATTTCCTTTTATCAACAATATTTCATTTTGTTCATATATTATCATTTTTTTAAACCATTTTCAATCAATGGGCAGTGACCAAATTTAAAATCAATGATTTGGTACATCAAGTTTCTAAAATTAGGTAGGAGGAACTGAATGCATATTTAAATTTGGATTGCCTAAGTTACACATGTCCTCCATGAGTGATGCCTTGCATAACGCAAGTTCAATTTGTATAGTTCAATTAGGCAACACTAGATTGGATCTGATCTCATATTTTCATCATGATTTATGCCTATTATTAATGTAGGAAGCATGAATGCTTGTCAATGCAAAGACAACAAGGGAACCGAGACCAATACTGTGAAAAGCACTGCAACCTCCTAGCTCCCCCACCTTTTTTTCTCTTCCCTAGATCTCAAAAACAAGAAAATACACTCATGTCATCACTAATCCTACCTATGAACTTTTCCCCAAAACACACTCTAGGGTGGTACCCAGAAATCACCAAGAAGCATTTTTTTAAGCACTTACACTTAACATGCTAAACATTAGGAATATAATGGACCAAAAAAAAAAAAAAAATCCCTACTTCAAGGAGCTCACAAACAAATGAGGAAGCTATGAGGCAAACCATTACATACATAGAATATATACAGATATATATACAGGATAAACTGGAGATAATTTAATAGGTAAAGCACTATAGAATTAAGAGAAACTGAATGGGAAAAGCTTGGCAAAGAATGTTTTCTACATGTGATCCCTCTTTCCATTGATGATATATATGTAGTATTAACAGAAGACCATGCCCCAGATTTATGGGGAAAAATGTTTTATTACTATTTTCCTTACTATACACTTTCATTATATGGCAATTAATTGTCTTCTGACTAATCAGCAAAAGTAAACACATCCAAAAGAGCTCATAAGTGAAGGTTTTATAAGTAGATTCAAATCCTTGAAGTTTCATTAGCCTGAAGTAGCACTCTCTCAGGAATCTACTATGTGAGTTCAGATATGCCTGCAGCTTTGACATATGATATGAAGCAAAGTGAGAAAAAAAACACAAAAGAGAGCTCTAAGCAGAGTGATAGGAAAAATTTGAAAAGAGAGAGAAATAAGGGGAGAGACAGTCAGAGAGAGAGGTAAAAGATAAAACTAAGGAATCTTAAAAAAAACAAAAACAAAAACCCAAAACCCTTTAACTTTCCAATGGTGGCCCTGAGTTCTCATAGAAAAATGATGTTTCCTAATAGTAATACAAGGAATCTAAGTAGATGGATAAGACAGGAGCAAGAAAGTTTGTTACCTAACAGTTTTTAACCAAAGCATAAGAAAATCAATGCAACAAGAACTAAAGTTTTGATCTCTATTTCTCCACACAACCTTTATTTACTTAGTCAACAATTAATTGTCTACCATATAATCTACATAATTATTAATCTACTGGCATTATCTTATAATATTAATTAAATATTAATTATATAATGTATAAAGATCATAATATGTAAAATATAATATTAACATACTACAATAAGTTACAAAAGTGTTACTGATAAGCATTGGTGGGAGGTTCCCATTACACAGCTCTTCAAATACTTGAAGAAAGGTATCATTTGGTCCCCTTTCAGCCTTTTTTATTGCCAAGCTAAACAGTCCCAAGTCTCCCCAGATTCTTCAATCAGTGTTCAAATCCACGGATTTGAAAGCCTTCACCATCTTGATTGCCCTTCCTTTTGAATGTTCTTCAGCTAATCAATATCCTTTCTAAACTGTGGTCCCCAGAACTGAACTCAATATTCCAATGTGGTTTGACAAGGGTAGAATACAAAAAACCATCACTTCCTTTTTCCTGCAAGTTATGCCTCTTCAATCTTTCAATCAATATAAAATTAGGTTTTATTTGGCTTCCAAATCATCATACTGATAGTCCACTAAAACTTGTAGTTCTCTTTCAACACACTTTTGCCTGCCTTCCCCATCAGATATTTGGATTCAAGAAATTAGTTTCATAAATGAAAACTTTTACAATGATCCTTATTAAACTATAAATTATTTAATTCAGACCAATGTTCTGATGAACATTTGATCAGTATGCCATCTATTTCTTTATAAAAATCATTAATAAAAATTTTAAACAGCAAAGGAACATACACAGATCCATGGGGCAACTAACTCCCCTGAAGAGTTTTTGCCTATCTAGCATTGAACCATCAGCAATCATTCTTTGACATTGGCCATTCAACTAATTCCAAATCTACCTAATTCTACTAATATCTAGCCACTATCTTCTACTTTTTCTCTAAAGAGAACATGAGAAAATTTACCAATGCTTTGCTAAAATTTGGGTGACTACATTTATGGTATTTCCCCTAAGTTTACTCAACCTCTCGCACCAAAATAATAATAATAATAATAATAATAATAATAATAATACTAATTAATAATCTGCTAATTACTATTTCCTTTTTAAAATCCTCTCTTAACTCTTGTCTCTTGAACAATCCATTCTAAAGATTTTCTAGGATTCAAAATCAAGCTCTCAATGTAAAGGATATTCTAAGACCAGAAAAAAAAACAAAGTGAATAAGCAGGACTAGCTCCAAGAATTTTGAAAGAACCTGATGGTAAAAAGGTATGGAATTCTTTCCCATTCTGGCAACCATTTACCTCTGATAGGAGGGGAAGTCATGCCAATACAACTGATCTGGAAATCAGATCAAGGAGATATCATTTAACAATCATTTGACAGGGCCACTTAGAGTTAATGGATAAAGCACTAGCCCTGGAGTAAGGAGGATCTGAATTCAAATCCAGATTCAGACTGAATTGAACACATACACTGTGTGACTGTGGACAAGTCACTTAACCCCAATTGCTTCACCAAAAAAAAAAATAAAAAAATCATTTGACTATCAGAAAATCATAAAACAACCTCCAAAAAAGATCTTAAACATATTTCAAGAAATTATGAAGTAAAAGTGCCCAGATATCTTAGAACAAGAAGGCAAAGTAGAAATCAAAAGAATCTACCAGTTACCTCCTGAAAGAAATCCCAAAATTCTAGGAATATTACAGCCCAAATTCAGAATTCTCAGATTAAGGAGAAAATAAGACAAGTATCAAGGGGAAAAGAATTCAAGAACTGGGGATCACAAAAGATTTAGTAGCCATTACTATAAGTAAACAGAGGGCTTGGAGTAAGATATTCCAGAAGTCAAAGGATTTAGGATTATGCTTAAGAATTACCTATCCAACAAAAATGAGTATAATCTTATGATGGGGGGAAAAGGATATTTAAGAAAATAGATGGCTTTCGAGAATTCCTGATAAATACAGCTGAAAATAACATGACATTCAAACAAAGAACTCAAGAGAAGCAAAAAGGTAAATATGAGTAAGAAACCATAACTAATATAAGAATACAAAAAAACTTAACTTTGTTTAATCCCTGGAAGAGACAGGTACTTTTATAGAGATATGGGTACCACAAAGAATATTCCATTAGGAATGGAAAAAAGGGATCAGGCAATGAAGGACAAGAACAGGATACAAAATCACTGGGTAGAAATATACAATTAGTAATTATAATTGTAAATGTGAATGGGATGAACTCACAATATGGAAGAACAACAAAATAGATTAGTGTTATGATTCTTACAAGATACTAAGACAGTGGAATTGATAGAGACAATAATTATTTAATTTAGCATGGTTCAGTATGATTGATCTGATCCTACAAGGAGATGTTATGGGCCAGAACTTGAAACAAGGTACTGAGTGGAATTGAGGAGACAATGGTTAAATCTAATTTAGCATTGATTTAATCCTACAACAAATAATGGTTTCTTAGTGATGTAATGATTGGAGTATACTCAAGGCATAGCATATAAGCAAGAAGCTCTCAGGGCCAGACACAGAGACTCACAAGCCCACTCTGAGAGGCAGAGTCAGATTCATTCCATTTTCCACCTTTGTGCAGGCTGGAGGCTTTGGATTCAGAGGGAGCTAGAGGAAGAAGCTGGAAGAGACAAAGGACTAAGCGAAAAGAATTCTCAGAACCAAAGAGAGAGCTAGGCCTCTAAGAAAGCTAACCAGGCTATTTTGAAGGAAACAATAAAGGATCTGGACTTTAACTCCTAGCTGAATTTGAGGTGATTATTGAACTGAACTGAAACTAAGGCTGCTCCCAAAAGCTCCCCAAGAAACCTGCTCCCTGAGAACATTACAATTTAGAGGAGAACATTATAGATTAGAAATCAAAATCCAACAATATGTTGTTTACAATAAATACACTTGAAACAGAAAGATACAAAATAGTGTTAAGGGGCTGGGGCAGAAGTAAAAAAAGACAATAGTTTTCATCTCAGACAAAAGTAAAAATAGATCTAATTTTAAAAAAAATTAAACAGGGAAACAATATTTTGTCAAAATGTACCAAAAAACAATCAGTTGATATCAATATTCAACATATATGCACCAAACAATATGGCATCCAAATTAATTTATTTACATTTAATATTTTTCTCAATTACAGGTAAAGAAAAATTTTAACATTTTTAAAAATTTTGAGTTCCAAATTCTCTCCTTTTCCTCCCCCTAGTTAAGAAGGCTGGCAATTTGATATTCTGTGCAGTGATGCAAAACATTTCCATATTAGCTATATATATATATGAAAATGCAGACAAAGAAAAAGAATAAAGAAAAATTTTTAAGTATACTTCAATCTGCATTCAGGCTCCATCATTATTTTATCTGGAAGTGGACAGCATTTTTCATAATAAGTTCTTTGGAATTTTCTAGGATCACTATATTGCTGAGAATAATTCAGAGTTATAATATCATATGATATTTCTGATATTGAGTACAATTTTCTTTTTACTTTGCATCAGTTCATGTAAGTCTTCCTAGGTTTTTCTGAAATCATCCTTTCATTGGCATCCAAATTCTTAAAGGAAAAGTAAAATGAATTATAGGAGGAAATAGACAATAAAACTCTATTAGTAGGTAAATCCCAATTTACTCTTCTAAGACTCAGATAAATTTAATCATAAATAAATAAGAAACAAATTAAGGAGATGAATAGAATTTTTAAAAAGTTAGATAAAACAGATCTCTGGAGAAAACTGAATGGGAATAGAAAGGAAGATCCCAATTCCTAAACTTTGCATAACACTTCACCAAAATTGAGCATGTATTAGCACACAAAACCCTCATGAACAAATACAAAAAAGCAAAATATGAAATATGTCTTTGTTGACCATAATGCAATAAAAATTATATTCAATAAAGATCCATTGAAGCATAGAATAACATAATCTTTAAAATTAGGTGGATCAAAGAACAAATCATAGAAATAATCACTTCATTAAAGTTATGACAATGAGACAATATACTAAAATTTATGGTTTGCAGCCAAAGCTATATTTCAGGGGAAAATGTTTATCTCTTGACAGTCACATGAGTAAAAGAAAGAACAGATTAATTATTTGGGCATACAACTAAAAAAAAATCTAGGGAAAATGAAATTGATGAATATTTATAAAAAATATAAATTGCCTATATTAATAACACAGGAAATAAAATAAATACTTAAATAACCCTGTCTTAGAAAAACTAATTGAATAAGCCATAAATGAGTTCCCTAAGAAAAAAATCTCCAAGACCAAATGGATTTTTAAAAAAATTCTAATTGAATATTTAAAGAAGAATACAATCTAATAATACATAAATTATCTTGGGAAAAAAATAGGCCAAGAAGGAGTCCTGCCAAATTCCTTCTATATCATAAATATGGTCTTGATACCTAAACCAGAAAATGTCAAAACAGAAAAAGAAAAATATAAGCCAATTTTCCTAATAATATTTATGCAAAAAAAATTTATATAAAACACTAGCAAGAAAATTATAGCAATAAATCACAAAGATCATACACTATGATCATGCTGGATTTATACGAAGAATATATAACTTAATTCAATATTAAGAAAATGTTAAGTGTAATTGACCATAGAAATAATAAAAACCAAAAAAAAATGATTATTTTCAGTAGCTGCAGAAAAAGTTTTTGACCAAATAAAATACCCATTCCTGTTTAAGACATTAGAAAATATAGGAATAAATGGAACTTATCTTAAAATGATAATACTAAATAAAATAAAATATTAACTAGATTAACTTATTTATTTACTGTACACCAAAATATCAAAAATTATTTTTAAAAAACTAAAAGAAATAATAAAATTCATCTGAAAGAACAAAAAGTCCAGAATATCATAAAAATTATTTTTTTAAGGAAGAGAAAGGGAGAGGAAAGAGGCCTATTAGTACTAGAAATATATAATCATCAAAACAATTTGGTAGTACATAGTAGAGTATTTGATCACTGAAAGAGATTAGGTATACAATATACAGAAGCAAATGAGCACAGCAACCCTATGTTTGTTAAAAGATCCCAGCTTTGGAATAAGATCTGATTTGCAAAAACTGGAAAAGTCTGACAGAAACTAGGCATAGACCAACATCTCACACCATATACCAAGCTAAACTCAAAATGAGTACATAATTTAGACATAAAGAATGATATCATAAGCAAATTAGTGGCGCAGGGAAGAAATTACTTGTCAGGTCTATGGATGGGGAAGAGTTCATGATATTATATGAGACAGACAAAATAACATAAAAGGATAGGAACAGCAAAATGGATTAGAAACCAAAATGCAACAATATATTGTTTACATAATGTACCTTTGAAACAGAATGATGCATACAGTGTTAAAATAAAGGGCTAGAGTACATTCTATTATACTTCAGTTGAAGCAAAAAAGTAAAGGATAAAATTATTTCAAAGTGCAATCGAATTAAAAGAGATAAAGAAAATCCTATTTTGCTAAAAGGTAGCACAATGAATTGATATCAATATTGAACATATTATGTCCCAAATGGCATGGCTGAAGGAACAGTTCAGTTATAAGAGGAAATAGAGAGTAGGGGATCCTAATTTAATCCTTTCAGACCTAGATAAATTTAACCACAAACAAATAAGAATTTAAGGAGATGAATGAATATTTTCTAATATTAACTTTTCTTAGTTAAATATGGCAGCTATTTAGAGAGTAACCACATAATAGAAAGGTTCACATGAGGTAAAATAGAAAATTTTAATTATACAAAATTAAAAAGATTTTGCCTACACAAAGAGCCTGATATAGCTAAAAATAAATTAATTCTTATTTATTCATTGTTAAGATTTATCTAGGTCTGAAAAGGGTAAATTGGGGTTCCCCACTAATATAGTTTTACTCTCTGTACCAAGGTGGCTTGCCATTTCCTTCTCCATCTCATTTTACAGAGGAGGAAACTGAGCAAACAGTTAAATGAATTAACCAAAATCATACAGCTAGCAAATATCTGAAGCTGTATTTGAATCCAAGTCTTCCTGACTCCAAGCCTAGCACTCTATCCCCTCTATCACCTAGCAGCCTTAATAATGGAGATATTCACATTTAAAATCTCTGAGACAACACCCCATACCCCATACCTATCAGAGTGGCTAAAATGATAAGTATTCAAAGGGTGTGTGAAAACAGATACACTCTTTGTTAAAAACTGATACAAGTAACTGTGGATAGAGCTATTTACTAGGCCAAGCATTTAGGAAAGCAATTTGGAACTATGCCCCCAAAAGGTTATTAAATAGTTCTCCTTTGACCCAGTAACATCTCTATCTACTACACCCTATAGAGATTAAAGGAAAAGGACCAATATATAAAACTATTTAAAGCAGCTTTGGGGGGGAGGGGGGGTTTGTAGCAAATAATTGGAACCTCAGGGAATGCCCAGAAATTGGGCAATGGCTGAACAAGTTAAAAAGTATGAACATGATGGAATACTATATTGCTGTAACTAATGATTTAACAGATGGTTTCAGAAAAACCTGGGAAGTATGAACTGATACAGTGACGTGAGCAGAACCAGGACAATCTATACAGAAACAGAAATGTTGCAAAGTTAATCATCTATCAAAGTCTTTGTAACTGATCAATGTGATCCACCACAATTCCAATGGACTGATGAAAAAAAAATTGTTCTTTAGGATAAGGAAATCTGGCTTATATGACTACATATATTTGTTGTGTCCTGCTTTCTAGAGCCCCCAAGTTGGGATGACAAAGTGTACCTTGCTTTCTAAAGCCCCCACACCAGGGTGATTAAAATATACCATCTTAATGGAGAAATAATGAGGAGGGACTCCTGAGGATGATGGAATAATGGAGTCTGCTTATTCCAAGGACTTTCCCCCTTTTGTACTCTCATATCCTTACGTAACAAAAACAACACTATGCACGTGGGACCACATAAATAAATTTGCTATTGTACGTAGTTTGCCACCTGGTATCACTCTTTCACCTGAACGGTATCATTTGGCTTCAATCACAATACAGGTTGTCACTGCCCCCTGACTTCTCAGGATGGCCAACAGCCCTTGGGGAGATGGGGAGCCAAACCAGAAGTTGTCAGCAATTCCCTCTGGGCTGAAGGGTCTTATACCCCACCTGGAGTTCCCCCACTGTCTGTGACTCTCTCTGTATATTCGTATGGATTTTCATTTTATTTTTTTCTTCTCAAAGAGTAGGGAAGGGTTAGAGGTAAGAGAATTTGGAATTGTAAAAATTTTTAAAGAATACAATTAAAAATATATATTGTTAGCAGTATGAGTTTTAGCAATAGGAGTTTTGGCACTCTGTTAAATTCTGGTTATTACTGAATGGATACTTGGTATTCTGATACTTATATTCTGACAGATAAAAACAACTGAATGAGCAAGAATAATTATTTAAAATAGGAAACTACTAGATGGCATGTCTTCACATGAATAGTAACCACTAACAAAGCTGCACTCTGGATTCACAGCTTCAGGATTATGAGTTCTTTATTTCTTCTACAAGCAGAGACTTTCCCAGCAGTGACTGCATATCCCCAGATTTCTGTCACCATCAATGGAGAATATGCCTGGATTCTGTCTCTTTAATACATTGTCAAGCTCTAAAGTATCAAAGTAAGATCAACTAAACCAAACTACGCAAACAAACTACATTTGACTATAATAAAAACACACTAGTACAAAGAAATTAAAGGCAAAGTCAGTAAAACTTGGAGGGTGGGAGGGATAGGTTAGAAGTGGACATACTGCAATTACCATTTGTTTGTTTTTTGGTTAATTAGTTTGATTTTACTTCCTCTGCTAAGGGCTTATGAAGATTTTATTCATAATTTTTTGCTTATTTGATTATATGTTTTTGTTGATATAGCTATTAAACTTGAATTTTAAAACATCATTGTTAATTTGATTTTATAACCCTCATCCCCTTTCTCTTAGAAGTATGTCAAAGCATGGATTTAATTTTAAAATTGAAGCTAAGTTTAAATAAATTTGACTTGTAATACCTGGGGAGGTAGGGGGGAGAGAACTCTCAGTCATACTCTAAATCTAAATCTAAATTTTTGCTTAAAAGCAAAAAAATTTTTAGAAAGAAATGTGAGGAATTTTCCAAGAGGATTTTAATGCTGCATTTTAAGAGAAAAGCCAGAAATATATGAGAAGAAAAGGTAGCACTATTTACAAGACAGTAAATATACCTGACAATAAATGCATTTAATGAAATTCGGGAAATCATCCTCAGGAATAATGATGATCATCCACTATAATGTAGTTAGTTTAATTTAAAAGAAGACAAATAAATGTATATGAAGAGACTAGGAAGGGGGGCAGGTAGAGAACTTGAATTAGCAAACAACTCTTCAAGAAGTATTTTACCTCTAGGGTCAAACACTAGCTATACAACTATACATAATTCAGTTTTTGAGCCTCAATTTGTCTATAAAAAGAAGCTAAAAATATGATTAGTACTACCTACCTGACTGGCTTATTATAGGGAAAGTTGTTTATAAATCTTAAAGTAAATGTAAATTACTACATTAACTTAAAATCATTGCAGAAGAATAAAACTTAAAATAGAAAATGTTTTATACCTCAAGATATGTTCATTTTTAATATATGGATGGATTCCATACAAATTTCTTATGAACAGGGATCAGAACCTATTTTCTTTGCACCCAGAGCAGCCAAGTGAAATCCTTTCACATAGCCGGAAGTAGGGAAAGGAGAAAAGGGGAGGAACTCCTTTTCTTAAACGTTTGTCACCTTGAATTGGTCTGAACTGAATTGATCAGGCAGTGTTTTCTCAATAAATACTAACCAGTTCTTAATTTTACACACCAGTTAATTACTGTATTTCTTTTTCAAACAAAACAGCTTTCTTAAGATTCCCAGCAATTATTTCAACTATTCACAAAGTTCCAAATGCCAGAATGTTTGTCTTTTATTCTGTATTTAAAAATTCCATTTAATGGGGCAGCTAGGTGGTGTAGTGCATAGAGCACTAGTTCTGAAGTCAAGAGGACCCGAGTTCAAATCTAAACTCAGACACTTAATACTTCCTAGTTGTATGACCCTGGGCAAGTCACTTAGCTCCAATTGCCTCAGGGGAAAAAATGCATTTAAAAGAATAGCCTACCTATATATTTTAATTTAAATGTTATGTATTGTTAAGTTTTTTGGTTTTGGGGGGTTTTTTTTACTTATTAACTTTGTCATAACAAATACAGCATCATCATTCATGCCTTATCTTGCCCCATGCCTATGCCTCCATGCCATGTCCCCATCTATCTTAACCATGTCCCATCACTTTCTCCTCCTCTCTACTGGTAACCTGGACTCCATACTCTGGATCCTTCAGCTCTTAAGGATATCCTTTGGATAGATCTGTTTTTGCTTTATCCCACAAGGTCCAAGTCTCTACAACACTTTTCAGTGAGTCTTCAGGCATATATCCCTCATTCCAGTTCCTTTTTGCTTTGAGTTGTGGTCTTCCCTGCTAAAGATACAAGTTCCTTGAGGGCAGGAAAAAATCTTGCTTATAGTTGTATCTAGTGTACTTTCGCACAATGTCTGATATATAGCAAACAAAAAATGACATATACATTCATAATTTTAAAATACTCTTAATTTTTCTTGGTGGCAATAGAAAATGCTCTATTATGAAATGTGCATTATGTTAATTTAATGTAAGTTTTAAACTCAAAATGATAGGAAGGGTAATTTAATGCAATTTTGGACTACTTTCAAGTTTGCAGAGGATCTTGCATCTTCCTTGACCCAGATATTTCCTAATGTCAGCCTGTATTCAAAGAACCTGTCTTTCACAAAATCCATAACACACTCACATAAAAGCTAGTCTTAAATTTCTAAATAAGAAAAAAACTATCAAAAAATTCCAAAATCCTAATGATGTGGTTTGAGCCAAAATGATGTATGTGGGTTATAAAGACACCAGATGATGGTAGTCACCAAAAGCTGGGTTCATGTGAAGAATTCAATGGCCACTCTTTTTGGCAAATGGTAGATTTACTTAGGGAGATTACAGACAAAATGAAGGGACACAAGAGACACCAGGAATGGTAAATATGAAATAAGAGTGAGAGAGCATATGAAAAACAAGTTTCTCAGTGGAATTCACAATTACTCAGTAGAAAGACTATCTCATGAGATTGGGGCACACCCTTAGCTGGCAGGCTAAATCCTAAAAGGGACTTAGCATCCTAAAAGAGTGAGTTAGCTGTAAGAAGTGGGATTGAAGAACACAGTGGAGATACCACGTGGCATGGGGGGAGGGGAAGTAAGGAGAATGACATCGTGAGGCAAACTGACCCAAAGGAGGGCAACCAGCCATGGGATGGCCCATAAGTAGATTTTACAGGGAAAATTTATCCTCGGGGACATGATTTCTGACGGGGGATGACAAGGTGAAACTACTCAAGACCCTCTCCAGGGGGTGAGTTTCAGGGGTTTGATGTCACTTGAATTTCAGACTAGATGACCTCCCCAAAGGGAGCTAAACTGATCTCTATCAGAGCCTTCTCTCTGTCTGCCTCAGGGATCAATTCCTCTGCTAACCACACCTTCTGAAAACCTTATCACTACTGAACATTAGAAATTCTATAGTTAACCATCACTGGAAATGAAACTTTTCTATTTCTTTATCCAACATAAAATTAATTTAAAATGCATTCTTTGTAGCTCCTCGTCATTTCATAAGAATTCAGAGTCCCCATAGGTTTCCATGGTTGTTTGGAGAGGATGGGTATTTCATAATTTGAAAGTTAGAAGAGAAAGTCAAATCTCTTCATTTACAGAGGAGAAAACATGGCCCTGAAAAATTAAATGATTTTTCCAAGGTTAACACAAGTTAAGTAATTATTGACGTGAGGTTGAAAACTTACTATTTCAATCATGGTCCCACCAAATCCTGGATTATATTGTAAAAGACTTACTTGTTTTAATTATTCAACAAATATTTATCAAGCTCCTATATGTCGCTAGGAGTTGGGGTTAACAAGACAAAAACAAGAGGGTCCCTCTCCTCAGAGCTTACATCGAAAATTCTCTTTCTCTCATTATCAACTAGATTTTCATATAGATTATTTCCTTTTATGTTCTCCAGTATCTATCCACATTTCTCTAAAACCTGCTAACACTCATGTAAATACACCTTTCATAGGCCCAACCCCTGCACCCCAGATTCCCTCTCTCTTAGGAGAGAACATCCATGTTACAAAGTGTCAAAAAAATCTGTAGGCTTTTAGATCCTCTCCAAATCAAGAAACAAAAACTTTATTGCTATTAGCAGCAGGTTAAATTCAAAGGGGAGTTAGGAATTAACAAAGAGGAAAACTCTGGTTAAATTCCCTAACAGAACTTGGAAATTAACAAGGGGAAAGACATCATAACAAGGGGCAAAGCTTCTAAGAACATCAACAACTGGGCAAGATGGAAGTAAGACCTGATGCCATAAGGCCGGCTAAATTCCTAGAGAATTAGCTGCCATAAAGTGGACAATTCCTACTCAACAAGCCACTGACAAGGGAGAGGGGAGGCCCTTTTCTAGTAAAGGAATTGCAATAACTGGCGGGTCAGGATAATTCTATCACTGCAAGCAATTCAACAAGGGCCCACAGCAATAAAGACCCCTTCAGAGCCACTCAGATTCAACAAAGGCTTTCTCTAATCAAGGCCTTCCCCATGATCTACTTAGCTACCAAGGACCTAATCCTTCAGATTGACTCAAACTGAATGTAAATAGCAATAGCCACTCATTTAGACTTTTGTTTCTGGATGTGAAAGAGGAGAGTCTCTGCCTCAATTGCTACCTCACCTTAATCACTGAATGGATGTGGCCTCAGTCAAAATGAACCTGGGGAAGATTTCAGCTTAAAAAGGCCAAGACCTCCTACTGCATCTAGGACCATCTGATCTACATCCTGCCACTTGATCCCAATAGCTCTGGAGGGGAAAGTGAGGCAGGGGACCCTGCTCAGCCCTCCCTTAAATCCAATTCACTCGCATGTCCAAGCAGAGCTGGTCTTTCGCTCCATTATAGGCACTAGTAATTTTGCTAAAATCCAGGCCTAACCACGTCCTTAACCTGTTCAGTAAATCCCAAAGTTTGCATCAGGAGCCAATACAAACTCCTGTCTTCATTTAAAAATCCCAATCTATCTTTCTAGCCCCATTACATGCTACTTCCCCTCCCCCCCCACTTTTATGGCACCACCAAACTTCACTCAGCCAAATGTCAAGTAGGTTTTTTCTGATCTCTCCTTTCTATCCCATGCCCAGCTAACACTTCTCTCCCACTTGCCCAACTCCTGGAGCAAGTCTTCCCCAGCCTCTCCCTTCCATTCGTACTTTCCTATGTATCGCTTACTCTGCATCTATTTGTCTCCATTAGACCGAAAGTTCCTCAGAAGGAGGGATGTTTACTTCTTTCTGTAAGCGCAGCACTTAGCACAGTGCCTGGCATACAGTAGGCGCTTAACAAATGTTTACTGAAATAGCTTCTCTTCCATCAATAAGCAGTGTAATCACTTAGCCTTCCAGTACATACATTTTTGATCAAGTTATCAAATTTGTGTCCCCCTCTAGGTCTTTAAGATTGCTCTAAAACAAGTATGGACCTGCCAAGGAAAAGGAAAATGTCCTTAATCGGGAGTTTATATAAATGACAATCCATTTAATGCCATTTTGTAAGGTTAAGGGCAGTGTCCCTTTATCCCAGTCCAGGGCACCAATCACCGGTCCTATAGCCGGTATTATTTAAAGATGCTTAATTCGGGGGGTGGGGGTGGGGTAGGGGGGAGTTTTCTCGTTCCAATCTCCTTCCTGGATTCCTAGAGGACGAGTTATCCTTTGTGGCCGGCTTGAACATAACAGGCGCTCAGCAGCTGCACAGGAGAAAATGGAGACTCACAGTCTCGGCAAATGGCAACGCGTCTGTTTACTTAACTCTAAAAAGGAAGATTGCGCCGGGAGATTAATCCGCGTTATTTTACGGGCGGAGAGCGGGTAACCGCTACAGCGCTAAGAGTCGGCGGACGGGGAGATGTGGAAGTTACCCACTGGGGGCCTCGGAGGCCCTGGGAGGCGGAAGGCGCTGGCCCCTCAGGGGGTAGGAACGGACACCAGCGGCGTCCGGGTTTGCCATAGGCCAAGTGCAGCCCACCATCGAGCCGGGGTCGTCCCATACGCCCCTGCAGGCTCCAAAACCCGGCCCCCGTCGTCCTTCTCCCTTCTCCCACTCCCCAGCAGCAGCAGCAAGTGGCCGCCCTGCAGAAGTCTGTACCTACAGCTCCCTAGCCCGCCCCGCACACCCGCAGCCCACGCTACCCCGCTTCCGGTGCCAGGCCGGGGGAGGGCAAGGAAGGGCGGGGGAGGGTGGAGTCAAGGCGCTCCAAAGTGGACCCGTCCAACGAACTCCGGCCTGGAGGGGTGGGGGCGAGCACAGAATCCCCAGGGCTTGTAGTAAAAGCGCGGGGGACAGTAGCGCCAAGAGGGATCATTCGAAGAAGAGATGTTGTTGGAATTTCATTCGGTTGGGGTAGAGAAAAACGAGAAAGGCCTTCTTACTTCCTTTTACGTTTATCCTTCTAACCACGCCCCCCCACCGCACTGAGAATGAAAAATACCGGGCTAAAGGACTACTGAGTGGGAGGGGGAAAGAGGAGAAGGAGGAGGAGGAGGGAGAGGGAGAGGGAGAGGTCTCGCGATATGAGACGGGCTGAGGAGGGGGGGTGGCACCTCCTCCTCCCTCCTCTTCGCGTTAGTTCCGGTCGCAGAGGAGCCACCGCCGCAGTTACCGCCACCTCGGGGATTTCTGGCTCTTTTCTCTCCGCCTTAAATTCGGTAAGGTGAGGCCGTCCTCGGCCGCTGGGGCTGGCTGGGAGGCGGGAGGCAGGCCGCCTGGCCCTTCCGTGCCTCGGCGAGAAAGCGGCGAGGGCCCGGCCTGCCGTGGTGTAGGTAGTGGTGGCGACCGCATGAGGCCAGGCCCGGTCCGAGCCGGGACCTGAATTCGGGGCCGTGCCTGGGGAAGGTGAGGCGGTGAGAGGGAGGAGTGGGCGACCGGAGCCTGGCCTGGTCGCCATCGCCTGGCTCCGCGCTGTGTGACCCCGCCCGGGACCGGCCTGGGTAACAAAGCCGCCGCGGCCTCTGTTGAGTGTCGTACGCGTGGGGGGTTCCGGGCCGGCGGGCGGGGCGGAGGAGCCGGAGCCGCCGCCGCCGCCACCGCCGCCGCCGCCGCTGCTACTGCTGGAGGGTAGGCGGATGTACGGGGCGGCGGGGGCCCCGGCGCGGAGCGCTTCGGCGCCTGTGGTCCGCTCGCTGCGGCGGCCGCCGCCGGCTACGGGGTCAGTGGGGGAAGGGATGAGGGGGGCAGTGGCGTCGCCTCCGCGGCGGTGACCGGGTCCCCCGCCCCGGCCCAGCCCTCGCCCCGTGTCACGGCCCGGGAGAGGGGCCGACAGACACGTGCCGTGTCTGGAGAGCTGCGAGGGGCGGGGGGCTTCCTATCCCGGGTGCAGCGAGGAGCAGGAGGATGGCTCGGTCTCTGGCCGGAGCCCCTCCGGGGGGGAGGGACGTGCATGTAGCTGCCGCGGCCGGAGGGGGCTGTCCTGGGGTGGGATGGAAATCACGAGCAGGCCTTGCTGCTGGGGAGCACATCTGCCCCAGTCCATCCCTTCCCTTGGAGCTCCAGGGCCGCCCCGCGGCCGGGGGGGAGGGGGAACCATGTCAGAGGGCTCTCCTCCCCGGCCTGGCTGTTTACCCGGAGTTGGAGTTAGTGGGCAATCCTAAAGCGAAAGTTGTGCATTCTCCCCATGTGTGAAGCCCGGGCGTGCTAGCCTGCAGAAGCGCTATTTTGTAGTCCGGCCACGGAGGGCCTCGCTCCGGGGCAGCTCCGAAGTGGGCATGCATCCCCAACCCTGAAGGCGCTAGTGGTTAGAGCGAGAAATTACCGGTGCCTGTTTTTAAAAGAAAGTGCTTGGTTGTCATTTTGAAGAACCTGTTTCTCTTTACCAGGGTGTCTTTTATGAATAATCAAAAGCAGCAAAAGCCAACGCTATCAGGCCAGCGTTTTAAAACTAGAAAAAGAGGTAAGTATCATTAAGGTGTTCCTGGTTTTTAGCCTTTTGTAGTCCGCTTAAACATTTTCCATTCTCATGTTACAGATTTGATACGGGTGTTATTTTTGGCCCATTAAATCAGTGTTGTAGTTTGTGTGATTTTTTTTCAGATTTTAGGTTTCTACAAAGAGTTTGCATTCTGCTTTTCTCTCATATGATGTAACTTCTGACCATTAGTAATTTGAGTATTTAAAAATCCTTGTGAAGTGTATTTTCTAGCTAAGAATTTAAGTTTAGCTCATTAATGTTACTCAAACTTCATGGAGTATTTGTGTGGGATGCTCAATGTGTAAAAATTCTGGGGTAGATTTCATATTCTTAGGGAGGTACCACTATTGTGATGCAGTCATGAAATGTGCTATTAATCATCACCCGAAAGACTTTGGAGAAATAGTCCTGGTGTTATTTAATGTTCTTTTTTTAAAAAATCAGTTGGTTAACATCCTTTTTTTTTTTTTTTTTTTTTTAAATGGGGACTCGTAGAACCTCAATGCCTAGTATGCAGGTAATTTTGGTGATTGTTATCTTTTGTGCAATCCACCACACTTTAAGTACATACTATGCAAAGCCAGATCCCCACCCTTCCTCCCCAATATAACTATTGTTTCAAGGAGCTTGCCTAATAGGAAGATAGAATTTTGAAGCTTAAATATATACATGTATTTGTTTGAAAGGCATTCTGGATTTCAAATCTTATGTTTTATCTACTATTAGATAAAAGCCCCGAAACTAGGGGAATTGGGAGATGCTTTTCCTAGAAGTAGCACATAAGCTGAGCCTTGAAAGAAACTACAATTGAGAGTGGTCAGCAAGATAGGTTTTTGGAGAGACCACCAATGCAGAGGGAAGTCTTTCAAAATAGTGAGAATTGTACAGATGTATTTTCATTTAATAAATTATGAGCTTTTTCTTGAACTTCATTTACCATTTGATATGAAAAAATTAAACAAAATAATTCATAAGGTACGTTGAAAAGCTTAAAGTATCATATAAATGGGAACTGTTACAATTAGTAGCATAGAGTAGTGGTAGTGGACCTTTGGTGGCATAGAATTCTGAATTTTTTTGAGACCAGTTTGGTTACTAAGTGGATAGAACATCTGGCCAGGAGTCTAGAAGACCTGAGTTCAAATGTGATCCCAGACATTTAACATCTATGTGTCCTTGAGGAAGTTTGTCTCAAGTTTCCTCATTTGTAAAATTGGGATACTACCTGCTTTCCATGATTGTTGTAAGGATCAAATAAGATTGTGGAGTGCTTAGACCAGTGCCTGGCACATAGCAAACATTATAAAAATGTTAGCTAAATTTGAAGCCCTTAAAAAAAATTTTTTTTTTTTGAACCTCCAGATAAACCTGTAAAATAGGTAGGGCATGTTATATCCCCATTTTAGAGATGTAGAATCAAGGCATGCAGAGGGTAGAGCAGGTGGCTTGCCCAAAACTTAAGTTCAGTACTATGGGTGATCCTAGAGCTTTGTTGGGAGGCTGGATGTAGTCATTTTTCTTGGGTTTTGGTGTGTATTTTTAGTTAACTGCAAATTCTGCAAGTGAAAAGATGCTTTTTGCTTTACTAGAAAGACCAAAGTGGGTTATGTCTCACCTAAGGTCTGTAAAAGTCTATCCCATGAACAGAATCAATGTTTCTAGTTCATTCTTTTTTCATAATTCAGGGGAGGAGAGAGAAGGGGCAGAGAAAAAAGTGTTTAAGAGGAATTACACCTGAAGTTGAATATCATCATAATAAGGAAAGGAGCAGGCAAATTGAATAAACTGATTATATAGTTGAATAGTATCTTTATGTGAAGAATGATATATTGTATATTATTCCTAGAATGGGGATGAGGATACAGTTCTTTTGCTTCTGGCACAGTTGGCAGGTCTCATACTTCATGAAGGTGTAGTGTATTATATGTACCCATAGTGAATTATTAGGGGAAAAAAGGTGGTTGTGGTTTTTTTGTTTTTAGTTTATGGGGTTTCTTCCCCCAAAATACTATTCAGATTTTATCTGGAACAGATTTAGCCTTAGAGTAATGTCAGTGCTTTAAAAAAAGTCAAGATTAGAATAGAGAGTAGCTGAAAAATTACATTCTCTGCCATGGGAGGAGAAAGGTGGTGTGGTTTTTTTAATCTGTTTATATGCAAGGCTGAATATAAATACTGAATGAATAGTATTGGCCATGAATGCTTTAGAAATTGGAGTGGTTTGGTGGAGCTCTCAGAATTAGGTTGGTCCTAGCTAAGAAATTCTGCCTCTTCTACCTAAGTTAGCTTAGGATTTAACCAAAAGGATAAGATCACCTGAAGCCCTCCCAGATGAAGGTTTAGTGGCAAAGACATGGGCTCTGGGAACAACACGCTTAGTCTTGAGCTCCATGGAGGAAAAATGAGGATAGATTGAAGCCTTGTTAGGAATATTAGAAAGATATTGGACTCCATTTGTTTTGTTTGGGGGGGTTTGTCTAAATTTGGGTGCTTTTTTTATTTCAGATGAAAAAGAGAGGTTTGACCCTACTCAGTTTCAGGACTGTATTATTCAAGGTTTAACTGAAACTGGCACTGATTTGGAAGCAGTAGCAAAATTTCTTGATGCTTCTGGGGCAAAACTTGATTATCGCCGATATGCAGAAACACTCTTTGACATTCTGGTGGCTGGTGGCATGCTGGGTAAGTGGTTCTCTTGGGCAACATCAATATATAGACTTGAATAACCAAATATGAAGTTTGATTATTTCAGCTTTGTTTAATGCCTTTAACAACCCATCATGGCTTAGCCTTGTTCTTTTCATGTTTGTATTTTTTTCCACTATATTCTTGGACTTACTAGTCCTTTAACAGTTACACAGAACAGTCATAGATGAAATTTATAAAATACTTTTAAGTCTCTGCATTTTTACAGATAAGAAAACTGAAGGTGAGTGCACAGTACATGGGATTCATTCAGATGATCTTCCTGACTTTAAATCTAGTACTTTATGCCTTGTTGAATTGTTATGATTTGTAGTGATTTTTAAATTGTAATCATTAATGCCTTTTCTTCACTAAACACTGGCTGAGTTCACTAATTGTGCCCCACACCCAGGCATAGTAAACTACCTGGTTTTTTTTCTTCCTTAATGATAAGAACTGGTCTATTTCATGTTTACTTCAGGCATTTGGTAGTTAATTCTTTACCAAATGTCTCAAATTAATATTTTCAACTTTAATCTGGAAAAGTAGCCGATTCATTCTGCATTTAAAAAAAATTCTCATCTTTTTTTATTTTAGTAAAATCAGTTACTTGTTATTCAGTACTTTGTATTACTTCCATGCTGTTTCTGTATATGGTTACCTACTATTGGTCAACAATAAAAATCTATAAAAAGGATTACAAAACCAGTGTAAACTTGGTCAGTTTTTTGGTATAAAATGCCAGTGGATGTGGGTTTGGGGTTAATAATGATTTTTGTGGGTGGTTATTTTTAAATTTCATTAAAAATAACACTTGTCAACTCTGAAGGCATAACCAAGATTTTTAATAATTAGTTTTTAATTAATATACAAACTTTTCAGGGTACTTTAGTCACCTTCATAAAATTTCTAGGATTAATGTAAAATTATTCCTTCAGGTTTCATGCTCAAATTTTAAAGGTCCAGGGTAATTAATATTTGAATTACCCTAAAAAGTTTTTAAATGACAACATTTTTAGTTTGTAAAAGTTGTGTTACTTAAAGAAATCTATCCCTTTTATTGATGCCTTTTCTTACTAATCTGGCTGTGTCAAAATTAGAATTGCATAGATTCTGCTGAGCTTTTTCCTACTAATCCGTTTACATTCTAACTGTCCAAATTTGAGCTCAGTGTGACTGTTGATAACCATACTTTTATCATAGTTTTGCAACTTTTCTTTTCCCCCTTACGTTTTTATTACTGCCCTTTAAAATAATTTTTTAAATGTTGTGTAAAGTCACTTTAACCTTTATTTGGGTTACCAAAATGATATTTTTGTTGCCTACATCTCAGCCCCAGGTGGTACACTGGCAGATGACATGATGCGTACAGATGTCTGTGTATTTGCAGCACAAGAAGACCTAGAGACCATGCAAGCCTTTGCTCAGGTAGGAGCTTTCCTACTATAAACTCACAGGTTAAGTTGTTATACTAAGTCTAGTTCACACTGAATGAATTTCCAATTTTTGAGAAGTTGTAAAGAGGTTTGCACATAGTTTCCCAATGCCAAATTAGTATCAGTTTTTACTTTCAAAAAATATCAAACTCTTAAATAATGCATTAAGTATTAAATAATACTTAAATAAATGCATTTAAATACTTAAATAACACAATGATAAATTAATATAATAATAGTAGGAACTATGCTGTTCCTTTTCACTCTGGAATAATCCCTTCTTGCCTTCCCCCCAGTTTCCTCCTAAGTGTTATTTTTCTGGGTGGGATTATTCTGCATATAACTATTTTCATCTTTATTTTTGGAAGCATTTTGATCTAATGAATAGAGAGCTGAACCTTTGGGCTTAGGAAGAAGAGGACTTGGGTTCAAATACTGGCTGTGACCCCCAAGACAAGTCACAAAAAGTTAACTCTCAGTACTACAGGCAAACAGAGCAGCTGCTAACTATCTTAGTAGTAGAAGGAATTTGTTCATCAATTCTACTTGAGCCAATAAAATTTTAGCTGCAAATCCAATAATTGTTTTTAATCTCTTCCAATTCTGTGGTGCCATTAAAAACTAGTAGGTAGGGGACAAAAGACAGTATTCCTGTACGTGTTGGTATTTATAAAAATATGTATATACTAATCTAACTGATTTTCATCATAGGTATTCAACAAGTTAATCAGGCGATACAAATACCTTGAAAAGGGATTTGAGGATGAAGTTAAAAAGGTACAAGGAGCAGTTTTGATGTGAAAGTATTTTTTGTGACTCAGCAAGTATTTTAATACTTTCTTTCAGATAATGAAATTTCTTTTATATTTCAATTTATCCCTTCAGTGCTGAAATTCTTAGTTTTAGGGATCTTATTTGGTGTTTGAATTGTGTCAGAACTTGCAACTAGTTTAAGTTTTAAAAATTTATTAGTGAAGGAAGACAACCAACCAGGAAAAAAATTATTTGTTGTCTACATATGTGCTACTTAAGTATCAAATTTTTAATTATTTGTATCTCTTTTAAATATAATTTTGCTCTTGTTAAATGTTTCAAACTATGTAGAATTAAAAGAAAGGGAATGAAAGTCTGGGTAAGCTTTGGTTAAAAATTTTAATGAGAACCAATAGAACCTTGGAGACTCAAACTTAATACTTAATGGTACTGTAAGGAAAGTTCTTCAGACTTAGTCACAAATCTTACTATTGTGCATTTAACAAATAACCCCACCTCCATTTCAAATAATGTAATTGTACTATTTCTGGTTTTTAATACTTATCATTTATTCTTACAGCTGCTGCTATTCTTAAAGGGTTTTTCAGAGTCTGAGAGGAACAAACTGGCCATGTTGACTGGGGTTCTTCTGGCCAATGGGACACTTAATGCATCCATTCTTAACAGCCTTTATAATGAGAATTTGGTTAAAGAAGGTAATTTTATTTTTGTCAATTGTCTTTTCATTGACTCAAAATTTGGAGGTTTATGGGAGAGAAATAGATGTCAGCTAGTTTTAGGATTTTTATGTTTTTGAGTGAATTTTTAATAGTTTTCATGCTTTACTTGTTTCTGCTCTGTTGAAATCTTATGCTTTGACCTTTAGTTTAAGGAATAAGCTGTTTTTTAACAAAAAAAATTCTCTGATTCTTCAGGCGTTTCAGCGGCCTTTGCTGTAAAGCTGTTTAAATCATGGATAAA
Source organism: Sminthopsis crassicaudata (assembly GCF_048593235.1). Lineage (NCBI taxonomy): Eukaryota > Metazoa > Chordata > Mammalia > Dasyuromorphia > Dasyuridae > Sminthopsis > Sminthopsis crassicaudata. Next base: position 83,346,055 of record NC_133619.1, on the reverse strand, counting down.
TGAAAAAGATATCAATGCAGTAGCTGCTAGTCTTCGAAAAGTCAGCATGGACAACAGACTGATGGTATATGGATTTGTCCTTATTTTCGAATGAATAAAAATCAGCATGAAGTTGGTTTTTGTTGTTTTTGTTTGTTTTTTCTCTTATTAGTCTTAGGAAGCAAATTCAGAAAAACTAATAGCTCATCTGATATTTCATTTCAGGAACTTTTTCCTGCTAACAAACAAAGTGTTGAGCACTTCACAAAATATTTTACCGAAGCAGGTCTAAAAGAACTTTCTGAGTATGTTCGGAACCAGCAAACCATAGGAGCTCGAAAAGAGCTACAGAAAGAACTTCAAGAACAAATGTCACGTGGTGATCCATTTAAGGATGTAAGTTATCTTTTGAGTCATTCATTTTATTTTGCCTTCAGAAGGTTGTAGCTTTAATTTTGGTAGTTCTTGGTTTTTATAAATATATTTCTTCTAACTTTTTCTGCTTTTTTATACTCTTCTCCCCCCCCCCTTTTTTTTTTTTTTTTTTTTTTTAAAGAAATGTCCTACAAGCCCCTCTTACAATTTCACTCTTCTCTGCCAAGCATTCCATTTTCACTGGTAGAAGAATTCCTTGACAACATTAAGGAATTCTGCACTTTGTTCCATGATTGTATCTATCACTTCAGTAGTCAGCTACTATCCTTGTTATGATGATGATGATGATGAGTCCTTTTAGCTTAAGTAATTAAGAATTGAGTGAGTTTTAGTGTCTTTCTGAGGGCCAATGTGAACTTTACAATTCTAACAGAACATTTTTTTTGCGTTTTATTTTTATTTTTTTCCCTGTTAATATGTTTTTTTAAAAAAATTTTTTTTAATTTTTGAGTTCCAAATTCTCTTTCTCCCTTTTGTTGCCCCACCCCCGTGGAGAAGGCAAGCATTTTTATGGAGATTATACATGTGCAGTCATGTAAAATGTATTTCCATGTTAATCATGTTGTGAAAGAAAACACATGCAAGAGGGAAGAAAAGCAAAAAAAAAATTAGTATGTTCAATCTGCAGTCACACTTATTTTTTTGGAGATGGGATAGCATTTTTCATTATTCCTTTGGATCATCGTGTTGCTTAAAACAGCTAAGTCATTCAAAGTTGATCATACAATATTGCTATTACTAGAATCATAATAGAAAATGGATTATATGATTGGTATACTCATGGCTTTTCTACTTATTGTAATAAAACTTCAAATAACTTGACTCTGAAACTCTGAAGTTTCCTCCTAATATTTAGAGGTGTTGTCAATATTTGACAGGTGTTGGACTAAATGATCTTCTAACTTCAAAATTATATGGGGTGGGGTGAGAGAGAAAAACTGGCATTCGTCTGGAAAACAGAAAATCCTCATTGACTTAGATATGCAGCTTTAAGCTACAAATATGAAAGGGCCAGAACTGATTTCTCCTACTGAACTTAGGATACTTTTGCAGATAATTTTGTATGTCAAGGAGGAGATGAAGAAAAACAATATCCCAGAACAGATCGTTATAGGCATAGTCTGGTCAAGTGTAATGAGCACTGTGGAATGGAACAAAAAGGAGGAGCTGGTAGCAGAGCAAGCCATCAAGCATTTGAAGGTATTGACTTAAAACTTTTTTAAAGGCATTATTTTTTATGCCACTTTTTTGTAAGACATTTTCTCATTGGCTTAGATGACCTCACCCCTTCCAACTGAGTTTGTTTTGGAATTTGATTTAATTGTACCCTTCTCTCTTCCCCTCCCCCCCCCCCCAAAAAAAAAAAAGTTAAATGAACTGCTGTGGAAAAGGTTAGAACTTTTTTATTTGCACACTTATTGGGAATTATTAATGAAATATCTGGCAGTTGTTAATGTTTGAAATTGTATTATTTTAAGTTTACTTAGCATACTTTGAATATATGTAATTTTTCTTTTTTGGATTCTAGTACTGCAAAATGGCAAATTTATTTCTCTTGACTTTTTAAAAGTCACATAATCACTGAATTATAACTTAACAAGAAACTTATCATGGAATCTTTATGATAACTTTTCTCTCCTTTTAAAGCAATATAGCCCTCTACTTGCTGCCTTTACTACTCAAGGTCAGTCTGAGCTGACTCTGTTACTGAAGATTCAGGAGTACTGTTATGACAACATTCACTTCATGAAAGCCTTCCAGAAAATTGTGGTGCTTTTTTATAAAGGTAATTTAAGATTTTGTGAATTTATATGTCTGTCTGTCTGTGTGTGTGTGTGTGTGTGTGTGTGTATGGGGGGGGGATTTTGAACCCCATCTGAGTCAGGACTTAGGTTCAACTCTACCAGCTCAGCCATTTCTGCCCTCATGAAATTATACAAATGATTTCTCTCCTCCAGATTTGTTTCCTTCTCTGTTAATTGAGGGGAGTTCCAACTAGATAGATTGACTTTAACTCTAGAATCCTATAAATGAGATTGTACTCAAAAATTCACCTTTAACTTTCCCCCTCGCCATTCACATTGGCACCTTTTCTGCAATTTTAAAGAGTTTTAAAGTAATCCCAGGGCACTGAGGTTAAATGACCTTGTTTGGGGTCATATAGCAAACATGAGCCCAGAGGTCCTGCCCTGCCCCAGGTCTTGGCTACTTCTTGATTCTGTGATAAGAGTGTTTAAAAGTTTGTAAATATTTTGTTAAATCATAATTTGAATGAGAAACTCTATGAACTGCTTACTTGTGTACTAATGCTCTTTCCTTTAGAACTAAGTTCCCTATAAATTCTCAGGATCTGAGATTAAGAACTGAAAAGAGACCCTTAGAGATTATAAAATTGAACCTCCTGATTTCTCAGTCATAGATAGGTCTTACAACTAGAAATGGGGGGGAATCATTAGAGGATTGTCCAATGAAACCTGTACAGTAAGTCATTAAACATTTATGAAATAACTACTTTGTTGTGCCCAGTATTGCTTAGTGCTAAGAATACCAAGGGGGAGGAGGTGCAGAGGGCTGACATCTAGATGGTATAGTGGATAGAGCACTAATCCTGAAGTCAGGAGGACCAGAGTTTAAATAGGATTTCAGACACTGAGCAAGTCACTGAAACCTCATGACCCCAACCAACAAAAAACAAGGGCCTGTTAAATTTATGCCTTTATTGTTTGCATGATAAAATAACTACCACATGGTAGTTCATTGGGTAAATGAGCTTGGTGAACAAAGTTGGAACAGAAGGTTTTGCAAGGATCAACGCTGAAAAATTGCCCATGCATATATCTTGTAAATAGAAAGTTTTTTTTTTAATGTTTTAAAAGAATCAAAAAATATTCCCAAGAAATGGTCAAAATTAATGGTAAACACACTGAAAGAAAATTAGAAAAAGGGTAAAATGCTGACTTTGGAAGTATTCCTGGAAAATACAATAGGTTAGTTAAGAAGCAAAAAAAAAAAAAAAAAAAATCCAGGAAATTATTGCAAGGAAAAGATTTATGATCTATATAAATCGAGAACCTAAGACCAGTATTAAAAATTTGTAAGTCCTGAAAAACAAGCTAGTAGAATTGAATGTAAAATATTAGCACTACTACATCCAATACTTAATGTGCAACAAGAAAGTTATATTTACACACATATCTAGGTTATACTGTAACACATGTAAAATGTATGAGATTGCCTGTCCTCTAGGAGAGGGAGGGAGGGGGAAATCTGGAAAAATGAATACAAGGGATAATGTTACAAAAAAAAATTACTCATGCATATATACTGTCAAAAATGGATAATTATAAAATTAATAAAAAACATGCATGGATAATTTTCAATATTCACCCTTGCAAAACCTTTTGTTCCAAATTTTTCCCTCCTTTCCTCCCACCCTCTCCCTTGGATAACAAGTAATTCAATATCTGTTAAATATGTGCAATTCTTCTATACATATTTCCACAAATATGTTGTACAAGAAAAAGGAAAAGGAGAGTACAAAGCTATTATCTCACAGTAAATAGGTAATTAGCCTTAAGTGCTCTGCTGTCTGATGCAAGTACACCTTTTCAGAGGTTCAGTCCTCTATAGAAAGCAAGTTTGTTGTCTATGGCAGAACTTCTTGAATTTTTTTTCCACTCAATGCCTTTTTGCCCAAGAAGTTTTTATGATTTTAAGTATACAGGTATGTAACATTTACTAATTAAAATTATAATTTCATGACCCCCCCCCCATATTTAGTTTAAAAAAACACCACAATTTAAGAAGCCAGTGGAATTGAGAAAAATGAAAGAAAACAAAATAAAAAGCAAATAACAAAAGAAAGAAAGAAAACCAAGTTAGTATCTCTTGATTGTGGAAGATTTTTTTCTTTAAGATCAGAAGCAGAATTAGTCGAAACAGACTTGATTACAGGATCACCAGTTGAAGGTCCCCTTTGGAAGTAATTCAATCCAACAGCCCAGTGTTTTCATGCAACAACAGAAATTTGTCTAAATATTCCTATAATTCAGAAGATTAGGGTTTGCCTTTTATATCAAACCTAATCAGTAACAGATCTTTGTAGGGATTGAAAGTTAGCTAATGGAAATATGCTGCCTGAATTCAAATAAGGACCACTAAAAGGAAATCAGTCACAATTGTTCAGTTCTTTCAGTTTATGTCCTACTTTTGGGGACCCCATTGGGATTTTTTTTTTTGTCAGATATTGGAGCAGTTTGCCATTTACTTCTGAGCCTGAGGTAAAAATGGAAATGGATTAAGTGACTTGTCTAGAGTCACACAAGGGCACCACCTAGCTGTTGAGTCATTTTAGTACCATCATACCATCATCTGATCCTCTTTTCCTCCCTTCCCTCCCCCCATACACACACACATAGCCTGTTCTAATCATGTATAAAATTTTGTGCAGTAAAAATAACTTAGCTTTCTTAATTGTTGGCACTTGGAAGTAGATATCTTTCCCCGCCCTACCCCAGTTTTTATTCTTATAGAGATCTTTACTTGCAATTTGAACCCTGGAGTACAGTGAACTTAGAATTACTTAGCCTCCTATATTTAATGGCTAACAAGATAGTAAGATAAATGTCAATACACAAAAACCTGAAAATCCACAAAGAAAAAAGTGTTCAGGGTAACTGACTATAATTAATTTGGTCTCCTTTATAGCTGAAGTCCTGAGTGAAGAGCCCATTTTGAAGTGGTATAAAGATGCACATGTTGCAAAGGGGAAAAGTGTCTTTCTTGAGCAAATGAAAAAATTTGTAGAGTGGCTCAAGAATGCAGAAGAAGGTAAGTTAATCATCTCTAAGGCAATTTATTATTTCCAGTAAATTGTTATTAGCTAAAAAGTACCTGTTACTTTTTATAGATGTACAGAATGAAAATGTGTTTTTGCTTTGTTGTTGTTACACTGGCATGTCTCTGATGTGAATTTTTTTGACCTTTCCCCCCCCCAGAATCTGAGTCTGAAGCGGAAGAAGGCGACTGAATTGTGAAAAACTACAAGCTCAGTAAAGCAAACAGGAGTTGTAGATAAAATGTCATGTCTCATGTGTCCTTCTGGTTCTTACATCTTCCTACCTCCCTGTATCAAGCATGATATAAGGGCTTTCATGGCAAATTTATTTTAACTGTTTTCTATGGTTACTGAAAAATGTTGGGTTTAGTTTTTAAAACCATGTTTTAAGTAGCTACAGGAGCTATAGATTTGAATCTAATGTTGCATTAGTCTTTTCAGTTATCTTCTACCTCCTGTATTTTCTACTGTAATAATGTAATTTAAGGCCTTCCACAATGAACAGTTCATTTTATCCCTGGGTTTTCTATAAACAGTTTACAAGACATGATTTGGTTAAAAACAATTTGTTATGGAAATTCTGTTTGCAAATTAAACTGTACAAGTATCCAAAGTCAAAAGGCAAATGACTTGTGTGATAATTTGGTATGAAATGAAAAGGCAGCATTAAATGGTGTTCAGAGCCCCGTTCATCAGATGATAATCTCATACTACAACCTCAAGGGTTAATTTCTGAACATTGATTTTAAAGTAATTAGCTCACTTGTTAATATTACTGAAGAATATTTTTGTTGACACTTATTTTTTGGCATTTTAAAAGTTTAAGTAAAAAGGGTTTCCAAGTAGCTACAGCTAAAGTTTCTATTACCTTTGTTCCCTAGTTTCTCACTTGTAAGTGAAGGAATTGGTGAGAAGCAATTCAGAAAAATGAAGGCAGTACAAGTGACCAAGGGAGGTGAAAAGAAAAAACCGAAGATCTCTCCATTGTATACTTTTATGCATTCAGTGTTTTAGCCAGTAAAAGTAGGTGAGCATCTGTTGTGCCACCATCTCCAGGTCTACTTACAAATGTCTCATTAAAACAGCATTGTCATTTACGATTTCTTGCACTCTGGAGAACCTTAAGTTCTTACGATAGGAATCATTAAAGGGGAGTGCATGCGAGGAAGTAACAAATATTCTAAATTCAGCAAAATTGTTTAATATGTTAAGTGACCAGTGTATTATAGATTACAAAGATCCTTTTTGGGACTCCAAGCCTAACCTTGTCAAATCTGTCCTATTGGCGTAGAGTCACCCTGTTGTATTGAAATGCAATGATGTGATACCACTTGGCCATATTGGACTGTCTTCATTAATATATACAGGGATGACTTGAGCATTTGCCTAATATCTACCCCAGTTGCCATGTTCTTATTGCCACAAGCCAAAAAAGTTTCCTTTCCAGCTTTTCTTTTTATTCTGATGGCTTAACCTTTTTACTTTCTCTTTGCTGATAATTTGCCTTCTCACATAGCATAGCCATTAGAAGATGAGTAGGTAATTGTTGCCTCATTTTTGGCAGCTAAATTTTGTGGTAGGGAAAAATATTTAAAGTGACCATTATGAAATAAGGTGTTCTTAACTCTTCACCAAAGCTGGAAACTGTCACCAGGACGTCAGTGAAATATGCCCTATCTTAGCATGTGCCATTAAGAGCCAAGAATTTGGTGTTTAAAATTAAAGATACACCTTGAAGAAATGAAGTGTAATATAATTTGAAAGTATAATAGCCTTATAAGGAAGAGCATTATAACTGATAGTCTTGTGAGTGGAGTGTATGTTAAAAGTTTTCATACATAGATATTATGTATCTAATAGGTTTCTACTGTAGTGATCTGCTTCCTTTGTAATTTGTAGTCCTAAAGACTTTTTTAAAAAATAAAGGCCATCCTTAAACTTAGGTTTAATAGATCCGTTTTTGTTCAGTTGGAACTTGAAAAACATCCATGCCTAAATGACTGGCATTGTATAACACATTGAAACTGTCATTGCAATTCGTAACTAATGTAAATGCTAACTTTCATCTGAGTATGTCCCAAAGTACCTAGAGGACTGATCTATGTGAGCTAGAATAACTTACCGCCACAGTGAAATTGCATGTAACTACAATACAATCAAAACTACTTAAAATTATTTAGTTGCATACTGTGTACATTTAAAAAGGGGGTATGTGTGTATGAGTGGGAATGACTTTCCAAGCTGTCTCTTCCCTGATCACAGAAGTACTACTAATGGCATAGTAAGGGATTCATTAAAGTTATTATAATATATGGACCATTTCCAAAGCCAATGAGTTTAAATGATGATTTAGCTAGACAACTCCTTTAGTACTAGAGCTTTGTACCAGGTGCCAAGATTCAATATAAGTGGTTTTTATGACAATACAAAGGAATGAAATGAGGGGTTTGCCTGCTATGGCAATCAAGGAATACAGCAGCTAACCCCACATCTCAAACCATCCCTAATAGAATGGCAAATAATACTGTACTTTTAAAGATGTTTCAATTGCCTTTTTTTTTTTTTTTAAAGTTGTCAATGTGTTTCCTAATTGCTAATATTAAGATTAAAATTTCAACTCTGCTAAAGATATTTAAAATACTTGAGCTGAGTCTGGGATTAAGTATTATGAGAAAATGTCTTCAATGCCAACATTTTCCATGTCTGATTTATCCAAAATTGAAAGGCAAATTAGCTCCAGAACTTTGGGGGGGGGTGTTTTAAGAGATTAATCAAGTATTTAGGTGGGTGGAAAATACTCAAATGAAGTAGCTTAAGGGACTAATTTCTTAATTCAGTTAGTTTTCATATGGGCTTCGCCTCCTCTGGTTTGTAAAGATTTTTTTCATGAACTTAGCTTTCATACTTTCAAATTCTCTTCATCAAAGCTTTGTGAGGCAATGGAAATAGAAATGTTTAAGCAAATTCTGGTCCTAGTTCTCTAAAACAGCTATTATGAATTTCATAGTGAGCATCCTTTATTGATGAAAGTAAAATAGAATTATGGCTGTGGTTGCTTTTGGAGAAAAGGATTGAAATTTGAGAAACCAATCTTTTAAGTATAAATTTCTCAGCTAGATACCCGAATATAGGATGTGCATCTGTTGATTATTTGCTTGGATACAAGCAATTTCAGCTTTTTATATAAGGGGATAATTTGCTATTTTTCTTGCCCACTGTAAAAATTAAAAGTCCAATTCTGATCTGGATTATACATATATATATTTCATAGCTACATGTCCACCCATTACAATTTCAGATTAATCTTTTCCTTGTGTATGTCCACATGGACTTAACTTAATATACTACTATCAACTAGTAGTTGTGTTAAACTAGTATGAATACTTTGGAGTTGAATTTCATTGAAATTTATATAATAGAAATCCAAGATTACTAAGTTTTGGATACAAAATTATTCCTTCATAAAATAACAGCTGCCAAGAGCTATTGAACAAGTTTTAAAGTGATTTCAAATCCAATAGTAAGTATATTATACTGTTGGTTAAGCAATACAGAGAGATTTCTGGTACACAGCCACTTTTGTACCTTTGACCGAATTCCTTCCTTTTTGCCTTTTCTTAAACTCGTGGACTTGACCACCTAGCATAACTCTAACAGTGTCACTATTTATATGCCACCCTATTAAGAGTGCAACTTTTATGGAACCAAAAGGTTTGTTCAATTAGAGATATTACAAGGTGAAACCAGAGATATATGCTAAAATACCATCTAACTAAAATAACTTACTTTTTTCATAAGGTTTTGTCTAGGAATTTATTAATAACATGCGTTAGTGTGATAAAAATAAGGAATATTGTTTTTGCTTAGTGTTGCTTAAAAGTTGTTGTTTTTTTTTAATTCTTTAACTTGTAGGCATCAAATTAATCGCTGGGGAGTTAGCATCTATATTAAGTGATTATTTTATATTACACTTTGTAGCTGCAACTATAGCACACTTGTCCTACCACTTATATGTAAAGCCACCAATATTATATGCTTCTAACTATCCTTTTTTTCCTAGGTTATCTGTACCAAAGGTTCAGCCTTTTTTTTTGGGGGGGGGGAGCACAAAATGTGTACAGATGGTTCATTTCAAAAGAACTGTTAATCCATGTTGTAAACTATTTTAAACACTGCATTGAGATTTTTTTCCCCAGTTAGGTAATCTGGCTAGGTCACTCCTAATAAACATCTGAAGTGTAGGTTTGAGTGGAAATGGTGGGCCAAAAAAATTCGCTTTCTTCCCAAGGATTTAATAGCTTATTAGGAGTTCAGATTCTGGGATTAAATCTTAAACAACATACACACACACACACATACACACATAGTGAATTTGGGGCTCTTGCCAGGTGATCTCATAACTATTGGGCACTATCTAAAATCAAGTCGTTCATTTGTAAAGTATGACAATTTCAGAGTGTCTGAGAAAAACTAGCCAGGAGCCAAGCAATGCTGGTGCTTATATTAATGGCAGAAATAGCTTGTACTAGTTAATTTTCATTTTTGTGCTACCAGACCCTAAAGCTCCTTTAAAAGTTGTATTTACCTACAGGTAAATAAACCTTGGCAGGAAAAACCAAAGCAGCCATTTTTTGACTTGTCCTCAATAGTCTTTAAATGTCGGAAAAACTTTGTGCTATCCTACCTGATTTCTCTAGCATTTTAAGGTTTAAATATCTTGTAAACATGGACACAGCAGTAATGTTCCAAATAGGAGGAATATAAAAGACAACATTTGAATGATGAGTGGAGAAGACTGGCAAACTAGCTAGCTCTTGGCACTCTGGAACATGTCCACAACCTCACTACAGCCATCCAACCCAGTAACTGTACTGATGCCTATTACTGTGTATAACTGTGAAACTTGCTTCTTGTCTGTATCCTTAAAATTGAAATAAAATTTAATGAGAATCTTTGTTAATGTAAAAAGAACATTGATGACTGCTCCATGTCTGATGTAGAATAGCGATTATTTCCTGACAATTTTGCATCTGCATTCACAAAGCATTTTAATTTATTTCTAACATATCCTAGCCAACGTGTAGATGTGTTTTAACCTTAGCCAATGTCTTACTTAAAATATGAACTTGAAAATATGAGAAAAAACATGTTTACATCAGTCAACCAGTTAGTAAATTAGTGGACAAGAAATCAACACTAGGACATCTCCAATAACCCCTACAGATGACTTGTAGCATTTTAGGGATGAGGAAAAGGCACAAATCATCAATACCCTTGTCTGCAAAGTAAAAAGTGCTAAGTTCTACCATAAATTTGTCCAGATCCTCTGATGTGTGGAGTATAAAACTTCAATTTGTTTTAAATCTCTCTAGTACTTAAAGCTAGTGGTCAAACATGGGCAATTTTGAATTCTACTTATGCCTTCAACAATTTACTGAAACATCCCTCTTCCTCTGCTGTGAGTAGTCAGCACTAAATCCGTTAGCAGTTTATGCCCTAAGAATAAGATAACTGAAGGTGAAATTGAGTTTATAAGAAGGGATATGAAGTCAAAGTTGCTAGTAGTCTAGGAGACTTGGAGAGACCTTCCCGCCTATGTTTGAGAGTAAATTCATTCCTGTGAAGAGCACGGCTTATCAGTTTGCCCAAAATAAGACCAGGAACAAGTTATGATGCTCTTCAGTTTTATTTCCCCCCCACCCCCAACTTCTTCCTCCAAAGTAAAAAACTTGCCCATATGGTCATTTTAACCTCCTCAATGTTTATACTTCAGAGCGCTATTTTAGACCTTTGTTCTAAAAAGGCATTGCTAACAAGAGCATTTTTTTTTTTTTAAAAGATCTGGTGTTTGGAAGGTCTCCAAGAGGCTCACTTCTAGGTGAAGCATAATGCCCAATTGAAAAATTACAGGGAGAGCACTCAGATATAGATATTTCTGATGGAACAGAAGAGGAAGAACACTACTGTCCATAATGAATGAAGCCAAAAGATTGCCCTTCTGATCTCCCTAGGAATTGCTCACATTAACTCCATTCTTTTAACAGGCTGACTGAAACTTCTGATGTAGCTTCCCACTAGAAGGAGAGTGGTTAAACAAGTGCACCCATAACTTTCAATGTAGATTTTCACACACTATATATAATATAAACACTTTTGGGTAATCCAAATAGACACCATTCAGTTCTATTTAATTCTATGGGTCAGTTGCATGCAAAAACAGAATAGAAATGTCAAATGAGGGAAGGAAATGAATCCACATTAGAGCTTAGCCACATAAGACTGAGAAGGGCCATGTTGTCCTGATATGAGCCTGCCTTAATGGAGTTCACTCACCCTAGTCTCAATTATAACTGCTTCACCTCACCATTTGTTCAGTTCTATTTCTTTTCATCTTATTCTTGAGAATACTAACCAAATCAGCACTACCACTGTTGCTGAAAAGGACAAGTCCTTTGGTTCCTCTTATTTAACCAAGAACCTTTCCCCTGGCAACTACTGTTTTAAAATGTGTAACTCCAAAGCTTAACATCTTTTCGCAGTATTTTTTTTTTTCATTCAATTAAAATTTAGTATTACTAAACTTTTACTTAGCTCTGATGGAACTTCCAACTCATTGCTGGGGCAACCAAAAATCTAAAATGGCTCACACCAACCTTCCAAAAAACTTTTTCAAAGACTTCCTCATATCATTGTATATACTTCAACAATACTATATAATTCTGATGGATGTGGCCATTTTCAACAATGAGATGAATCAAATCAGTTCCAATAGAGCAGTAATGAACTGAACCAGTTACACCCAGCTGAAAGAACTCTTTTGAGAGATGAACCACTACATAGAATTCCCAATCCCTCTATTTTTGTTCCCCTGTGTAAAGGGCTAGAACTAAGCAGATGTATTTAACCTAGATGCAAGATAATCTAGCATTTGAGACTAATCACCATAGACAATTCTCTATTAATGTGTTTGGAAATTGACCCTCCCTAACTATTCTGTGCTGGCTCCATGGGTGGGTGTGGACAAAGAAGGGGAAGTGAGATCAGTGGGTGTAGGACTAGCAGATGGTTCTCTTGGTGGTAGAGAGAGGAAGGTGTGGAGATTGTTAGATCTAATCCCCTAAGGGGGGCCCCCAAAAGACCAGGAATAAAAACTTTTGCTTATCCTAACTCCTGCTGATTCTAAGATATCCAGGGTCACAACCCGCCAGAATTTTGGATTTCCTTTACAGGTACACTATTTCAAAGTCCAATTCTTTTTCAGCAAAACAACTGTTTGGACATGTATACATTTATTTTATTTAATTTATACTTTAACATATTTTAACATATTTAACATGTATTGGTCAACCTGCCATCTTGGGAGGGAGGGAGGGGATGGAAAAATTAGAACAATTAGAACAAAAAAAGGTTTGGCAATTGTCATTGTTGTAAAATTACCCATGCATACATCTGGTAAATTAAAAAAAAAAAAAAAAAAAAAGGAAAGGCTTCCTCAGCTTCTCTTTCCCAGATTTAAAAGATGACAAATGATTTCAGTTGAGTTTTGGTTCAGAAATGGATAGGTAGGGAGGAATGGCAGTTTGAAAACCACAAAATTATGATTGCAGGTATTTTCATAAAACATTCATATGGTTCAGCAATTTTCAAATTGACTGGAGGAAAATTGTTCAGCAATAACAGAGCCAAACTACTCAGACCCATTATTTTACCAAATTTGTCATTAAATTGTCCTTTTGAAGACTGCAGAGAAGAGGCAGGGAACCAGGGACAATTTGTTCAATTCTGATGGACATTACTTTTCAACAAGATAATTCAGGCCAGTTCCAATGATCTTGTGGAGAGCCATCTACACCCAGAGAGGGCTGTGGAAAACTGAGCATGGATCAACATAGCATTTTCACTTATTGTTGGTTGCTTGAATTACTTTTTTGATCTAATTTTTCTTGTGCAGCAAAATAATTGCATAAATATGCCTATACTGTATTTGCATAATTTTTACCCCCACTATTGGATTGTCACTACAGGAGGGGGTAGGGCAATGTTGAAAATTTATCCATGCATGTTTTGAAAATAAATAAATCTTCAAAAAAATTAAATCCTTAGTTTTGTATTCTACTTCTGACAAGTTCACAAAATGACAACTTACCTAATCTTGTTAGCTAACATACTAAAAACCAATTAAATGCATCCAATTTAATGTATTTTTCAAAAAGCCTTATTTTTCTACCAAAAATGCCCAGATTTTTATTTATAGGTATTTAATGTTTTCTATTCTGACTTCATCAAATGAAAAGTCAAAATAGAATTTACCCATTGTGGTATATGAAGGTTATGGAATATTATTGCTCTTTAAGAAATGACCAGCAGGAGGAATACAGAGAGGCTTGGAGAGACTTAAATCAACTGATGCTGAGTGAAATGAGCAGAACCAGAAGATCACTGTACACTTCAACAACAATACTGTATGAAGATGTATTCTGATGGAAGTGGAAATCTTGAACATAAAGAAGATCCAACTCACTTCCAGTTGATCAATGATGGACAGAGGTAGCTACACCCAGAGAAGAAACACTGAGAAGTGAATGTAAATTGTTAGCACTAATATCTGTCTGCCCAGGTTACATGTACCTTCGGATTCTAATGTTTATTGTGCAACAAGAAAATGATATTCACAAACATGTATTGTACCTAGACTATATTGTAACACATGTAAAATGTATGGGATTGCCTGTCATCGGGGGGAGGGAATAGAAGGAGGGGGGGATAATTTGGAAAAATGAATACTCTGTTCCTTTCCAGAAAAGTGAAGAGAATGGAGGTGGTTATTGCTCCAAAGTGAAATCATGATCTGGCCCTGAGCATCTGCTTCAATTAAAAGTACACCACCAAAAATTAAAAATGTATCACACTAATGCTTAATATTGTAATAAAAACCTTAATCTTAAACCCCTTATTAACCGAATTTGTCTTAACTAAATCACAAATAGGGAAGAATCCAATTAAGTTATATTGATAGCAACAATGTACTAACCTGGTGTGTGTGTGTGTGTGTCTCTATGTGTATACATATAATTAAAATGCTGCTGGTGATGTTTGAAGGAGGAGGAACAATCTTTTTATGGAAGATCAAAGAGAATAACAACAAATGGCAGCATGGATCCTGCCATCCACATCCAGAGAGTGGGGGAAAGAGGAAGAAAAATTTGCAACAAGATTGTGCAAAGGTGGATGTTGAAAGTATCCACATATATTTAGAAAAATAAAAACTATTAGAAAACATTTTAAAATCTCCACTAAACTACAAAGAAATTCCAATTTGAAATTGTACTGTACTTGTTAATATGTGAACACCTTTAAAATTACTGCTTAGTAATAATATTAGCAAGCATTTAAAAAGGTTTTCATAAAATTTATTTAGATACTCAACAATAAACCAAAATGTTCAAACAAAATAAACATGGCAGTGATACAAAAATTCAGAATTTTACAAAGCTAACTGTACAAAATAATTTAATACTTAAAAATTACTTTGACTGACACAGTCTATATAATCTCCTTTGGAGAGCTGTACAAACATTAAGATTCCACACAGATCACATATTTTCTTTCTTCAGTGAAAAAAAGAAAGGATGTTTCAAGGCTTCTTTAAGAGTAATTCTTTTAGTTGGATCATACTCTAACATTTTCTGGATGAGGTCAAAGAGAAGCTCATGGTCAGCATCTTGAGAATGCATAAATTCCTGAAACCACATGAAGAAATCAATACAGTTAAGATCTTCCAACCTTTTCAAATTAATTTTTAGTTTACTTTATTTGCCTCCTTTCTCAAACAACCTCTTACCTTTAATGGTTTACAACGCCGTTGAACATATCTACCAGCAGAACTGTGCTCATCCCAATCTAATTGGTAATGACGGAAATATTTTTGTATCCTAAATAAAAGTAGAGTTTTCATTGAGTTCATCTTTGACAAAACGCCACACCACCATTGTGGAACTTAATTTAAGCACACACACAATAACAATAATAATCTTTCAAAAAATCTAACAAGCCACAAAAACTATTGGAATGGGGAGAAGTTGGAAAGGTATCAGAATGGTGTCAAACTTATTATTTCTCATGATCTGATTGAATCTCAAAAGTAGTAACCCACAATCCACTCTAAAGCATATATTTTGAATTACAAACTTCCCTGAATAAGCCAAATAAATCAATTTGGTACTGGTTTTATCATTACTAATAATAGCAGCTTTAAAGTCTGTCAGATGAATGACAAATTTTATCTAATGTATGGATAAGAAACTGAAGCACATGTTAAATTACCTGCCTAGACATGTAAGATATGAATCCTGTTACACATACCTGGTTTTCTGAATCATGTGTTTTGGTAAAGGTCCTAAAATCCTTTCCATCATTGCCAAATGTTCCTTACTGTCATGAGTCTGAAATGATAACAAACACCTTTGATATGAGAAGACTTGAATGAAGAGTAAAAGTTCATATGATTACGTGTGTTAATAATATAAACTATCTGGGGCAGCTAGGTGGTGCAGTGGATAGAACACCAGCCTTGAAATCAGGAGGACCTGAGTTCAAATCTGATCTCCAACACTTAACACACTTCCTAGCTGTGTGATGACCCGGGGAAAATCACATTAAAAAAAAAACAAAAAAAAAACCTATCATCCCAAAGAGATCTATATATTGTCAATCAGAATCAAACAATTTTACTTGCTTGCAAAGTGACAATATTTAAAATCAAATTTAACTCCATGGTACATTAACAATATCCCATACATCAGAATTCTGGTCCACAAGAAAATTGCTAAGATATAGCATCAAAGATGCAACATAAAGAAACAATGCACAAATTATGGGTGACTATATGTACAATAAATGAATCTCTAAAGCCAGACAAGGTCAGGGTGACCTATTATATAGTTTGTGGGCAGATGGAAGGAAGTCACTAAATTGGAAAACTATCAAAAACTACCCAGACATGTTATATACATTTCATGTCCATTTTAGTTTAGGGATTCATTCTGATGTATTTATCCATAACAGTTTTTAAATGGCTAAGATATTTCGGTAATGACCCACCTACTTATTAAGTTGTAAAAAATTGATCAGCAGCCCTGAAGTAGGATCCATACATTCAAGTTTTATGTTACACGGGCTTTTAATTTTAAAATTTGACTACTGCATTTTTGGTCTTTTAAAAAAGCTGGTTAAAATAAAGATTTTTAATTGCTTACTTTACTTATATTAAAAATATCTACTTGCAATATCTAAAGTATGCCCCCCAAATGGCTTTAAATACTGCAAATGTTCAGATGTATAAAAAACTCCAGGTCTCTCTGCCTAACCTATTATAAACTTACAAATGTGTCTATTTCTTTAACAGAAGATTTTAAACTAGTTCTTAAATTGTTAGCCTTCATTTACCAAGAATGAGAGTCAGGAACTAGTACAAATGGTTTAAAATACAGAAAAAGATATGCAAATTGACATCACCAAGATTCAATGGGTTAAAAAAAAAAAAAAACCTATAATGACTTACAGGAAATATTGTGAATCCCAGGTAATACTCAATGAGAATACATCCTATACTCCAAACATCACACGGCTGAGCCCATCCTAGAGCTGCAAAACAAAGTTATTTGAATCACCAAGGCAATTTAAGGTCAACCAGAAAATAAATTTAAAATGGAAAAAAGAATGAGATTTATAAAAGGTTTAAAGAACCCATTACTACAGTGGCAGATGTTATACAGGTATGCATAAAAAGGACAACTCATGAGATTAACATTTAAGATGTTTAAAAACTATATTTTACTCTAATTGTAAAAATGATCAAAATTTCCCAGAACACATTAAAGACTAACCTAAAATTACTTCAGGTGCTCTATAATGTCTTGTAGAAACCAAGGTACTGTGGTGTTCATCATCATATGTTGCACTTCCAAAGTCAACAACTTTAATATCTGGATTTTTTACTGTACGTTCATCACGTCTCTGGATTAAAGAAAAAAAAAAAAAACACAAACATTTTAAAAATATGTCTTTTTGTGTATGTGCATGCATGTGAAGAGTAGATATTAAAAATTCATTTTAGAATATTCACATACAAATGGAAACTTACCATTTTAGGATTATACTCTTCTGTGTAGTCTGACTGCACAAACAAAATATTTTCAGGCTTCAGATCAGTATGAGTTAATTTATTGCTGTGCAAAACTAAGAAGAAAAGAAAAGTTTGCTTCAAAGTTGGCCCTTTTTTTTTTTTAACAAGTTTCAACAAATAAAGCAAGCAAAAACTTTCTACCACTTACAGTTAACAGATTTGCATATTTGATATGCCATTTTCCTGATGTGGTCCATTCGAAATGGCAAAAAGCTGTTTTCTTTAATAAAGTCGTAAGTGCTAAGTCCCAGAAGTTCAAACACAATGCAAACATGACCAAGATGCTCAAACCATTCCAACATCTGAACACAGCGACTAAAACAGAATAAGATATATTACAAAAATGTCAGCAACTTTCTTTGCTTAATAAACAAATGACCTCACATTTTAAACTGGATACTTACAATGTGCTATTAGGATCTGTTGAGTTGATGTGTTCCAAAACTTGTATTTCTGAATGAGCTGCTTCAGAATATCTATCCACATTTTTCACTATTTTTACTGCTACACGTCTACCCCCCCTGGGGGAAAAAAAAAATTTTAAAGTTACTCAATTTATTCTTTAAAGTACTGTTGTCTATTATTTCTAAAGCCTATTTAGCCTATTTAGGCTATTTCTCAGACAACTTTCATATCTGGCTTCATGTGAAGCAATACTACCATATCCATGTTAAATCTTCCCATTGCATTCCCAAATTTAAATTAATCACCAATTTTGGTAGACATACTAATCAAAGGCTGTGTTTACCTCTTATCTACAGAGCAAAACCCCGTAATTTCACATAATCACAATCAGGTACATACCATAACATACTAGAAAAATTCTCTCAGCTCAGTGAGCTTGTCCACTTAAGATGTTCTACTCTACACCTACTCCATTAGCCCTCTTCTCATTTACACTTTTCTGATTCCACAGTCAATTACTGTCACTGGAGCCAACACCCTTCTTTCAGACCTTTCCCTCAATATCTTCTTTAGTAGGAATAGATCACCAAATCCATTAATTCTTCCAACATTTCTCCTTTTAAAAGCTAACAGGAAACCCCCATCCTTTTTCTCCTTTCCTCTGATCCTTATATGCCCCCCCCCCTCTCCCCCAGGCTGGGGTTAAGTGACTTGCCCAGGGTCACACAGCTAGGAAGTGTTAAATGTCTGAGATCAGATTTGAACTCAAGTCCTCCTGAATTCAGGGCTGGTGCTCTATCCATTGCGCCACATAGCTGCCCCCTCTTTATATGCTTTAACTAAATTCCCGCCCACTTTCAGAGACAACATAGTATAGAATAAAGTATCAAAACAGGCAGGAAAGAATGCCCTATGACCATGTGCCAAGTTGTTAATTATAATCATTCTGCTTCGCCAAACCATCAGGTTATATACATAAATTGTTAAGAACAGCCCAACCCAATATACTGGGGCAGCCAATGGTACATTGTGCCTGAAGTCAGAAAACCTGAGTTCAAATTTGTCCTCAGATACTTACCAGGGCATGTGACCTTATCCAAGTCATTTAGCCTCTATTCCTCAGTTTTCTAATCTGTTAAATGGTACTAATAGCTACTCAGTTGTTAGTTCCTATCACTTTTTAAGTGCTATATAAAATATTAACTATTGTAGTATCCTTTTATCTACTGCAAACTAAATTCAGGTAGAAACCAAATTTGCCATTTACCCTTATTGCTCACATTACAATGGGGGGTCATTTATTCTTAAAATTTTCCTTTATAATTTGTTCTCACTTGCCTACTGATGACCATTTCATATAGCTGACCCCTATTATTCTGTAAACTCACTTTTCCCTTGTGTTTTATGATAAATTTTGTGAATTCCCTTTCAATACTGACTTCACTGCAACCCACTATTCTCCTCTAATACCCAGGTTTTCTTAGAAAGGTACCACTTTCTAATTCCTATTGCTGCCTCAAATTCATTTTTAATCCTGGGATATCATTTTAAGCTTTAAATCCTTATTTTTAGTCAATCCTGTATATCTTTCCCAAGGCAAATATTCTTAACACCTTTCTCATGTATATTCCCTTAATAAGAAAATATTGGCAGCACTTACACCATCAACAAATTTTTGACGTTCTCTATTACTTCCCAACAAATTTGGACCTTTTTCTCCCCTTCAAGCCAGTTTCTATGCTGTCTCATTCTTTCTCCTCCACTTCATGCTATCACTTTAGAATACCTTTTTTCTTGTCTACTTTTCCAAATGCTAGCTGTCCTATTTCCTGATGCCCTCCTTAACTCTTAGGGACTTTACATTTAATACCATTTAAGTTGTTTTGTGTATAGCAGCCCAGTAAGATAATAAGCTTCTTCAGAGAAAAAAGCATATCCTAACACAATACCAGAAATATTATACTACCCCCAATTTAACAAAAAATATGTGGTGATTAAGAAGCCTAGTTTTTGTTCTTTTTAAATCCCTAAGTCCTCTAAAATGGTAGATACTATTACAATTTGTTTTATTTATGAATTATATTTCCTTTCTGGACAAAGAAAAACGTATTTGTCTTTGAAAAATACTTGGGCTTCATACAAGTCATTTTTTTTCATGCTATGAAAGAACTCAATTTGTCTTATTATACATCCATTTTTTAGCTATACTCTAATTATACTCTAAACAAATATGTTGGTATGAAGACTTTAGCATGAACTGAAATATGCTATTTATATAATGAAATCTCACTATATCAGAGTTAAATTCTTATGTGACATTTTAACAATATCCATCATTCTATTACAACTATATGTTCTATGTCCTTGTAAATAAGGTCGTCCACTTCATTGCTTTGGGTTCAATTCCTGTTTAAATGGGGATGAGAAACAAATGGAAGATTCATTTACAAGTTTCTGTAGTAATGTTTGATTTTGGGAGCAGCTAGGTGGCACAGTGGATAGAGCACCAGCCTTGAATTCAGGAGGCCCCAGGTCAAATCTGGTCTCAAGACACTTGACACTTCCTAGCTGTGTGACCCTGGGCAAGTCATTTAACCTCAGCCTCAGAAATAGAGGGGGAAAAAAAAGTAATGTTTGATTTGTATTAATAAAAGGCTTCAGAAAACAGCAATGCAAAAGTTATAGCTTAGATGTAAACAAGTATTTCTAGCAATGAGCACTCCTTAAAAAGTGATATGTGCTATATTTTATTAGTAGATTCTCCTCACTAAAGGTCTTTAAGACTGCTTGTTGAGTTTGTTAAAAATTTTTTGCTCAAATAAGGGTTGGATTAGATAAGCCTTCAAATCTCTTCCAACTCAGATCCTGTAATTAAAATACAGGTGTTTATATTTTCTATATGATAATCTTACTGGCTAAAAATCTATCAACTGACAGTTTGTAGAACCACTGAGAAGTTACTGGTTATTTTCTTAATTGGCACAAATAAACCATGGTACATGGCTATACAGACTTGGCTAAAATATTTATTTGAACATGATACAATTCATTTTTGTTGAAATAGGCCCTCATACCTCACATCTCCTTTATATTTAGAAAGCTGTAGTAATTTCAGTTTTTCCCCCGTCCTTGGAAGTGTTACACAAATACATATATACACATGTATTAAAAGGGTAAAGACGGTCAGTAATTTCAAACATTAATTCCATCAATAAGAAATGTATTGTCTAGGTTACAAATAATAAAGTTGATAATCTACAAACCACCAGTAGTAAAAATCTAAGTCTTCAAAAACTTTTAAGAGTCAATAAGCCAAGTTAAAATTCTTCAAATTCTTGACAGCAATGTAACTGTGGGTAAAATATTACTTTCATGTTGAAAGAGGAGTAATATTTTATCATACTTACTACTAAATAATAAAAGGTTGCGCTTTGTGGGGAAAACTTAAAATTTTCATAAATTCAAGCTTTGGTATAAAAAGATACCGCTAGTGTGACTGTATTCCAAAGTATCATGAAAATATCCTATTGTTCTTCTCTATTAAGAGCACAACATGGATATATGAATTTAGACATTTAATTAAGGCACAACGGGGAAAAAAAACCAGGCCAAATACTTACGCTTTATGATCGATGCATTCCACAACTTTTCCAAAAGCTCCTTCTCCTAAAGTATCAACAATTTCATCTAAAAAAGAGAAATAAATCTTATTCATACAAGAAATGGTAGCATTTTACTTACTGTATATGAATGATAAATTCTATTAATGTAGATTGCCCTAGATACTACGTATTACTAGACATTCATTTTATTGGATAACACATCAAAACAATTAGTTTTTAACTATCTTTTGGCATTCTGAAGTTAACTAACATTACTATCTTGGAAGTGCTGAATAGCAAGCATTTAATTTTCTAAAGAAAGCAAAAAACAGTCCCCCCACCAAAAGAATACAAAAGGAAAAAAAGGAGAAAGAAAAGACTTTCACATCCCTGACATCTTAGTCTAAACAGATTATGCTATCTGAAAAGTTAATAAGTGTTGAAAAATATTCTATACATCTTGCACTTAGTACGTCTCCACTCTGACAGATCAGGTGACCCTCCTCATCATCCTCTACACTCCTGGATCTTTTCCTTCGGTGACTCTTCTGGAAACGTCAAGTGGGCCGCACCAAGATCGTCCAGCCAATCAATAAACCCGAGTGAATTCAGGGCAGAATACGAAATTCATTCAGCGGGGAGATATTCAGGCATTCAGATACACGCCAGGCCACAAACGGTTGGCAGGAGCAATTTCAAATTCAGTCCCCAGAAATTCACAGGGCACATAGTTTATGTTAACAGGAGAAAAACATGGCAAGGAACAGATTTTCAGATAAGATACTTTAAAGTGGCAAGGCAACAAAACATAATACAATCTTTTTTTCCTTTAAAAAAAAAAAATTAATTGATGTACTGAAATGTAATTTAAGTATCTAGTGTCCTTAAATTAATGTTGTAAAATTCCAGGACAATGATTTGCTTGTCTGACAAAAGTAGCCATTGTGGCTAAGATAACTTTCCTAGTTAATTTTAAAGAATGTTTAACAGTTAAACTAATAAAATGTATTAATAATTCCTGAAGGAATTGCTTTAAAAAAAAAAAAAAGCATAAAATATGCTGATAACTTGTAATTCTTAATTTAAACATGTCAGCTGTTCATAAATTAAAATACTAAAACAGCTTTATATAGGAAAAAAAAAAAAAAAAAAAGACCAGACAGCATGCCCTGCTAAATACACAACAGGCATCTCTATCTGATACTCAAACTGCAGTCAGCATTTGTTTATTAGATCTGATAACTATCTGAATAGACAAAGCTATGCATAAACTTAAATTTTCCCATCTATATTTACAATTAAATGGTCAAATTACTACATAACTTTGAATAAATGAATTTCCTGAAAGTGTCAAAACTATTTGTAGTATATATCTTTAAATTAGCTGTATAAAACTATCTTAAAATTGAGCTGCCTGTTATATCTGATATTAATTTGAAGGACAATCACTAATTACCATAAGAAATCTGCTAAACAAATGCTAACTACAAAAACTAAACTATTAATATGCATTTTCAGGAATCTCCCATCCAAGGCCATTAAAAAAAAAAAGTTTAAGCAGGTTAAAAATTGATACTGCTTCATCTATAATATAACTGTCCCAAATTGTCAAATATGAATCCAAGTTTTCCTGCTTAGAAGAGAAGTTAAATTTCCAAAATAGTGAAAAATTGCTCATACCACATGTGAGCGATGAGTACTGCGATGACTCTTGTGTTTTCTTTTATGACTTCTTCCACTTCTACCAGAGGACTTGCTGCTGTGATTGTAATAACCACTTTCTTGTTCTCTATGGTGATATCCACTTTCATATCCTTGACAGTAGTCATTTCTATATTCATCAATGTAGCGTCGATTACGATAATCTCTCTCATTTATACATCTGGCTTCCAAATAATGGCTAGAAAGAAATCAAAGAATTCACTCAGCAACTTTTGAACTACTTTGAAACTTTTCAAAAAACGTCTTAACAGTGTAACATTACTTCTTTACCGATCATAAATTTTCGAGTGATTGTGCTTGCAGCGCTTGTTCTCCCGGGAACTGCTATGAGATCTCTTCCTTCGCTTATGACCACTGACACTGCTACTCCATTTTCTGTGATCCCAACTGTCTTTTTCAAACCAATCAGGGCAATCTGTTCTCTTTGAATGTCGCATCTATCCAAAAAAAATATAAAAAATTTCCTCATAATGACAAAATTGTACAACTGGAGGAATAATTTATATTTTTATTACTGTTGAAAAAATATTGATATGGCTGCTTTAAAAATTCCAAATGACCAGAACAATGCTAACCACAAAAATATTCAATCCAAATCTAAGTGACGACCCTCATAATAATAATTTGTATAAGTTACCTAACAGTCACAAAAAAATCTTTCTAAACAAGAAGGCCTCTTCTTAATGCCAGAATTTAGTTGGCCAGAAAATGTGTTATGTTCCAAGCAAATTGAGTACTAGCATAAAGATACATTTTATTTGGGAATAGAAAAGTGCATATTAGAATCCAAACTTGAAAAATCAATCTTGATTCTCATAGTAATATACTAGTAATTCCCCCTTTCCCCTTACTACTCACACTATAATATATGCTTCTATTCAAGTACTACTTCAATAAAGCACAAAGTGACATAGATTCCTTCCTGGCTATATAAACTAAGCAGAAAAATGCACTAATTGCACCAAGTGCTGAAAATAAAAAAGAATAAGTTTATACCCTCTTAAGAATTTTTAATTCAACTGAAGAAAAATAGGTAAATAGTAAAATATAAAATAATTTGAGGGGGAAGGAATTTGGAAATGCCTTATCTCAATGGCACCTAAGTTGTTTTCGAGGAACTAAGGAATCTACCTAGGAGGTAAAGGAATGAATTACATAAAACATAAGCTATTTTTAAAACTTTGAATTCCAGGTAAATAACATGAATTGCTATCAGAAAAGTATTTAGATGCCAGAATGTAAATAGGCTAAACACCAAGCTAAGGATTCAGTGATAAGGAATCACACTTTAGATTTCTGAGGGGGGGGAGACAAGCAAAGATGGTGAAGATCATTAAGTTGAGGTAATAGATGTAAGCAAAGGGCAAAAACAGGAGACATTGTGGAGATTAATTGGACAAGATTGGTAAATGTCTGGAATAAGCTCTTCTAGGTATTATTATCTCAAAGTGGAAAGGTTTCAAAAGTCCACGAAAGCAAGTTTGGAAGTCTGTCAGATTAGCCACAGCAATTACATACTAATATTGCTATTTTCAAAATTACAAATACTTGAACAAATTAGAAGGAAACATTTTGAGTTTAATTCAAAAGCAGATGTGGTTTTGTTTAAATTAGATGACAGAGTAAATGACTATACTAAGCATTGGGAAGATAGACAAAATTTAGTTAAGACAACAAGTTTTTTAAACTGGATGAAACATGAAAAAAAGTTTTCCCCCATTTCCAAAGTACATATACGAACAAGACAGATTGTCAAACCCCATAGATAACAAAATTTCACAACAAATTTAAGAAAATCTTAAAATTATTCTTAATTCTAGTAAAGACTAGTCCCCTTGTTGCTAGAAACTTTTATAAAACAGTTGTAATTTCAATGAGGATTATTAATTTGGGACAACACTTTCAGTTAAAAAACTTACTTTCAATACCGGAGGTATATAAAGTACTGTTAGAAACAAGGGTTTGAAAAAGATTTTGTAGCTAATTTTTAAAGTAGGTATAATGTCCATGTTGTTTCCCCTCTCCCCTTTTGATTTTAAGCTCAGTGTCAGCAATTATTTCAGCTATTTCTTTATCTACTAAGCCCTAGCAACACGCCATAACAAACATCAAAATGCTTGCTAATTTGCTTCTTGATGAAGTCCTAGATTAGGAATTGATCAAGGTACTGGTGTATGGTTTTATCATTCTTCAATCACCCAAATAAATGCCCTTGGATTCATTCATTTATTTAGTGCCAACTATATGTGAGACACTGTACCAGGAATACAAAGAGCCAAAGACAGTCTCTGTCCTCTCAACCCCTCATAATCTAATATAGGAGACAAAAAACAAACGATTATATACAAAGCAAGTTACATACAGGATAAACAGGAAATACTCAATAGAGGAAAAGTAGTGGAATTAAGGGTTGAGGAAGACAAAGGGAATATTCTCTAGAGCAGAGTTTTGTGCATAGCTAGCAGGCTAATGTCACTGCTTTAAAAGTAAATAATTACTGGGAAATAAAGTATGTATAAGGTGGAGATATATTAAGGATTCCCAACATAGCAGTCTGCATTTGCTCTGAAGCAGAAAAGAAGCCACTTAAGTTTGAAGGAAGGAATGGAGTTAGGACTTCAGGAAAATCACTCTATAGTGGCTGAATGGAGCTCCAAGTGGAGTAAGGAGAAACTTAGACTCACACCAGGAAGCTACTGAAGCTTGGCAGGTCTGAGAGTGCTAAGGGGCTACACACGGTGGCAGTGACAGATGAGAAAGGGGCCTATTTGAGAGATGTTCCAAAACTGACCACAGGGTTTGGAAATAATTGAATATGAGAAGAATGGCAGACAGTAGGTAATTCAGAATAACTTGGGAGGATGGCATTTCCTACATAAATTTCCAGGTAGATAAAAGATAATTTGAATAAAATTAATTTAAGGTGTCTACTGGACAGTTCAAGATCAGCAGAGATAGGGACAGTATAGGAATGGTAATTAAACCTACAGCTGATGAGATTATAGGTTTTCACCCAAGAAATTTTTACATGATTCCAGGTAGGGGGTGTGGCTATAAGAATTAGGTATACAAATCAAACATTTACTGATAAAAACCATTAATTTTCCGATCCCTACATTCAATTAGGGTATCCAACCAGTTTTAAGAAGTTGGGGCCCAACATAGAATTCCAAAGGATAAGGAGAATCACAAAGCAACAAGAGGATGTTCTAAGTAAATGCTTTTATTACTGCCCATTTACAACTATACAGTTTATGAAAATAGCCACACAAATCCACCTTCTTCAAACTACAGTGTACAAATGAATTTCTCAAATTTTCTGAATTCAATTTTGGTAATTGTTTTTAATTACTTCACCCCCTCAAACTTCGATTCTACAACTCAAGTTATTTTTCCTAGTTACTTTTCATGATTCTTTTAGTACAAAGGCCGGATACTGTCAATTCTCTAATGTCCAATTTCCTTTATGAACCAAATGTAAAGGTTCTTTTGGGCACCATATTAAATGAAAATTAAGATAGCATTGTGATCCGCTTTCCAAATACATTTCCCTAGGTACTCTACCCCCCAGGGGCTGCAGTGTTTTTCAGAAACTGATCTTATGTAATACATCCAGGACCCAGAGAGCCTTTCAGTTAACTAGAGCCTCTTTTAAATCTCGAAGACACATTTTCTAAGAGAAGTCGATTACTCTGCTCGCCCTTTCCAGAAAGCATTACCAGGGTCCTCAAACTTTTTAAATAGGGGACCGGTTCACGGTCCCTCAGACTGTGGGAGGCCGGACTATAGTAAAAACAAAACCTCACACTCTGTCTCCGCCCCTCAGCCCATTTGCCGTAACTCGGCGGGCCGCATAAACATCCTCAGCGGGCTGGGGGCCGAAGTTTGAGAACCCCGGCATAAACGATTTTAACAGAGATTTCTACAAGCCCGAAATAGCTAAACGCTGGTGACAGATCGATGGGCGGTATTTTCGCCATGTTTCCGGAGCTCGATTTCAACCAACAGACTAAAATAGAATTGGCCTACTGCTTTTTTTACCTCGCTAACTAATCTATGTCGCATTTTTTTTTCTCTTTTTCCAACTCCAGGGACACTCACTACAATCCCGAGCCCCGTTTCCCAGCAGCAAAGCCCAGGGGGGCGGTGGTTTATTGTCCCGTCCGACCTCCTCCCCTCCCCCACGAAACCAGCGGGCGTCTCCGTCCTCGGAGTCAACATCGCGCCCCTCCCCCGCGCCGCCATTTTGCCGCCGCCGAGCAGCTCCAGAGAAGACAATATGGCGCCCGCAGCTTCGGGCTTCGCTCCAAAGCCTTACCCTATCCTAAAAAAACCCACTCTGGGAAACGGGAGTCGGGCCATTTCTTCCCCACTACAAACGCCTTACAGGCGATGACAATGAGACAGAACCTCACCAAGACAGCAACCACAGTGCAGGGGTCCCAAGGGTGTTGGGCAGAGGGAGGAGAGGACGCTCTTACGGAGAAAGGTCAAAGTCGCCGAAAGGACTAAACGGAGAAGGGGTATTACCAGGACCTTAAAAAAATACAACCAAGGGCTAAACTTACCGTTTCGGCCAAAGAAACGCGCTATGACACGGCGAAACTGATCTCGCAAGCGGACGGAGCAACAGCCAACCGCAACCGCTCGCGACGGATTCCGACAGGCGGACTGGCACGGACGTCAGGAATGTTCTCGAAAATAAGAGGCACGCACGCGCATTGGCTCCACCCCAAGGGCGGGGCGGTGATGCGCAGTGGAGACGTGGGTGAAGGGTGTTAACCAGCGCCGGGAGTAGGCGGAGCCTGCAGGCCGGCTCTGCGCTTGTGCGCAAAGGGTTTCTTTTTTTGTCGTTTTCTGCGGCTTTCCCAGTGGTTTTGTTTATGGCAATCATTAGCCTGGTATTTGTAACTTACCCTAAAGTTTGTTGTTTTTGTATGTCCTTTGAAGAGGACCACGGCACCAGGGAGCATTGGATTTCAGTGAGGGGCACTGTGCAAGGTCCCCTGGCTCACCTTCCCCTGCAGAGCCATGGGGGTCCAGCGGCCAGATACAGATCCGGACTCCCGGAGATGGCCTGGGATGGAATGGGAGACCTTGGGCCTTTTGAGCTAGTCTTCATCCGGTCTCATTTGAACAGACTAGACTAGAGGGTGGATCAGTTTTGGACAGGCCTGAGCAGCCAATAGAAAATATTAGGAAAACTTCTTTGGAGCCCGGCTGCCTTTTTTCTTGTAGGGAGTTGCCTCACATCCTAGAGAGCATCAAAGACCTCAAATTAAGCCATGAATCAGTTCATCAAAATTATTGGTACAGGTTAATTACAGAGGTTGATCAGGCACACGCCCTACAGAAACAAACTGTGCAAAGCCAGACTTCAACCACTGGGATGAGAATTAGCTATTTGACAAAATCTGCTGGATAAAGTGTAAAGTAGTGTGTCAAAAATCG
This sequence comes from Sminthopsis crassicaudata, assembly GCF_048593235.1. Taxonomy (NCBI): domain Eukaryota; kingdom Metazoa; phylum Chordata; class Mammalia; order Dasyuromorphia; family Dasyuridae; genus Sminthopsis; species Sminthopsis crassicaudata. The sequence continues at coordinate 83,317,440 of NC_133619.1, read as the reverse complement.
GTAAGTTGTAAATGACTTAGACATAAAGAAGAGTGACTTTGTAAACTAGAGAAAGGAAGAAATTACCTTTCAGAACTATGGCTAGGGGGAAAAGTTCTTGACCAAGGAATTAAAAAGAATCATGGCAGATAATGTCACTTTCTGATTCATGGGATTCAAACAATTTTGAACAAACAGCCAATTTTGACAAAATTGGAAAGGGGAGATCTTTGCAATAAGTTTCTCTGATGAGGGGGGGTCACTAACAAAGAATTCAAATTTTAAAGAGTCATTTCCCCATTGAATATTTGTCTCAAGGATTATTTTTTTCATTGATGATAAGAGAATGTAGGGAGAAGAAATATTTATTGAAAAAAGAAAACTTAATTTTTAAAAATTATCAAAGAAGCTTTGTAGTTGTGTATGGATATGAGAGGAGAAGAGAATGAGATGAGCTGAAAGAAGATTAATCAAAAAGATTAATCACAAGCTCAGAATGGAAGTGATTTACAGGGGGGAAAGTGATCTTATAGATTTTTGGTGAAGAGACTTCAGACCTAGAAACTTGAGATAGTTAATAATTTATATTAAGCTGTTAACACAGAGCTCCTATTAGTTCTGACCCTTTAGAAAGCTTCAAATGCCCATTCCAAGATAATTTTAGTCTGAAAAATAATATAGTTTTGCTTGCTAAAAAGCAGCCTTCCAGTCATGGGTTAACAGCACCAAAATGTTTAATTTTGAATATCAAGTTTTGTGGAAGACACCATATAGGAAAGAACCTGTTGGAAAAAAGATTCACAGAAATGTTAAGGTGTCCCTCTGCAGGGCAAAACACTCAATTCCCTTCTTAGATGAGCTCAACCAAAAGGATTAAACCAGGGGTTCTCAAACTACTGCCATACACGGCCTGCCGGGTTATGGCAAATGGGCTAAGGGGTGGAGATAGTGTGAGATTTTGTTTTTTACTATAGTCTGGCCCTCCCACAGTCTGAGGGACAGTGAACTGGCCCCTGTTTAAAAAGTTTTAGGACCATTGGTCATTAAAACTATCTGCAGAGATCTCAATCCCGGTGTAAAACTAAGAAAGGAATAGATTGATAAATCCCTTCCAGTTTTCTGATTTTTTGAAGTGTTTTGTACTGAAAAATGCATGTTACCGATCTAGAATTGAGCAATGGAAATTTTTAATAAATTTGACTAGAATTCTTTAAAAACTAGAGTTGGTTTTTCTAAAATTTCCTTTACCAGAAATTATATAATCACTGCAGGTAGAAAACAGCCTAACAAGGAAATGACATTTTTCCATTGAAACAGTCTTTGGAGTTGAGTATGAACAAAATGTACACACTTTATGACATGTGTGTCCTAAGCAATCTTTATTAAAGGAAAAAGATAGCTGGGAGCCAAAGGGAAAGATTCCAAAGGTTGGAGCCAGCCTAGCATTACCATCACCCCTAAGAGGAATGAATAAAAGACTGAACTGTGGCAGATAAGGGAGATGTGAAGGAAAGTCTGGTTCTACAGGCATCTCAGCTCAGACTGAGGTAAATCCTCAGAAAAGATCAGCTTTCTCTCCACTGTTCTCTCCTGATGCTTATCTATTCACAGTCTGCTGTTTTGTTAACCCAAATAATTCCAGTAAAATTTTGCCTCAACCATAAAAATGTCAGGAGTTTATCAGAGGGGCTTAAAGGTAAGGTTAGGCAGAGAGTTCCATCTCTAGGTGTCAAGAAAAATCAATCAGCATTTTTTAAGGGCATAATCATGGGCAAAGTACATAGAAGCGTTAATCAATAAGAATACATTGATTAATAAATCAGATAAAGCAGAAAGACAATATCTTATCTCAAGGAAATTTTTTGAAATATTTTTATTTTTCCCCCAATTACATGTAAAAATAAATTTTAACATTTTGTTAAGTTTCGAGTTCTAATTTCTATACCTTCCTTTTTCTCCTCCCATATCTGAAATAGAAAGCAATCTGATAATAGGTTATATATGTGCAATCACGTAATATATTTCCATATTATCCATTTTCTGCAAGACTTTGAAAGGAACAAAGCTAGAAAAATAAAAGAGAGGAAGGAAAGAAAATGGTATGACTTAATCAATATTCAGGAAACATCAGTTTTTTCTCTGGATGGGAATAGCATTTTTGATCATGAGTCCTTTGGGGATTTTCTGGGATTATTATATTGCTGAGAATAGTCAAATCATTCACAACTCTATTCTCCTAATTCTGTTTATATCAACCAGACTCTAACTTATGGAGGCTAGAGACAGAAGAGTCTGGAATCAGAAGTTTAATTTCAGAGTGAGGAAAAAAAGCTTGCAAGGAATTATTGTCCTAAATAGATCATATGGCAGGGGTGAAATTTTTAAGCATGAAAACCATAAAAGGTAGGACTAAACCAGTCATTCTTAGGTGTTGAGTAAACATTTGGGAAATGAAGCAAATGAAGTTGTGATGTGTAAATTCACAAGTTAGTAAATCTGAAGTTAGATTTGAACTTGGATGGTTAAGAACCTTGTTCAGAGTCGTGTAAACTATGTAATTAGTATCAGAGCCTGATTAGTCCTGCTTTTTCTGACTAGCATACTATTCCCTTTCCACAAAGCCACTGCTCTAAGTTTCATTCAGCTTTCCTAACAACAAAGGTATAAGTTACAATTTTATGAAAATAAATAAAATTATCTACCTTTATATATTTAGATAGATAAAACATTATTGTTTTCTATTATCTTATTACTTGCATACAGGCCATTTTGATTATTTCTTGCTGGCTTAAAGGCTTAGTATATTTCTGGGTAAACCTCATGTATAACAATTTGAATTTATAAGCCTGAAACTCTAAAATACTATGCCCATAAAAATTGATATTTACCAGAAAAGTAGACAATTTATGTTTTACATTAAAGAGATTCATAAATTTAAAAGATTAAAAACATTTCCAAGTTATATACATTTGTTTTATTTTATTTTTTTAAAAAAAGTAACAAATCTAATATCACACTGTGTTATGACCATGAAGATAGATATTATTGTCTGTAGTATATCACTTTTGAAAACTTTTTTCTTTTACATGCTTTTATGAAGGAAGCAATTATGTATGACTGTTCTCATAAATATCTGCTGGATGTGTTGTACTGTTCTGGTTTGGCTTGTTTTCTTTCCATTATTTCATAGTGGACAGGCTTTTGAAAGGCCCACAGTCTCAGTTCTGAGTAAATTAATAGAAAGATGTAGCCTGTAGCACAATGAAGAAGTGAACAAGAGTGAAGTGTTTGCTATATTGAGCTTGATAAATCTTTATCCAATACACTGCAGTTACGGAGCAAATGGGTTGGCATGAATGGTAATATCCTTAATGTGTACATCATTAAGAGGCCGAAAAGTCTTTTCATTTACTGGCAGCTTCTCTAGTTCATCCAAAGTTTCTAGGCCATCTATTACCCTAAAAGAAAACAGACGACTCATGAAAATTCCTCAGGGCTGATAAATTCATGGTTTTAAAATTTCTCTAGCAATTATAACTCCTATTAATATTCATATAACAATTAGTCACATCCTGCCTTGTGAGAATTCATCATAATTCACTGCTGCTGAGTTTTTTTTTTTTTTTAATTATGTGTGTGTAATTTCTTCAGGGTCCTTGAGGACAAACATAACAAGTACAAACATTACAAAAAAATCTTTCTATAGATAGATACAGAAGGCAAAAATTCAGGCCTCCAGACTTTTATATTCTTGGTCAACTATAAGAAACAGGTATAAAAAGTTTCTATTGCAGTTTGAAAATACTGCATGCCACCTTTATTCCTAGATAATAGTTACCCTGAATTCTACACATGTGACAATCACAGAATAGTTCTTTAAACCAAATGTCCAAAAAATATAAAATATTATCAACATTAGTAATAGCAGCTTCAGGATGAGTGAAGCTCATTAAATTTCCTGAATTAGTGAGTGTAAACTGTTTGCACTATTTATTGTCTTTTGACCCAGGTTACTTTTACCTTCTGAATCCAATTCTTACCGTGCAATAAGAAATTCGATTTTACACACATATATTGTATCTAGGATATACTGTAACACATTTAACATGTATAGGATTGCCCCTAAGGGAGGGGGTAGAGGGAAGGAGGAGAAAATTCGGAAAAGAAGTGAATACAAGCGATAATGTAAAAAATTACCCATGCATATGTACTGTCAAAAAAAATTATAATTATAAAATTAATAAAAAAAATTCCTGAATTAGGAAAAGTCATATACTACCTTATTTTATAAATTTATTCCACTAATACATTAGGACTATTGTATTTCCACTGATCAGCTCTAAATTTAGGTTGAAGAAAATGAAAGGAGACAATGGAGAACAGAAAAATACAAATTCTGAATGCCTGTAGAATAGAAATGCCCTGTTGTTAGGATTACTAAGTGAGAACTGAGGTTTTCTGGACAATTACAAGGTGAGAACTCAGGTTGACTTGATAGAGGGGGCAAGCTCATTGGCTGGGGTGGTTCTTCCCAGAAGCCCTTGCATTATCCCACGCCCATTCTCTGGGAGAATAAAAGAGAGGACTCTCAGAGAAAGAAGAAGACTCTCTGCATTACATCAGGCCTGACGGGGCTCTCTGCAGGAAGGGAAGTCACTTCTAAGGACAAGAGTTAACAGCAACTGCCTGGAGACAACGGTTCATTACAGGAAGAAGAATCTGTCTGAAAGATTTGAGTAGACACAGCAGATCTCTTCCCAGAGAGCGATCCGGCAGCTTCTGGAGACGATAGCTCTCTACAATTGGCGCCCAACGTGGGGCAAGGACTTTTGCTTATCCTGACAAGAGGAGCTAGACCAGACCTTCGCAATTTGGCACCCGAACAGGGACAGACACAGTCCTGATTCCAGTAGAAAAGCCTCCCATCCAGATCTCAGTCTCTCTGACCCAGAACCGTGAGTAAAGAGGAAACTTTGTTAAAGATTAAGTGAGTGTGCTACTAGATAAATAAGGAACTTAACTTGTTAAGGGCTAAACCAGGAATCTCTTATAGCTGAAATGGGGCAGATGTTAGCTATATTCAATCCCTGGACCTCAGCCGACTCATCCCCAGCCCCAGAAGCAACCTCAGCTCCACCCCCATTCAGGAGTGGTACTATAGAGAGTATAATCAACATAATTGAGGAGCAGAGTTTACTTGTAACCTGGGTACAGATTGCTAAACTCTTGGCTGCATTAAGACACACATCCCCTTGGTTCTTAGAGGAAGAAAAGATAGATGTAGATAAATGGAAGCTAGTGGGATATGAAATGAAAGAATTTCAAGCAAAAAATGGGCCTCGTTCAATTTCTGCAGAAGTATTTTATATCTACAACATAGTTCAATTAGCCTTAAACTATCAAGCAAGTTGTAGGAGAAGGAAAAGTTCTAAAAATGAACAGAGGAGGAAGTGTGAGGAAAAAAGGAAAGATCAAGATCTTTCCCTAGAGCAAGAGGATTTAAATGAGGAATTATGGTATGATTCTCTTGAAGAAGCTTCAACCCTGCCTAGAGAACAGATTATTGACAGGCCCACATCAACCCCACCTTCAGAGATGGAGGAAGAAAGAGGGGAAGAGGCAGAAACACAAACAGAATTGCCTGTGAAGAAGCCTAAGCCTATGACAAGATTAGAAAAAGCATTGGTTAAAGCTAAGAGAGAAGGACAGGATATAAGTGATTTTATACATGCATATCCTGTGATTGAAAATACTGACTCTGTAGGTAAAAAAAGGAGAAGATATGCACCTTTAGATTTGAATAAAATTAAGGATTTGAAAAAAGGTTGTACCCTTTATGGGGCTACATCAGCTTATGTCAAAATGTTACTAGATGGTTTGTCTTATGAAGTCCTAACCCCGAATGATTGGAAATCCATAGCAAGGACATGTCTGGAACCTGGAGAAAATTTATTATGGCTTGCGGAATTTCATGAATTATGTAAAATTCAAGTCAGATGCAATTTGGAAATAGGAGTTAACACACAATTCACTTTTGAGCACTTGGCTGGTGAAGGTCGGTATGGAGAGAATTCAGAACAGACTGATTATACCATGACAATATATGAACAAATTGCAAAGGCTGCAATAAAAGCTTGGGGTGTCCTTCCTGGACAGAAAGATCGTGGAGAGGCTTTCACTAAAATACAGCAAGGTCCCAATGAACCTTTTGCAGATTTTGTGGGACGTTTGCAAACTGCTGTCAAAAGAACTATTGGAGAAAATTCAGCTACAGAAATAATGACCAGACATCTGGCTAAGGAAAATGCCAATGAAATTTGCAAAAGAATTATATGGGGATTAGACAAAGATGCTCCTTTAGAGGAGATCATAAGACGCTGTGCTACAGTGGGAACAAATGCTTTTTACACCCGGACAATGATGAACGTGGAAAGACAGGGTCCCTCCTGGCAAGGGCCTTCTAGAGAAACTCGGCGATGTTTTCAATGTGGAAAAATTGGGCATCTAAGAGCTCAGTGTAGATATGGAGATACAGTGAGAAGACAGGGTGAGAGAAGACCTAAAACTCCATGTCCAAAATGTCACAAGGGCCTCCACTGGGCCTCCGAATGTAGATTGACCCAGGGAAATGACAGATGGGGCCCAGCTTCAGCCCCCCAAGTGGGGCATGATGGCAGCCGAGGTTACATCCAGAGAATTTTAAGACATGATCAATCAGCCAAAAGGCAATCAGATGGAAGAAAGGGATTGAAATTAGGAAAAATAGAGTTGTGTGCAGTAGAGACTACCGAGATACTCCCTGGAGAAGTGAAATCTGTTCCTGTTGAGCCTATGGATCCTTTGCCTCCAGGCACAGTAGGCTTGACCATTTCACCTTCTGAGAGTGCCTACAAAACAGTGTCCATCCATACACTGATGTGGGAGACTGGAGAACGTGTATCTAATATCCCAGTCACTAACACAGGCAGACAACGTGTGATTTATCAACCAGGAGAAGTAGTAGCATCAGGCTTATTGTTACGGACCCCTAATAAGCAACCTAGTGATAGTCGCCTAGATTTTGACTCCAATGAACAAAATCCAGGAATATATTGGACAGCAGCTGTGACAGCTGACCGACCTATGCTTACTATTTATATAAATGGAATACCATTTGAAGGATTGGTAGACACGGGTGCAGATCGTACAGTTATTAGAGGTGCCAATTGGCCCAGTCACTGGCCAAAGATTAAAGCAGACACCTATATGTCTGGGGTGGGAGGATCAATAGCAGCAGAAGTTAGTGCTAGGCCTTTGAGATGGGTATTTGAAGGAGAAACAGGAGCTTTTACTCCTTTTGTGGTTGAAAAAATCCCCATCAATCTGTGGGGAAGAGACATTTTACAGCAGATAGGATTACAAATAAGCACTTCGGCTTTTTAGGCAGGGCTGCTGTTGAAGGCCTACCTGCACTTTCACCAGTTCCTATTCAGTGGAAGACTGATTCACCAGTGTGGGTAGAACAGTGGCCCTTAAGAAGTGATAAAATTCAGGCCTTATTAGACATAGTGCAAGAACAACTTGACCAAGGACACTTGCGGCCTTCTCTAAGTCCTTGGAATTCCCCAGTATTTGTGGTGAAAAAGAAATCTGGAAAATGGAGGATGATAACTGATCTAAGAAGAGTAAATGAACAGATGGAAACTATGGGAACTCTTCAGCCTGGACTTCCATCTCCTACTCAGTTGCCAAGAGAATGGCCTCTATGGGTTATAGACATTAAGGATTGTTTCTATTCTATTCCTCTAGATAAGGAGGATATGAAAAGATTTGCTTTTTCAGTGCCTAGTGTTAATTTGGCTGAGCCTTATAAAAGATATGAATGGACAGTTTTGCCACAGGGAATGAAAAACAGCCCTACTATGTGCCAAATGTATGTTGCAGCTGCTCTTGCTCCAGTAAGAAAAGCCTTTCCAAAAGTAATATTGTTACATTATATGGATGATATTTTGGGATGTGCACCTGAGGAACAAATGTTAGAGGCATGTCTACAAAGGACCATGGAAACATTAAAGTACTACAAACTGCATATAGCTACAGAAAAAATTCAAAGACATGCTCCTTTTCAATATTTAGGATATGAAGTATATCCTAAGGTGCTTACAGTACAAAAACTCTCCTTAAGAACAGAGAAGCTAAACACCTTAAATGACTTCCAGAAATTGATAGGAGATATCCAATGGATGCGTCCCGTGCTAGGCTTGACTACCTGTCAATTGCAACCACTATATGACATTTTAAGGGGAGACAGTGCTTTAAATTCACCACGCCAGCTTACAAAAGAAGCACAAAAGGCTTTGAGAGAAGTTGAACTGGCTTTATCCAATGTGGTTGAAAGAGTCACTCAAAAACCCTTGGAAATATCAGTTTTTGCTACAAAAGAGGCACCCACAGCAGTCCTTCATCAAGGAGACAGAGTGATTGAGTGGGTGAACCTCCCAGCACAACCAGAACAAAGCCTTACACCTTACCCAGTGCTTGTGGCTAGGATTTTATTAAAGGCTATTAAGAGAGTAACACAATTATCTGGGATAAGTCCTGAAAAAATATACACATTCTATACTAACGCACAGATTAATGTATGCTGTGAGAACATCCCAGAATGGCAAATTTTATTGGCCACCGCTCCAAATTTTGCACATGGATCTCCATTAAAGATTACCCGGCTACTACATAATTGGCGATGGATTTTTGAAGAAAAGGTTTCTAAGGTTCCTCTTAAAGGACCAACAATCTTTACAGATGCCTCCAAAGAAAATATTTGTGCCATATACTCTCATGATTTAACCATAAAGAGAGTAATCAGGACTCCTTTTCAATCCACTCAACAGAATGAATTATTTGCTATCATGCTAGCTCTCATTTATTACCCAGGAGACGTAAATATAATTACTGATTCAGCCTATTCAGTAGGTGTAGTACAAAGAATTGCCACAGCCCAAATAAAATTTGCAGCCTCTAATATTTATCAGCTCTTTAAGGAACTTCAAGAGCAAGTGAGAAAACATCCAGGCAAGATTTATATCTTGCATGTCCACTCACATAGTGGACTTCCAGGTCCCATTTTTGATGGAAATTCAAAGGCAGATAGCCTTCTAACCATGTTAGCCAGTAGTCCTTTATTTCAGGAAGCACAAGAATCTCATTCTAAATATCATCAGGCTGCTCGAGCTTTACGTTTACAATTTGGAATCACAAGAGAGGAAGCTAGGAGCATAGTAAAAAGCTGTACAGCTTGTCTTCCTTTCCATGCTCCTACACTCCCTCCAGGGAAGAATCCTCGTGGTTTGAGACCCAATGAAATCTGGCAAATGGATGTGACCCATTATAAATCTTTTGGTCGTCTATCTTTTATTCATGTCGTGGTAGACACCTTTTCAGGATTCACATTTGCAATGCCAGCAGCAAAAGAGACAGCCCGAGTGGTCACTGAATTCCTTATACAAGCTTTTGCAATTATGGGTGTGCCACAAGCAATAAAAACAGACAATGGACCTGCATATACGTCCAAACATTTTACACACTTTTGTGCACAGTATAAGATTTTACATACCACGGGCATACCCTTTAATCCTCAAGGGCAGGCAATAGTAGAGAGAAGAAACAGAGATATTAAGACACTCCTCCAAAAACAAAAGAAAGGGGGAGCCACAGGTAGCCCTAGGGAACTTCTAAATTTAGTTCTCTATACCATTAATTTTCTAATTTTTGACAAAGATGCACTGGCTCCAGCAGACAGGTTTTATAACCCACCAGAAGGGCAGTGTCCAGTGAGAGCATCTCCACTGTCCTTAGATAATCGCCAGGTGATGTGGAGAGATCCAGAAAGTGGTGAATGGAAGGGACCAGATAGGTTAACTGCCTGGGGGAGAGGGTTTGCTTGTATTTCTTCAGCAGGAGAAGGAATCAGATGGGTGCCAACGAGTCATATTCGCCTTGTCCATCAGAGAGAGACAGAAAAAGAGAAAGACCTCAAAATAAAGGAGAAGATCTAAGAAACATCTGACACTGAAAGAGCATGGATAATAAGAAGACTGTTAAAGAACTTTAAAACCAGCAGGAATCATTGGACTTCCTCACACAAGATGAGACTAATGGACAATGGACTTATGGACATTTATAAATTTTCAATTTATGATTATGTTATATACTTCTAGCATGTGTTACGTTACTATGTTACTATGTGCTTATGTAATTTATGTAATTATCTGTAATACTTCCCATATTGATGGATTTATGTTTCAAGGTCATGACTGTCCTATGTTCTAAATCAAAAGAAAAGGGGAGATGTTAGGATTACTAAGTGAGAACTGAGGTTTTCTGGACAATTACAAGGTGAGAACTCAGGTTGACTTGATAGAGGGGGCAAGCTCATTGGCTGGGGTGGTTCTTCCCAGAAGCCCTTGCATTATCCCACGCCCATTCTCTGGGAGAATAAAAGAGAGGACTCTCAGAGAAAGAAGAAGACTCTCTGCATTACATCAGGCCTGACGGGGCTCTCTGCAGGAAGGGAAGTCACTTCTAAGGACAAGAGTTAACAGCAACTGCCTGGAGACAACGGTTCATTACAGGAAGAAGAATCTGTCTGAAAGATTTGAGTAGACACAGCAGATCTCTTCCCAGAGAGCGATCCGGCAGCTTCTGGAGACGATAGCTCTCTACACCCTGTGACAATTTAGAGCATGGGTTTTTAAACTTATTTTTTGCATCATGGATCCCCTTAATCTAAGGAAGCCTATAGATGCCTTATAAAAATATTTCTAAATGCATAAAATAAAATCCATAGTATTATAATGAATTAATTGTATTTATTATAGTTAGTGATCAAAATACCTTTTTTAAACTTACCAGGTTAAAAATCCCTGAGCTAAAGTTTTGTTAGGATTACAGCTTTATTCAAGATTGTAAAGAGTAACAGGGACAGCTAGATGGAGCAGTGGATAGAGCACCAGCCCTGGAGTCAGGAGGGCCTGAGCTCAATTATAGCCTCAGACACTTAACACTTACAACTAGTTATGTGACCCTGGCAAGTCACTTAACCCAATTGCCTTGCCAAAAAAAGAAAAAAGTGATATAACTTTTCTTAGACAAGTTAAAAGATAATCTATGAGATGTGTCAAATTCCTGAGGAGGATATTATAATTTAAAATTTAATTCTAAAGAGAACTCTAAAGAGAATCCTTAAATGTGATCTCATTTTAGAATCTCTCCCTCCCTCCTCCTTTCCTTTTTTTTTTTTTCTCTCTCTCTTTGTCTGTTTCTGTCTGTCTCTGTCTCTCCCCTTTCCCCAAAAACACATACATACACACCCCACCTTCCAAAAAGATCAAGGTAAAAATGTTGCATTAACAGCAAAATCAATTAAACCCTAAATATAAAACAATTAAAACTTCCCACCTTTTAAACATGAAATTCTGAAAGCCATTTATTTCTTCCTCAAAGACAACATACAAAGGAGGGAATGGGTTAAAAATGAAAGGAGAAAGGAGAATTAAGACAAAATCATCCTATTCATTTTGAAGAAATTACTCTTTCAGGCCTAAAATACTGGGGACTATAAATGACTAAAATCTGTGGATAGGTCAGAAAAGAGAACCAGGGTTACTCACAAAACAATGACATTACTGGATCCTGCTATTTTCTATATATTATTTGCTTAATAGCATCTCTATATAAAAGACACACATGTATGGCAGACAGAAAATGCTATGTAGAGGGTTGTAGATAGTGAGAGACCTTTCAGCCCAGAGGAAACCTGCTAACAATATCTGGTTTAGCTCCCCATTTTCTCTTTGGTGTTCTCACCTCCCTTTGATGTTCTCATCTTTCCTGAGAAGTCAGAAGGGGCATGACCACTTATGTTATACTTGAAACAAAGATACTTACAACAAGGTATTAACTCAGTGGAATTAATGAGACAATAGCTATCTAGTTTACATATACTTAATATGGTGATGTAATAATTCTCTAGTTCACACATATTCAATATGCTGTAATGATATAATTGTAATAGGGTATTTAGGGTGAACTGGGGACAAGTCAGAGGGAGAGGGAGACCGAGTCAGATTGAGACTGTGTCAGACTATGACAGACACAGACTGTGTAAGAGACAATTATTTTCTGTTGGTGTATCAATAATAAGACGCTCTCTGAAAAATGGTGGTAATGATTTGTGCTGTATTTGAAGTATTCAGGTGTTATCTTTACTCAAGGAAATTCAAAAAACAATGTCCATAATACTCACTTTCCAAATACTGTATACTTCATGTCCAAATGAGGCTGCTTGCCATAAGTAATAAAGAACTGTGATCCATTGGTGTTTGGCCCATTATTAGCCATGGATACAACTCCTCGAACACTGTGCTAAGAGATCATCAAAAACATCCATTTAATCATTTCCATTAAACAATAATGAGATAATGTACCAAAATTTATGGGATGCAGCCAAAGAAGTTCTTAGGGGAAGTTTTATATCTGTAGACGCTTACTTGCAAAAGAAAGAAAGAAGATCAATGAATTGGACATGCAACTAAAAAAGCTAAAAGAACAAATTAAAAACCCCAATTAAATACCAAATTTGAAATTCTGAAAATAAAAAGGATGATTAATAAAATCATATCCATAAGTGGAAATCTTCAACATAAAGAAGATCCAACTCACTTCCAGTTGATCAATGATGGACAGAAATAACTACACCCAGAGAAGGAACACTGGGAAGTGAATGTAAATTGTTAGCACTACTGTCTATCTACCCAGGTTACTTATACCTTCGGAAGCTAATAATTAATGTGCAACAAGAAAATGGTATTTATACACATATATTTTATCTAGGTTATATTGTAAAATGTATGGGATTACCTGCCATCGGGGGGAGGGAGTAGAGGGAGGGAGGGGATAATTTGGAAAAATTAATAAAAAAAATTTTAAAAATTAAAAATAAAAAAAATATCTGAATCTGAAAGGGTTCAATGAGTACCTCTTATTATATAATCAATCACCAAGCCCAGCATGTATAGAGTTCTAAGGATATAATCATAAACCCTCAAGATATATTTTCAAAATATATATATGAAGATAGTCTTCAACATTCATCCTTGCAAAACCTTGTGTTCCAAATTTTTCTGCATTTTCCTCACTCCCTTCCCTATAACAAGTAATCCAACATATGTTAAACTTGTATAATTCTCTATATGTATTTCCACAGTTATCATGCTGCACAAGAAAGATCAGATCAAAAAGGAAAAATAAATGAGAAAAAGCAAACAACATAAAAGGTGAAAATACTATGTTGTGCACAGTCCATATTCAGTCCCCACAGTCCTCTCTCTGGAGGAAGACAGCTCTCTCCAACAAAGTCTATTGGAATTGGCCTGAATCATCTCATTGTTAAAAAAAAGCCACATCCTTCAGGATTGATTATTGCATAATCTTGTTGCTGCATACAATGTTCTTCACTTAGTGTCAGTTCATGTAAGGACTGACAGACTTTAAATGCCAACAGGCATTTGTATTCTATCCTAATCTGGATCCATCACGTGGTCAAGCATGCGTTTGGGAAGATCACTTTGGCATTTATATGGAGGATCCCAGAGAGAACTGCTATAAAAGTTCAGGTGAAAAGAGGTGAGGACCCCGACAAAAATAGTTGTGAAGTGACTATAAAAAAGGGAAGTTGATAGAAAGGAAGTGAATTTAGGAGGGAAGAAAAGTTGTTTTGGATATGCTGAGTTTGAAGTGCTTATATGGGCTATGCAGGTAAAGATATAAGTAGAGATAAGGATTGCATATACAAATTTGGAAATCATAGAAATGGATGGCTGAATTCATGAGAACTCTTGAGATCTCAGAGTGAGTGAAGAGAGAAAAAAAGGGGAGAGGGCCTAGGACAGAGATCTGGGTGCATTCATCCATAAATAAAGAATGGAATATGGGTGAGAAGCCTAGAAAGGCAACCAAGGAAGCAGCCATCTTTCAGGGGGAAAAAAGAATCATGACAGAATGTTGGATCCTGAAACCTTTTACCCCACCTGTTTTTTTTTGCCCCTGTAACACAATGCCTTGGGTACAGTACAAACCAGAATTGGGTTGAGGCACCGGGGCATGTATTCTGCTGACAAATGTGCACTAAGTGTTCCATCAAGAGAATTATGGCACAAATAGTCATGCATTGAGTATATGCCAAGAATGGGGAAAGCACTTCCCTCCTGTGGAAGGACTGTTGCTGAGGCATGTGACCATGGGGGAAAGAGAGGACGGTTATGGGGGGGAAGATGTAAGGAGGGGTAGAGAGAGAAAGAGAGAGAGAAAGAGAGAAAGAGAAAGAGAGAGAGAGAGAGAGAGAGAGAGAGACAGACAGACAGACAGACAGACAAATAAAATGTGCTTTCTGCAGCCTTCATCTGAGGTGGTAACTGATTATCTCATCTCATATATCCAAAGATGTCTGAAGAGTGGAGTCTGGGTAAGGAAAGGTACCACCCTGTTAGGAAGTAGCCTAACAATAGAGCAATGTCACAAAAGCCAAGGGAGGAGCAAGGAGGCCAGGAGGGGCTAGTTAGCAACATCAAACACTGAAGCAAAAAGACAAGGAATGAGGAAAAGCCATTGTATTTAGCAACAAAAGAGAGGACAGAAAAGGGGGAGGAGCAGAAGCCTCTTTTTCCTGAAATTTGACTATGAAAGGGAAGAGACATATAGACAATGCTAGAAGGGATGCCAGAGCCAAAGAAAGGTCTTTTTTTTAAAGAATTGGATGGATCTGAGCATGTTTGTAAGGTAATCTAAAAAGAGTCAATGAACAAGAAAAGAATTAGATTAAGAAGAGAGGATGCTCAAAGGGGCAACCTGCTGGAGGAGATGGGAGCTAATGTGACCAAGGACAAATAAAAGGTCTAATAAAAAATAATTCAATGGCAGGAAACTGGGAAAGAATGGTACTGGGAAGATTCAACTGTATTAAAAAAATATTTTATTTAAAATATCATTTATGGGCTGCCTTTGTTTAAAAAAAAATCAGATCTGTGATTTCACCAGTACAGACAGTTTATGATGAATACATACCTTTACCACCAATATAGCTCAGAAGCTTCTCAGCAATAGGCTATGAGAGAGGATGCCTCTCATAGAACAGTTAACTCCCAGTGGTAACTATTTCTAGTAGGACTCATTAACTACAAGAGACTCGTGAAAGAGTAGGTCTATCAGCTTAATATAACTGACCAAATGCTAAGAACAGGATAATGAGAAAAGATTCCAATCTGCAAGCTCTAGTATCAGACACAACAGCACTTAAAATAGATGAATAATTCAATATCTTCAGTTTGTACCTAAAGAGGATAAATGTTTTATAATTTTTGTATTTTAATTTAAAGAGAAATTCTTCAAGTCATCTCAGCAAAATATTCTTTTTTAATTTTGTTTTTCAATTTGTACTTAAAACATTAAAAAACAAAAAACAAAACAAAACAAAACATTTCCATATAAGCATCAGAATACATTTACCTTTTTTTTTTTTGTAACAAGATACTAATTAGCAGCACTGATGTACATTGGAACTCACTATCCTTGAGAATCATGGCATGGAATAGTATATTAAATATTATCTGCAAGGTTTAAATCGGAATACTAGGAAATGCTAATCAAATGTGAATTTTTGATCTATAAGCAAAAAGTATAATAAATGTGCAGTTATGTAAAGGGCTGAAACTCTTAAAAGGTGTGCTTGAAACAGACAACTGAGCACTTAAGGCTAATTACATATCAGACAATGATTTTATTAGCATATGTTTGGAAAAATGGCCCTTCTCATAGTTCCTTGATGTTTGGTGTATACAGATAATTGTAGGTAAGGATTAAGGGGTGGGGTGAGAGAGGCAAGAGAACTTCACTTTGCAGCAGGACCAGGAGAAGGGAGGTTGGTGATGAGCTTGTGGCAGTTTGTCTGTCTCCTTCACTTCTCCCACTAAAGACCAAGGACTTTTACTTATCCTGACTCCAGCTGTTCCTGAGGCCTCCAGGGAGTTAGCCTGAACTTTACACAGTTGTTTTCCAATCCCATTCAACTCTCTGTGACCCCATTTGGGGTTTTCTTGATAAAGATACCATTTCCTTCTCCAGCTCATTTTACAGATGAGGAAACTAAGGCAAACAGGGTGACCTACCTAGGTCAACATAGCTAATATTGGCCAGATTTGATCTCATGAAGATGAGTCTTCCTGACTCCAGGCCCATCACTCTATCCACTGCTATACCTAGCTGTCAAATATAATAATGAATGATAATATTAAATTGTAGGATTAAATTCTAAGGAGCGGTCAAGCACTAACCTACATAAGTTCAATCATATTAGGTCATGAAATATGCAAAAGGAACTATCCAAATTCATACTTGCAAAATCATGCTAACTTCTTAACAAGTTTCAATTTCTCCAACTTTTTAACTAATGAGAAACTAAGATACCTAAGTAATACTGAAGAATAAAGAGGTACCTTAAGGTATTCACTGTATTCATCTTCAAATTTCCTGCCCCAGATACTGTTGCCTCCTTTCCCAGAACCTGGAAAACAATAAAATTAATAATTAATTATAATAATTAAAATAAACAAAATTAATAATAATTAAAATCATAATATCAAGTTTATAAAAAGGGGGAGCTATTTTCTGATGGAGGAAGAAAGTGAGGTATTAAGACCTTAAAGCTTTTAAAATAATCAACTTAGACTGCAAGCTAACATGACCATATAGTTTTATCTCACCTTCTAAAACTGTGGTATATGAATCAATGATAATGAAACTCATTAAAATAATAAAAAGGAATAATTCATTTTAAAGATTATTTACTACTAAAAGAATAACTATTGAACTCAGACCTTTTTTTGATAACATACATGATAACATCCCAACTTCTACAGTTAAAATGACTTTTCTCATACCTTCATCCCAGTATCCCAAGGAAGAAAGCTATTAATGAATCTAAGCACTCACCTGTTGGATCTCCTGTTTGTATCATGAAGCCCTTGATATTTCTGTGAAATATACACCCATTGTAGTAATTACTAGCACAAAGAGCCAAGAAATTCTAGAGAGTATGAAAATAAAAGTTAATAAATACTATAGCAACGACATGTTTAAAATAAAATAATACTTAATTCTTCAAACACTATGGTTAATGGATTTAAATTTTACATTAATGACATTAATATGGATATTAATTATATTTTATAAATCCTTAATTCTTGTCAATAAGCAATTGAAATGGGGCAGCTAGGTGGCGCAGTGGATAGAGCACCAGCCCTGAATTCAGGAGGACCCGAGTTCAAATCTAGTCTCAGAACTTAACACTTCCTATCTGTGTGACCCTGGACAAGTCACTTAACTCCAGCCTCAATAAATAAATAAATAAAATAAAAGCAATTGAAATAACTGCAAAATATTTTTTCATTCAATATTACAATCATGTTTGTCTATTTTCTACAGAAAATAAGTCAGAAGACAAGATTTCAAGTTTCTGCTCTGTATAAGGGGTTGAACTAGACCCCAGGTTCTCAAAGTGTGGTTCAGAAATCACTAAGGACTCCTATACTCTTTCAGGAAATTCTCTTTACATATTTATATATGTATGTATGTATGTATATACATACATAAATGTAACATATATATATGTTATACATGTTAAAACATATTTTAAATCCTATGTGTAAAAATATTATACAATTCTCTTGCTGCACAAGAAAAATCAGATCAAAAAGGAAAGTAAATGAGTAAGAAAACAAAATGCAAAGTGAACAACTTAAAAAAGAACAAGAATGTTATGTTGTGTTCCATATTCAGTTCCCACAGTCCTCTCTCTGTACCGATGGCTCTCTTCATCATTGAACAATCAGAACTGGCAACAGTCATCTCATTGTTGGAAAGTCACATCCCTTAGGATTGATTGTCATATAATAATGCTGTTGCCCTGTACAATTATCTCCTCGTTCTGCTCATTTCACTCAGCATCAGTTCATGTAAGTCTCTCCAGACCTCTCTGAAATCATCCTGCTGGTTGTTTCTTACAGAACAAAAATATTCCATAACATTCATATACCATAATTTATTCAGCCATTCTCCAATTGATGGGCAGCCACTCAGTTACCAGTTTCTGGCCTCTACAAAAAGGGCTGCCACATCAATTGGAGAATGGTTGGGTAAATTGTGGTATATGAAGGTTATGGAATATTATTGCTCTGTAAGAAATGACCAGCAGGAGGAATACAGAGAGGCTTGGAGAGACTTAAATCAACTGTTGCTGAGTGAGATGAGCAGAACCAGAAGATCACTATACACTTCAACAACAATACTGTATGAAGATATATTCTGATGGAAGTGGAAATCTTCAACATAAAGAAGATCCAACTCACTTCCAGTTGATCAATGACGGACAGAAATAACTACACCCAGAGAAGGAACACTGGGAAGCAAATGTAAATTGTTAGCACTGCTGTCTATCTACCCAGGTTACTTATACCTTCAGAAGCTAATAATTAATGTGCAACAAGAAAATGGTATTTACACACATATATTCTATCTAGGTTATATTGTAACATATGTAAAATGTATGGGATTGCCTGCCATCGGGGGGGAGGGAGTGGAGGGAGGGAGGGGATGGTTTGGAAAAATGAATTAAAAAAAAAAAAAAGGGGGGGGGGGCTGCCACAAACATTCTTGCACATACAGGTCTCTTTCTCTCCTTTAAGATCTCTCTGGGATATAAGCCCAATAGCAGCAATGCTGGATCAAAGGGTATGAACAGTTTGATAACTTTTTGAGCATAGTTCCAAATTGCTCTCCAGAAATGGCTGAATCCATTCACAGTTCCAACAATATTTCCCCCATATCCCCTCCAACATTTGTCATGTTTCTCAGGTGATTCTCAATATTAAAATTCTTTTCATAATACTTTAATTTTGGCAGACATAACCCACATAAACTGAAACCCTTTGGCAAGATGGATCCTTGATAATTTAAAAGAGTGTAAAGGAGTCCCTGTGACCAAAAATTTAGATTTGCTAAATGAGATCCTTGCCACTTTACAAGTTTATCTTATCTTTGTTCCATCTCTGACATCTAAAAAAGTGAAGTTCTTGTAAGAGGACTTGCCAACCCCCTGCAACCTTGGACATCACACAGGGCACGGCTCAGGTAAACTGAAGTAAACTTGTAAGGGTGAACAAGATGGCATTGGGAGGAAGGGGTCCCACCCAAAGAAGCAACATGACAGTTCCCAGGAGAGGTATGCCAGACCTTGGAGGGGAGTACCTGGACCATATTCCTATTAGGAAAGGAATGCTCACATTAATAGTTATGTGTAGCTTCCTGTAGAGAATCATGTATTTACTACAGGTTATGATGTGCTTACTTATAATATAGGAACTAGAAGCAGGCACTGAGGAGATAAAAGGACTTGCAGTCTTTGTAATAAATCAGAGTCTCACACCACCCTGGCTCTCGCCCCTCATTACTCACAGTCTTCGCTATTCAAGTGGACAGGCAGTCCTGGTCATATAAGGCCTGTTCCACTCAGGAGTTGGGGCCAAGACCCCCAACGAGTCCTAATTAGTTTCCCTTGACAGCAACAAAGAGGAAAAATACTTCTCAGCATGTGTTACAATAAGAATGTCTTTTATATGGGTTGAACTAGATGTCTAAGAAAGTCCCTGTTGAGAGATATAATGGAGTATTTGCCTCTAGAAATACAGAGAAACAGTTAGCAGAAGGACAAGATAAAAACGGAATGTAACTAGCTCGGTCCTGTTCAAAGTTAGGAACTAGTTACATAGGGTAAAGGTTAAGCTTTGTGTGAAGTGCTCATGAGCAATTAGGCCATAAATATTAACTGCTTCTCCCCAGGAGGAGCTGAAGTTTATTTTAATAGTCACGGAATGTATGTGGTGGGAGAAGTAACCTGAAGAAGGCAGACTGAGAAGCATGTAAACCTTGTTGTACTCAGCTGAAGGGGAACAGGGAGGGACATGCATTCAGGAATAGGATAAGAAGGCTCTTTCAGCTTCTGGAGGGTGTGTATCTGCTTAGACCTCACAAGGACACATACTTGCTTCTTGAGAAAACATAAAACAGACTTTTAGTTTTACTCATTTCTGTGTCCAAGAGATTAATTTCTCACATTTCCAACTCTCAAAGTGAGTCTGGGTGCTAAAAGCAAACAGTGGCCATTTATGCCACTCTCCCTCACCAATAATTTGGAAAAATTCAGGGGACTTCTTGTGATACTTCCAAATGGTAGGTAGATACTTCCAAGTGGTTAGGGCAGCAAACAGAAATCTCTATAATACGATTTCCCCCCCCCCCATAAAAACCAAATTTATGGAATTCTCAATTATTGCACAGAAGGGGTTAAATGTTAATATCAGATCTATTTCCTCAAATACAAACACACAAAATAAGATATTAAAGAAGCCAAAATAGCCATTGCAAAATCATTATGCTGGTGTTCTGGTCACATATATTTTCCACATGAAAACTAAAGTCCTTCGATTGACAATGAATTATACCCATTCATGAGGGTTCAGATTTAGGGTTGGAAGGGAAGCCAGAGATCAGATCTTGTCCAGAAGTATCCAACTTTGTAGCCTCAGATTAAGATGTAATTGGGAAAATTTTTTAAAAAAATCTTTCAGTAAAGCTTTTTAATTTTCAAAACATGCATAATTTTTCAACACTAACCCTTGCAAACCACTGTGTTCCAATTTTTTCCTTCTTTTACCCCATCCCCTCCCCTGAATGGCAAGTAATCAATTGGGAAATTTTTTAGAAAATACAGACAAATGCAATACAACATAATGTTAATTTGTGAATTTCTAAGTTTACATGAAGCCTAGGATCCATTTCTATTTTACTTTGATACCAGTAATCTATAGTCCAGCCCCTTCATTTTACAAATGAGGAAAGGGAAGCTTCAAAAGTGATGTGACCTCTCATGTAGTAAGGAGCAGTGATGGGATTTAGCCCATGTTCTCCACCTCCAAATCTAGAACTCTTCACTAATCTGTAAAATGTTCAGAATCAAATCATCATTTATTTCAATACTTACTTCACATGACTTGGGTGTCCGCTCACAGAAGACTTCTATTTTAATATCACCTACATCTGTGTGCAATGTCACAGACTATACAGAGAAAAGTGAATGTCAGAATAAATCCATTTTCTCCAATTGAGTTTGTGTACTGTATTACTGCCAACCCAAAAACCCAGATGGCAATCCAAATAGGAACAGAATTACATAATAATGCTTCAGAGATGACCAATACCCTCCTCCCCCAAAAAAAGAAAATTGTTTTAATGCCTTCAGAAAGTCATTTAAGTAGCAAACTACTTGTTTTTTTTTAAGCTGGCAAGAAAATAAATATAAATGTGGTATATTTTATTTTCCCAATTACAAATAGTTTTCAAAATTTTTTAAGATTTTGAATTATAAAATTTTTTTCTACCTTCCTTTCTTCTCTAAGACAACAAGCAATCTGATATAGATTATGTATAACATCATCAGCATAAAAGCATCAAAAATCACTCCTAAAGTTCTCTCCCATCTCCTCTGTGTTTCCTGGCTTTCTTCAAGTAGTAGCTACAAAAAGCCTTTCTTCTCAATCATCCTCAATGCTAGTGCCTTCCCTCTGCTGATCTCTGATTGAGCTCACATATATCCTTTCTGTACAGGGTTTTTTGAATGTTTCTTTCCTCATGAGACTGTAGTTATTAAGAACAAGCCTGTTTTATTTAGCCTTTCACTTAACAAAATGCTGGCATATAACAGGGACTTAACAAATGCTTGCAGAACTCCTTGTTTTATTTGGGAAATACAACTGTGCTTTTAAATAAGCAGTTACCTTAGTCTTTCACCTCTCCTCCACAGCCCAAAGAACAGACAGGAGGTAGAAGATCCCCAATATATCTTTCTATCCCCCTGCCCTTCCCCCACTTCAAGTCGCACTTTGGAATCACTTGAGCCAAAACAAAAATTTCATGATTAAAGTTGCCATAACTTACTATTGCTTATATTTTCTTTCCTTCCAATTTCCTCTTTCTATTCCAACATGCCTACAAATATAAAATAAGGAATATTTTGTAGCTTTCTAACTCTAAAAAGAAAAAAAATTAAGGAAAAACTAAAATTGTATAACTTTCTGCTACTACCTAAAATAACTTTATCCTTGCCTTTCATTTTATCTCTTTTACAATCTACTTTTCATGAAAATCTATAGACTTGCCAGTTTTATCCCTATAGAAAACAATGAACTGTCCATAAACCATTATGTCATTCCATAATTACTATATTGTGGATATTGAACACTCTCTCCTCAAGAATGGATCAGTGACCATGCCAAAGGTCTGTGGAGTTACACAATCAAAGAATTGTGGATTGAATTTGTCAAAAGAACGAAAGTGGTAAAGGTTAAATTCCAAATGGCTCCTAGCTGAACAAAAGTTACATAATCATTCAAGTAAATCCTAAGCAAGAGAATAACCAAATTCTAGAAATGGCTAAAATGAATGTTCTTTAACAAGTAGAGGAAAAGACAAGGAAACACTCAGAGCTCTGAAATTAATCAAGAGAATCACTCTGTGCTAGAATAACATGTGTAACTTAACTTACATATCTTGGAGAATAGAATTTTCTGATTAAAAACATGCACATTGACAACAACAAATAACATAAAAAAAGTACTCATTATGCTTAGTCAGCTGCCTACTTTGTCTACACCTATCAACTCTGGTGAAGAGCATAAAGTTTCACTCTACAAAGCATAATTATATACTAAAGGGAATTATCACACAAGCTAAATAGAATTATCTAAAACTATTAAGTGTAGAGGGCCACAGATAGTGGGGGAACTCTGGGCTGAAGGGTCTTTTACCTTAGCCAGAGTTCCCCCACTATCTGTGGCCCTCTACAAGTAAGACTGAGCAGCCTGAACTAGATAATCTCTGAGATTCCATTTACACTAAAATGACTATAAATTCTACAATTAGTCCTAAGACTCTAGTTTTAGAAGTAGTATTTTAATCGATCTAAGCTCTTTAAGTTAAAAATTATAAAGAAAGAAGGAATCCTTAAGGAATCCATGAAACTTACCATCCTGCTACTTGGGGATTTCTGGAAGTCCAAAAGAAAGCTGAAAAGGAGGAAAAAAGTTTACATGCTTTTCCTTCCTTATTTAATTCAAATATAAACAATTCTATAAGGTCATAGTTAGATGAAAAGGGCAGAAGATATAAAGGCCACAGGCAAGAGAGGAGCCATTCGCCAAACTCAATCACACTGAAACTGTTCCATGACTTCTGGGGTGAATTCTGAAATTCTCCTCTGACAGAGACCCAATCTTCAGGGCAGTTAAATGGTTTCATTAAGATCAGCCCAGGACCATTCCCCACTTAGATGGAACTTAAGTGATCTCATTCAACTGGAAATCTAGGCCTGGGAGCAGTGACAACATTGAAGGAATCTCATTCAATGGAAGCCCTACCCCCACACTTCTTATAAAATTACCATTTTGAACTCCAAATATTTGCAAGAGTCTGAATAGGATTATGCTTTGCCAAGGGACCTCTCCTCTTGGCACAGGACTCTTGCCCTCTGTGAAGAAACCCTCTTTCAGTGATAACCTTTCGCTGCCAGGAACTCTTGCTACTGAAGAAGTTTGTCTTCCTAGCAAACTGGCTTCTCAGCACCAATAAACTTCCCTTTTGCCATTTAGACTTTTCGAGTTCATGAATTTTCTCGTTGTAACAAGGGGAGCCCAAAAACTCTCTAAAACTCCTTAAAGGACAAATTCTCGAATCTTGGCCTCTGTAAGAGATCCTGAGAGACCACCCTCATTGATAACACTCACTACTGATTGTTTCCTATTGAATTAAATAGTTTCATTCAATTCTATTCAAATTCTAGCTCAAGCTGAAACCCAGCTTGTAGATAAAAAGCGCCAACTTGGAACACTTCCTGGCAGAGGAGCTAACATGTCATCCCTGGCATAGCAGCCTCTGCCGCTGGGATGATATTCTCTTTCAGCGCTACCCTCCCTTTGTGCTCACACATTCCCCTAAGGAGACTTTAAATCTCTGTGTCAGTATTTCTCTACTAGGAACTTTACTTTTCTGCCAGGACTCCTCCACTCCTTTACTCTCCTGTTGGGACCTAACTTTATTTCTCTGTTGGGACTTTGCCACTAAGGAATTCAGCCTTTCTATTCATACATAGCAAAGGCTGACTTCCCAATGCCAATAATAAGCCTCTTTTACCAATCTAGGTTTAGGGGTTTGTAAATTCCTTTATAAAGGATCAATGTGCTGCCAGAAGGGGGGTTCCCAAAACTCCCTACCCATGCGCCAAATCCCAAGGGGGTGTAAGGGAGCCAAACCTCTCCATCTGGTTCCCTGAACCCTGACCCTACCACTAGACCTCATTATTTAACTCCCTTGAAAGGGGAAGCCAGAAGAAATTCTCTCAAAGGGAAAACCACTAGAATTTTACTTTCCTGTCCCACCTAGGGACAGGAACCAACAAGAGACCAACCCCCATTGATGATATTTACTACTGATTAAACTTTCTATAGAGTTAAACTAAAACCTATTCAATTCCAAAATTCCCTATTGTTTCAACAGCACCAAGCTCTGGGATCTGCCCATAAAACTAAGTACCCTCAACAAAGATCTTTACAAAAATCTCCTAATTGTATTAGGGGCTTTTTGTCCACTAAGAGGCTTTCTTTGTTAGTCAGAAATAAAGTTTCCTATTCTTTGCCATACAGTGAATTATTTCACAAGACTGATGCCTTGCCATATCCCATCCCCCTAACCACCAGGAACCCTAATCTCCTCGTTTGGCACTCTGACCCTATATCTAGACCTCATCAGCTGGACCTGTGGGTCATCAGAGGGGATTCCCACAACTCTCTGCACTGCCACTAACCACATCAGGAGGACTAGCTAAAATGGAATGTAACTGATTTCGTCCTGTCCAAGGTTAGGAGACAGCTAAGCCACGTTAAGGTTGTACGTAATAAAACAAACTTTAACTTCATCCCTTTCTGAGTGCAAAGGTTGATTTCTCACACTTGTCACTAACCTGAGTGAAGTAGAGCTTTCCCTCCCCAGAGAATTCCCTAGAACAGTGAAATAACAGGGCTAGTCCCTTTCCATTATTTGTGCAGTGTCTTCCTTTATTGTACACTTAAAGGCAAGAATTATACCCTCAGCATCTAAAATTAAAAAGGCTGAACAGGATGATTTCAGAAAGGCGTGGAGAGACTTATATGAACCGATGCTGAGTGGAATAAGCAGGAGCAGGAGATCGTTGTATATTTCAACAACAATACTATGTGATGATCAATTCTGATGGACGAGGCCATCTTCAACAATTTGATAAACCAAATCAGTTCCAATAGAGCAGTAATGAACTGAACCAGCTGCACCCAGCGAAAGGACTCTGGGAGATGACTATGAATCACTACATAGAATTCCCAATCCTTCTAATTTTGTCTGCCTGCATTTTGAATTTCCTTCATAGGCTAATTGTACACTATTTCAAAGTCCGATTGATGGGGGCATAGCCCCCTTTAAGATTCCTTGTCTGATCGACAACTTCCTTTGGGACTGATCTTTGATTTCAAGATCTGTTCAAAACCACCCTTTTGTATTCCTAAGGGAAAGATCAGTATCTGAGCTAGTTTGGGCTTGTACCCAGGCCCCCCATCTGAATTGGCTTGGATTTTCTTAACCCCCCAACTATCTGCTCAGGTTTCCCCAAAACAGTTTCTTCCTCATCTGAAAAGCCCGCCAAGAATTTGGCACTGCCCTAGGCTTCCTGAAGCAAATAAAAAGAGCCAAGGTGGAATTATCCCTTGGCAGGAGAGTTGAAACATTCGAGCACCATGCTTTGTATCAGAGACTCTCAGTCCTGCCGCTTGTGGTGTATTTCTTCCTCTATCTAATATCTTTTACTAAGAAGACTTTATTTAACCTTGCTTCCAAACCCCGCAATAAACATCTTTAACCCATCTAGGTTTTCGGGCCTGCAAATTCATTTACAGGGGACTCTCGCCCCGCTATACCTCATTTAACTCTGTATCCTTGCGCTGAATCCAAAGGGGTTGCAGGGGACCTCCATGTGACTCCCTGTACCCCAATCCTGCCGCTAGACCTCAATTAATCCTAATTTTAATGAGGTATAGACCTCATCATTAGGTATATATCTCATCACGATTCTTTTTGTACAGCAAAACAACTGTTTGGACATGTATACATATAGTGTATTTAATTTATACTCTAACATATTTAACATGTAATGGTCAACCTGCCATCTTGGGGGGGAGGGGAAAAGTTGAAACAAAAGGCTTTGCAACTGTCAATGTTGAAAAATTACCCATGCATATATCTGGTAAATAAAAAACATTAAAATCAAAATAAATAAAAATTTTAAAAATAAGTTATTAAAAAGGCTGCTCCCTTCCTATTCTCAAATTGTCATTCCGTGATAAATCACTTTAATTTGCTTGCTTCATCATTTTGTGACAAGCCACATTTTACTTATGGTGATAAGCCACTTATTTGTTTTTTCATTCTTTGATAAGCCACTTTTTAAAAAGTTTTACTTTCTCATTAATTTCCCATAAGGCACTTTTTATTTGCATACTCTGGTGGATCGGGATTCCAGGAACAGTCAGGTAGATGTAAAAATCACAGGTGGGAAGGGGATGAGTTTTAGGATCGCATTCTTCGCCTTTCTGGGAAACTCCAGGGCCTAACACTGCAAGCTTGGGCCTAGCGGGCGGATGCAATCCCTCAGGGCTCGTCCTGGCCCTCTGGGCCCCCGAGCTGGGGTGGTACAGAGTGAAAGGCGAAGACGGTGTTTGGGGGGAAGGGCAGGAGTTAGATTTAACTACTACTGCTAATTCTACTTCAATTGCTACAAGGATGCTCCTCCCCTAAGGTGACCCAAATCGAAAGATCCTTTGAAATGTAACTAAGCCGGGTTCTGGGGACCACAATACACGCTCGGACCGTGCGTCAGACTCTACGACTTTCTCAGACTGACAGCACTAAGAGCTCACGCCTAAAACGCGGGAACGAGGGGCCAAGTCTCGCGAAACTGTCGAGCTTGGGAACGGGAACGGGGATGGGGGGAGAAGGGGTGCGAAAAATAAGTTCCTACGTCCCCTCGCTGTGGCTCTGCGCAGGCTCCCCCACCTTCCGCACTCCCTCCTCCCCTTCGTTCCCAACCCGGGCCTTCTTCCCTGGGCTTACCTCCCAGCTCCAGGCTTCCAAATATTAACGGGACCAAAACAAGCCGACCGGAAGAGAAGGAGTCCGGGGCACAAAAGAGAACGGGCTACTTCCGCCCCGATCTCTCGAGACGGTAGCGAGGAGTAGGAGGAGGAAGTGGCTCTCACGTGGGCGGGCGTAGTGAGTACGAGACTCGGGTGAGGTATCGCGAGCGTTCAGCCTGCACCGTCTGGCCGGGTTGTACCCGTGGGTGGTGATGGGCGTGTCTTGTTGGAGTTTGCATCCAAGTCAGGTTCAATCCTACCTAGAACTCGCCCTGAGTCTCCTGAGCCTCAATTACGAAGTTGTCTGAGGAGAAAAGGGCCTGTTGGAATCTTCGTGGGGAAAAGGGTAAACTGAGGCCAGGGCTGGTCTAGAAGAGGCCGCCGCCAGAAACGGAGCGACCGCTTGACCCCAAAGGGCCCGGAAGTGTTACTGGTCTGTTCAATATACACAGTTTAAATATAAGTTGTTGGCGATGTGGAGTTCTGCTGGGCTGTTTTTGCTAGGATTTCTGTGGGCTTCGGGATGATCTGGGTTCAAGTGTTGCCTTTACTGTGAAGCCCCCTTCAAGAAGTAGCTCATCCCAGGGTGGCTGTGAGGAGCAACCGAGATGAGATTTGTAAAGTGCTTAAGTGTTATGATGGGCCCCGAATAGAGCGGGCGTTTAATTAATGTGAGTTCTCATCCCTGAAAGAGAAAAATGAATAGTTGTGGGGTTTTGTTTCTTTTTTTCTTCATGCCAACAGTGGGACTTGGGCCTTGAAGAGGAGGAGGCCAAATAAATAAAGCCAAATAGACATACAGTGTGGTTTGCATTTCCATTTTCTGTTTTTCGGATTTCAGATCCTGTGTTCCACCTATTCTCTGCATGTTGTTATCCTGTGTGCGCTTGTTTTCCCTGAAGTTCCAAGCTCCCCAGTCATTGGTCAGCAGAAGGTTCCAGGCTCTCCAGTTCTTGGTCAGTCGTCCTTTCCGTCCTTTCATGGATCTGAAAACTCTCGTTTCATCCTTGAATGACTTTGCCTCACTCTCATTAGCTGAAAATTGGGACAATGTTGGATTATTGGTTGAGCCAAGCCCACCCCATATTGTGAAGACACTTTTGCTAACAAATGACCTGACCGAGGAGGTGATGGAGGAGGCGCTCCATATGAAAGCAGATCTCATCCTCTCCTATCATCCACCTATTTTCCGACCACTCAAGCATATTACTTGGAAAACATGGAAGGAGCGTCTGGTGATCCGGGCTTTGGAGAACAGAATTGGCATCTACTCTCCACATACTGCCTACGATGCTTCACCTCAAGGAGTCAACAATTGGTTAGCAAAAGGGCTTGGTAAGAATTTTTCATTTCTTGACATTTTAAATTTCCCTTCACAAACCTGAAAATTGAAAGGCCTTTCTAACTGTAACTTCCCTTACTACAACTTGCCTGCTTTTGACAGTTTCAGGAGAAAGATTAAAATTTTGATCATTTTAGATCTTTTAAAATTTATTTTATTATTATTATTTTTTTTTCTGAGGCTGGGGTTAAGTGACTTGCCCAGGGTTACACAGCCAGGAAGTGTTAAGTGTCTGAGAGCGCCACCTAGCTGCCCCTTAGACCTTTTTTAAAAAAAATTGGTAATGAAGTATACTAGTTGAATTACACTTAAAGATGAAAAAAGGTTATTCCCAATAAAACAATGATTTGAATATATTCAACAACCTACATAATTCAGTTAAGAAGTACTTATTGAATGCTTTGTTAGACACTGGGAGAATGCAACAATTTCAACCTTATCCTGAAGAGGAAAAGAAGATAGTATTTCTACTTTTAAATTGATTTCTTTATTTAATTCTTAATTCTGATAGATGAAGGTAGTTATTCTAATATTGTGATCTACATTGGGACAACAGATTACCCATAGGTACTTAGAACTTATATCTCTATATACCAAAAAATAATTTTTTTTTTTTTTTAACCAGCTATATGCATGGTAATTTTACAGCATTGACAATTGCCAAACCTTTTGTTCTAATTTTCCCCCTCCTTCCTCTCCCCCTCTCCCCCCCCATGGCAGGTTGACCAATACATGTTAAATATGTTAAAGTATAAATTAAATATAATATATGTATACATGTCCAAATGGGATTGTCTCTCACTAACTCTGTTCTGAATCTATGGCTCCTGTTAGATTGAATGCTATATGTATTTGTGGTAGAGTACACCCCATGTTTATAGGGTAGGGGAGATATTTTAAAGTTACTGTTTTTCTTCTTTTTTTTTTTTAATAGTTTTTATTTACCAAATATATGCATGGGTAATTTTACAACATTGACAATTGCCAAACCCTTTGTTCCAACTTTTCCCCTCCTTCCCCCCCCACCAGGTGGCAGGTTGACCAATACATGTTAAATATGTTAAAGTATAAATTAAATACAATATATGTATACATGTCCAAACAGTTGTTTTGCTGTACAAAAAGAATCAGACTTTGAAATAGTGTACAATTAGCCTGTGAAGGAAATAAAAAATGCAGGCGGACAAAAATAGAGGGATTGGGAATTCCATGTAGTGGTTCATAGTCATCTCCCAGAGTCTTTGCTGGGTGTAGCTGGGTTCATTACTGCTCTATTGGAACTGATTTGGTTCATCTCATTGTTGAAGAGGGCCACGTCCATCAGAATTGATCATCATATAGTATTGTTGTTGAAGTATATAATGATCTCCTGGTCCTGCTCATCTCACTCAGCATCAATTCATGTAAGTCTCTCCAGGGTTTTCTGAAATCATCCTGCTGGTCATTTCTTACAGAACAATAATATTCATATGCCACAATTTATTCAGCCATTCTCCAATTGATGGGCATCCACCAAGAAATAATTCTAATAAATGATTTAACAAGTAGGAGGTTTCACAAATTAACTTGTTTAAATTAGATTTGCAGGAAAATCTGACTTTTTTCTTTCCAGATATTTCTGCTCTTCAAAAGCATTCTGAAAATGAATATATCGTTGAATCCCTGAGCTTAATGGAAACTTTGAATGTGACTAGTATTTTATTAAAGTTATTAATTGCCCCCATACTCTTTGCATATTTTCATACTTCAGTACTGAAGCATTTAAAGGCTACATGATTTTATTGATATGGTTACCACCCCAGTTGACTGAAACCACACCTATTCTAACTTTATACATAAAGAGTTGCTGTGGCTGAAGAGTTCATTTTCCCCTGCCCAATTTGGTGATGAACTTCCCTGAACTTAACTAGACAGATTCTTAGACATACAGACATTCGTAGTCATTCATCATTTAGTCTCAGGTCAGGAGGATATATCAGAGCATGTACCAAGATGAGCCATTTCAGGGAGATATTAGTAGAATGTCTTTGCTTTTAGTGTAATAATCTTCCAGTGTTCTGCACTTTTTTTTCTAGGATGTTGTACCTCTCTTCCAATACATCCTTCAAAAGCTCCTAGCTATCCAACAATAGGAACCCATCGAGTGGAGTTTAATATAAATGATACCCCAAGCATGGACAAGTTTATGTCTGCACTGAGAGAGATACCAGAAGTTTCAATAACTACCTTTGTTGCTAGGTATTATGTGTTTCTTTATTGCTTATTTATTTTTTCAGGTTATTTGTGGCACTCAATTTGAATTGTTTTATGATTTTAATAATCATTAACATGTAACATTTCTACCATTTAACATATATTGGACTACTTGGCACCGGGGGGAAGGGCTGGGAGAAGAAGGGGAAAATTGGAACACAAGGTTTTACAAAGGCTAATGTTGAAGAATCGTCCACACATATATTTTGAAAAATAAAAAGCTTTAATAAAAAAATAATAATAATTAAATCATTTAAGTAAATAAATAATTTCCTCCTGGATAGAGTGATTATACACACATCTAACTTTCCCCAGGGTCTAAGAGGAATAGACTTTTATAGAATGACTCCAAAGTACAAACAGACCATGAAATAAATATAAGAAAGATCATCATGTTTTCTGATTTTCTGTTTTGCTAGGGCCCAGAAATTCATTGTGATTCTTTATTGTCCCACTTCCAAAAAATACTGATTTCCACAACCAGATTTCCAGTTAGACATTTTAAAAAGCAGAGGCTGACTTATTCTAATTGAAAGCATAATAAAAAGTAATAAGGTATACCAAGCTATGAGTCATAGATACCTTTGTATAAAAAGTATAATTGTTGTACTCTTGAAAAATGTTAAGACTCACATTATGGCTTCTTAAAAAGACTGAAGCCTCTACCGTGTTATCACTAAAAAGTGTTTTTTTTCGATAGTAGCTTTTAAGTATGAAAATTCCTTATTATATTCATTTGAACATTAAATCCTCATCATGGGAGAAGGAAGAAGAGGGGGCTGTTATTGTTGTCCAGGGATAACTTGTAACAATTTGAACTATTTGGATGCCTCCTCTTTATGGAACTATCTAATCCCTAGTCACTTCAAGGAATATTGTCTGACACATTGAAATACAGTGTGGAAAATGCAAATTTGCATGATTTTCAGAGGGACAATTAGATAAATATCAGAGAAGTGGTTTTCCAGTTTTTTCTTACTATAAACACCTTTTTCTGAAAGTCACTGTTTCTGAGTGGCCCATTTTAACACTGCTTTTTTACTCATGAGTAATGCCTTTGTGGACCCCCTATTTAAGACTTTCTGGTTTCTAGAAAAGTTAAATGCTCTGATGGGGAATTTTTTTTTAATTTATTAATTTTTTGTATTTGTTTTTAACCCTAACACACATTCCCTCTCCCCATATAAAAGGGCCATTCCACCTAGCAAAGAATTCTGTAGAAGTTCAACAAAACCATCCAACTTATTGAAAAAGTATAAAATTATAAGCAATATTATACATCCATAGCCTTCTTTCTCTTTAAAGAAGGTGAGAGGGGCCTGTTGAAGATTATTTTATTTATTTTTTGCTGGGGCATTTGGGGTTAAGTGACTTGCCTAGGATCACAGAGCTAAGAAGTGTTAAGTGTCTGAGGCCAGATTTGAACTCAGGTCTTCCTGACTTCAGGGCTGGTGCTCCATTCACTGCACCGCCTAGCTGACCCCTCTTTCTTTTTTAAAAATTCTTTGTTATAATGACTTGTTAGAGTTGAAGTTCATATGTGGAAATGAAATTATCAAGATAAAAAAATTTTAAGTGAAACATTTTGGATTGGATTGATTGGCAATCCTCCCATGTTCTCTTAATTATCAACATTAATAAACCAATAAATAATTATTTTGAGCCTATTGTGTGCCATGTACTGTACAGGCACAAGAGCCTAGTGGGGATGGATTTGTATAATGATGTATCATAATATCACAGGATATATTTTTAAAACAAAGTCACTAAAATAGTTGCATTGGAGTGTGGGGAATAATACCTCTGTGAAAGAGGTGACAATTTCAGCTAAAGTGAAGAAAAATCGAGTAGGTAGAGGCAAGAAGCCTGCATGCTTGGATTTTAGTGAACCTGAAATGATTTCTTGAGGTTATTTCTTCAGTAGTTATATTGTCAAGTATATACTTAATGTGTGCTTATCCTAAATTTTGGAGGTGTTTTTCTCCCTAGGAATAATGGAGAACAGCAAACTCGAGTCAGTTTGAACTGTACCCAGAAAGCATTGCTTCAGGTGGTGGCTTTTCTCTCTGAAAATAGTCATCTTTATCAGAAAACTGAGATTCTGTCCCTGGAGAAGGTAATGAAAAATATGTCATTTTCTTTCATTTCAAAGTTTTGGTTGATGACTTTTAATATCTACAGAAATTATTGTATTAATGAGTCATTAGCTAACTAGTATTTAATTTTCTAAGAGACAAAATAGCAGTAATATAGGTTTCTCCTTTTTTCTCATTCATAAGTTTTAACTGAGTTGGATGAAAATTGAAAATTTTATTCTCATCTGTACTCCTATATTCACTATGATGAATGTATGCCTTCATAAACTAAAAAGCTACTTCACATTTTTACATAGAAAAATAAATATCAAAATACAATCATATTTGTCATCAGGTAACTAATTATACAAGGTCCAGAACAGAAAAGTAATACTACTTCTTCCATGTAGATAGCACTTCATTTCCTGAATTTACTAAATGATGGATACAAAGAGGGTAAAAGAGAAACCTGTGTATTAGATTCTGTTAGAAAGGGAAAATGTACACTTCACAAATACATTTTGAAATGTGGATATAGTCTTAAAGATATAAGCACTAACAATTTCTTTTGTAAAAGTTAATTTCCTTTCTGGAAAATATATTAAAAGAGAGATAACCTAAGAATGTACCTTAATAGTCACCTGACTTTCTGCAATCTTTGAAAATTCTGTTTCTCCTCAGCCATTGCTTCTGAATACTGGGATGGGAAGATTATGCACATTGGCTGAATCTGTCTCCCTGGCAACCATGATTGAACGAGTCAAAGGTCACCTAAAACTATCCCATGTTCGCCTAGCTCTTGGAGTAGGCAGGACTTTAGGTAATTTACATGTATGTTTTATTAATGCCAGTTTATGCACTAGGAAGATTGGCCAACAAATAATTTCTATGAAAATAATGTTGAAGCTCTCTGATGTATTTGTCCTAGTGAAAAATGAAAGATTTGCAGTTAGCTTATGGGTGATAGTTTTAAAAATGAGTGATAAGTTAAAATACATTTTAACACTTCTGGATGTACCTTAGTAGAATGATAGTGGCGACCTTATCGAGTCTGTTATTCTTATACTGACTTTTCCTCTCTCTTGGCTTCACCCAGGACTTTTGGGAACCAAATATTTATATTGAAGTAGTCATAAGAAAAGTCTGCCTTAAATGAATTGTAGGTTAAACCCATCCACAAGAAACAATTAAAGGATTTTCAGCCTGAGGCCCAGTGAGTGAATTTTTGTATTATAGATTGGCATATTAATTTACTTAAGAGAATTCTTGAAAAAAAACACAACAAGCAAACAGAACACAACAACAAAAAGGAGGTAAAAATGTTATGCTTTGGTCTATATTCAGTTTCCACGGTTCTCTCTCTGGGTGCAGATGGCTTTATCCATTACAAGACTATTGGAATCACTGCATTAAATATTATGGAGGATATTATAGTTGAATGGATTTCTAATTGGAAGAGCTGGGTTCAAATTATGCCTCTGTGTGACCTGATGTAAACTGCAGAAGTTTCAGTTTTCCCATGTATATAGAATGAAAGTTGGATTAAATGATCTCTGATTCTTTCTAGTTCTAAATCTAGGACTCTAGATAACATACATAGATTAATACAACTTGTTAGAATATGATAAATGCACGAGAGACCACGTGCACACACCCATTAGTTCTAGACAACACAGTGTAATAGAAAGAACTCTGTATTTAAAGTTAAAAAAGACGGGTTTAAATGCTGGCTCCATCACTTAGTATATATATATGACCTTGGGCAAATAAATTTTCTTCTCTGAGGCTGTTTCCTTATCTTAAAAAAAAAAAAAAAAAATTCTTGATGAAGGTTAAATTTTCAAAGAAAATGGGCCCAAATCCATCAACAACAACAAGAAAAACCAACAACAACAACCTTCTGGGCTGTAAAGTCTTATAATTAATAGTGCAAAGTAAAACCAATTTTAAGGTCTTTTTTTTTCCCCAATTAGGCATCATTTACATTTCTCTATTAGTGATTTGCATCATTGCAGTTCTTATTAGTAATCTGGCTTCTAGTCCTGATAACCTGCATTTGATTTACTAACTCAAAAAGTTATCTTTCCAGTGGTCTCATCTCTAAAACCAAAATGCCTTATATTCCTACCTTACAATTTTGTGGTAAACTTAGGGAAAAATTTATTAGATGATGTATACTAGTACTTTGAAAATTATCATGTGCTTTATAAACACAAGATGGTCAAACTGTTATTAAGAGGCTCATTGTATATCTACATGAGAGAGATTATTTTTTTCTCATGGGTCCCATCATGTAAGCTCATGGTGTGTGTGTGTGTGTATACATATATATATATGCGAGATTATTTTTTCTCCAGTTCTGAAGGGATAGACTTCTGCTTTTGTGGGTCCCATCATATAAACTATAGGAAAATTAGGCGTATATATTCTTTAATTGTATTCATGTTTTAAAAAAAAAATTACAACTGGGGAGATCAATATATAGTCTATACTGTAGACAGTTGGTGCTGAGTTTATTATTAGGATAAAAGTAAACATTTGTTTCTTATTTGCTGTTTCTTAAAGAGTCAAAAGTCAAAGTAGTAGCCTTATGTGCTGGTTCTGGGAGCAGTGTTCTTCAGGGTGTGGAAGCAGATCTTTATCTTACAGGTATGCATTGCCTCCTCTGTCCTTGCTCTAGTCCCTTTCTTTCTCCATTCTGCAACCTCCTCTTTCCCCCTATTTAGGCCTTAATAAATAGTTCAAAATAACTTGTTTTTGCATTCAAACTGGCAGGAGAGCTAATGTTTATCGTGGAAGGAAGAAATTATCTGAACATTTATCATTAGAAAATGATCTGTTTTAATATGTTTAATGTACAAAAGCCCATTTTGGGGTTAGTAGTCTCAGAAACAAGCCATCTTCAGGACATAAGCCTGGCACTTCTATCCACCTGCTGTCCTCTTAGCAGGCGTAAGAATTTAAAAAGAGTGCATTGTCTAAAACTTAGTGCTACCAGCTGCCTTTTCTCTTTTTCTATAGAGTTTGGAGAGTCTTTTTTCCCCCCATTTAGTAGTATTTTATTTTTTTTCTAATTACATGTAAAGATAGTTTTCAATATTCATTTTTGCAAGATTTTTGGTATCTTTTATAAATTCCTTCCTTTCCTTCCCTTCTTCTTCCCCAAGACAGCAAGCAATCTAATATTGATTATATATGTACAATCATTTTAAACATAGTTTTTGCATCAGTCATATTTTGAAAGAAGAATCAGAAAAAAGGGAAAAACCATGAGAAAGAAAAAAATTTTTTTTCTAATTTTTTATTAAAGTTTTTTATTTATAAAGCATATTGCATGGTTAATTTTTGCAAAATTTTCCTTTCCTTCCCCTCATTCCCTCTCCTAACTGGCAGGTAGGCCAATACATGTTAAACATATTGAAATATAGGTTAGATCAAAAAAAAATTTAAGTGAAAATAGTATGTTTCAATTTGCATTCAAACTATAGTTCTTTCTCTGGCTTAAGATGACTAGTTTTTATTAGAATTTCCTTGAATTACTACATTCCTAAGAAGAGCCAAGTCCATCAAAGTTGATCATCATACAGTCTTGCTGTTGCTGTGTACAATGTACTCTTGGTTCTGCACACCTCACTCAGTATCGGTTCATGAGTCCAGGTTTTCCTGAAATCCACCTGTTTATCATTTTTTATTTCACAATACTTTTCCATTACATTGATGTACCAAAGCTTGTTCAGCCATTCCTCACTTGATCCTTGATGTGCAATTCTTTGCCATCACAGAAAGAGTCGCTGTAACCATTTATGTACAAGTGGGGCCTTTCTTCTTTTTTATGATCTCTTTGAGATACATGGTAGTAGTGTTGTTGGATCAAAGGGTGTGCACTTTTTAATAGCCCTTTGGTAGTTCCAAATTGGAGAGGAATTTTAAAATAGTATTAGATAGAATAGAGTGGAATTGGCCCAATGAAAAGTTCAGATTGGGAAAGGAAAAGAGTATAGCAAAAGGAAGAATAAAGGTCAGGGAGAAGGTGAAAAA
Organism: Sminthopsis crassicaudata; assembly: GCF_048593235.1. Classification (NCBI taxonomy): domain Eukaryota; kingdom Metazoa; phylum Chordata; class Mammalia; order Dasyuromorphia; family Dasyuridae; genus Sminthopsis; species Sminthopsis crassicaudata. The sequence continues at coordinate 83,280,397 of NC_133619.1, read as the reverse complement.
ATTGTGATAGCATTGCTATTCAGCCTAGAAGCTCTGTAATATCTTCATCTGTTTGTATTCTGTGTTTTTGTGCATACCTATTGTGCTATATACATATCATCTTTTCCAGTAGAGTCATTGTCCTAATAGTCTAATGTAAATCAGAACATTTTTTCTTTATGGTCTTAGTACCTTGCACATAAGAGATGCTTGTGTGTGTGTGTGTGTGTGTGTGTGTGTGTGTGTGTGTGTGTGTGTGTGTGTGTGTGTGTGTGTTTGTTTTTAAGAACTTGGCTTTAAAAAGATTTAACAGTACCATAAAAAACCACAAGATGGGGATATTGTTCTTAAATCAGTTTCAACCAGTTTTTGCTTTTCTCTTTTATAACTAAATTCAGTCATAACATTTAGAGATAGAAGGATCTTAGAAATTATTTCATTCAAAATTGACTTGTCCATTGGCTCATTTCGTCTTTCTGTATTTTCCACAAAGCTGGTATTTTAATGTGAAAGGCATAATGTTGAATCCTATTTTAGTATCTACCTGTATTTATTTTTCATGTCTCTTTGTTTTTCTCTCCTATATTCCTCCTCCTTAACTTCAATAGGGGTGAGGCTCACATCAGAATCCTGTTCAGATTCAAATTAGAGATAAGATATGACACTCTTGAATCATTGATAATATTTTTAAAAGCAAAGTTTACTTTGCCCTAATACAAGGATATACAACAAGGATGTAGTGACACAAAATTCTATAGATACAATCCCTCTTACCCCATCTCTGCATCAAAATACATCTTGTCAGCAGAGCAGAACATAAGTACTCCATAGTTTTCAGGCATCCATAATTTGGAGAGGCCCTGATTCCACATGATATTTTTAATACCATGGATGACAATGAAATTGCTCAAGGAATAGGTAGAGATTGGGAAGAATGGTTTACCCCATAGAGTGGACAACTTAAACTAAAATATAGTATTGATACAGAGATGGAGGTGTAGTGAGTGGTCATTTAGTTCTTGGCTCAATCTATGTACACAATTTTTATTTCTGATTTAAAAAGTAATGAATAAATTCACTTTCAAATCCCCAAAGTATGTATTAAGGATTTGAAGGTCGTTGGATAAAGTTATATAATTAGATATATACAGATAGGTACAGACACATATAATAAACACACATGGATAGATAGGCTTGTTTACTTATAGTAAAACAAGTATCCCACCTATGCAGCACAGAGCAGCTCTCAGTACTACAAGAATAGGCGGGAACAGAAGCATACATCTACCTGTGTAGTGCTAGAGGAATACCACTCCTGTAGTTTCCAAGGTGGTGGGTATCTCCTGTCTTTATTGATAGCCTTGGTCTCCTCAGACCAACTGAAGATGAAGTTGGGATTCATGGCCAGGCAAAGAGCATTGATTAAGTGCTTGCTGTTTAGGCTATAGTCTCTCCAAGCTGGGGGGAGAAGGGGGTCTTAAGTTTTTAATCTGAAGGAGGCTACAACATTCCAGGCATTGTGATCTGTCCATTTGTGCTGTTGGAGTATACCATGGATTGTCCCATTTTGCTTCATCGGTGTTATTCTCCTTTTTGGCAGGTGAAATGTCACACCATGATGTCCTTGATGCTGCATCCCAAGGGATAAATGTCATTCTTTGTGAACATAGCAACACTGAACGAGGCTTCCTATCAGAACTTCAAAATACCTTGGCAGCCCATCTAGAGAATAAGATTCATATTCTCTTGTCAGAGACAGACAGAGACCCTCTTCAGGTGGTATGAAACAGTCCAGGACCATCTCAGCTACCACACTACTTAAATCCATTGGATCTTAAAGAGTTTGTGTTCAAGAACAGAATCAGTTCACCTCAAAGTGGTGTGCCCTATAATTCTTCATTTTTATGTAGTTTGATGAACTGGTTTAATTGAGGCCTAAAAGTGAAGATTAATGTAACCGCTGTATTTAAAAAAAAAAAAAGATGTGTGCTATAAACCCTAATAAAAATTAGGAAAACAGGTTTTTAGAAGATAGCTTCATGTAATCTAGTACTCTATTCCACTGATTTCTTTTAATGTTAATTTATATTTTACTTAAAATATTCTTCGCTAGACTACTGTAAACAAATTCATGGAGGGTAAAGACTTTTCATGTATTCATTTTTACAAATTTGTGATATCACTGAGGAAATTAAAATTATTCTGTGTTCAATAATTGATTCTATTCTATAACTGGCTCCCTGCCACATTTCTCAGTTCTGAAGTTAACCTCAGGCATGTGGTTGAAAGGTAGGGAATGTTATTATTCAGGCTATGTCAGTTAGCCCCTGGGACATCTGATTGCTTTCTGTAAGCCTCAACCAGCTTAATCTGCTCAAAAAGACCCCGCAAAAATTATCAGTCCTTGCCTTTCTTTGTGCCATTAGGGTAGTCTTGATCTTTGCCAAAGGGGGAATCAACCTTGGTAGTTTGGTAGTTTCTCCTAACTAAGATTACGAGAGGTAGATGAGTCCCATAAAACAATTTAAATATTCCTTAATTGTCAGAGAGAGGGATGAATTAGCCACACCTAATGCTAGTCTGCATCCTTCCTACTTCCTCTTCCCTCTCCTCCACTTTCCTCTATGTCCAAAAAAAAAAAGATTCCTTTCCTTCTCATTGGAGTTAGCTTTATTGAGATGATCAGTCTGACTTACTTTGTCATGCCCCTCCCCATATGCAGTTGTTTTTTTTTTAAGTTCAGTAGTATTTTATTTTTCTAATTACATAAAAGAATAGTTTTCAACTTTTAAAATTTTGAGTTCCAAAATTTTTTCTCCTTCTCTTACCCCTTCCCTTATCCCCAAGACAGCATTCTAATATACTGACTTACTTTGTAAACATTATATGCATCATTCTGTTAATAAACTGATTATGCTCAGAGAACATGTTTATTGCATTTACTCTTCACATCACCAACCCAAATTTAATACATAAATTTGTCCATGTTTTCACTGAATGTAACGTAAATGCGATTATTTGTTCAGTTTATTTTAGTAAAGACAATTTCTTCTGCAATTATTTTAGTTCTCTGTGACAAAATGAGAAACCTATACAGATTGATAACTTCCTTTAAAAACACATAAATGTGTAAATTATCACCTAGTTTTTGTTGTTCAATTCATTTTACAGATAAGAGTTGGAGACAAATGAGCCTAAGTATGACAGGGTCACACAGCTAATAAGTGTCTGAGGCCAGATTTGAATTCAGGAAGACTCATCTTCCTGATTCCAGGGACTAGTGCTCTATCCACTCTACCATCTAGTTGTCCTTTTACAACAAGTCATTACTTCTCCTTCCCCCCACTCCCTACCCCCAGAACCAGTCAAAAAAGTCCAGACTTCCTGCCATATTCCAATAGGTAATGTGCACCCTGTCTTGCTAGATATTAATCCCTGTCCTCTTGAAGTCCAGATTCTGATCCACTACCTCCTTTCTCACAGTTCTGAGGACTTGGTTTCTTATACTGCTTGAGTGACAGATGGGAAGTCACAAGTTACAGTCCTGAGGTTAAGATGGTGGGCCACTAGGATTTAACATCTGTCCTGACATCCCTCATGTCTCCCAGAGTTTGGGAGTTGTCCTGAAGCCGAACCTTCTTGATGTTATCTTCCCCCATCAAAGGCAAGCTCCTTGGGAGAGCCTTTTTTTCTTGGTAACCCAACACTTTGCATACTGTATGGCAATAAGCACTTAACACACACTTGTTCCATGTTACTGTTTTTTGATAGATCTTGAGGAATGATAGATGATAGATCTTGAAGCTGCTTGATAGATCCAGAGGAATTCTCAACAACTATTGACTGGTCCACTATAAATTCATGTTATCCAACTTCAACCGGGCCTATACTATAGACAGATGGACCTTTTGTTACTTTTAGAATGATTCTTTTTCTGAGGCTGGGGTTAAGTGATTTGCCCAGGGTCACACAGCTAGGAAGTGTTAAGTGTCTGGGAACACATTTGAACTCGGGTCCTCCTGAATTCAGGCTGGTGCTCTATCCACTGCACCACCTAGCTGCCCCTCTAGAATGATTCTAGATCCCCAAAGGTCTTCCAAACTTTCTCACTTCTCCTTCAGCCACAGAACCTGCCTTTTATTTGACTGAAAAAATGGAGGCCTTTCAAAGGAAGCTCATTTTCCCTATTCTCTTCACCCCAAACTCTTTGATATCATTTCTCTCTCCTCCTTTTCCTCAGCTACTGGACTGAGGTGGCCCTTGTCAAGGGCAACCCCTCCCTATATGCACCTGAACTCACCCCCAGTTTTTTCCAGTACATTACAACCTCAGTCATTCTGCCCTCTATTTATTAATATTCAACTCTTCCTACCTACTGGTTCCTTCCCTGCTGCTTTTTGACTTGATCAAGTGTCTTCCATCTTTAAAAAACCCCTACTCTTTTCCTTACCATCCCCTCAAACTACTACCCTAAACCTCTCATTTCCCAGCCAAATTCTCTGAAAAGGCTGCATCCACTTTCTCTCCTCACCCCTTTGTAATCTAGTGTCCACACCTCAAGCTTCTGCCCATGCTAATATATCCAACATATTGCTGCCAAAACTTTTAATTAAGAGTAAATCTGACCATATTACTTCCCTACCTAATCAAGTGGCTCACTATTCCACTTTTTAGCTTTGAAGCATTTCCCAACTGGCCCATCCTAATTTTTTTCCAGCTTTAGGGTATGTTATCCTTGGCCACTTTAGGATCAAGGCCTCTGTTCTCACTTTCCATCTCTCATCTTCCTGCCTTTGCACAGAAATTTTTGGAAGATATTCCTTTCCCACCACACTTCCTCCCAGAATCACAAGGCATCCCTTCAAGCTAGTTGGTACAATAGCACAGCACACTGACCCATAAGTCAGGAAGACCTGAGTTCAAATTCAGGCGCAGGCATTCACTAGCTGTGTGACTGAACAAATCACTAAGATGAGTCACTTAATCCCGATTACCTCCTCCCCATATCCCCCCAAAATAAGGCATCCTTTCACTCTGTTCCCCTTCCACTACCAACACCTATTACTGATGGATCTACTCTTCTCAAACTGCATGTTTTCTTGACAATTATTCTTAATACCCTTAAAAGTGTATATCTGTATGTGCAAATATGCAGACACAATAACTACTGAATATATCTATACTTGTCTTGTTCATTAGAATGTAAAATCTTCATGGGTAGGGATTGTTTTATTCTTTGTACTTGTACGCCCAGAGTCCAACAGTTTTTGGCATATAATAGGCACTTTAATATATATGCTTGTTGATTGATATTGACTCTCTTAAAATAAAAGGATTCTTTACTTTCTTAAAGAAAGCTCTGAATTAACTTTTTTTCCATGGATGCTTAAATAATTACAAAGATTTATGAAGTTCACTGCATTTCTAAATAAATTCTAGGAAAAGCCCGGCAAAAACCTAACCATCACCACAATAGTTTGCTTTCTAAATATTTGTAGCATGCATTAAGAACATGATAAACTCAGTAAAGCCAACTTCAAATTACTGCATATGTTTTGCATCTTTCAGCTGGAGAAATTAGAGAAACAGGTTTTGTTCTCGCTTCTCTAAACTATTTAACTGCTGTGAAGAAAAGGAAAAGTAAAATACATGAAAACCTCCCAAATAAATACATTGTTAATGAGTTTATTCGTTCCCCAAAAATAGTATTCAAGATGCCCATCATCTGTTACCTAATGAGTAGTTTTTCAGGCTTTATTATTTGAAGAATCTTTTTTTAAGAATTATTCTATCAACCAGAAGATCACTATACACTTCAACAACAATATTGTATGAAGATGTATTCTGATTGAAGTGGATATCTTCAATATAGAGAAGATCTATTGATGGACAGAATCAGCTACACCCAGAGAAGGAACACTGGGAATTGAGTGTAAACTGTTTGCACTATTGTCTTTCTACCCAGGTTACTTTTGCCTTCTGAATCCAATTCTTACCATGCAACAAGAAACTCGGTTTTACACACATATATTGTATCTAGGATGTACTGTAACACATGTAACATGTATGGAATTGCCTGTCATCTAAGAGAGGGAGTAGAGGGAGGGAGGGGAAAATTCAGAAAAGAAGTGAGTACAAGGGATAATGCTGTAAAAAAATTACCCATGAATATGTAATATCAAAAAATTATAATTATAAAATTAATTAAAAAAAAAAAAAAAAGAATTATTCTGTCTCCTACATAAGGGTACATACTCAAGCATAATTAGCAAGACAGATAAAAAATTATTTCAAGATCCTCTTTTTAAAAAGGATATGTCCAGGGAAACCAGCATTTAAAACATAGGTTCTTAACCTAGAGAGTTTGTGAATTAAAAAATACCAAAACTGCATAAGGTTTCCTTCATAATCCTATGTTTTTTAAATGTTTAAAAACATTATTGAGAAGGGGATCCACAGGCTTCAATTAGCCTACCAAAGGAATCTGTGACCAAAAATAGTTAAGAACTTCTGATTTAGAATAATGCTTCTGACTATGCAACACATTTTTAATAGTTTTCCAATAACTTTTTATAAATTTCCTTGTGAATCTTTCGTGTAATACAAACATCTAAAAAAATACAAATGGTTTACCAACTGACTATATACCACAACTCCACATATGTAGCATCCACCATTTGAAAGTGGAAGGGGAAATTTCAACAAATTTCAAAAGGCTTTCTTCCTTCATACAATTAAGGTAAATTCTCCCTATTATCTATGATATGCTGCTAAAATGTTGCTTTCTGGCGTTCCTGTTTATTATTATTACATTTTATTAATTTGTATTTAACACCATATGTAAAGTCAGGTCTTTAAAGATTCTGTGTTTGACATGAACATTTCCTTCACCAGTAAAGGTCATGATCCCTATAAATTTGATTTGACCTTCTAAAACTGAAACCATTTCAGTCAAATCAGACTGGTTCTCAGGCAACCAAAGATTGTTATCCTTGGGTCTGATGGTAAAGCCTTTTCAATTTATTCAGACTTACCAGTGTTTACATTCAATTGACATGGCCTCTGGGAATTTTGAGTCATTTTCATGTGTCAATGAGGCATGAAAATTTCTAGAGTTTATCCCTTTTCAGGCCCATGATCTATTTCAGAGACCCAGGAGTTTGAGTAAGTGAGGGAAAGGAAATAATATCAAATGACAGCAAGCAAGAGTCCGAGGCAGGAGATGGGGCTGACTATTTGCTCTTCCAATCCTGCTGTATGTCTTTCTTAAATGTCTTTCTTCCCCCTTTTCCTCCATTAAATTTTCTAATATTTATTTAAGCCACATTCCTATAGTCATTGAAGGTGTTCTTCACAATAAAGTTTGGATTTTTCACTCCCTCTTGGAGATAATTCAATTTAAAAACCATGGCAAAAACCTTAGTAATCAATGTAACTATTTTAAGCTATATGGCTGTGAGCTATTAAGTGTCTACTACACTAACAAATCAAATGATGATATTTAAAGGCTACTTGAATACACTGCTAAATGATATGATACTATAAAGTGATTGACAAAATACATCTTGAAATTATACAAGAAGTATAACAACACCTCTAGTTTTTTACAACAAAGGTATAAGATTCTTCTCTCCTTTCTTTCAAACTTAAGAATAAGAGCTCCATTAAACATCTATAAGGAATTTATTTCATGTTTTCATTTACTGTAAAAAAAAAAAAAAATCCATTTTTATTAATGGAATAAGGTTAAAACAGTATTATCAAACCACTTACCTGTATGTTATGAAATGATGAACTACAGTTAAGAAAAAAGTCAAAATACAGGAATACTGAAATTTTTTATTCAACAGTGAAATCAATTATTAAAACTTAATTGAAGGATTCAGTTTCTATTCTTGTCCGGCCTCCCACCTGTGTCAGATAATAGACACTCACTTTTCTGGGTTACCATGATCTGTGTTGTTCATGTGCCCCCTATAAGGAGGACATCCTATATATTCCTTCCACTCATCTTTCCCTCCTACAAATAAATAATGTCTTCCCCCACCCCTCTCCCATTTGGTACAAATCCAAAAGGGTGGAAAAGAACCATTTTCTACTCCTTTCAATTATCTACACTTGGTGTTTGCTGCTTTAAAACAACAACAGAAAAACAAGAATAATTATTTTTTAAACTCTGTCATTGCACACAGCAGTTCAGGAATACAGACCTGCAGACGAAACAGATTTAGTGAATGCTCACACCTCAGTAGTTCACACTCTGGAACCAGCATGCTTACAAATAGTCAAGTTGTGGGACTGTTTAAAAGAGCCCTCAGAAATTAAGGATATCCATCTTCCTAGTATAAAATGAAATCCAAAACCTTCAGTTTCGAATACTCCCTGAGCAAATTGCTCTATCAAGCCAAGAGTTTCCAGAGAGGTAATAAATGAAAGGCACATTTTCTCCAGTTTAAGTGTTTTAGGCATAGTATTTGAGATGGCATCACTTAAGTAGACCATTAAGCCAGTCAAAAGAATTAAATTGGATGATATATTGTCCGGAGTTTTAAATCTTGCATGCTGGAAAAATAATCTACTGCTGGTAAATAAACATAGCGCTTTTGGTTATAGAGGCTGCAAGTGGAGCACAGGTCCCTCTATAGCAGCCCTTTATAATAGTTGCCAAAGGAGATTCAGGTTCAAAGGAAATCTTCAAGACTCTTTCTCCTCTTTCTCCAAGAAATCAGATAAAGTCCCAGTGTCAATAGGAATTAACAAATATTCCACTCCATCCGTTCCCTAAAGAATACAAAGACAATAAGAATTAGGCTGGAGCAAATAAGAATGACAGTTCATCTGAACAACAAACTGGATATTAAAAATTCCATTTTAATACAAAAGTATGGGACAGGTGCCAAAGTTCTGGGTTTGAAGTCAGGAAGACTTGAGTTCAAACTCAGCCTCAAATATTTACTAGCTGTGACCCTGGACAAGTCACTTAAACCTATCTGCATCAGTTTCCTCATCTGTATAATGAGCTAGAGAAGAAAATGGCAAACTACTTCAACACTTTTGCCAAGAAAACTTCAAATGGGATTACAAAGAGTTGGGCACCCATGAAAATGATTAATAACAACAAAATGGAAACAAGCTCTTGCTCTGTCAGAGAATACATGGAGCTACTTCCCCACATACAGTGAGTTAACTATAATAAAATCACCATATTGTAGTAAGTTTTAAAATTTCCTTACATTTCAAACTCTGAAGTTAAAATATACAGCCAGGATATGGCATATATAAAATATATGGCCAGGAACACAGCAAATGAAACACATCCTTTACGGTTCTAAAGAGGGGAAAGCAGTGTGGCAAGAGAGAGGATGGTTTCATTGCCATTTTTATGTTCACTTAATACTGTGCTGTTTATACACCTGTTCTACTGTATTCTGCCAACACCACTGTGTTGCTCAATACAATACAATACAACAATGCTCAATACATCCTTGATAACACAACTTTAGAGATTTTCTGTGGCCCAGCCAGGCTACATGATACCTCATTAGACTTAATCCACAAGCAATATTCATCTAAATAAGTGACACTTTTTAAGCTACAACTCCAACACTCACCTTTTTTGTTCTTAGAAGTTTATGATCCCTGAATTCAATTAGTTGTGCCCGAAGTGTCAGGTCACTGTTAACAAGAAATGCTTCCCGACATTGCTGGTAGAAATCTTGAAAGGAAAGCCCTAGGGAGTTAGACAGTTGAGACCCAAGATAAGTAAGCAGCAAAAGAAGCTTCCACTGACAACCAAGCTAAAAACCAGAATAAAGATGTGCATTCTTATATGGTCCTTGCTAGTCAAGTTAAGTTTTCAACAAAGGTCCATTAAATAAGTTATTAGTTGAACAATTCTTTTTTCTAGATACAGTTCAAGGAGCTCTCAATATTACAACATAATTACAACAGGTTTCTGCTTTCAAAGAGTTTACATCTAAGTATCAAATTTATTCAATCAAATAAATACACAAAGTACAGTGTGTGTTAAGTATATCAGAGATATGAACAATGTAATACCAGAATCAGAAGATGGAGAGATTACTATTGTTAATAACAAATGTGCAATTTTTAAGACATGGGAAAGCTGGTAAACTTTTTGCCAGCTTGTGCAATGTCTTGTGCAATGTCACACCATTCTTTGATATAAAGCAAATATTTGAATTCTCAGATGAATAAAACTAAACAGTAGAACTACTGTTGTGAGATAAGAAGCTGAAAAACTGTCTCCTAAAAATACATTATATTAGTTTATGAGAGTCTTGAAAATATCCAATACTTTTAAATGATAACTAGTGCTAAAATTAGTTATAAGAAAATTAAATTAATAGGGCAACACATTAGAAAGAAGCCAGAAAGCATAAACACTATATATTTACCTATATAAGAAGGGTTATCTTCATTTTCTAATTGATACTTTATTAGGAGCCTGAAAATCCCCCTATGGGAAAAAAACAGCAATTAAATAATTAAAAATTCCTAAGGAGAGCAGGCAGGACCAGGAGATCATTATATACTTTAACAACAATACTATATGATGATCAATTCTGATGAATGAGACCCTCTCCAACGATGAGATGAACCAAATCAGTTCCAATAGAGCAGGAACGAACTGAACCAGCTACACCCAGCGAAATAATTCTGGGAAATGAGTATGAACCACTACATAGAATCCCCAATCCCTCTATTTTTGTCCGCCTGCATTTTTTATTTCCTTCACAAGCTAATTGTACACTATTTCAAAGTCCGATTCTTTTTGTATAGCAAAATAACTGTTTGGACATGAATACACATATTGTATTTAACTTGTATTGGTCAACCTGCCATCTGGGGGGACAGGGGAGAAGGAGGGGAAAAATTAGAACAAAAGGTTTGGCAATAGTCAATGTTGTAAAATAATTACCCATGCATATACCTGGTAAATAAAAACTATTTTAAAAAAATTCCTAAGGAATGTTAATATTTTAATACACTTTAATACAATTTAAAATTTTTAAATGCTTTATATGTACAAAGCATTTTGCTAAGGGCTAGAAGAGTACAAAGATAAATAAGGCATGACATCAATTCGTTATTCATTTGTTATAGGATTAACTTATTATTCATTAGAAGTTACAACTTAATGGGAAAAATAAGACAAGTACATAAAACATTATAATAAGGAGAAAATAAAAAGTTCATGTGAATACATTGAAAGGTAGAAACAAAATACTAAGAAGATTCTAAGAAAAAAAAAAATAGGACAGTTAGATGGTGCAGTGGATAAAGCACTGGTTCTGGAGTCAGGAGGATCTTAATTCAAATCCAGTTTCACACACTTAAACTTACTAGCTGTGGGACCCTGGACAAGTCATTTAACCCCAACCGCCTCAAAAAAAAAATAAATAGCAGAAAAGAAAGATAATTTAACAAATGGGATAATTAAGGTAGGAGTGGCATTTTAGGTGATAGAATAACAGGATAGCCAGGCTTTCAACAGGTGGCAGAGTAGAAAGGCATACTCCAACCATAGAAAATAAAACAGGCAACTAATGAATTTGGATTTTTCTCTGTCCGAAAGATCGCCAAAAGTAAAAGAACCACTATCCAAAAATAAACAAAAAATGTAGAAGGCAGGATCCACAGCAGCCCATTGGTGTAAAGGAGAAAGGGAAATTAAGGGGACTTAGGCTCCTGCCCATCTCTGTACTGCCCACATGTCCCCCAACTCCTCCCTCAGCCTGGGAAATCCCACCTGCAATCACACTACTCCTGTCTCCCCAGCCTAGTCCCTGTTCTCTTTCCATCTCTCAAAAGCCTGCACCACCTCCCCACAAAGTCCCAGCCTCAGCATACATTTCCTGCCCAGTTTTCTCTAGTAACTGCTGAGGGAAAAAAAATTCGATCTCACCCAGTTGGAGTGAATGGGACTATGATAATGGACAAAAGGAACAAGCTCAGAACTATCCAAATGATTCCAATTTTTATTCTAATTTTTCTTTGAAAAAGAATGATCTTTAGGAAGTTTAGATAGAAAATAATAAAGACAGAGTCAAAATCCAAGATAAATAACATGATATTAGGAGAGTACCTCCTTTGATGTCCAAGTCACTAGGATCTTATGACTCTTACCAAAAGATCCAAATAGAAATGGCAAAAGAAGTTTGTTTAGTCATTATCAGTGATTTCTGAAAAATCTGGATGGCAAGAGAAGTACTCATGATAGGAAATAGATCAACTATTATTCCAGTTTTCAGAATAAAGGAAAAAAGTGAAACTTTTAGACTTTATAAGTCTATAAAGTATAGACTTATAAAGATAACTTCAATTCGGGGGAGAAATGGGTTTTGAACATCTAGAAGGATATCACTAAGCTCGGGAAGAAGTCAAGTCAAATTTGATTCATTTCCCTTTTAGAGAGTGCTACTAAATTGGCACATTACAGAAATGCAAAGATAACATATAGCTGGATTTCAACAAAATGGCTGACAAGATTCTTATGCTTTCCTTGTGCATAAGAAAAAGAGGTGTGAGTAGACAATTACTAGATTTGACACTAGCTGAATGATCAAATCCAAAGAGCAGTCACTGATAAGTTGATGTCAATCAGGGAGTATTTCTCTAGTGGAGCATCCAAGGGATCAGTCCATGGCTGTTCAACATTAACTCAATAACTTAGATGAAGAAATGGATGGAATATTTATCAATTTGGCAAATCACATAAATCTAAAAAGATCTTGACAAGCTATAACAACATCTAAATCTAAGAACATAGGACTTAATAAAGATAAACCTTATACTTGTGTCCAACAAATGAGCACACAAGTTAATGATGAGAGAAGTCATGACTAGACAACAGTTCCTATGAAAAAGATCTAGGAACTTTTATAGATTACAAGCTAAACACTGTTAATAGCATGATATTGCAGACAAAAGGGCAAATACGATCATTAAGGAACAACATGCAGAGAGGTCTGCTTTGATCAGAATACAGCTAGAATACTACATTCCATCCTGTGTTCCACATTTTAGGAAGCTCTGTGACAATCTGAATCATGTCCAGATGATTATGACTAGAATAGTGGTGGAATTAGAACCTCTAGCACATGAATGAAGAAATTGAGATTTTCCTACATGGAAAAAGAGATAGTTATGGAGGAAGAACATGATAGTTATTCTCAATTAGATTTTCTTCTGTTTTTTTTTGTTTTGTTTTGTTTTGTTTTGTTCCCCCCCCCCCCCAGAGGGCAGATCATAAGCATTTGGTGAACATAGCAAAGGTTCAGATTTAAACTTGATAGAAAAACTTAACTGGAGCTATCCAAAAAACAGAATGTATTACAGTGGGAAGTTTTCAAGCAAAGATTTAGTGACTATTTACTGAAGATATTAACTGACAAGGAATACGTGCTATAGGTAAAAATGAGAAGATGATATCTGAGCACACTTTTATATATTTAATTCTGTGATGGTCAGGAATTAGAAGGAATGAATTAGAAAAGAGACTGACAGAAGAAAAACCTATTAGATTAAAAATTTAGCTTTGAAATGAATATAGAAAGAAAGGGACAAATCCTTAAGTTATTGGAGAATGAGAATCAAAAGGACATAGGAATTTATTAGATATTAAGGCTGGAAAGAGTAAAAAATGTCAAATAACAAAAAAGAATTCCCATAAAATGCCAATACTATTTTTTCTTCCCTACTTTATTTTTACTTCATTTCCTAAATCCCATGAAGAGAGAAAAAAAAAAAAAAAAAGAACAAGATCACTAATATAAAGTGCTGAATGGAATATTATCATCTAGTGATTTTTTTTAAATGCAAAATGACATACTCATGCATGAATTCATGAAGTACAAAAACATTCTAGTTTTAGCTTTCATTTCTTACCTTGCATTTGGAGTAAGACTGCGAAAAACATGTGTAAGGGAGCTAAGAGCTATTGTTCCACACTGCTGGACAAGCAGAGAGTTTTCATAGGAGGTTTCTTCAGTATAAGGTCTATACGTTGTAGTTTCATACCAGAGCCAGTTATAAAGGCTCTGTTTTGAATGATCCCACACTATGAAACAGAAAAAAGAAATGAAATATTAAAAAGTGATATTTATACTGTGGTCCTTGGTTCCAAAAAGAAAATATCACTCACTGGCTACTCAAGACACTTGACCCCAAAACCACCAAACAGAGGTAGTCTTTAAGCAGGAATAAGCAACCATCTTTTTTTTTTTTTTTTCCTGAGGCAATTGGGGTTAAGTGACTTGCCCAGGGTCACACAACTGTGAAGAATTAATAAGATTAGATTTGAACTCAGGTCCTCTTGACTTCAGGGTTGGTGCTCTATCCACTGTACCACCTAGCTACCCGAAATGAGCAACTACTTGTTAGATATATGCCTTTTCAAATAGGGTATGGGTTGGCAGTCCTTCCCAATTTCAAAAATTCTGTAACTTGAGAGAAAAAATAACTGAAAACTACACATTTTTTTCCTATTAAAATTCAAATTAATAACACCCTTTGTTTCAGCAGAACAACTGAATATTTGTTTTTCAATAGAAAATTAAGCCTTGGTGTGCTACAAATGTTCTCATTTAAATAATATGAATAAAACATGTAACCTCAAAGTTTTGTCATGTCACAAATGAATTTGTGAATTTAAATCACAAAACACAATGTTTAACTATAAAATGTAGAAAAAGAAATCATGACAAGTCGTCATCCATCTTCCCTCTTCCTCCTATGCTAGCCCCAATTACAAAACACAATGGAATTATTTACATTCCAAATCAGATATTTAGGAAACCAAAACATCCTTCTGGATGTTGTGTCCTTCAATTAATGCTGTAGAACTACACAACTTTTATGACCAATGTTATTATAAAAATAATTTTTTACAAATTGATGTCTTTAGAAAGAACAGCAATAATGTTAAACTTACTGAGGGGAGCATTGATGTGATCAATGGAAGCTATGAGGTAAACCTTAGGCAAAGATGATAACTGTCCAAGAATTTGCTGGCTTTTATCTCCTCTCAACATCTGGCTGTCCAGATTATGGATAAGAAGGAAGAGTTCCAAAGACGAATCTAAAAGGAAAGAAAATTCAACAAATATTTTAAAAGGCAAAGGAAAGCCCACTATCACTAAGGAAGATACTTTAAGAGAGACAGAATTTGCTATGTGTTTGAATATAAAAAATAAGTATTCCAAGTTTTCAAGTAATCAACAATTAGGCCAATGTTGGTGCCACTGCCAGAAATATAAAAGTCTAACCTGATCTGGGGAGAATGTGTAGCTTTGGACATTGATGCTTGAAGGTAACAATAGAACATCTAAATGGAGATATTTTGCTGACATGTGATTGTAGTTTGGACAAGAGGTAGGGATGAAAGATAATCCTGAGAATTTAGAGGGGCACAGTAGATATCAGAGAAGAGCAGCACAACAAAGAAAATAAATATGCAAAAAGAGGAACAAATATGTAATGTTTCTCAAGACTTCAATTTGGGAAATTTCCATTTAGGGGATAAAAGGAAAAAGAAGTGCCAATAAATACAGAGCAAATACATACAAATAAAATACAGTAAATACAAGGTGAGAGAAAAATAAAGACAAGTGTCACAAACATCAAAAAATAAGATTAAAAAAAAAGAATAATCAACAATATCAAATGGAGAGAAACCAAAGTAAATAAGGACTTTGGTTTGCAATCAAGACATCTACTAAAAGATCAAAGAGTACATTTGAATAGTAGCAGGAAATCCTTTTGTTTTATCATTTAATATAACATTCTTAGCATTATTAAGGATCTTCTATAACCAAGTCAGGTAAGAATTAAACAATTTTTAAAAAATTTAAAGATGTGAATGACAGCAGATAAAAAATGACTAATTTCATTTTGGATTTCACATTTGGGGTCAAATGACTCAATGGAGTAGCAAGAAAATATGGTCCCTTTTTTCATTTCTGTGTGAAGATTGCTAAATGATGCAAAACAATCTAAGTGCAGATAAAATGATTCCTCTTTCAGTTACCACAAAATTTTATTATCAATATATAAGCCTATTGTATTGTATATTGTAGATACCCAAAATGAGAGTATTCTATACAAATTAACATTATAATACAAATTTCATTTTTATTAACCAAAGTATACAAACATACAAATATGCACCCAATATTCTGCCCCAAATTATCTTTTCTCTCTATATTCTCTTTGTAATTTCATCAGTCTTCACAGGTCAATGCAGATGATTCTGGGATCTGTTATACTATCCATCTGCTTACTAGAAATTTCAAGTTGGATATCCCATAGACATCTTAAACACAGTATAATAAAAAATAAACTCCTATCTTTCCCTTTCCCAAACTTAAACCTCTTCCTAAGTTCTCTGCTTCTGTAAAGGGCACCTTCAAAGGATCAAAATACATAGCTTTCAAAGGAATAAATCCAAGTTACAAATAATCATAGGGGAAAAAATGGTCCAAATAACTATTAGAAAAAAGTAAATTAAAGCAATTCTTAGGTTACATCTCATAGCCATAAGATGGCAAAGTTGGCAAAGAAAAAAATAAGAAACGTAGGAAGGTCTGAGGGAAGATAAGTATGTTGTTCTTTACATGTAGAGCTATGAACCACAAAACAATGTGAAATTATGCTTTCAAAGTCACTAAACAGTGATTACCCTATCAATCACAGCTACCAATACTAGGCTCAGACTATTCTATGTAAAAAACATTGTTAACAGCAATTTTTGGTGGAGGCAACTAGGGAATGGCTAAATAAACTACGGTATTTAAATATTAATGAAATACTAATATATAATAAATTGGGTAAAGAATGGTTTCAGAGAAATTTTAGAAGACTTGTATCAACTGAAGAGAGTGAAGTAAGCAGAATTAAAAGAATTAATTCATACAATAATAACAGCATTGTATAGAAAACAATTTTCAAAGATTTCAGAATTCTGGTCAATGAAATAATCAACCACTACTCTAGGGGATCTGTGATGAAGCATGCTATCATGCTATCCACTTCTTGACAATAGAGTGATGGTCTCAAGATGTAGAATAAGGTATACATTTTTGTTAATGGCCCATATATGAATTTTTTTTAGCTTGCTTACACATATTTGTTGTGAAGGTTTTCCTTTTTTTCAATATGGGAACACAGGATATGAAAAATGGGAGAAAAAGGAGACAGGGATTCAATCCCTTGACCCCAAAATGACAAAAACTATCTCAGGCAAGTAAGAACAGCTTTGAAAATTAGATAATAAACATTATGTTCTATAAAAGAAACGCAAACTCTGCACATGAAAAGAATGCAATTTTACGTGAAATTCACTTTTGTTCTTTAATGGACATAAAAGATTTGTTTTATTTGAATTTTTAAAAAATAAACTGAAAATAAAAGGAGAACAATGTTGATAACTTTTGAAAGATAGGAGAATCAGAGTGAAGGCATCTCTTGCAAATACTGGAAGTGGAGAAAGAGTTTAGTTCATAAATTATTAATAATCACATATAAGAATAGAGTAGGTATTCTGGACCAGGTCTAGTACATGAAGATGTGTTTCAAGGTAACAGTTTAAAATACAACAAAATAGTCTTTGTCTTAGGAGCTGGAACTCTGGGGATGGTGAAGAATACTAAAGGAAATGTAGGTGACTAAAAAAAAAAAAAAAAAAAGATATCATTATCCTTCTAGTCACCAAAGTACTTAACTTTATCATCTTCAACCACTCATTCTCCCTCATCACATTGCCACCATTTTTCCCTTGAACTGTTGAAATAAACTCCTAGTGACTTACATCAACTGATGCTGAATGAAACGAGCAGAACCAGAAGATCATTATACACTTCAACAATGATACTGTACGAGGATGTATGCTGATGGAAGTGGATTTCTTCAACATAGAGAAGAGCTAATCCAATTCCAATTGATTAATGATGGACAGAACCAGCTACACCCAGAGAAGAAACACTGGGAAATGAATGTAAACTGTTATTTTTACCTTCTGAATCCAATTCTTCCTGTGCAACAAAAAATTCGGTACTACACACATATATTGTATGTAGAATATACTGTAATATATTTAACATATATAAGACTGCTTGCCATCTGGGGGAGGGGGTTGGGGGAGGAAGGGAAAAAATCTGAATAGAAGTAAGTGCAAGAGATAATGTTGTAAAAAATTACCCATGCATATGTACTGTCAAAAAATGTTATAATTATAAAATAAAATAAAAATTAAAAAAAAAAATAAAAATAAATAAATAAATAAACTCCTAGTTAGATGCCTTGTTCAAAGTTTCTCCTCCCCTCCCAATCAGTCAATCATCGCCTCAACATTTATTAAGCTCCTATCACATGCCATACATCATGCACTCGGGACACAAACAAAAACAATGAAAACAATTTTTGCTTGCAATGGGTTTATATTCTAATGAAAGAGACAAGTACATATAATAATACATACAACAAAAATATAAATTACACACACACACAACTTTAATGATTGTACATTTCCTCAGGGATTAAATACAATACATTTAAACTCATTTACAACCTATCCACAAATTAAGCTGCAAGCCTTATTAGACATTTCCCTCACCTATGGTTCAGCCAAACTGGCTTTCTGACTGTTCCTCATACATGACACTCCAGCTTCTATTCCTATGCTTTCACATATATTACTCATGGTTTGAATGCATTCTTCTTCTCACTTCTATTTTACAAAAGGCCTAGTTTCCTTCAAAGCTTAGTTCTGGCATCATCTAGATGAAACCTTCCTAATGCCTTGTCCTGCCACTACTGTTTCTACTACAAAAATTATCTTTTGTTCATTTTGCATGCATATGTGCATGATATTTTCTCTGACAGAGTGTGATCATCCTGTGGAAAGAGGGCCTAGCACAGTGCTTGCAACATAACAGATATAACTTACCCATTTTAGCTCCCAGAAAGAAATAAAAATACCTTTAAATTTCTTGAAAAGGAAAGAAGCCTGAGCATAAAGTTTGCATAAGGATCAAAAAATAAATTCAAATATGGCTAAAGAATGAGTAGTGGTGGGAGAAGCTTCCATTTTTAAAACAAAATAAGTGAAAAAAGTTTAAATTTACAGAGATTCTTTTACCATCTTTAAATTTGTTGATTATCCAATCCAGCTGATCTAGCACGCTTCGAAAAGTTCCCATATGATCAAGGATTTCTTCTGTTATAGAATTCAGAATCTGTAACAGAGTAAAACACTGCTATTTGTATTAGATCCTACTGAGTAACAACAGGTAATAAAATAACAAGCTTAAGATTCCCCAAACCTCCCCCCACCAAATATGTTAAACAACACTCACAACTTTATACTTGACAACTGTGTTGGACTTTAAGGTTACCTTACTGTAAAATTTTCTGAATAAAATACTGTTAAAAAAAGACAGGACAGAATGATGATGATGATGATGATGATGATGATGATGATACTTTTAAAATTTCAAAGTCTGACATGTTATCTCATCTGATCCTCACAACAACCCTGTGAGGTAGGTGAAATTATTACTTCCCCATTTTGCAGATGAATAAACTGAGGCTGAGAGGTTAAATGATTTGCCCAGGGTCATCCAACTATTGTCTAATAACAGATTTGAATTCAAACACTAACTCTCAAGTCTAACACTCTCTCTAATCACTATACTACCTTCTTCTATAATGAAGACAACCTAAGAAAGCAGTAAAAAATTAACTAAAGGATAGAAATACTGAAATAGTAACCAGAACTTTTTACAAAGAGAAAAGGATGAAAATGTGTTCTGCAAATACTAGAAAAATTTACAAATATAATAATGAGCATTTGTTTACACAATGACATCTAGTAAACATTACAATATGAGGACAAAGTTATTAAAGAAAAAAAAGGATGAAAATGTGTTCTGCAAACACTAGAAAAATATAGTAATGAGCATTTATTGACACTATAACATTTAGCAAACATGACATGAGGACAAAGATATGAGGCCTTAGCTTCACAGCAGGACTGATACCAGTCTCTGTCACTGATCCCTCAACTTTCTACTGCTTTCTTGAGGTTTCTCTACATCTCAGGGGAGTGTGCATGGCTTATAGTTTTGGGAAATAAGAAATAGCAGGAACCAAAAAAATCAAATTAAAACAAGTATAAGTTTTTGCTTCTTAACCTCAAAAAGACTAAGCAAGAGATGCCTTGTCAGGAGAATGCTGCTAGAAGCCTAAAATAAGTAGTAAGTGAAGAGCATGGCTAAGGAGGCTCTGTTAGAAAAGTCAGGCTCAGGGCTCTTTTGTATGTGGCAGAATGGGACTGCTATATACTATGTTTTGTATATATCACACACAAAAATACCTAGTGTACAGAATTATTCTGGCCCTGGCTATCTCTCCAGAAGAGGAAAGGAGAGTGCAGTGATGGAGGCTTCCATGAAGCAAGAGCAGCAGTGAAGTGTCTGTCAAAGAATCCTGGAGCCAAATTGATAGCTGAAGCAACAAAAACCAGCAGCAGCAGCAGCAGCAGCAGCAGCAGCAGCAGAAGACAGGTTACTGGACCAAGGCAAGAGTTAAGGGACCTAGAAAGGATAAAGCAACCAGGCACACACAGCCATGATGTAGAGAAACAAGTTGAGACCTTCCCCTTCATCTCCTCTTTTGAGTCATGTGAACTATGCAAAGTCAACTGCCTAGTGAAGTAGAGCACATTCTTCCCACTAGAGGGAGGGGCCCTCAACTCTAAGGTAAGAGTCCAAGTCAGAAACATCCAACTCTCCAAGAAGCTGAAGCCTGCTACAGATAACCTATCGTGACTATATATAGCCTTGAGTCAAGTCATTTCCATGTTCCTCATGGTGAGTAAGTAACTTGCTTCATGTCTTAGTTGCATACAAGGGAACCAAGACATGTAAACAAGAACCATTAACCATTTGCTTCCAGATGTCCCCAGAGAAAACCCTGGCAAGCCTGGAAGATGTGAGAGTATTAATCACTGAGAAGATCCAAAAATAGATCTTTAGGTCAGGTCTTCAGGTATAAATTCAGGACTGCATTCCTACAATTCTAGAGCCACAGATCAATAATATTTCTTTAAAAATACTAATGTTTTTATATTCCTGGTTTTAATAAAGACAAAAAATATGTAGCCTTTAGAGTTTAATAGAGGAGGGGACCAAAATTCAGCCTTCTGGAATAAATGAGTGACTAGACCCCTGAATTGAGAAAGCAGAAAGACAGTCAGTCAGTACCAATTGGCTACAGTGTGGAGAGTGAGGGGAGAGATACGAAAGAGCCCAGGCTGACTTTCATAGAGCGTATTTAGCCAGGAAGCAGAAATTCCTCCGTAGCAGTAGCCATGCTACCTCTCTATCTTAGGAATCAAAGTTGAGCAGGATCTGGTGTGGGACCAATCTACAACTCAGGAGATCCAGGCAAAAGATAATTCGAGCAGCAATAGAAATCTGGCTAGTACAATGTCTCAGGCTGACTGAAGTTAAGAACTAAACCACATATGAAGAAATCCTCCCCACCCAATACTGAGGAAGGATGACTGACACCAGGCCAAAACCTAAATGGTTTCCCCAGTCTGTCGTCTGGGACCTAGAATGAAGGGAGGCAGGTAACAAAACCTATTGTTGGTAGGTCTTAGGAGAGTATTCCAAGAATGACTGAAACTGGAACCTATACTCGCCACACCTAGGTACTCACCAAATGTATTAAAAAGGAACTATTAACAATAAGGTCAAGACTAGTTAAAAGATTAAGAAAGGAAAAAATAGAAACATTATACCCTGGTTGTACAATATGGGAGAATCACTGTTGCCCCTTCACATTGTTTTCAATGTCATGCTTTTTTGGGTAATTCTTGGAACTAAATCCTCTTTCAACACACCTAAGTTTCTGTAGTGCTTTCAGGGACTGGGGAAAAGTAAAATTCTGTGGCATTCTCACTACAGAAGCAGAGAAACTCAAGAAATCTAGGTAAAATGATGGCAATCAAAACCTAGCTGATGGCACTTGCAGGTGTTCAGGCTGGCAAGTGTGAAAATGAAGCAACATTATGAGCTGGCAATGCTGGGTCCTCAAATTTCAGGACTAGGAATGTGATACCACACGATGCAAAATTAGTAACAAAAACATATTTGAGGAACAGTCTTTAAGCATTGTTTTGAGAAGACAAATTCACAGAATAGACAGATAACTATAACATTTTAGAAACATTATAAAGTCCAAAGAGACCTCGCTAAGTTAATTATAATTAAATATGAAACTAAATCCATGTCAGTGATAAATTAAACAAATTTTTTCTTAATGCTTTCAATATATTTGATACACTTACTGATTTTACAGTAATACCAGGGAAAAACCCATTGATGACAACATGAACTGAATCTTGCAGCATGGAGGCACGAAATTTCTCTAGTAATTCTTTCTTAGAGCCCAGTCCATAAAGCACAATGTTGAACCCTAGGCTATAGGAAAAAACATTTATGAAATTACAGTTCAGCACCTCCTATTTCCAATTTCTCAATCAACTAATTTCTCTTGAGGTCTGATAATACAGTACCACCTTAAATTTCAGTTTAGAATTACTACTACAAACACACTAGTTAAACAGATTTCTATTATCACAATAGTAAGATACATAAATGAAACTTATAATGGAACACTGCTTTTGTCAATTGTGATGCTTCCCTTTAATACTATCCAGGCACCCTTCCTCCAACTTCCCCACAACAGCTATCTATATCCTCTTTCACGAAGGATATCCCTCTGGGAAAAGGACTTTTCAGGTCAAGCAAAGCTAGGGATATATAATTTTTAGATATGCAAACATCAAAAAAGCAGAACAGAAACTGAATCATTGAACCAGATAAGCAGGTATGAGAAGAGTTTTGTTTTTTTAATGAATCCAAATTAAACAAATGCTAATATGCCAATATTATATTAGTTTAAATAAGGCCAAATAAATAAAATCTAAATAAGAAAATTTATAAATTAGAATATATGGCAGCAAGAAATGCTAAGAGAACTGGTAAATCAAAAGGCTATAATGACTCAAGCTACAAACTTTACAGAAAGAATGAGAAGAGGAAGTTTGGGCACTTAATTTAAAAAATACTTTTAAAACAACCACTTCATGAAAATTATTGCACTAGGTTTTGCATAAAGAGATAGCTATGCTAAAATCCCTATTCTTAAGGAATTACAACATAGGATGGGACAAGACATACAAAAACATAATGCAAAATAAAATCCTTCCCCAACAAGAATCAAAAATCAGCAAAGAAAAAAAGTTACCTTTCTTTAAAACATTTTCCTTATACACCCACAAAAGAATGTTCAGTTGAACATATATTTTTGTAGCAATGTACAATCACAGAAGACTTAAAAGTAGGTATAAAAGAAGTCTGTTATAAAAATCAATGGAAATCTTAATTAGGGTTTAAGAAATCAGGTTTTAAAATAGGAACCAGGAGAGAGAAATGGAAGAAAAGAGAGGGGGAGAAAAGTGTGTGTGTGTGTGTGTGTGTGTGTGTGTGTGTGTGTGTGTGTGTGTGTGTGTGTTGGAAGCTAAGACTTAGAAAACTAAAAAAACTCAAGTCTATGCAGGTTCCTATTGCTGTATACTCAAGAGCATCAAGCAGGACTTCTGATTGTTTAAGATACTAAGATGATAAAACCTAAATATGAATGAATGAAAAAGGTACTTGGATGAAATTGGTCACCATCATGACAAACTTTTAAATCCTACTCATCATGACTGAAGGAAAGGGTATGATCATGGAAAAGAAGAAATGACTAAGACATGAATAAAGATTTGTTTCAATCTTTACCAAGGATATCAAGATACCTAGACTTCTAGAAGTAGGTTAGAATGGTATTGTTTAAAAGCAATCAGTATTAAATATATTTTTAAAAAGATGTAATGAAAATTCATTAAATTTTGAATACCACAAACAAGGGAACATGAACTTTTTTTTACCTTAAAATACTAGGATAAGAAAAAAACATTAAAATTTGACCAAGTTTAGAGCAAATAAAATACAACAAATAAACAAAGAAATAAAGTTAATCAAATTAGTCCAATAAATGGCACTGAAAAGTATCATAAAACGGATTCAAAAGGAGATTGAACAAATTCATGAATGGCTACTAAGAAAAGGAGAGTTAAAGCTACTATCAGAGAAGACAACTCCAAAGACAGAATGCGATTCCTATTGCTTAGCCATCCATTGCTTATCTTAATTTACCCTATTACTTGCATTTATGTTTTCACAAGTATACATCACATAGCTGAGAGAACACCCTTAATCCAAGGAGGGAAAAGAGGGTTTTACAGATACCAAGACACAGCATTTGGGGGAAGATAGTGTGGTCTTGTGGAAAAAATGCTGAATCTGGAGTTAGTGTTAAGATTTAGACCAGAACCAATTATTTCTTGGACCATGAGCAAGTTAACACTGACTACTTCTGGCACCTCTCTAGGCCTCAGTTTCCCCTTCTATAAAATGCAGGGGATAGGGAAATAGGTAGACAAAATCTTCTCTAAGGACCCTTTGAGCTTGAAATCTATCCAATCCAAACGACTTATTGAGGGCCTAGACTCTGTCCAAAGCAATGAAACAGGCATTAAATACAAAGACAAAAACAACAAACAAACCAGCCCTGCCCCCCACCAAAACCAATGTCCTATATAAAGATGTGAAATATGTACAAGTAATATCTTCTAGAAAAGGGATATGAGGGAAAGCCTCTTGAGACTTGTCAAACATGAAGTTGTTACCCACTACTAAAAAGTCATGTGAAAATAAACTCATACCTCATACCTTTATGTCAGGCACTTTGCTGCCTACCCTACTACAGGTTCCCCTCTCCTCCCTGCTTTCCTTCAAGAAGTCAAACTGTTCCGACTGGCAAATGAATGAATGCAAATTCACTAAACTCACAACAAACCATGCTTCACCTCCTATTCATCTTGCCATGAGCTCTGAAGACATACCTACAGGTTTCCTTCTCCTTTCTCACATACAGTTGTTCTCCTCTTGCAATGAAAAGCATAATCAAATCATTATCACCACTGATTTTGCAGTTTTATGTGGCAACCAACTGGCATATGACTCCACTCAGCATTCCTGTGAATCTTCAGACTCCAGCTCCCTTCCCTGGACATTAGTCATCTATATGCATTGCCTCCCCCATGAGAATATTACAATTAGAATGCCTTTTGAGGGCAAACACTATCTCACTTTTGTATTTTCATCCCTGGAGTTTAGCATACAGTGGGTGCTTAATAAATATTTTTCCCGTTATACACTGATAACTATCAGGAGATTAATTAAATTGTTACAGAGGTTTCTGGCAACCAAGAGAAAGAGGAGAGGGTTCACTTTTTCCTGGTTGTGGTCAATCCTTAGCAGCACTTCCTCTAATAGTCCAATTTCAAGGTTGCACTATCTTTTGTTTTCTTCTCCATATTCAAGTGAATCTGGGACAGGAACAAAAATTCCATGTTATGCCTCTAACTAAGCTTATGAAGTCATGGGTAAGAGGCTAAAGGACTCAGGAGCACAGGCAGTATTTTCTTTTTATCTTACATTGAAAACATTAGAAAATAAAGTAAAATACTTAAAGTAAACCAGCTGGCTAAGAAAATGTCAGAGATTAAGATTTAGTTTTCTGGACCATGGCATGAAACATAAAAATAAAGGGCTCTTGGCGGAGCACATATAAAGAAGGTAAGGAATTACATATTTGTCTGCAGATAGTCTAATCTAATTAGGTATTTTTGAAAATATAAAGGACAAATTCAAAACAAAGCCCAGAATCAGCTTCTAAAAACCAGATTATCTATTAACAGAATGCAACAACTGAATATGCTGACTAAGCTAATTGTAAAGGCCAACAAGTATAATATAAAAACAGTGATTGCAAGAAACCAAGTAAGAAAAAGAAGATAGAAATGGTATTATCTGGCTTATACATCTTTACATAATTCTTTAGAATATGGATAATAAGCAAAGAAAAAAGGTAGGTAAACATAATTGAATAGGTATAAACTGGTAGGGGATATTACCCATGACTATGGTTATTGAGTATATTCTGTTCAAAAAGAATAGATTTGATAGGAGACAGGAAAGCACTGTATAATAAAAAAAGGTATTCACTGTATAATAAAAAAGTATTCACTAGTGTGGAAGTCCACACACCTAAAGAGGGATATTTAATGAAGAATATTTGAGTGAAGTACAAAGGGAAGGTAAACCATGGCAATATGATAATGATATGCTGTAGTTAGCAAGTAAGCTCTAGGAATTACATGACAAACTGAATGCAGAATACAAAGTAACCCAGGAAGTAGAATAAGTATGTTATGAGAAGGGTCTTCCACCTAGTTGTCTCTTTTTATTGAAAGCAAATTGGCTAATAAATTCTTGATTTACTTAGTTGATGATTTCAACCACCACCAAGTCCTGACAGAAAAGGAGATGCTGAGTATAGGATAATTTGAATCTTAGATTTCCAACTTCTTGTTCTCACTTTTTCCTGTTCTTTGGTAACTTAAGAATTTTTGGTACATTCCTACTTTTGGGGGCTTTTCCATTTTCTTAACTCAATGGCATTAAAGCCTTAACCAGCAAAGAGTGACAAAGCTGTCCAATTACTCATCTCCATTAATGCAAGGCCCAGCACAGCAAGAGAAGTTCCTCTTAAGAGGGCTTTTGATCAGGGCTTCATTCTTCTAGGAAGCTGATGAATGACTTAACTACTACAACCTGAGATTAAGTGGCTTGACGGAGAGCTCATCAATAAATTCAGAAAACAAGTTATGATGGCTCTTAAGCAATGGCATGTCTGAAAAGAGCATTAAGAACACTAAATCATGTGTACTTCTAAGTATAACATGCTAGGGAGGGGGTGCTATAAGGAAACAGTTCTAATTGATGGAAAGTAAACATAGTAATATGACCAAGAATTCTAATTTGTGGTTCTAACAACAGCATATATGTTTGGAGGAAGCATCCTTTAGGAGATGGAGTAAGGGAACAAAGAGAGGAGGAAAAGCCAAGGAAAGCAGGCTAAGAATAATTTGTGATAACAAAATGATTACCTTCCTAATAGAAAACTAAAGGCCAGATTTTACTGGCCCTAATATTTGTCTAATAATAGTTAAGCTGATAGTAAAGAGTTAAAGATAGGCCCACTTAAAAGCAGGGTGAAATTCGTTTAGGGATGGGGGACAATAACTATGGAAGACCACACTCAAGAAGCTCTGGACAAGTCATGTAGTCTATCTAACAATATGTAGCAGAAAGAAATAGAGCATTCTAGGACTACACCAGTCAAAAGATGCAGCAGTAGAGCTTGTTTCTAAGAGCTAAGAAAAGAGAACCAAATAAGATAAACTGCTTTCAAAAGGACCAAAAACTGGGGATGGGGTGAGGTGGTATAAAACAAAAATTCCTAAGGGAATAATAGCCCAGAAAGAAAATATTCACTATTTTCTAGGGAAAGGATAGACTGCCATAGATCTTTAACAGTGGTTGAGGGAAACTAATCCTGAAATGATTGAGCCAGGAAGAAGACTGTCCAGATTCTGATAAACAATACAGAAAGCTAGGGAAATAGGTTTCAGAGAGCTTCCAAGGATGGTCAATTCCAGTCATGTAATCAGAACTGAATTAAATACTAATGCCCAGAATGAGAAAAAATTTAGCTAGTGGAGACTCAACCATAACCATATTCACACCCTATGTCATATACATTCCCATGTGACACAGGACAGTTTGTATCTCTTCACCACATCACAAATAAAGAAATGTCAGGGATATGAGAAATTACTTCATCCAACAATCTCAATGTACAGTCAGGAAAATGAAGCTCAGAGGAAATAAAGGGACTTGCCCATGATAAAAAGTGGCAGATGTGGGATCTAAAGTGAAAGCCTCTGATGGCAGAGGCCATGCTTTCTCCACTGTACTCCTCTGCCCCTCAGGTGCTTCAATCTTTACTCAGGGGCAAGAGATGTTTTGTATGCTTTTTGTGATTACTTACAACACACACAGCTTATGCATAAACCAAAATAATGCATAAAACTTTTAAGTAAAAAGCAGTGTACAAACACAAATTCAATTATTCCCATAAGTACTTGAAACATCATACTTACTGTAATTGTAACATCCACTTGTGAAATAGCTGTTCATGCTGTTCATTTAATTGTTTTAGCTCAGCAGAAAAGGAAGGAGAAAACTTACTCAATAGGTTGTGCAAAGTTTGCTAAAAAGTAACAAAAAAAAGTGACCGTGAGTTCACATATATCAAGTAAAACAAAGCTAAGAGTTTTTCCATACTAAAACATTCGCAGGTGACTTGGTTTCCTAACAGGAGTGTTTTGAAATTAGCATGTTAGTGATGAGGAAAATTCTACTTCTGAATTGCTTGTGGATCCTTTAAAATAATTTCTTAAATATTTTAAATGCTTCACAAGTATCTATACATGAATTTGTAAAGGAGACAATACTGCAGGAAGTCCCTATCTGAGTTAAATAAAAAGTCACTATCATAAGCAAGTGATAAAGCTTATTGCAGAGCCACAAAGTATAGCTTTGAAAAAAGACCATTAAAAATCTAGAGGGTTGAGAAAAATGAGATATTAACATAGTGTTGATGGAATTGTGAACTAATCCAACCATTCTGTAGAGTAATTTGGAACCATTCCCAAAGGGCTATAAAACCATGCATACCCTTTGACCTAGCAATATCACTATTAGATCTGTATCCTGAAAGAGATTTTTTTTTAAAAAGGAAAAGGACCTATATGTACAAAAATATTTCTAGCAGCTCTTCTCTCAGGACAAAGAAATGGAAATTGAGGTGATACCCATCAATTGGGATGGCTGAAAAAAATTTGATTGACTGAATACTACTGTGCTATTAAGAAATGATGAGCAGAAAGACTTCCACGACCTTATGCAAAATGAAATGTACTAAATACTAAGTAACAGCAATATTGTGAGATTATCAGCTATGCATTAACTGAATATTCTCAGTAGTGCCTTAAGGTATTTTGAGCTGAGAAGGATCTTAGACCAACGACCATTTAGTGCACCCACTCCTGCTTGGGTGATTAGAAAACTAAAGCTCCAAAAGATTTAAGTGCCATTTACCTGTGTTCTTGAGGTCACGGCACACCACAAACACCACCTACCACACAGTCTTTCTATGGTTAGAGCTTCCAATAACAGTAAAGCCTCTGACAGAGGGTTCTTTCATTTCAGTTCACTAACTGATTACATTTTAATTTAACTGAATTCCATTCAATAAGTATATTTAGCCTCTAAGACATTTGCAATATAAGCTTCTTATTTCTGATCAAAGAATTAAAAAAAACTTTAGACAGAGTAAGTCTATCTAAAGAAATTTCTGGCATGGAGATATGGAGAAATATTTTTGGATGATGAGACACCCTCTTTTGTTTCTGAAATCATATTATGTGAACTATTAAGTAAAACCATGAAGCTTTCCCTGATTCAGACCATTTTTGACAAGCAATTTGGGGGAAAGTTGTCATTCAAAAAGGAAGGAAAGGAATAGGTCATATTTATCTTTCTTTCCCCAGTAGGGAGATAAATGCTTAGATAAATCTTAGATAAATATTTATTAAGTGACTGATCTTTAATCTCTCTCCTTTCCATATTCAAAATACTCAGGGAGCAACTGAATGCAAAATGCAAGAGCCAATAAACCCACCTTTTAGGAGAGATGGGATAGGAAAGGGAAAGAGTGAAAAGACCTAAGGAATTTCAGAAAACTATATATGTGATAGAAGGATATAAAGACAAAGGCCTAGGGTTCCTCAAAAAACTTTTAAAATTTATGAAAATCAATGGGTATGGCTAAATAAGAGGACTAAACTGTATAAGATAAAAGAGAAAACAGAGATACCAATGCTGATACAGATACTGCCAAAATAAAGGCAGAAGAAACTTAAAATCTGTTCTGTCCACATAAAATAAAACAAATTACAATCATTTTTGCAAACTTCTTACCACTCATACCTAATTACCATATAATACAATAAAAAATATGAATATCAGTAAATGTGTACTATGGTGTCATCTAGGTTTGATTTGATTACAAGTAATCCTGTTTACATGTGTTAACTCTCCATGGTTTGCTATTTCCATCTAAAGATCCAATTTTTAAATATTAAATTGAACAATTCTAACAACATACCTGATCCAATTTAGTTTTCTTTAGTTTCTGCAATGTTCTATCTGAAGTTAAAACTTTTGAACTGCTGTGAGCTTCAAAATACTCTTCTACTAAATCAGTCTGAGAAAAAAACAAGAGAGAAAGGTTGGTTTTACAGTGAGTGCAAGATAATCTATGTCAAAGTGTTAACAGGAAATTGAATACACATGAAATTATTTTTCTTATCCAAGAGAGAATTGTTTAAAGGAAACTTATGTCTCCATTTGTAGTAGATGATTACCAACACATTTACAATCTCCATTTCAGGTTAAGGGTCATTTTCACTTTTTTACTAAGAATTTAATGGAGTTATTATTGTCACACACACTCCCCTCTAAAGAAAAAAGACAAATAGGAATAATTCAGAGAAATAAGGGAATGTTTATATGAAGTGTTTCAGAGCAGAGAGAAGAATTAAAAGAATACACACGCATGCATATGCACACACACACACATGCAACAGTAACAAATGAATTCAAATTCCATGAACTGTTATAGTCTCAAAGCCAGTTCTCTTTCCAACAACGCAGATGGCAATGAGTCCATTTTTATGTAATTTATTCATATACAGTGAGGCTCCATATACCCAATGTGCTGAGATCTTTTCCTTATGCTTTCTTGATACTCTATGGATACCAATGGAGCATCAAGTTATCCATCCTTCATTCTCTCTATGTAACTGGTCCATTTTTTTTTTTTTTTGGTCAAGGCCATTAGGGTTAAGTGACTTGCCCAGCGTCACACAGCTAGGAAGTCTTAAGTGTCTGAAGCCAGATTTGAACTCAAGTCCTCCTGACTTCAAGGGCGGTGCTCTCCTTACTGTGCCATCTAGCTGCCCCAGGTCCATTTTTTTAAATGGTCATATGTTTCTGTGATGACAACCCCTACAGCCTTTTTATTAATCTTTGGATGATTCTGCAGAGATAAAGTATTTTGTGACCTGGAAAAATAATAGTTTTCAAAAAGATGAACCACAAAAAGATCAAAGAGATTAAAAACCTCTATGAACAAAAGCATTTATAAGCAGCAATGTCATAGCAACAAGGAACTGGAAATTGAGGGGGTATTTTTATTGATCAAATTATAGCAAATGAATAATGAATTATTTCATCATAAGAATAATGTGATGGCTAAGATGCAGGATTATTAAGTCAAAGGATTATTAAGTATTATTAAGTGATAGTTTTTTTACAAACAGCTAAAAGACAGACAGATCATGGATTCTAGTCATAATCATTTATGGTTTACACATCAACCACAAGAAATGAAAAACTAATACTGAACCTCAGAGATCATCAACTCCATCCTTTTATAGATGAAGATGAAAAAGATTAAGTGACAGGCTTTAACATGGACTAAAGAATGTTAACCTCCCCTCCCTCCTTACCACCACCACCATACCATCTCCTTTAAAATGACTGTGTCTACAAAAGGTTTTCATTTCAAAAACTGATATATGGAAATAGTCAAAAAGTCATTATTCAAATGTTTTCTTTTCATTTCATGATTCACGATAAATGTTCTAAAATTGTGAAGCCTTGACATCTTTGATATATCACATTCTATTTACTGAATTCCTTCCACTAGATATACACTCCCAATTCTGGCAATAAATATTTTCAGAAATGGATACAATAATTTAATAATATCTTTGTAAATTAAAAAAAAATTAAAGAAGAAAAAGATTGAGGAATTTGCTTAGGATTATATATCCATTAAGTGTATAATGGAAAATTTGAATTCAAGAACTAACCTATTTATCTACACCACCAAAAAAATTTATATAGTATTTTGCAAGCTTTATATAAATGCCAACTAGATGATATATATTTTTTTTTAATTAAAATACGAATGTATTTTATTTCCAGGTCTAGATTCTCTCCCTTGTTCCTCCACCCATTGAGAATACAGGAAATACAAAAGCTATTACAGATGTGAAATCAAGCAAAACACATTTCTGCATTAGCTATATTCTCCTACCCCTTCCAAAGTAGGGGGTTAGGAGGGAGGGTAGGAATGATAGAAAGAATGTTTCCTTCAACATTCCAAGTCCTTCAGTTCTCTATCCAGAAGTGATTAGCAGATTTCATCAAAAGTCCTTTGGAACTGTGGTGGGTTACTCGTTGATCAGATACTATGATACTATGTTTTTCACAGTTGATAATCTTTATAATATTGTGATTATGTATACATTATTCTGGGTCTGCTCACTTCACTTTGCATCAATTCATACATGTCTTTCCAGGTTTTTCTAAAACCATTCCCTTCATCATTTCATATAGAAAATTAGTATTCTATGACATTTATATGTCACAACTTGTTCAGCTGTTCCCTTATTGTTGGGCATCCCTCAGTTTCCAATTCTTTGCCACCAAAAAAAAAAAAAAAAAAAAAAAAAGAATCTTATATATGTTAGTACATATGGGTGCTTTTCTTTTTATCTCTTCAGTTTGTATATCTAATAGCAGTATTGTTGTATCAAAAGTTATGCATAGCTTAATAGCTTTCTGAGTACATATGATATTATTGCAAGATCTTTTAGTCTTCTTATGACAGCAATTCATTTATATTTTGGATAAGCTTCTGGAGGGAAGCTAGACATGACAGGGGAGAGAATTTCAGGCTAAAGTTAGCAAGACAACTTTCTGAGTTTAAATCTAGCTTCAGACCCTTATTTGCTGTATGACAAGTCACATTACCTACAAAATGAGCTCAAGACTCAGAAATAGCAAACTTACTCTAATATTTCTGCCTTGAAAACCTCACATAGGGTTACAAAGAATTGGAAATGACTGAACAATAAAATTCCTATGTTTATTAAGACATTATGGGGAAAAAAATCAACAGAAGCTAATTAAACAGATACCTATATGTATTTTTTATATATACTTCCAAATGCAAAACTACAAAGTATTTAACTATTAAAATAGAATACAGAAGAAGCCACCCAGAGAAGAGTTCTTCTTAAAATCCATACTGTTCTCTAGATTTAGTCTTTGATCATGAACAATCTCTCTTTAAAGCAGAAGTTTCCCCACTTACTGTTGTGTCTTTTTTCATTTTTTTAGCTGATACTTTTTTGCAAGATGATGAAGTTGATTTGTGCTTCACAACTCTTTTTTGATCCATTACTTCATTTATCTTTTCTTCCTCTTCCTGTTTCATTCCTTTCTCATCCTCTGAGTTCGAATCAGAATATTCACTTTCAGTGTCAGATGGTAAGGTAGAAACTAGGACCAAAAAAAGCAATAGGTAATTTGTGGCAACACAACAAAAAAGGGCTGTTTATGTCTGTCCTTGTATCCTAGCACTGAGTGGGACCTGAGTGGCACTCTTTTAATCAATGTTTATTATCACAGGGCTAACCATTTCACTCCCCTGTTCAATAAGCAATGATGGCTCCCCACTGCCTCAAATAAGCAAGTATGATTTTGGAATTTAAAGTCCTTCCTAACCTGGCTCTAAGAGGCCTTTCCAGGCTCATTATACCTTCATTCTCTAGCTTTGGCAAACTTACTTTACTGCTCACATGACACACCCACTTCCCTAAGACTGCAATATAGTTCTTTATTTCAAACTCTCAGAATTTCTACTTTCCCTAAAACGTCAGCTGAGATACTATATTCTACATGAAGCCTTCCTTTACTCCTCCAGTTCCCCCCGACCAGTTGTTAATATCTTCCCTTGAACCTCCCCCCATTAGCTCCTCTTTATTTAACATATATTTATGTTGAATCTCTAGGTGGAATTTTATCCACTTGAGGACAGAATTGTTTCTTTTTTTTCCTCTGTTGTATGTCTAGAGCCTAGCAAAATGTATGACACATAACAGGTGCTTAATAAATGTTTGTTGACTGAATATATCAATTATGGAAAAGAGTAAACAATAACTGAACAAAAAGTTTTATAAGGATTTACTGTATGTTAAAATGAATCTTAAGTACTTAACAGTCAAAAATTAAGGGCAGGTAGGGGCAGCTAGGTGGCGCAGTGGAGAGAGCACCAGCCCTTTAGTCAAGAGGACCTGAGTTCAAATCTGCCCTCAGACACTTAACACTTCCTGGCTGTGTGACCCTGGGCAAGTCACTTAAACCCAATTGCCTCAGGGGGAAAAAATAGTTATTTTTTATATATATTTATATATATATATATATATATATATATATATATATATATATATATATATAGTTATATATATATATAGTTATATTATAGGACAAAACCATGAAATCTAAGTCTTAGCAGGAGATAAAGGCTTCAAATATTTCACTACTAGAATTTTTAGTCATACAACGTACATAGTCTCAAAGAAAACATTTCGGATATGAAATGAACCTTAAACTCACTTACTGTCAAAAAGAGATTTTATTACCTTTTCCTCTAAAATCTCCCTACTACCTTACCAATTATTATGGGCAACTCCACCCTTCCAGTCCCTTAGGCTCACAACCTAGGAATCATCCTGGACTACTTCCTCTCAGATGCAAAAACTGTTGCCATGGTCTATTGATTTCACTTCTGCAACATCTCTCAAATGGCCCCTTCTCTCGTGGCACTGCCACCTCAGTGCTGTCCTAGTGCTCATCACTTCAGGCTTTAATTATTACAAAAGCTACTGGTGGGTCTGTCTGCCTCAAAGTCCCTTCCCATTCCATTAAAGTGATTTTCTGGAAGTGCAGATCAAATCATGTCACCCTTCTATTCATAAACTGTGGTGATCAAAACTCTTCAGCATATGTACACTTCAATGCTGTATGAAGATGTATTCTGATGGAAGTGGATATCTTCAACATAAAGAAGATCCAACTCACTTCCAGTTGATCAATGATGGACAGAAACAACTACACCCAGAGAAGGAACACTGGGAAGTGAATGTAAATTGTTAGCACTACTGTCTATCTACCCAGGTTACTTATACCTTCGGAATCTAATACTTAATGTGCAACAAGAAAATGGTATTTACACACATATATTGTATCTAGGTTATATTGTAACACATGTAAAATGTATGGGATTTCCTGTCATCTAGGAGAGGGAGTAGAGGGAGGGGGGATAATTTGGAAAAATGAATACAAGGGATAATATTATTTAAAAAAAATTACTCATGCATGTATACTGTGGAAAAAAAAATTCTAAAAAAAAAAAAAAACACACACAAAAAAAATTCTTCAGCATACCCCAGAAACCTCATAATCTTGTAACAGCTCTTCAGGAACTCCTACTCTTAGAACCCCTATAATTAAAAGAGGGAAGGGGAGGGAGGACAGCAGAGTTCCTCCTAGATGGTACCCAGGCCTATAATTTCTTCCTTTCCCATCTTGGCCTTTTTTTGCATCCTCAGCACTCAACACTGTCTATTACATAGCAAATTCTTAATAAATGTTTCCTGACCAACAAAGAGTATTCATTATAAGACATATGTGTTTAATAAGAGACTTAAGTGATACATCATCTACATAAAACAATGGTATTGTATTCAAAATAAATAGACTAATGTCACTATGACTTATTAGATTGTCATTGACAAACTCATTGATACTTATATGCAAGGAACTATGCTGTGCTGTGGTCATGATACTATATTCAGGGCACATAAAAATTGTAGATATGATTCCTATTCTCAAGAAGACGGTCTTCTATACAGATATACAGGGAACATTAACAAAAAGATAAATGATAATACAAGGTTGCATATAAGGGCAAAATAAGAGACATAGATAGTCAATAAACAATTATTAAGCAGCTACTATGTATCAGGCATTGTGCTAAGCACTGGGCATTAAATAAGAGAAAGAAAAGAGAAAATTCCTGTCCTCAAAGAGTTTATAATCTAATTGGGAAAAAACACATTAAAAGGAGGCTGAAAAGTGGGTGGAAGAGTAGAAAAGAAACAATACACAACAATAATATGGAAAGAAAGTAGCTGAGGCAATATTTGTAGAGGAAATCGTACTTGAATTACATCTTTTTTTCCCCATGTAAGAAATTTTATGGGTCCACTTTAAATTCTAGGATAACTTAATGCCCTTCCCCACTCTTTCTCCCACTCCCTCCCCCCCCACTTAACAGTATTTTAATTACATGGAATGATAGTTTTCAACATTTACTTTCGTAAGATTTTGATTTCCAATTTTTCCTCCCTCCCTCTATTCTTCCCTTCCCTTCTCCTTCCCCATCCCACCTCCCCAAGATGGCAGAGATATAACATATCAGTGACAACTGTATTCTTTTTAGTGGGAACTTATGCAAAGTACATACCTGTCAATCTTTTTCTTAGTCTGTAAGGTGTTGATAGAAATTCATTTTTCTCATCACTCTGTAACATTAGGATAGGTTTTTTTTAAATGTCACCTAGTCTAATTAACAAGCAAACTCTTAATAGTAAAACTACAAGACAGAAAGTTGTTTTCTCCTTAAATAAAAAAGCAGAATACTTAAAAATGCATTTATGTAGCCTTTTACAGTAAGAAAGTAGCACATGACCCCTGAAAGGAAAAGAATCAACATTTTTTCTTTAAAAATAAGATACAGAATCCAAGAAAACTGGATGGGACTGATTGAAGATGACATTAAATATGACAGGGATAAAAAAAGAGACAATGAGAAAGAAAAATAGAATATTCTTAAGGTTTCAATCGTGAAAGACCATAATAATCCTCAAAAGTATTAGAAATTATATTTTATGTTTAACCTATATTTGATTACTTGTTGTCTAAGGGAGACAGGTGGGAAGAAGGAAAGAAGAAATATTTGGAACATAAGGTTTTGCAACGATAAATGGTGAAAATTATCTTTGCATAGTGAACAACAACAAAAAGTGAAAATACTATATTGTGATCCACACTCAGTTCCCACAGCCCTCTCTCTGGGTGTAGATGGCTCTCTCCATCACAAGATCATTGGAAATGGCCTCAGTCATCTCATTGTTGAAAAGAGTCATGGGGAACACTTTAAAATTATAATAATAATAATAATAATAATAATAATAATAATAATAATAATAATAATAATAATATCTAGCATTTATAACATTTACAAAATTATTTACAAATATTATCTCATTTAATCCTCATCATAACCATGGGAAGTGGATGTCATTATTCCTATTTTACATATGAAAATGCTAAGGCAGACAGAGCTTAGTGACCTGCCCAGGGTCATACAGCTAGTAAGTATCTGAGGCTGAATTTGAATTCAGGTCTTTCCAATTCCAAATTCAGCATTCTTATCTCCTGTTTTATCAAACTTGCCTGCTTTCTCAAGAACAAAAGTTTCCCATCAAAGAAGAGTAAGACATGGATGAAGAGGCATCTATGTATTATTTCAGACATGGAAATGTCTCAAGTCTTTGACAATAGAGGTTTTTATATCCCTCAGTCCTTCAATGACCCCAGAAAGGACTAGTATAAGCCAAGTTCCTAGAGAATATTTAATCAAT
The DNA here is from genome assembly GCF_048593235.1 of Sminthopsis crassicaudata. Classification (NCBI taxonomy): domain Eukaryota; kingdom Metazoa; phylum Chordata; class Mammalia; order Dasyuromorphia; family Dasyuridae; genus Sminthopsis; species Sminthopsis crassicaudata. The sequence goes on along the minus strand of NC_133619.1, from coordinate 83,242,689 downwards.
AACATACAGCGTTCTTCAGATAAACACTGTCATCAATTTCTGATCAATAGCCATTCATTTGTAAAATCATTCCAGATATTAAATGGTTCCAGGACCAAGATTTGAAAGGCTGAGAGAGAATATCCCACAGTTAAAAAGGGACACTATCAATTGCCCTCGCCTTTAACTAGTAAAATTTTTATTGTATTAGTTTTCAGCATAACCAATAAAAAGCAAATTATCCTCCAAAAAAGATATCTTTGCATGTGTTTTGAAAATAAAAGTCTATTTTTTTTAAAAAAAGAAATTATGTCTTAAATAAGATAAAATGCAAGTTAATCAGCACTTGCAAGCTGGAAGAAAGGGAAGCAACAAAAGAAATCTGATAAAAATTTTTCCAGTGGCACAAACTTCTGGTAATAAAATTCTGACCAAACATCTTTAAAAGTTCTACTTCTTAAAGACCCAAACACACAAAAAAACTGAGATCCAAATCAGTTTTACTAGTAGTCAATGATATTGACAATTTGCATTAACCCTTGTAGTTTCCAAATATGAGCCAGGACTTCTGATTGATCCTGTATTAAGTAATAATAATTAATTAGGATCTTTTCTTATTTTTATTTTAAAATTCTTAGTAATCATCAGTAAAATGCAAACAAATATTCTCAGTAGTTTATGAGTCTTTTCTAGTACTTTCAAGTACTAGATAGCATAGTAAATACTGTCAGGAAGACCTGGATTCAAATCCTTTCTCTGATATTATACTTTCTTATCTCAGATTACTAAATTTATCTATATAAGTATACAACAAGGCCATAATCTAGGAATTTTCTACACCTACAAAAATCAGAGATCTTTAACAATTTTGAAATATTTAATTGTTTTTTCTATTGGCTGCTTCAAAACCTATTATTTTAAATTGTTTTATAGCACTAGAATTTTATTATTTTATGCTCTGCTTTCTAGTTACTTTAGCCATGTAGCCTTTTCTCTCTTAATGCTTTTCTATTTCTCATTACTTTTTACCTAATGAAAACTTTAGTTTGAATTTTTTCCTTTTAAACTTCAGTACAAAAGAAAAAAAAACAAAACAGTCATGTATACAACAAAACATAATAGAGGTTCCAAAATATAAAGTAATAAATTTCCATTCCAAGAAAGCCTATATTAATAAATACTACACATTGTATTCATATCTGTCCATCCTTTCTATGCTTCCTTATGTTTTTTTTCTTTTCTGTGTACTTTTTACTGTATTTTTCCCCCCTCCCAGAGGGATACAATAAAATACAAAAACACACAAACATACAAACTACATATATATATATATATATATATATATATATATATATATATATATAAAGCATAACACCACAAGATGCATAAGATGTTATTTTCAGTTGTCCTCTTTCTCTGCAGGTGAATAGCATCTTCTTTCATAAATCCTAGTTTTTCTACCAGCTCATCATTTCCTACACCACAGCAATATTCTAACTTTATAATGTTTAGTTCTTTTAGATAATCTAGAACAATATTGATTAATGTGGCTGATATATAATGTGATTTCCCTGTTTTTCCCTTTTGAGTGAATCTATTTTAGCTTTGACTTTGTCTAAGATCATTAATTTTTTACATAATCAATTCTATTTCTGATCTTTATTTTATGTTTACATACATTTTTTCATTTTTATAACATTTTCTGAAAGCAACATATTACTGAGTTCAAAATTTTAATCTATTACCTGTTTCCACTTTATGGGTGAATTGATCCAATCCACATTCTAAGTTATAATTACTTTTTGCATATTTTCTTCCCTCCTATATCCTCTCACAATCCTTTTCATCCTTTTCCAATTCTTATTCTTTTGCAATCCTTCTATCAGTTACTTTATCTTCCCAATCCTTAAGCCATCCACCCCTCCAAGAATACCTTCTTTGTCCTCCTCCTCCTAATCTCTTTACCCAATTATTTCTTTCTGAATTTAGAAGACTTTTATATACTTTATAGTTCCCTCTTTACCCCATTCCCAAAGAGATTAAGGTTTCAGCACTATCTACTCTTTCCCCTACTAATTTCTTTTCTATCGGTTTTTCCTTTTTTGCCTCATTCAAGTTTTATTTTTTTTTTAGAATCACATCAGCCTAAGACTTTTCTTTCAAACTACCCAAATAAAAATGACAGTGAAAGATACTAATATTATTTTCATGTATAAAAAAATAAATGATTTAAACTTGAGTTATATTTCTCCTGAATGTTATATGTCAAATTTTCCATTCAGTTCTGCTGTTTTTGTCCCAAAACCCTTAAAGTCTTTCTGTATGTTAAATGCCCATTAGTTTACTTTAAACACCCTGTTTAATTTTTTTTGTATAATGAAAACTTTCATTTTAAATTTTTTTGTAAGCTTTGTTCACCTTCAGCTACATTTTCTTTTGCCAAAATTTTAGCCACAGTACCTCCAATCATTCCATCAATTAGCTATGATCAGGTGAAAACATGAGGGAAGAGTGAGAGGAAGCACTATTAGATGTTCCTCTCTACAAGCTCCTCCAGATAGATATAGAAAATGTACCAAATTGAAGCCTAATGGGGAAACAATCTGCCCAGCCTGGCAGAGAGACACAGAGAGAAAGAGACAGACAGACAGAAAGACAGAGAGGGAGAGAGGATAAGAGACAGAGAGAGAGCAAGAGAGAGACAAAGAGAGGAAGAGGGGGGGAGAGATGCATGCTCAATTATGTAATTACACACAGAAAAGTCAAATACATAATTAATGAATAGCTATATCATAAGCTACTTGAAGACAAAAATATGTCTTCTTTATCTCTGGATCTCTGCTACTGCCCAGTGTGACATACTGCATACACATAGTGAACATGAATGACAGATCTCATTTTTTTTAAATAGCAACTTAAAATATCAATTATCTTTTTACTCACATTTCACTTAATAATAACAATAATAATAGTTAACATTTATTTATAACTTAATCTAAATATGCTAGGAATTGCACAATGTTTACTATTATTATCTAATATCCTTTCAAGAACCTAAGGAAGTAGGTAATATTATCATTCCCATTTTGCATATGAGCAAAATAAATTTACTTTGACCTAATTTATAATTTGAAATAACCTACTCCTTGCTGCCTCATATCCTCTAACTGTGTGGCCAAAAGAAATAAGAATTGGACTCTTTACAAAACTGTTCTAAACTTCAGATTGAATTGAAATCAAAAGCCTCTGCCCAGCTAACACCATCTGCTCCCACAACAACTAAGGCTCTATTTACTCTAAGGCAAATTTAGTTATTCTTTTGTTTATGTCTCTCCTGTCATTTGATTCTATGTTAAAATACCTACTAAGTTAAAATTTCATTTGTGCTTCAAGATTTTCTCCAGTGACTTCTTTTCCACCTAAAGGTTGATGCTTATCTATAATTTTTTCTGTCTTCTGCATTTACCTCAATATTCAGATTATTAAGAGTTATATCTTTTTTTCATCCAGGAAAAAATGAAAAGAGACTTCATATTATGTTTCTTGTCAGCCACAAAAACACCAATCTGCAGCTGTCCATTTCTCTTTCTCTCTTCAGGATATCAAATACACAGTTCTTTTTATTTGACATTTATTTGACTGACATCTTTATATAACCTTATCAACTACCTCTAAGTCAATGATTAATTAAAAACTGCTTTTTATTAAAAAGCTAGGAAGAGATTAGAAAAATCCAATCACCATTATACTAGAATATAATTTTAAGAGATCTTTAAACAAAGTATAACAAGTTTTGTTTTTTTTTTTTGTTTGTTTTTAACACAGATATATAATAATTCCTATAATTATGGAGGTAAAATATTTAACATGTATTGGACTACCTGCTATCTAGGGGAGGAGGTGGATAGGAGATGGGGAATGTTTTGTAAATAAAAAGCTATTTTAAAAAATTTATGGAGGTAAAAAACCAAATCAGACAAATCTGAAGAAAACATTCAGTAAAGATCTATTAAATATTAGATTAAGTTTTAACAGTTATAATAAGCAGACTCTTACAGAACAACAAATATGACAACAAGAATCTCAAATAGCAGGTTTTCAAGAAGCTATAATTAATTTTTTGTTAGGAAGATTGCTAGAAGTCTTTATACATATGATAATATGCTATGTAGGTTTTTTTTACCATACGTGAGAAATAGGATTAAAGAAAAGCCAGCAACAAAACTAATGTTTAAACAAAGATCACCAGTTTCCTCCAAGAGAATATAAATTCTAGAGAATAGAGAGTATTATTTTATCTGCCTCTCCAGAGATTTGCACAGGGCCTATAAATAGCCGAGTTTATATTTATAGCTTTACCATGAAGTTCATAAATAAGAATTACTGGAAACAAGTGTAAAGTTTAGAGGAAACAACATTAGATTTATACTCTGTGCTTCTTAACTATCTTTATAATTTTGGGCAAATAATTTAATTTCTCTGGGCCTGTTTCTACTATAAAATTAGAGGGTTAAATCATGACTTCAAAAGACAGATGATAAAACATCCTCTTGACAGATAGCAGATGAGAAATGCAGGAAGGAACATTTTTTCAAACATGTACAATATGTGGATTTCTTTCTTAAGTAAACTTTATTATAAGGGAGAACTTTTATTTATGGCTTGAAGACAGGGAGTGGATGGGCAAGTGTAGTGTTTTAGTAAAACATTTAAAAAATACACAAAAAAGAGAAATTCAGAAGGGAACACAAGCAAGCTGAGCAGTATTGGTATATTTTTATATATACACACACACAGGTTTGTATGTATAGATATAACACCCCCCACAAATTTTTGATTAATATATACACACACATACACACATATATACATACATGTTTTATACATATACTTATATATTTGATACTTTTTTCGCTATTTATTATATGTCTGGAATGTTGTAGTCCTCTTTATAGTTTTCAGTTCTTTAAATTCAAATCTTACAAGGATTGGTAACCTTAAAAGATTAACCGCAATATATTAGAAACAAACTCAAAATTTACATGATAACTTGAAACTAATCAGGCCAACTTCAATTTTTATATTGAGAAAACATAAATCAATAAGAAAAGTTGATTTTTATGCTTATTCTATATGAAATTTTAAAACTACTCAATTCATAATGCTTCAGGTCACTACTTACCTTTAACTGGTCTTTGTCTGATGTAGATTGCTCTATAAAATAAACATAAAATTAAATTTTGCTGAATACCATATTAGTTACTTCACATTATTTAGCATGTGTACCTGTTTCATTAAGTACCCAAGCATCAAATTGTCTATCATTGTCCCTAAGATTATATAGTTCTATCTGGATATAAAATTCTCTATCTGCATCTCAAATTTTCGTTAATTGTACAATTATTCCTATTATATAAATTCATTGATTTCTGATTTTTCTATGACAAAATGAAGAACTAAAGCAGTTTCTTACTGATGACCCCCAAATTATGTTTAGCCTAATGCATGATTTAAATACAGCACAAAAAATTCCACAAACATGAGAATTGAAAGTTCTACTTCTTAAGAAGAATTTTAAAAGTCTTTCAGAATTTGTTCTTTCCGAGTCTTATCTTGATAGGGAGAACAAGTTTGACAGGCCTCAAATTCATAAGGTGACAAGAAGAAATGAAATTTGTTTCATGGTTGGCCCTACCATAAAGATTTAGTTAATGCCTAGATTTCATATTTGCTGCTGAATTTTGACTCACTACATATTCATGCAAAGAGGTGAAATTTCATTCAAGGTTTAAGGGAAGAAAATTTTACACTGATAAAAAGGAAAATTGAAAAATAAAAATTCTATAATATACTGTTAAGCTAATAAAAGAGCATCCAAATCAATGAGAAAAAACTTCTTCAAATTTGGTGAAATACACCAGCTATCCTTTCATTCTAAAGCTCAACTACTTACTTTTACTACTTTGTGGAGTGTTTGCCATCTTTTCAGCATTCTCCTTAGAAACCAGTGAAGTGCTTTTCCCCGGTGTTTTTGCTAATTCATGAGCTGAAAAGAAAAAATGTCAGTATCACAAAAGAGATACAAAATAACTACTCAATAAACCACAATAAATCAAACCAGAAAAAGAAGCTATGTTATACACATAGTGAACATCCATATATTGGATCTAAACAACTAAAGAGCTTAAAATAACCAGAATCAGAGATATGTGTCTTAGTAGATAAAGAGCTGGTCTCAAACTCAGGGTTTTATCATTGATACAAACTAGGGGCTATATGTGCCCTTAAGGGAAAAAGATAAGTTATAAAGGAGATGTCAACGTGGTAGAGTTTCTTCATCTGGAGATTCCTTTTAGTACAGAATCAATAATCCAGTCCTTCCTCCTGTTATTAAAGACTTCTAAACTTATTCCCAATTCTAACTAAAAAAATGCCTAACCTCCTTTGATATGCACAGATCGCTTCAATCTTAAACTTCATGAAGCTAGAGGACACAATGTGGTCACAATCTTCCATCTTTCCTTTCACAGAGAACCTTCTTGAACAAATGCTTTTCATCCACCCATTTCCTCATCACTTATTATTCCCTAATTATGCTTTCAACACTCAACTGAAATTGTTCCAGATTATCTTCATAAATATAATATTTTTTGCCCTTTTAAAAAAAATACAAGACAAAAAAGTTGCCATAATTATAAATGTAGGTGTTGAAAGAGACCTCAGAAGTGAGAAAATCAAACTGCATATGATTGTAATGGAATTCTATTGTGCTACAAGAAACGAGTAGGATGATTTCAGAAAAACCTGTTAAGATTTACATGAATTGATACAAAGTGAGCAGCACCAGGAAATCATTGTATATAGTAACATTGTAAAAATGTATGTTGATCAACTGTGAATACTCAGCTATTCTTAACATTACAAATATCCAAGATGATTCTAAAGAATTCATGATAAAAATATTAACTGCCTCCACAAAAAGAACTGATAAAAATCTAAGTGCAGATCATAAAGTACTTTTTTTTTATGGGTTTGATTGGGTTTTTTGTTGTTGTTTTTTTTATATTATAAATATTATAGAACATATATTGTATGTGTATACATGTTTTATATATATATGCTAATATATATTGTATAACCTATAATCAAATTGTTTAGCTATCTCAAGAAGGAGGGAAGTGAAGGAAGAAGAATTTGGATTTCAAAAAATTTTTAAATGAATATTACAAATTCTTTTTATGTGTAATTAAGGAAAAAATATTATTAAAAAAATAAAAGAGGTATCATCTCCATTTTTGTAATTGATTCTATTCTGCACCAAATACTGACATTTTTTGTTTAAGTCATGTTTGTCTTTGAGTTCAAAAGTTCATAAATTTAGAAGTTCAGTCTTCCCCCCTAAGTTTAAAAGTTCAGTTTGCCTATTAAACCACTTAAATTAAAAGAAACCTGTCATCCCTATTCCATGAATTGTCCTTCAAAGAAGTCTGATTTATTATCCAAATACCATTAGCCAATCTTACAGATGGACATAACAAATCAGCAAAATCGAAGAAAGGGTATTTGCTAGTCACACATATCTTGTCCTGTCAATCATAACTGTGTCACACATCTATGTTTCCTACTTTGTAACAATATTACTTTATTTATTTGCCCATAGAAAACATGGCCTTTTGTCTATATAAAATGATCTGTCTTCTCTCCTTCAGAGTCTTTTGGATTACGGAGACCTAACAATCTCTTTTACTGGTATCTACCAATAAACTGAATCTGCTCAAAGCTTTGGGTGAAAAGACAGCTCACAGGCTTCTCCTCAGAAAAGCTAATACAAGAGTTGGTAAGGTTATTTTACTCATGTACCAAAGGAACACAAGAAACATTATTTCATATAACACTTGTCAATCTTTCCCTTAAGTACTACTGAAGAATACAGGAAAAAGAGATTATACTATAAAGTGGTATTATGCACTACATGAAATTAAATTATTGTTTCTCATATCAATTCTTTTTATGTTTTGTTTGTTTTAACATTTTGCATTTTGGGGGGGGGTTGTAATTATGTAATTTAAGGTGAGATTTCATGGTTGCTTATGATCTAGAATACGCTTTGTTAGTTTCATCTCCTAGAGTATAAACTCAAAGAAGGCAGAAATTGTTAAATCTGCTTTACTTTGGATTAGTAGTCTTTTTTTTCTTCATAATACTGATTCATGGACTTGATTGCTCATTTTATGCAAGTTTACTTTTTTGAAATTCGTATTCTATATACAGTACTCAAGAGTAGGGGTCAGAACTTCTGTCATCTATACCTGTTTCAGTTATATGCCTGAGATAAAATGGTTTTTTACATTTTTAAGTAATATTTTATTGTTCAGACATAAATTATTAATCCTGTGAACATGACTTAGTTTAAGTTAATGTTACTGTTATTATCTATAAAGTTCCATAATCTTTAAGATACAATTCTGATACAATCAATTTACAGTGGTAGTGAACATTTCATTCTAAATTTTCCCCCCACTAGAAACTTATTCAAATATTTTAATGTCATCACTTTTGTGAGAATTTTTTCGCTTTAGTTAAAATTTTATGTATTTTTACTTAACTTATTGACTGACAAAAGTTATTTGCTCAGTTGCTCTAATGGCCTCAAGTAACTTTTCTTTTTTTGCTGAGACAATTGGGGTTAAGTGACTTGCCCAGGATCACACAGTTAGGAAGTGTTAAGTTTCTGAGACCAGATGGGAATTCAGGTCCTCTTGACTTCAGGGCTGGTGCTCTATTCACCATACCACCTAACTTCCCTGATTAAATAACTCTTTACAAAACCTGAACATAGATCTCCTCAACAATGAGATGATTCAAACCAGTTCCAATTGTTCAGTGATGAAGAGAGCCATATACACCCTGACAAAGGACTGTGGGAACTGAGTGTGGAACACAACATACCATTCTCACTCTTTCCATTATTGCTTGCTTGCATTTTGTTTTCTTTCTCAGGTTTTTTTTTTTTCCTTTTAGATCCGATTTTTCTTGTGCACCAAAATAACTGGATAAATATGTATACATATATTGGATTTAACATATATTTTAACACATTTGACATGTATTGGACTACCTGCCATCTAGGAGAGAGGCTGGGAGAAAGGAGAGGAAAATTTGGAATAGAAGGTTTTATAAGGGTCAGTGTTGAAAAATTACGCATGCATGTTTTACAAATAAAAATTTTTAATTAAAAAAAATTAAAAAAAAAAATCTATACCAAATAGTTTTCCTATTTCCAAATAAAACAAAGACAAAAACCTGAATATAGGCTATGAATTTGAAAAAACTTCCTAAATGGAACTTTCATACAAGTCCCCCTGTGATGCTGCTCATTATTGGTTCTCAGAGACTTTGCCACTGTAGCACAAGCTCTGAGAGAGTCTACAAGTGTAACTTAATGGAAATAAAAATAACGTTTTCGTGAAAAATTGTGCTCTTCAGGGTTTCTTGATACCCTTCTTTACTTGTGCTATAAGGAATCACTGTTTTTAACAGAATAATGGATGGGTTAGAGAAGACGACCAACAGGTAAGGAGGGTGATGAGAGGGGAAGGTGGGAGGAGGGAGGGAGAGGAGAGGGAAAAAAGGAAGAAGAAAAAGAATGGCGCAGAGGGAGGAAAATGGGAAGAGGAGGAGAGAGAAGGGAGTAAAAGAAAGAAATAAAGGGCAAGGGATTAGCTAAAAACCACAATTTTTGCAAATTAAGACAACTCTGAGATACCACTACACACCTGCCAGATTAAGGTGTGATGACAGGAACAAATAACGATGAATGTTGGAGGGGATGTGGGAAAACTGGGACACTGATGTATTGTTGGTGGAGTTGTGAAAGAAGCCAACCATTCTGGAGAGCAATCTGGAATTATGCCCAAAAAGTTATCAAACTGTTCATACCCTTTGATCCAGCAGTGCTACTATTGGGCTTATATTCCAAGGAAATACTAAAGAAGGGAAAGGGACCTGTATGTGCCAAAATATTTGTGGCAGCTCTTTTCGTAGTGGCTAGAAACTGGAAGGTGAATGTATGCCCATCAATTGGAGAATGGTTGGTCACTTCCAGCTGATCAATGATGGACAGAAACAACTACACCCAGAGAAGGAACACTGGGAATTGAATGTAAATTGTTAGCACTACTGTCTATCTACCCAGGTTACTTATACCTTCGGAATCCAATACTTAACGTGCAACAAGAAAATTGGATTTTCACACATATATTGTATCTAAGTAATACTGTAACACATGTAAAATGTATGGGATTGCCTGTCATCTAGGGGAGGGAGTAGAGGGAGGGAGGAAGGGGAAAATTTGGAAAAATGAATACAAGGGATAATGTTATAAAAAAATTACTCATGCACATATACTGTCAAAAAAATTACAATTATAAAATTAATTTTAAAAAACAATAATACTGTACTTAAAAAAAATTGGAGAATGGTTGAGTAAATTATGGTATATGAATGTTATGGAATATTACTGCTCTGTAAGAAATGACCTACAAGAGGAATACAGAGAGGCTTGGAAAGACTTACATCAACTGATACTGAGTGAAATGAGAAGAACTAGGAGATCATTGTACACTTCAACAACAATACTATATGAGGATGTATTCTGATGGAAGTGGATATCTTCAGCATAGAGAAGATCTAATCCAATTCCAATTGATCAATGATGGACAGAATCAGCTACACCCAGAGAAGGAACACTGGGAAATGAGTGTAAACTGTTAGCATTTTTTGTTTTTCTCCCCAGGTTATTTTTACCTTCTGAATTCAATTCTTCCTTTTCAACAATAACAACAACAAAATTTGGTTCTGCACATATATATTGTACCTAGGATATACTATGACAAATTTAATATGTATGGGAATGCCTGCCATCTAGGGGAAGGGGTGGAAGGAAGGAGGGGAAAAATTCAGAACAGAAGGGAGTACAAGGGATAATGTTGTAAAGAATTATCTATGCATATGTACTGTCAAAAAATGTTATAATTATAAAATAAAAAAAAACCCCACAATTTTTAACTATAGATATAAATAGGAACTAATCACTGCTAGCTACTCAATATTGGAAATTCTTGTCCAATGACTAATGATCTGATGTATTCTTTAAAATCTGTGTCATAGCAATGCTGTTATTCTAGAAGGGAAATCCAGGAGGCACAGTTAGGCTGAAGCTAAATGGAAACTAATTTTGGAGATGCAAATGAATTGATAAAATTGGTTTTATCACTCATGTAGAAATATGTTTTTATGAAACACTTGATCACCTTGTGCCTGGCACATAGTAGGTTCTTAGTAAATGCTTGGTGGAATTGAATAAAATTCAGAAGGGAATAAAATGGCTGAAGAAAGTACATATATATTTTAAAAACACTGTTACTCTTCTGGGGGATGACATTTAGGAATCGTGGAGTACCACAGCATCTGATTCAAAACTTTGGGTCATTCAAAGGGCAATGAAAAAATGAACCAAAATCCATTTATAGATGAAAACCAGTCTAGTTGAAACCACAAAAAATCTTGAAGGAAAAGTTAAATGAGTCAAAAACCACATGATCCCTTTGATCACCACCTCCCTTTTTGTCCTACTAGAAACAACTCTTGATCCACAGTCTAGAAATTTGGGAATAAAAGAGTCACGAGAACAAGCACTACTTCCAGTAGTGCTTTGTTTAGGAGTCTTTCTTCTACACCATAATCAATATCAAAGACTAACCAATTGTCTTGGTCAAGTAGGTAAGCTCCAAAACCTCAGGAATATCAGGGCCCTCGAGACCACTAATCTTATTTCCAACCCAGTCCCTCCAACATTTAGGGAAGTGTCTCCTGAATGCACAGGTTATAAGAGATAAGAAAACAGTACATCTTTCCACTGCCTTCTGATGACCTATTGTGGTAGAAACAATATCCTGACCACCTTATCTCCATGCAAGTTGTTTGCATGCAAGGTTTTTTGTTTGGTTTTTTTCTGAGAGCATTCTGCTCATCATTTGCCAGAGAACAACAAATATTCCATCAGAGAAACTTGCTTCAAAAAAAAAATTTTTTTTTCAATTACTATTGTTAATTTCACTCTGACCCTCCTCAAGTGTTTTGCTACTGACTACTCCCTCCTCCAATATGCCCTCTTTTTTATCACCATCCCTCCCTTTCCATATCCCATCTCCTTCTCTTTGTTACCTCTTTAAAGTATTAATAAAGTACAAGATTTTTTTCTAGACTTTCGGGAGCCTCTCCTCCTTCAGATAACTGATTACTATTCTCCCTAATTGCATTAATGTCACAATAGATCTCCCCTGTATTAACTGGTCCAATTTAGTTGCTTCTCTTTTTATTTTCTTTTATCATGAGGACAAACATATGTGAAGGAAATGTTAAGAAAAAAACGAGAGAGGCTAGATATTTTACAAGACACAAAAAGAATAAAATTCAGTCCCTGGCTTTCAGAAATTTCTAATATCATTAGGAATAAAAAACATTCACAAAATTTAAACTATTAAAGAGTATAATCAAGTGAGATAATGTAAGCAAACTGAAAAATCTCACTAGTCACAAAGAACAGAATGGTCAGCATGGGGAAAGGTTAGTGAAGGAAGATTTCTTAAACTTGCTCTCAGATGAGAAAAAAACAAATCAAAAATTAATAACATACCCAACTCTGCCATCTTTTCAGGATTTTTTCTGGTCTGAAAAGAATAAACTTTGCTGCTACTCCCTGCAACACGGCCATTTTTCAAGGATTCTGAGAAAGAAAAAGAGATGTGCAATAGTTGATAGTAAAAGCCAAATTAAAACAACTGAAATTAAAACTAGAAAGTGTTAGTTATTAATTTTTTTTAAATAATGGTATGTGTGTTTTTTTCCTAATAAAAGTATTACTGAGTCCATAACTAAATGCGGTCACAAAGGGATAATTTCTTATTCTGCTGCCATTCATGGGATTGATTAAAATTGTTTTTAAAAAGCCAAGATCATGAATTCAATGCCAATTTGGGCCAATTTTTTTCTGTTTCACTGTCAAAAGAACTCAATTTTGAGTTTCCAGCCATGGAGCTTATCTAGTAAGCTCTAAAGTCTTATGGCTAATATGTCTGATTGCTTGCTATCCAGGGAAGGGGGATATAGGAGAAGGGAAAAATATTTGGAACACAAGGTTTTGCAAGCATGAATGCTGAAAACTGTCTTTGCATATAATTGGAAAAACAAAATACTATTTAAAAAAAAACAAAACCAAAAACCCAAATACCTTGGGCGTCTGCTCCTAGAATATCCACATAATTCTCATCTTTTAAAACCTCCTGGTCATCTTCATTTAGATCATTTTCTTGCTTCTTCATTAGTTTCTTCACATTGACCAAGAGCTGAGTTCGATCCTTTCGAAATTTAGCCCCTGCAATTTTAACCAAAAAAATTAAAATAACCTAAGTTTCAATTTCTCTGAATAAATCAGAAAAATGCTTTCATTTTTTATATTTTTTAAATTTTTTAAAGATGGAAAGGAAAAAGAAAACCTTGCATGTGAAAAAGTGCATATACTCTTTAGAGATGAGTTAATTCCAACCCTTATAAATATTTCGAATTAGATATTTAAAGTTCAAACATAACCAATCCTCAATATCTGTAACTAGAATTAACTGCTTCAGCTAAGCAATCTCACAAATGTTTTCCATAATTCTGCTAATTCTGATTTCTTAGTTACAAAGTTTAAAAAAAAGAAAGAAAGAAAGAAAAATTCCGAAATGAAGGATTTTTATACACAATGTTAGTGCTGGGGCAAATAAAATATCTTCATCTATCTGAAGGTGAGACTTAAATATTAAACAAGCAACTTTTCAAATTCAATTAAAGATATTCTGTACCTTCTTCTTTATCAAGAATATGATTAAGAACATCGTCATCCCCCACAAACTGAACTTCCAGCATCTTGCCTTCTTTTACCTTCAAATGGTTCATCACTATCAACCTTAACAGAAATAAAAGAAATCATTCAAAAGGTCTTCAAAGATTCATACTAAATACATTCAGACAAATTTAAAATTTAAAGTTATGCAATACTATATGATGATCAATTCTGATGGATGTGGCCATTTTCAAAAATGAGATGAACCAAATCACTTCCAATAGTGCAGTAATGAACTAAACCAGCAAAAGAACTCTAGATGATTTTGAACCACTATATAGAATTTCCAATCCCTCTAATTTTGTCTGCCTGCATTTTGGATTTCCTTCACAGGCTAACTATTTCAAAGTCCAATTCTTCTTGTACAGCAAAATAACTGTATGTACATGTATAAATATATTGTATTTAACTTATACTTTAACATATGTAACATGTATTGGTCAACCTGCCATTTGGGGGAGGGGAAGGAGGGGAAAAATTAGAACAAAAGGTTTGGCAATTGTCAATGTTGTAAAATTACCCATGCATATATCTGGTAAATAAAAACTATTAAAATTAAAAAAAAATTTAAAGTTATGTATGGAGAACCTCTAAAATACAATCTTTATCAGAAGTTAAGTTTATCATTAGTTAGTTATACTATTACTCAATAATTAATGGAAATTAAGTCTTTTTTTTTAATGTTTAGTAATGTAATATATTTTAAACTTTTTTGCTTCCTCTTTAATTCATATATACAGTTTATATTTTTTCCCTTTTTAAAAAGGTCTTTATTTATAATCATTGAAAGAAAACGGAAGGAGAGGGAATAAACACTTATACAGCATCTATTTGGGTCAGGAACTGTGCTAAGTGCTTTTTACATTTATTAATTCATCTGATCCTAATAGTGACCAACCATGTGAGGCAGGGATTTTCTCAGGTTTACAATTTAGGAAACTGAGGCAAACAGATGTTAAGTATCTTGCAATGGGTCGTTTTGCTACTAGAGATGTGAGAACACATTTCTTCCAGTCCTGCAATTCTATCCACTATGAAATTCATCATTGTTCATTATGTTTTGAAGACTCCCAGGTAACTGTCACAATCGAATTCTATGTGATAAATCAGTATCAGCTAAGTGCTGTGCAGCAGTAGATATGGGCAGAAGCATCCCAGGCATGCTCCGCCCCATGCAATCTGTCTAAATTTTCACCATTTAGGACGTCGGTTGGGTGGGGGTTGGGAAATAATTCTCCGTGATAAGCGCAGTAAAAGGAGTTAGGGCTGGGAGAAATGTAATGGGCTGAAATACAAAGATAAAAATGAGAGTATTGCCGCCCTTAAGAGTAAAAATGAGCAAATGGAACTTAAGGGCTTCATGAAAAATCAAAGAAAAGTTAAAAAATTAAAAATTAATAAAATGATGATTTTATCATATAACAATAGAAATTCACCAATTATTTTTACAGAGTGTTCTCCCCATTTGACAGGAAGGAGACTTAGAGGCATAAGAAAAAGGAGGGCGATCTCAGGGATGGGGGTCCTCGAGCACTCCAGCACGGGCTCTCCAGGGTCTCGCCAAAGCCTGCGCAGGCACGAACATCCCGGAGCCGGCGCTCGAGCCAGGAGGGTCCTCTTCCCCTCCACCGGCAGGAGTCCGCAGCTTGCGGCCGGAGCCAGCCTCCAAAGGAAAGGGGAAATGGACTCGGATCTCCACCCACCTATCCATAACCTCCCGCTGTAGGAGCCCGGCCTCGACACGACCCCCACAGGCCAGACCACCTGGGCCCAGCACGCCCGGCCTCCTGGGCCCAGTCTCCACTCCTACACTCACCCGACCCACGGCCGGAGGCTGGACAGACAACTCTAACGGCGGCTCATCAGCGTCAGCGTAGCAGCCAAAGCTGGGCGAAAGAGGACGGCTACTGCCAGCAGCTGCCCCAGGCACGGACAGATGGCTCAGGGGACAAGGAAGGGGACCCTCCCGGGCCACACTCCGAATCTCCCGCCCTACTCAAAGGGACGGCCCCCAAAGCTACCAATGGAAAAGAGAAGCAGGGGAGACCGATGGGCCACACAGCCAATCAGCTTCCTCTTTCTCTGACTCCGCCTAGAAACAGCAGGAGAAATAGAGAGTCTCGAGGAAACAATTATGTCGCCTTTCTTTGACCGTTTCCGGTTCCAGAATGGCTATTGTGTAGGGGAACTTGCGCAGAGCGAGCTGCCTAATGATTGGCTAAAGAGAATGGAGGGGGCGGAACAGAGAGAGCGGAAGTGTGTAAAGTGGTTTCCCAGGCTCAGACCACGTGGTACATAACCACGTTTGGAGTGGTGCAAAGGGGCACTTTTGTGCTGGCAAGAAGCTGACTAGCGCCCTGCACCTAAAAAGGGTTGTGAGAAACTTTTATGGAATTGAGGGGTTCAAGCAGGGAACCCAAGATAGAAAATGGCACCCCATGCAATCACTCACAAACCTGTTACTTTAAAAAATGTTCAAATCTGTTTATCATTTGAGGTAGAGGGTATAATTGTACCCATTTTACAGATGAAGAAATTTAAGCTGAGAAAGGTGGTCTTTTGATGCCCCTGACATTTGGTAAAGTGATTGCTTGACACAAATACTTTTTCATTCCTATCTGCCAAGATACTCAGTAACTTTTCCCACTCTATTACAGAACTTAGCAGAAGGATAGAGGTAATCATTTGGAAAAATATTGATGAGGGCTCCGTGGTGCTTTGAATAACAGGAAAAATAGGAATTCCTCCAGTATTTGAATGGCTAGCGATTTAATTGTTGCTACTATTAAGGAGAAAGTTTAATGTCTATGGTAAGGCTGAAATATGGGGGTGCAGAAATGCTGCTCCCCAAATATACTGGGTCCAGGATTTCATTATATGGGGCCCTCAAAGAATGGGGAGTGGGATTGAACCCAAAAAATTTCTACTAGGCCTATATTCCAAAGAGATCTTAAAGGAGGGAAAGGGACCTGTATGTGCCAAAATGTTTGTGGCAGCCCTTTGTATAGAGGCAAGAAACTGGAAGATGAATGGATGTCCATCAGTTGGAGAATGGTTGGGTAAATTGTGGTATATGAAGGTTATGGAATATTATTGTTCTGTAAGAAATAACCAGCAAGATGATTTCATAGAGGCCTGGACTTATATGAACTGATGCTAAATGAAATGAGCAGAACCAGGAGATCATTATACACTGCAACAAGATTATAGAATGATCAATTTTGATGGACATGGTTCTCCTCAACAATGAGGAGATTCAAGCCTATTCCAGTTGTTCCGTGATGAAGAGAGCCATCTATACCCAAAGGGAGGATTGTGGGAGGTGAGTGTGGACCACAACATAGCATTCTCACTTTTATGTTGTTGTTTACTTGCATTTTATTTTCTTTCCCAGTTTTTTTTTCCTTCTTGATCCAATTTTTCTTGTGCAACAAGATAACTGTATAAATATGCATACATATATTTTAACATATATTAGATTACCTGCCAACTAGGGGAGAGGGTGGGGGGAAGAAGGGGATAATTTGGAACAGAAGGCTTTGCACATGTCAATATTGAAAAATTACCCATCCATATGTCTTGTAAATAAAAAGCTTTAGTAAAAGAAAAAAAGAAAACTATGCATATGTTTTGAAAATAAAAAGCTTTAAAAAAAAAAAAAAGATTATATGATGATCAACTAGGAAAGATTTAGCTATTCTCATCAATGCAGTAATCCAAGACAATTCCAATAGATGTGGGATAGAAAATACAATCTGCATCCACAGGAGATTGAATGTGGGTTTTCACCTTTTTATTTTTGTTTGTTTGCTTTTTCTTTCTCATAGTTTTTTTTTTGGTTTTTTTTTTTCCCTTTTGTTCTGACATTTCTTTCACAACACAACAGATATGGAAATATATTTAAAATGACTGTACACTTATAAACTATATCAGATTGCTTGCTTTCTTGGGGCACAGGGAGGTAAAGGAAGTCCAAGGAAAAAGATTTACTAAAATGGTATAGTAAAAACAGTAATTTTTATCAAACTGTGCATAACTTTTGACCCAGCAGTGTTACTACTGGGCTTATATCCCAAAGCGATATTAAAGGAGCAAAAGGGACCTGTATGTGCAAGAATGTTTGTGGCAGCCCTCTTTTTAGTGGTCAGAACATGGAAACTGAATGGATTCCCATCAGTGGGAGAATGGCTGAATAAATTGTGATATATGAATATTATGAAATATTATTGTTCTGTAAGAAATGACCAACAAGATGATTTCAGAGAGGCCTGGAGAGACTTACATGAACTGATGCTGAATGAAATGTGCAGAACCAGGAGATCATTATATACTTCAACAATAATACTATATGATGATCAATTCTGATGGATGTAGCCCTCTTCAACAATGAGATGAACCAAATCAGTTCCAATAGAGCAATAATGAACTGAACCAGCTACACCCAGCTAAAGAACTCTGGGAGATGACTATGAACCACTACATAGAATTCCCAATCCCTCTATTTTTGTCCGCCTGCATTTTTTATTTCCTTCAGGCTAATTGTACAGTACTTCAAAGTCCAATTCTTTTTGTACAGCAAAACAACTGTTTGGGACATGTATTTAATTTATACTTTAACATATTTAACATGTATTGGTCAACCTGCCACCTGGTGGGGGGGGGAAGGGGGAGAAAAATTAGAACAAAAGGTTTGGCAATTGTCAATGTTGTAAAATTACCCATGCATATATCTGGTAAATAAAAACTACTAAAAAAAAAAAAAAGAAGAAGAAGAAAAACAGTAACTTTAAAATATCTCCCCCACCCTATAAACATGGGGTGTACTCTACCACAAATGCATTCAATCTAACAGGAGCCACAGATGCAGAACAGAGTTAGTGAGAGACAATCAAAGGAAAATGTGCTCCAGACAACTTACACTTCTGGTACTTCCAGTTCTCAAAATCTTTTTTTTTTTTTCTTTGGAGTTAACCCCACAGCTTGACTCTGGATTGGCAGAGCAACTTCTTACCCTTGAACAACCAATTTTCTTCTCTGCTGCTGGGTCCAGTTAGGCAACTACTTTATCCTCTGAGTCAATGATTCTCTGTGTCTCCAATACCAGAAGAGGTCATTGTGTAATGGTCTGGATAAAGAGCATTTTTCACCCTCACCATTTAGAGGAAGCAGACCTAGGTGGTGTTGACTATGACAGTTACCAAACAGTGGGGCTCAGGTCATGCTCTTCTCTTGAGATCTCTTGCTTTGGTTCTGTGCATGAGTAGATTGCTTTTGTACTTTATCTCTACCAACCAGCTGAAAAGCTCTGTTGTCTCAGAGGAGCAGAATTGGATCTGACATTCCAGCCGTTATTCCTCTGAAAACTGGACTAGGCATTGAAAATGAGACCTGATACTGTGCTTGAGGTCTGAGTCACCTCACTGCTGCTATTTCCATTACAGTTGGGTTCTAAACTTCCTGCTTCCTTTAAACCCTGCCCAGGGCCACCCTCTCTGGGAAAGCCATTTCCCTGGGTAGGTATCCCTTTCAGTCAGCCCTGGATCTGGATACTGGTCAGCCCTGGATCTGGATACTGGCTTATACCATCTCTTTGGTTCTTGGAGTACTCAGTGCTTGGTCCCTTCACTGTCTCTCTTTGCCAAGCTGCCCTGGATAAAGGACTCACTGTGACTTTTTTAGATTTCCTTATAAGAATTTGGTCTGGTACATTTTCTAGATCTCTCTGGAGAGGTTTGTGAATGGGAGCTCAAGGCATTGCTTCCTATCATTCCACTATTTAGCCTCTACCAGAAAAATCCTAAAACAAAAAAAGTACAAAACACCTGAATACCTTGAGAGTTTGGATGTGCTTAACTTTCAGTGTCAAGTCTTCCTTACACTTTTTTTTGTTTTTTGTTTTTTATATTTTAATAATTTTTATTTACCAGATATATGCATCGGTAATTTTACAACATTGACAATTGCCAAACCTTTTGTTCTAATTTTTCCCCTCATTCTGCCCCCCCCCATGACATTTCCTTACACTCTTAAAAACTATTGAGAAGCCTAAAGAGTTTTTGCTTATTTAAGCCACACACACACACACACACACACACACACACACACACACACACACATATATACCATATCAGAAATTAAAGCAATATTATTATGAAAATTTTATTTCATGAATCTCCCAAAAGAATAGGTCAGATAAACTAATAGGAATAAGGTAGAATTTCAGAGTTTCTTCCATTTGCATTTTTTCTAATTATTAGTGATTTTGAGCATGCTTTTAGAGGATGCTTGATAAATTGGATTTCTTCCTCTGAAAACTGCCTTTTCATATCCTTTGATAATTTATTATTTGGAGAATAACAAATTTGATTTGGCTCTTTCTATTCCTTGTGTTATGCCACAGTTCTCTTTTATTGTCCTGAATCAGTTTCCCTAATTATCCTGACCTAGTCCTGGATGAGTTTCTCTGCTTCACACTTATCAAAATGCCTCTCCCCATCTCCACAGTTCGTCCCATTTCCACCTGAGGCCACCCTCTCTGGGAAAGCCACTTCCCTGGGTAGGTATCCCTTTCAGTCAGCCCTGGATCTGGATACTGGCTTGTCAGTTCTCCCTTGTCCTTGAACAGGAAGGGCCTCTGGATGAGGTCTGTGACCCACTCTATCGCTCTTATACCATCTCTTTGGTTCTTGGAGTACTCAGTGCTTGGTCCCTTCACTGTCTCTCTTTGCTCTCAGCACCCTGACTCCGCCCCTGCTTCAATATACTCCATGAGTCTGAGCCATGTGTATATAGGTTATTGAGACCTCACATTGTTTGCTGGATTCCTGGAGACGATAGTCTCCTTCAGCCCTGGGACCAAACCATGGATCCATTTGGTTCCAGTAAATCTCTCCCTTTCAAATAAAATATTAGATAACTCTCTAATCTCTATCTTGCCTCAGTTTCTCTGGCATTACATTTTGGAGGCTTCCCACTGAGATGTTAGAAAATGAGCCAGATTAAAGATAAGAGACCCCTGGGTCTCCCCCTTGGGTCTCAGAGGGACTGGAGATCTGAGTTCTCTACTTGGAGAGGATGGCCCCCTGGATTTTTTTTCCAGAGCCTCTGGGAAAGAGCAGTTTCCAGCCACAACTGTACCTGACAGTGGACACCTCTGTTTGCCCATGGGAGAATCTGCAGGGCAAGTTTTCTGTCTTGTATGATTGCTAGCAAATCTGGTCCCCAGAAAAAGTTGGGCTGAAAAGCCACACAACTCTGGGAAATGCCAGTAGGACTCTATGTGGCATTATCTGGTTCTGAGTACCCTTTGGGTACTATTGCAATGCCAGAGAAACTGAGCAAGATAGAGATTAGAGTATTTAATATAGAAGTTATTAAATGGAGAGATTTACTGGGACCAAATGGATCCATGGTTTGATCCTAGGGTTGAATGAGACTATCGTCTCAAAGAATCTAGCCCTGAATGTCCAATAACAAGATTCTTTTATAGGGTGACAAAACAATATTATGATGGGGGAGGACCCTGGATGGGGATGACTTAATGGAGGGAGGTACTGGAGAGGTTCCTGATATTCTAATGATGTCTAAAATGGATAAAGACCTTTATCCCATCAAACATTTAGAGGGAATGGTTATAACCTGAGGCAGAGTAACTGAATAGGACAATTAGAGAAACTGGGTCAAGACGTTAAAAGAGAACTGTGACACAACATTATCTGGTTCTGAGTACCCTTTGAGTACTAGCTGGTTTTAATCTGGGCATTCTGTGAAGGCAGAGAAATGTACCAAACTGGGAGGGAAAACAACTTCCCTCAGGGGTTTGTGTTAAATGTTTTGTTTTATGTTGTAACTGTTCAGTCAGTGTCTGTGTGTGACTTGTCTTGTCCTGTTGGTTCAGAGCTCTGCTAAACTAAGAAATTTGGGAATTGGTTATTTCAATGTTGCAATTGTACTTAGTATGAAATTTGGTTGTGATCTTGAACTTTTAAAAACAGGCATTTAAATTCAGTCATGGCTTTCACTGAGCTATCCAAGATAAGGCCTCTGAAGAACAAAAGGGGTTTATGCTAATTGCTTTGAACTCTGGCTGGAGAAACATCTGATTAGAAATTATAGGATGATTTTAAAATTGTGGGAAATAATTTTACTGTTGCCTATGCAGGCTAGATTTAGTTATCTTTGAATGTAAGATCTTAAGAACTTGTTGGAGTGAAGTTCTGTTAACTCACCTGAAAGGGGTCAAGTGTCTCTAATTAGGTAAAGACAGGTCAGACTTTTCTACAGGCTTCTACTCTGGCTTAGGAAAAGTCCATTGGGAAGGGTGGCCATGTGAAATCCTCCCCCACCCCCACCTCCACCCCACTACTTTCTGCTACTTTAAATATTGGGTGGAGTAGGGATCATTTGTCTTCAAAGGTGAAGATTAAATTCACCCCCCAGCTCTCTGCTACTTCAGCTATGGATTGCCTAGTTAGTCTGTGTGTGTGTGTGGGAAAGGTTAGCTTGCCTCTTTGGAGGTGGGGGGGTGGGGGAAAGAGTGGCCATATGGAATTTCCCCCCACACTAAATGTTCTCAAGCCTCTTTCTGCAGAGGCTTGGCTTTGACAAAAGATTTCAAGAGATAGGCCTGATTTTAAGTTAATTGATGTATAATTTGATAGGGCCATTTCTTTTTTTATTATTATTATTAAACCTTTTTATTTTATTTTTTATTTTTTTTTATAATTTAATTTTAATTTTATTTTATAATTATAACTTTTTTTTTTGACAGTACATATGCATGGGTAATTTTTTACAACATTATCCTTTGCACTTCTATTCAGATTTTTTCCCTTCCTCCCCCAACCCCCTCCCCCAGATGGCAGGCAGTCTTATACATGTTAAATATATTACAGTATATTCTAGAAACAATATATGTGTGTAGAACCGAATTTTTTGTTGCACAGGAAGAATTGGATTCAGAAGGTAAAAATAACGTTTACACTCATTTCTCAGTGTGATAGGGCCATTTCTAAAAGGTTAAAGGATATTTTAAAGAATCTTTCAGATTCTTTTCTATAGAATTGGGTATTCTGTATATGTTAAATTAATTGTATCCTGAGGTTATGCCCATCATTTAAAGGGTTCCTGAAAATAATTTTTTTTTGTCTTTTTGAAAATGTTTCTGTTATGGATAATATGTAATTTAGAATATTTGTCTATGTATTGGGTATTTTTAAAAGCAAACTGATTTGTATGTATAATGTTCATTTATGGAAATATCTACTTAGAGATGAAAGAAGTGAACATACTGAGACAAATTCTTAATGTTATAAATATAAGGTTATAGTAAATATCTGTTTAGGATTTATCTGAAGCTTCAGCTAATGGAATCTGTTATTAGAAATAAAATTCTTTGGGCTTATAATTAATGCTATTTGGAAGTTTTAAAGCTCCACCCTCTGACAGTTAGTGGGACAATTAACTGTAGTAAAAAATGAATTAAAGCTATTTTATCCTGTTTTGCTGAAAGTTGAGTTTTAACTGCTTATGTTATGATTGTGTCCCTGCAATTTTCCCTCCTTCAACTGATTTCTATGATCAGAGAAATGGTCAATAAGAAACTGTTAATGCAATTCAATTATGCCATACCTTGCTATTTCCAATCTGGTTATATGTTAAACCTTGCTGTTTCCAACCTGTTATATGTAATCATTATATTCTAAGTACTTGGCAAATGAGTATTTATCCTAGTCATCTATTTGTTACTGAATGTTTATGTCTGTGGATATTCAGGTTTTTAAAGGTTTCTAAATAATGAGAGATCAAAAGCCTAACTGCCATTTTATCTATTGGGAAGCTGCTGGCCAATTCATACTGGCCTCTTCACATTTTGTATCAGTCTGTTCTAACCTTTACTTATTAGATTTGTGTTTTTTGTTCTAGATTTTGGTCAAAATTACAGGTTTTGACTTGCTTTGGAGACATGGATTAGTTCATCTGAAGCTTTGGTAGCAGGCAGCATAGTCCCACCCGTCCCCTCCATGGACAGAGCGGCTCTTCAGCAGGAAGCAGGGGGAATGGGAAAGTGGTTGAATTATTGTTAACATTTTAACTGTATCACCGTGTTTAAGATTTGTTAAAACTGGGATTTGTTAAAACTGTTTAATTATTGCTGTATGTTTGAGGGATTTTTAAGAAACTGTACTAGTCTGTTATGTATAGGAATTTTAATTCACTCTTGGGATTTATATATGGAATGGTCATTTGATAATTCTTTTCTGTGAGAAAAAAAAAGGGAGGAAGGAAACTGGTTGAAACTGGTCAGGAAATTGGGAAAAACTGATGTATTTTTCTTAGATACTTCTGCCCTGCCCTCTATTTCATTAGTTCAGATTGAATTAGAAATTATTTAAACAGTCCTTTTCATTTTTACTCCTTGCTTAAAATTGACTGGGCTATGATTTGCTAGTTATGTTTTAATTTTGAAATCCCTTATCTGCTGGAATTGCCCTGGCAGACTCAGTTTTGGGGATTAATTTTTAGAAACAACAAAAATGTTTAGAAACAATTTTTAGAAATCAGACACCTGTTCTGGAACTGGCAGTCTCTCTGATCTGTTTCTTCACTCCTGTTACCCTAGTTCCTTAATTAGTATTTCAGCATTCTTAAAAGGACCTTGCAGTATTGATATCAAGACTCTAAGAGTTCGGGATTCCCTGCCTTGGTCTAACTGCATAATCTGCTCAGAAATCTGTTTCCTAGTAGCAGCTCCTGTTCCATAGAGAGGGGACAGGTAGAGCTAGTCCAGGCCCCACTTTTTCCCCCTTTTGGAGTCCCTGACAGATTTGGGATGCCCCTCTTAGGATGGGCAAGCAGGACTGTCTTGAGCCCTGCTGCTCTGTAAGCAGAGGTTGAGTTAAATGCACAAATGACCACAGACCTAACTTACAGTGAACTGTCCATGTCAAACTGAATTCTCTGGCTGAGATGCCCCCCAACTGCAGAGGACCTGCTATATCTGCAACAGGGGGGCCTGTGTGTCTCCCTAAATGAGGAATGCTGTTTGATGCTAATAACTCTGGGATTATGAGGGAGAGACTGGTCCTTGCCATAAGTCCTTGCATTTTTCTAGTTTTATTTGGTTTATTTGCTTTACATAGAGTTGATCAAAATTATTGGTGCTAAGACCTTCTAGAGGAAGGCAATTCAATGATTTGAATATTCAGAAGGGAGAGAGTGTGGAATGAACAGTTCTCAGTTTCCATAATTATCCTGATTCCATTTCCCTGCTTCTTAGTCCTGCAAAACCTCCTCTAAGGATAAAAGATCTTATGTTTTAGAATATCAGAATGCCTCTCCCCATCCCAAGCTATCAGAATGTCAGATACCATCTTATCAAGATGACTCTCCCCATCTCTGGTAGCTCACCCCACCCTGTCAGAGTCTAGTTCTGCTCTCTGCACTCTGACTCCACCCCTGACTCAGTATATCTCCTAAGTCTGAACCATGTGTATATAAGTCATTGAGAACTCACATTATTTGCTGGATTCTTGGAGATGATAGTCTCATTCAGCCCTGGGACCAAACTATGATCCATTTGGTCCTAGTATATCTATCCCTTTAAAATAAATTATTAAATATTCTCTAATCTCTATCTTGCCTCAGTTTCTCTGGCATTACACTTAGAAATGAGACTTTTATCAAATAAACTTGCTGCAAATACCTTATTTTTTTAACCTGTTAACTTTTCCCCTTCTAATCTTCTACATTGATTTTGTGTAAAAACATTTAAATTTTTTATATTAAAAATTGTCTATTTTATTCTGTGACACTTTAAATCTCCTGTTTGGTCATCAACTATTTCACTATTCATAGATTAGAAAGTTAATTTCTTCCTTGTTTCTTTAATCTGTCTATAATATGACTTTTAAATTGAAGTCATATATATTTTTGAAGCTTATGTTGATGTACAAAGTAAGATATACAAAGTATTGGTATAAATTTAATTTATGCAAGAACATTGGGCAAGGCTATATAAAGTTCTGTTGTCTCCAGAGACTGCCGATCGCTCTCTGGTCTAGAGGAGAGACTTCTTCCTCCAGAGAGCCACCTCAACTCTGACCTAGAGCAGAGACCCTTCTCTGTCTCTCCAGTGCCACCCTCTTTTATCCTCCCAGAAAATGGGCATGGGATAACACAAGGGCTTCTGGGAAAAATTACTTCAACCAATAAACTTGCTCCTCCTAAGCATGCAAGCTCCTCCCCAGGAGTTCACAAGTAAAACTCCCAGTAAAAGCCGGATCTAGAGAATTGTTAAGTACCAACTTAACACTTAGTAAGAACCTAATATCTCATTATCTTATTAGCACTTAGTAAGAACCTAACACATGTTGTGAATTTAATCTGTTCCATTTATTTGCCTATATTTTAAGGAGTAGGAAATCATTTTGATGATTCCTGCTTATATATAGCTTAAGATCTAGGGTTCTATGCCCCTTGCTTTGCCCTTTTTTTCATTATATTCTTGACCCTTCTTCAGAAGAAAGGAAGGAATTTTCTTTTTCTAGCTCTAGAAAGTAATCTTCTGGTTGTTTTGAATCTAAAGTAAGCTAATTTTAGTATTTTCATTTTTATTATCATAATTAGGCCTAGTCATGACAAATTAATATTTTTCCAATTATTCAGGTTTATTTCCATAGAAACTGTTTTGTAATTCTATTCATATTATGTGTATCTTTGTTGGTAGACTCCTGAGTATTTTGTGCATTCTATAATTATTTAAAATTGAATTTCTCTTTTTATCTCTGTTGAGTATGCTTGATAATATATAGAAATGCTGATAATTCATATGGTTTCAGTTTATAATCTGCTAATTTGTTAAAATTATTAATTGTTCCAATTAATTTTTAGTTGCTACTATGGTTTTCTAAGTAAACAAACATGTCATCTGAAAAATGTCATCTAAAAATCTTTGTGTCTTTTAGTATAAGTAGTATGACTAACATTTTGTCAAATAAGAGGGGTGATAATGGACATTCTTGTTTTATGTCTAATTTTATTAGAAAAATAATGCAAATTAAGACAACTCTGAGTATCACTTCTCACCTTTCAGATTGGCTAAGATGACAGGAACAGATGATAAATATTGGAGGTGATTCAAAGCAATTCCAATAGACTTGTAATGGAAAGTGCCATCCACATTCAGAGAGAACAATGGAGACTGAAAACAGATCTAAGCATAGTATTTTCACTTTTATGTTGTTTGCTTGTTGTTTTTTTTTTTCCTTTATCATTTTTCCCCTTTTTGATCTACTTTTCTTGTGCAGCATGACTATTATGGAAATGTGTTTAGAAGAATTTCACATGTTTAACTTATGTTTGGTTATATATGGTTGCTTGCTGTCTAGGGGAAGAAAAGGTAAGAGGGAGGGAAAAAAATTTGGAAAATAAATTTTTGGAACACAAAGTTGTGTAAAGGTGAATTTTGAAAACTATCTTTGCATGTATTTTAAAAAATAAAAACCTATTAAAAAAAGAAAAAAAAAAAAGTCTCTCATTTTCCCCTGATAACTCTGGATCTTTTCTTGGGAAAGGTACACTTATCATAGTAAGAAAAAAAATCCATTTATTCCTGTGCTTTTTAATGTTTGAATTAAAAAAAAAAAGTTTATACATTTAGCATTATTTGAACCTTAATCTCATTAGAATGTTTTTCTTTTTTCTTTTCTTTCTTTCTTTTTTTTTTTTTTTTCCTTTTAGATGTTAATAATTTTCCTCTGAAACCTGAAGTGGTTACTTTTTTTTCTCCCCTTTTTGCAATGAAAAAGATGATAAAATAAATGGGCTGATATCAACACTAGGAGTCTATAATTGGAGGATCTCCTCTTCTTCTATTTACCCTCTTTGCCTTTCCTAGTCCTAGATTATTAGATCATTCCTTACTTCTTTTAACACCTTTTTGGTAATCATTCTTCCATAGTTGATATTTGTTTTGTTGCTTCTATTCTCTTCCAACTCTGCCTCTTTTTAAATCCTCCACACACAAAGCCTTTCTCTCTGGGTGTTCTTTTTTACTTAGTTTATTGTATTTCTGCACTGTGTACATGTTTTTGTCCAATCTTCCTTTGCTTTTCTAAGATGAGCAAAGTTTTTGAGATGCTAGCTTTCCTCATAATACCTCCTCCATGTTTCTATACCTTCTTCAGTTGTGCCACAATTATGAAGAATTAAGCTTTCCCCTCCTCTTTTATTATAATTCAGTTACCACCCCTATATTCTCTTTTTTCTCTTAAGAACAAAACAAAACTGCCCCATATTCAGACATTGAGTTTGTTTTTCTTTGCTATTTTGACCCTTGAAGCAAGTTACATTCTGAATAGTTGTCTTTCCAATTAAGACACTTAATTATTAATCCTTTTAAATTAATTGAACAATTTTCTAGGGTTCTCTCATCTCTTACATTTACATTTTAAAAATTGTAGCTAATTGTTTTGTCACCAGGAATGCTTTGATATCATCTATTCCATTAAAGATCCATTTTTCTCCCTGTAGGATTATGTTCCTCTTTGTAAGATGTTATTCTTCACTCTAAATCTTTTTTCTCTTGTCTTTTGGTATAGAGTATTCCAAGATTTCCTTTGATTTATTTTAACTGCTGCATAACCTTGTGTGATCCTTGTTTTTCCTTGGTGTCTGATTCCTGGCTTCTTACAGAATTTTTTTTTTTAACATGAAAATCCTGGGGCTTGACACACAAGCAGGGACCTGTGGATTCATTTTGTCCTGTAGTGCTAATAATTTTGGGCAATTAAAAAATTAATGCAAAATTTTATTGATGTTCTTTCTTTTCATACTATTTACATTTTCTACTAGTTCCCTTTTCTTTTTTCTTTTTTTTTCTTATAGCTTTTTATTTACAAGGGTAAATTTTTCAGCATTGACAACTGTAAAACCTTTTGTTCCAATTTTTCCCCTTCTTCTCCCCACTCCCTCTCCCAGATGGCAGGTTGACCAACACATGTTAAATACAATATATATAATGTCTATATAGTTATTTTTTTGTACAAAAAGAATCAGACTTTGTAGTTCCCTTTTCTTGCTTTTTCCCAAAAAGTCACCCCTTGTATAAGAATAAAAAGATGGAATAAAGAAAAACAAGCCCTGATGAATGAAACAACATATCAAAAAAGTTAGATGCCATTTGTAGTGTTCCACACCGAGGTTCACTCATCTCTGAATAAAGGAAAGACCAATTTGTTCTTAGAGGCAAGTTTGTTCATTATACCTTTGGAACATTCAATTTCAATTTTGTTGTTGTTACTGCTGATATTCTATCCATTTACATTGTATCCATATTACATTTAGTCAAATGAGTTATACTTCACTCTGCTTCAGTTAATGTCTTTCTATACTTTCTTATTTTAACCATGTTCATTCTTTTTATGCACTCTTGAAATAGGATATATAGGTTTTTGTTTTTGTTTTTTCCATTTAGTCTTAAGGGAGTCCAGTGATTCTTAAATCATCTTTCTTCATCCTACTGTCTGGGTCATTTGTTTCTTACAATAGATACCTCATTTTTTTTCAACTTTCCAGTTTTTTGACTTAATTGTAATTTTTTTCTTGTATATTGATTTTCAAGTTGTTTATTCCATTTTATTTTTCTTCCATATGAATTAGTTGAGTAAGATTCACCATCATCTGTTTTTTAAAATGTTCTTTTTCCAAGTCTTTTTTATTTATTTCTCAGTTGATATCATTCTTTGTTTTTTTCCTACCCCCTTGGAGGCCTTGTGTCCAATCCATTAATTTTTTCTGGGGTCGCATTATTGATTATTGCAAAATTATTTTCTTGTTGGGATCTTATCTTGGGATTCTCTTAATTAGAGGGTTTCCTTTGTTAGTTTTTGTCTGTTTACTCATGTGTTCAAACTACTCATTAGGCCTTTTGGTAAAATCTCCATCCCTTCCACGAGTCTCTTGGCTCATCAGTTGAATGATCATTTATTAGTTATCTCTCCAGGGGAGCATTTGCTGATTCATACCAGAAAAATCCTTTCAGAAGTTTTCTTTGATTTCTACCTTCTTCAGCAAATTAAGTGTTAAGCACTTATTAACTGTATGACTATGGACAAATCTCTTAACTCTGATGGCTTCAAAAAAATAAAACAAAAACAAAAACAAAAAACTTCCCCAAACTGTCATTGGAAATATGAATTCAAACTATTCTGGAAAACTATTTGAAATTATATTGGAAAAGTTACCAAACAATTCACATTCTTTGATCCAGTCATCCCAATGCTGGTCTTATACTATAGTGACTACAAAGTCATTGAAAATAATGTCCTATGTATACTAAAATGTTCATACAACTTTTGGCAATAGCAACCCCTTACTTCTGCCTGTCCTCCCTTATACCCCAAATAAACTAAACTTGGAAACAAATTTTGTGTCTATTAACTGGTAAATTGCTGAATAAATTGCAAGCATACAAATTCAGTGGAAATATTGTATTACAAGGAGTGAATATGAAGGATTTAGAGAAATATAGGAAGATTTGTTTGAACTGATGCAAAGGATGAAAGTGGGAAGCAGAGCCACAAGTTATCATATGATGATAATGAACAAACATGAAAATTCAAATTGAATACAAGCCACAATGTTAGGTCCAAAAGACTGTTATAGGAGACATGTAAAAGTGAGAGGAAAGTAAAGGGAAATGTCATGCATGAAAACTTCAGTAATGTACATTAAAACAGTATTAAGGAGTAGCTAAACTCAGATTGGCTATTAATGATCTGAATTCTAGAAAACAAAACATTTGATAGTCTTCCTCATAGTTAAAAGGTAGAGGACTATCTGTATGAATTATAGTAGAATGTTTAAACTATGGTTGCTTTGTCATTTGGTTGTGTATTTCATCTCAAATTTATCCCCTTGACACCATTCCCCAATCCCTTCCTTTATTCAAGTTTCCAAAAATGAAAAAGGTCCTTCTAATGAAGGACAGCCTCTATTTTGATCCCATTCTTTCCTATTTCCATTGAAA
The DNA here is from genome assembly GCF_048593235.1 of Sminthopsis crassicaudata. Classification (NCBI taxonomy): domain Eukaryota; kingdom Metazoa; phylum Chordata; class Mammalia; order Dasyuromorphia; family Dasyuridae; genus Sminthopsis; species Sminthopsis crassicaudata. Next base: position 83,211,736 of record NC_133619.1, on the reverse strand, counting down.
ACCCAGTCTTCTGGATTTATAACTTTTGACATTATCCTGGAATTCTCTCTACAATTAACTGCTAAACTTTGAAGTTTCTGTTTCCACACAATCTTGGATTCTCCACTCACAGCTGTCACTTTAGTCTGAGCTTTCATTACCTTTTGCTTAAGTTATTACAAGTCTCTTATTTGGTCTCTGTCTAGTCTTTCACCGTTCTAGGCCATTTTCTACAGTGCTGTCAAAGTAATTTTCTTTTAAGTACAGTTCTATGAATTTCCTACATACTCAATTCTGGTGGCTTCTTTTAGCTGCTAGTATAAAATATTTCTTTTTAAAAGACATCACACAGAGGGGCAACTAAATGGCAAAGTGGATAAAGCACAGACCCTTAAGTCAGGAGGACCTGAATTCAAATGGGACTTTAGATGCCTAACACTTTCTAGCTGTGTAACCCTGGGCAAGTTACTCAATCCTAATTGCCTCACAAACAAAACAAAACAAAAAATTTCACAAGTTGAATCTAATCCTCTTATTTTTTTCAGCTTTAAGGACTACCCCTTCATGACTCTGAAATACGGCCAAACAGGCCTTTTTTCTTTTCTCTCTACATTACACAAGAAAAACTCTGCTTCCTAACTGGTCCCATCAAGGAATAATCCCCAGGATTCCTCCATCATACCACACAGAAATCACTTCAGCCCTGGAATCTTCCTCTACTTCTAAGGTTATTCCCTTTGAATGGAAAGTAGGCGGCTTCTAGAATTTCCATTTAAAGAGGATGCTCAGGCAAAATGCCTACTATCTCCCCTCCTCTCCTTTCAGTTTTCTTTTAAATATTGTCTTCCCTATTAAAATGTAACCTCCTTTCAGGGAACTGACTGTCATATTTTAAGTAATTAACAGTGCTGAGAACTATCTCGCTGCCTAGTCTCTCTCCAAATTATTCCATCCTATATTAAGCTGTCATTTTTTAAAAAGGTAGGTTTAATTATAGCATGCCCTAACTAGGGGCTCTCTTATTTAATTCCTGGAGGGCAAGAAATATCTGTCTTTCTTTTTATACTGGGTGCTTGGCACAGTGACATCTCATAGGCTCTTAAATGCTTATCAAATGCAATGGAATACACTCTCCCTAGGTCTGTTACTGTTAAGACAGTTGAAGAATATTTTTCTACTTGGGATTTCTTGATTGTCTAAACCAAGCATCCTCCCTCCAAAAATTTTATCTTGTATTTATATATGTGTGTACGTGTATTATATTCTTTCTTTAATATGACTCATTCTTTTCTATTTTCAAATGTGCCAAGCCTTAAGTTTTAATATTCTATCACACCTCAAGCTATTGCCCTATTATTTTTCTCAGCCAAACTCTCAGAAAAAGAAGTTTACAGGCATTGATTCAACTTCTCCCTTCCCAGTCATTTCAATCTTCTGACCCCATCTCTAAAACTTAAAAAAAAAGCTTAAAAGTGATTTTCCTTAAGTGAAGGTCTGACCATGCTCTTCCTACTCAGTCGCAAACTCCTGTTGTCTCTAAGATTAAATATAAACTACCACGTGGCTTTTAAAACTTTATAATCTGATTTCAATTTACCTTTCCATTCTTCTGACTCTAGCCAAACTGGTCTTTTTGCTATTTTTTTTTTTTTTTTGGGGGGGGAGGCTGGGGTTAAGTGACTTGCCCAGGGTCACACAGCTAGGAAGTGTTAAGTGTCTGAGACCAGATTTGAACTCAGGTCCTCCTGAATTCAGGGCTGGTGCTTTATCCACTCTTTTTGCTATTTTTCACATGTGCTTCATTTTCTCTTATTGCCTTTGCATTGTCCTGCATTTTCCCCAGTTCTGAAATGCTTTTCCATCTTTACTTCAGAAAATGTAACTTTTTCAAGTGTTGTTACATTTAATAAGAGACACTTCTCTGAGGAAGTTGTGAATCTATTAAAGGGATCTCTAGCCTGGCCCTGTTTTTGTCAAAAGACTTGGAAGGAAGGCAGACAGGCTTTTTAAACCTAGGTGCATCTTCTTTCTGAATGGCCTGACAGTGAATTATTTGGACCTCTCCTGGCAAGGATAAGGCAATCTCAATTGGTGGACACTTTAATGAGATGGGTCAATAGTTCTCAGCTCTTCCCTACTACTTAAAGGAAATTTCACCCTTCTCTAACATTTAAGGAATGCTAATTGCTCTATGAGATCCAGCTGCCTTTAGAAACCTTACCTGGGAAAATCATCCCAATAATTATCTTCCTGGCTTGGTCTCCCACTAGGTTACCCCCAACTTCAATGAAGGAAGCAAAGACAAAAAACACAAGTCCCTGGAAAGAGCCTATCTCAAGTTGGCTTCAGTTTAGAGGAATTAGAAGAAGCAAGGGCAAGGGCCCTACTTGAGGCCTGGCAGAAGCTGAGTAATGAACAGATAGATGTCTTGGGAGGGAGGGGGGGGCTGGATGTGACCTCATGTCCTTCAAAAGTGGGTTCTGACAAAATCAAGGATGGGTCATTGAGAAGTATTATTAAATAATAAAGCGTATTTTTTGTCAGTGCAAGTACTACAAAGCCCTTCCTAATCTGCCCAACAGCTAAAGTCCTATATTCCCTAAATTTACCAGTATTTATTTTCTATTTATTTAGTATATATTCATATTTGTTGTGCATGTCTCCACAGTAAAATAGGAACTTCTTTGTAAACAAAAGGAGTTTCATTTTTCTCTTTATGCCACCTGTCTGGTACACAGCAGACATTTGTTGACACAAGTAAAGAGGCTATAGTAGAGGGATTAAGAAAGTTCTAGGATATTTACATAAATAAACTAAGAATATTTTAAGAGGACACAATGAAGATTCAAATGTAAGAAATCAACAACACTGATATCTATGTGATATCTGAAAGTATTGAGTCCCTTTATATTTTGGAAAAAAAAAATCCACATACATAAATATGGTTTATTTAGGGGGAAAAAAGGTACACAGCTCTCCAGAAACACAATATTTATTTAACATTTTTAGATATTCTTTTCTGCTTGGCAGATTGATAATGAATTTTTTACATCTCTATTTACAGTGACTTAAAATATTTTTTTTATTTATCTCTGGCAGATATTTACAAGGTCAACAGTAAATATATTTCACATTTCAACAACAGCATTAACCAGTTTCAGTAAGACAATTATTAAAATAATGGCTTACATGCACATGATCTTCAATGTGTGTCACCCTCAGTTCCAAAAGAATGAAGATTTTTACTGGTCCTAGGTTAAGGGACATCACACAGCAAAGATCTCATTTTTTAGATATTTATCTTGTTTAAACTTTCACCAGCAACAAATCTTAAATAGTTGGGCAGGCTAGTGCAACCATCAATTTAATGCTGGTGAAAAATAAGGTTTTTTTTGTTGTTTATTTATTTTTAACATGGTCCATATCTTTTCATCTAATAAACATATTCTCAGCAAGGGTTTATTTACTGTTTCCTTTTCTATTAAGACAGAGAAGACTATACAATTCCAAAGTCATAAAAGTCCTTCAGAAACCTTAGCTCAGAAGAGCCAAACTAGCATGAGAAACAAGTATGAAAATAATCTTTTAACCATTAAAGATTGTATCTCTTAGCTAGTCAAACTGAATGTAAATCCAGTATAATTTCAAGGATAAGAATCAAAAAGATTCATTGTAAAGTATATTATTACAAATGTTAAAAAGACCACATGAGGGGCATACTTCTCAGTACAGTTTTCTTAATAAAACTTAAAAAAAAAAAACCCTCCTAATATCTAGAAAACAAACCTATTTATATAGCTTCAAAATGGTCTAGTTAAACTTACCAAACCATTAATCATTTTTCTAATTTCTCTGTTAAGGAAAAACAGTATGCAGAAGTGACTTGAGTACAGCATCTTATTTTCTTGATCACATTTCTTATTTTTAATAAAATGACTAGTTAAAATGGCAGATTTAAGAGTAATAATCCAATCAGCTCACATTATACATAAATAATTCTTAGCTCAAGATAATTATAAAGAAAAAAAAATCCTGAGTAATTACTCATGTAGATTATAGGTGAAGAAATTACCCATTTTACCAATTACATTCCCCATATGCCACAAACAAATCTAACAGAAATGTTTGTGAGTGCTGATTTAAAGAGGTCCATTTCTGTGACTCTCCTGTGGCATGTCACATTAATAAGGTGTTTTTTGGTCCAGATCTGATTTCATCAGTGTAGTGATGAGGTATGGAGACCTCCTTGAAGGTTGATGATGATGAACTATCATCTCTAACTTACTTATAGCAAGTTGTGTGGGGTACTGATATGCCTAGGATTATACTGTTTCCTAATGCTCAGATCCATCCACTCTACCTCTTAATTTGAAAGATGATGTCCAAGCTCTCTTTCTCTCTTTCTTTTTTTACCTTGACTTTCAAGAAGACCAATAATTTTAAAATCATTTCTCCTGTATCTATTTTCCAGGTCAGTTATTTATTCCAATGAAATATTTCAATTTCCCCCCCCTATTTTTTGGTTTTACTTTAATGTATCTTGATTTCTCATAAAGTCATTAGCTTCCATTTGTTCAATTCAAATTTTTTCTTCCTTCCTTTTTTTTTTGGGGGGGGGGGAAGCTGAGGCAATTGGGATTAAGTGACTTGCCTCCAGGGTCACACAGCTAGGAAGTGTTAAGTATCTGAGAGGCCAGATTTGAATCAAGTCCTCCTGACTTCAGGGCTAGTGCTCTATCCACTGCACCATCTAGCTGCTCCTCAAAGCTATTTTTTAAGAAATTATTTTCCTCAGTGAGCTTTTGTATCTCCAATTTTTTTTTTTAATGGCATTCTCCTCATTAGCTCTTTTTTTTTTTTTCCCCCGCTAATTTTTCTTCTATCTCTCTTACTTGATTTTCCAAGTCCCTTCTGAGCTCATCCATATTTTTCTTGGAGGTGCTATATCTCCAGTTTGAAGATGACTTTCTGATTTTTAAATTGTTCTATTCAATACTGGCATATTGTAGGATCATTAATCTCCTACATAAATTGGTGAAAAGACATAGAAAATATGTCACATTACATGTGTCATGAGAAAAGTCTTCATTAGGCAATAACACATGAATTTATATGTATTTATTATCTTTCATTGAAAATGGCTTTATTTTCTAAATCTTTCTTATGAAAAATATTTCTAATTCTTATTTTGTTTCAGAGACACTATCAGATCTTCTATTTTATATATTTTAAGTTACCTTAAAATTAATAGAAATCACCATTAGAATAAGAACAAAATTCAATTTATTTCAAGTAAAGAAAAGGAATAGAAACCTCTAACTCCCAAGTGTAGTATATATCTACAGATAATCTACATCTCAAAGAATTTATTCTGTTTAATTTTTTTTCAAATTAAAAAAAAAAAAAAAAGGAAGGAAGAATTGTACAAATCCAAGATAATTTAAAAATCATATTTGGTTTGTAAATTTCTTTGGTAAAATAATGAAATCAGGGAAGACAAAAAGGCAACATTGAACTAAAAATCTATAAACAATGCAACCCAGAATGAAATCAGTCTTTTAGTAGAGAATGAAGTAGTCAATTAAGTTTTTTGGGGAAAAATGATTTTATAACAGTTTCCTACATTGAAACGATTAAAAAAAAATTAGGCAATCTCACTGTTATTGTCCAAGTTACACTTATTTCTACATACCATTCTTTTTATAAGTCATATTCAACATCATAATAGTGTACCTTCAAGAATTCATTTATATAACAACTGTAAATGGTACCAATACATTTTTTTCAAATTAAGAAGCAAAAAAACTTTACTCACATTTCCAGCTCTATACACTTATTATTTCATACAAATCAGCTTTTCAAACTGTGACAATGCTAGTTTTAGTTTTTTCCAAGATAATTTAACTACTAAATAGTACTGTGGAAGTAGTATATCTCTAAAATAAAAACGGTCTAGTTCAAAATGAATTCTCCCAAATTGGGGGGGGGGGGCAGTGGAAAGGTGAACTCTTTAATTCTAGTGACTCAGAATGACCACTCATCTGTTACTCATTTTCTTGAACATGCAAATCTATCAAGATGATAATTTTGGCAAAGGCTAACTACCAATTTTGATGACTACTTAAGATTTCATTAGCATCATTAACCCAATTTTACTATTCTAAATTCTATGGATAATCTGTGTACTTTGTATTAGGAAATAATTTTTTAAGGAACATGTGTCTTTAAGGCAAACCATAAATTAATCATTATAAATGCTTGTCAAATGATTTTTTTTAATACTCTGAAACATAAAACAACCAACTATCTTGAAAAATGAAAAATAACTTGTATATAGACTATTTAACATGGCCTTAAAATAAAAAAGGCTCTAAAGCTTATATGGAATTTCCTGATTCACTCATTAGCTCTGACTTAGAAAATATATTTTTTCCCCTCCAACAAAATGCAGAAATAAAATACTGATCTTCAAATATGCAAAACACACATATAGGTATTTTGGGGCAGAGTTGGGACAATCCTACTTGCCACTATTCAGCAGAAATCCAAAAAAAATTTTTTTTTTCTATTTACAAATGAAGATGGGAGAGAATTCACTGAAGGAACTGGATTGTTAAACATACTCAAAGTACACATACAAACTTCAAGTGGTGGGGAAAAGAAAATACTATTTCATTCTAATATTCATAAAATAGTGCAAATTAAACAAATCAGAAAATTTTTCATTCTTGTTTTCCTAATGTCACTAATAAGATAATTAATTTTAAAGTTAACAAGTAGAATTTGAGGATTCAGATTAGAAATGTTAAACTTGTGCATCTGAAACTACTGCAACTACAAGACACTTAATAAGGTATTTACTTATTATGACATAATGATTACTATTACAAAAAAGAAGCAGAAGCTTTACAATAAATATAACTTTCCATTCATGCCTGGAAATTTAACCTATATTAATAGTGTAATATTAAGTATAATCTCTAAACATTTAAAAAAAAAAAAAGGACTAGAGCAGAAACTTCGGTACTTTAATTTGCAATGTTCAATTAAAATTGTAATTACTATGTTGATATTTTAGTAAAAGTTGAATAACAAAATATTAAGTCATTGCAGTGGGAGTTACTTTGCCTTCAAATAAAGCCTCAGAAAAATTATCAAATATGGAAGCATATCAATAAAATGTGGTAGAAATTATGAACTAATATATTAATACTACCTTATGTGTACAAAGAAACCTACATTTCCAGCACTTGTGTGTATGTAGTATTTAACCACTGGAAAAAATGGTTTAATCTACATTTTGCTTGCATATATCTTTTCCTTTAAATGCTGTACATATAACAGAATAAAGGACTGAAGGGATCAAGGTGCTTGATGCTATATACTATATGTGCTGTAAAAGAATGGGAAGTGCCTAGTATAGGCACTATAAAGACAAGAGACCTAGGTTTAGTCCTAGTTTCCACTAGCTGTGTGGCACTGGACAAACCATTTTATGTCTCTGAGCTTCAGCTTCCCCATTTATAAAGGGAGGAAGGGAGTTGGATCTTCAAAGTCCTTCTAGCTCCAAAATCCCATGATTCTACAATACACACATAGAATAGAGTAAGCTAAGGAAAAACAACAGCTTCAAATTAAAATCTCCTTACTACCAACAAAGAGCAGCTTATTTTAACAAAAATTTTTAAAAATTTATCCCCCAAAGGCAACTTTTCATTTTATACTTTATTTTGCTTCTCATCAAGTTCCTTTTTAGTGAAAGAGTTGTTTTAACCTGGGTTTAAAATAAACTGCTCTAACCCTATAAATATTTCCTATCCCTTCAGGCACTTTGCCAAATCATGATCTAATATGGACAACCATCAATGAAAACCTACTTTATTATAGACAATTGGCATTTCGTTCCTTAATAGCTTTACCATAGATTGGCTCAATTCTGATTTTGGTGACATATTTAAGGTTGGGTTTGGTTATAGTGATCTGTAAGACACTTTATGGAAATTATGAATAGCCTGTCTAGAGTGAACTAATTTGTATGATAAAAATGCATGAATAAAGATTTCCAAATGCTTATATCCCAATTATGGTGTATACAAAAAGGCACTACTTCAAGAAAAAAGTGCCAACAAATAAACCAAACAATCATCCAAAAATCTGTACTGGAAGCCATAAGGCATTTTCCTAAACTGACAATTCAATGATAATGCCATTTTTTTTTTTCCAAATTGCTATTAACAACTTGGATATCTATTTTCAATTCAATAAAATGTTTCAAAAATAGAATTTAATTGTAGTAAATAAAAGGACATAATGAAAACACAAGTGTTCATCAAGATTATGATGTTCTGATGGGTACAAGTATGCATGTGTACACTGAGTATAGATATATCTTCAAAGTATAAGTAATATTTTTCAAAACCAAGTTTATATATACATCTTGTACTTTGAACAAGAAAAAAGGGGGACTTTGAAGTTTTGTACTATTTATTATTTCAGACTCCTGTTTATACTGGTAATTTTGTGCTTGAAGATAACAAATGTTTGTGGAATTACTGAATTTTACAAAAGACAAATCTTTTGCTCTTTTAAAATAAATGTCTTCTGCAAAACAGTTACTCATTACTTCCAGTAATATACAGGTGATCCTCTCCTTTTATACATGAAATTTTAATATGGTCAAAATTCTGCCTTCTCATTTATTTAAGATGTTTTTCATTTCTATGGTATTTTTATGGACCAATTAAAAAAATATATTGTGCCTGTCTAAAATGTGAGATATTTATACCTGTATAAACACATACATCTATGCATGTACATATGCAAATGTGTATATATAAAATCTCTATCTTACTTCTGGGTTTTACCAGTGGTATAGGTATCTTTGATACCTATTTGATTCACTGATGTACATATGAACTGAAAACATTACAGAATATTATCTTGAAATAAGAATCTAATTGTTTTAGTAATTGTTTAAAAAAAAAATCTTTCCCATCAAAATTAAAGGATTCTTTTTATTAAAAAAAAAAAGAAAAAAGAAAAAAAAAAAGAACCAAGGGCCTTCTCTGGCATTCATGTTTATCAAATTTCAATATAATTTCAATTTCTAAAATTGTTCTTACAAGATTTTTGAATTTTAAGAGAAAAATCTATTTTCTACAAGTTCCTCAAAACATTTTTTCCACAATAACAATGAAAAGTGCCTTAAAAAAATCTGCATAATATTAGCACTGATCTGTGTTATGGGAAGATAACTTATGTAATTCCAAGACAGTAGAGTGACAGACACTTTTCTCTGTGAGCATGTGTACACGTGTTTATTTTCCAAAGGCAGCATATTTCCTTCTATTTTAATTAGCAAAGCCAAAAGACTCAGGGAAGCTATGTAGTATCTAAAATTATTCTTCAATCAAATCAGAACTTCAAAAGATACATTTTTGTAGCCTCTTACACAATTTCTAAAAGCTAGTCATACATTTAATGTCTAGCTCAATGACATGATTTTAAAATTTTCAAAAGGATGAGGAAAACACTTTCAAATCAATGTTGAACATGTTCACATATTGTAGTAAACTGATGAATAAAAAAGGTATTGTGGTCCTTTTAGCAGAAAACATTTCAATATCCCCTGGTAGGAAATTGTTTTATAAAAATGTATCATATTGAATCTTCAGTGATTTCCCCCAAGCAAGGTATCTTACGTACGTCCATGAAGCATATAATTTTAGGATTAGGTTTCTTAATCCAAAATATGTCACTGAATGAGGGCTTCACTAATTAACCAGTATCACTGAATATGACCTGATAAATTTCTCTGTTTACTTGAAGATACACTTGTTTGAATCAGTCATCAACAACTCATAAACTGTTCATCATGTCTAAGAAATAGGATACCCCATCTGGATTCTTGGACTTGTTTATTGTATGAAATTTTAACCAACAGACAGAATAACCCTATATGTCCTGGTGGGAAAAAGGGAAAACATTATATTAAATTTGGCTAGAAAGCCAATAAAAGTGCATTACCATCTGTACAATAAACTTAAGAGTCTTCTCTGTAATGGAGACGATCAAAACTTGGTTTGAATGTTTCAGTGACTAAATGTTTTAACATTTAAGAACAAAAGAGTTGGGGGAAAAGAGTTATCCTCATTTTAATGAAAAAGTGCAGCAGAGCTAGGAGCACATCTGATCTATTTCCCTCCATCTCCTTTCCCCAAACTTCTTAAAAATTAAAAAAAAATTAAAAAAAAAAAAAAAAAAAAAAAAAGATTGCACAAACTCAGAGAAGTCCAAAGTCATAGTAGAATCTCTGAGGCACTCCTGGTTTTGAGGGGAAAAAAAACAAATATACAATCCAGTAGTTTTTATAGTTCTGTGCATTGAGAAAACCCGTTTTCTATTTCTTAACAAAGCCAAAGAATCATTTCATAGGGATCACATACACCATTTCCTCTAATGTCTCTGCAGTCTCACAGTGTTGAAATGGGACCGATCAGCCTACGATGGATTGCACATCACCCAAGGAGAAAGGAAGGCATGAAAAAGGCATACATTTTATACTGCTTCACAAACACATTTTTTGGGAGGGAGAGAGGGAGGACTGGGAAGGAGAGAGGAAGAATAGGAAGGGAAAGAAAATCTTATTGCTGTTTCAGTACAAAATACAGTATGATGATACCTAAACCAAATCAAATCTGATTACAATGGTCAGTAGTTTCAGACAGTGGGATGAAGTTTCTTCTTGCACAATGAAATGTTTGATTTTAAAAGATAAGCAAAAGAAGAAAGTGGAGCTGTCAAAACTACACCTGTGATATTAGCTGCATATTGAAACTTGGGGAGCGAGACTGCTTAGTTAGGGGGGCTCCTGGACTGAGAAGATCTTTACCTTCCCCAGCTTGACCTAGCCGGTCTTCCTGTAGACTGATAGTTGAAAATCGATTGACATTGCTACCTGCTAAATTAGTAACTCCCTCAGTGCCAACCCCAATGCTTGTACTGGCTTGACTGCCATTCACATAGTCAAATGATTTACTTGAGGAAGCACTGGCCGTCCGGATTAAACTCAAGCTATTAGCTTTTGGCACCACCTGGCCAGCAGGTAAGCTCAGGTGTTTCTTCATCGGGGTCAACTCAACGGAATCTACACTAATATCAGCTGGTTGGTGTGTGTACTGCTTACGAACTATAGACTCTCGAGGGCTCTCGATGCATTTGGTACCAGAAGCTGTTTCTTTATCCTTGGCTGAACGCCCACTTGCTACTTTCCTTAAGCTTCCCCTCTGAGAGGAGGATGATGGTTTGGTCCCAACTGGCTGACTGCTGAGAGAAGCCCCTGATGAAAATCCTTCATCTGCATCATTCAGGTTCACAGACTCCTCTCCTCCATTTACACCCTCAGCACCTAAAAAACAAATCAGATAGACTCAGCACAAGCTAAGTTAATGGAAGGAGCAGTTGTGATTAGCATCACAACAGACCTCATCTGTCATGAAGTTGTCTGTTGTATACTGATGACCTTGCCAAACAATACTCCTGATAAATACCCTATTCCACACTGATTTCCAATATGCCAGCATCCTTTTTTCTGCATTATTCTAATGTGCAATAATCTCATTAAGATCCTTCTGCAGATATTTCAACTACCTCTTATTAAAAATAAAGTCCAAAATTGAATACCACAAATAAATTTAGGCTCCCTGAAACTTTCCTGTAGTATAAACTATTGACACAACACAATTCTGCACATAAACCTTCAGTTTACAATAACCTTGCCTTTAGACATTACCTAATGAAGTCAGTAGTCTTAGATTTTTTTGCACTGTTTGACAAAAAAAATCAAATGTAATGAAAACCCTTCTGAAAACTCTTGTATATGAAATTATTAATAGATGTGAAAAAATGTTTGCCACCTGAAAAAGATCTAATTCTACTAAATTACATGGAAGCTTTTCCCACTTATCATTTCAATTTTAAATGCCTCTTTTATGTAAAATATTTTACTTAATCTACAACCCAGTAGAACATAGAAGTAGTGACATAGGTGAACCTTTTAACAATAGAACTAGCTAGCCTTTCACTTACAAACACAAAATTTCACAATCCTGTCAATAATATCTACTTTTCAAAACAGCTTCCAAAATTTAATTAAAATTCTACAATTTAAAGAAATTAGAACTTAAAGCTAAAAATATTAAATTTATCTATAGCTATAAACTATTCAACTAATGAATTAAGTAGCAAGTTTCTCTATTTTACATGAGAACCTAAGTATCAAAACATATGAAAAAAAAATTCTTGAGCATTAAATCATGAAGATAAAAGTAGATTTCATCTTTTTAGCAGCATTTTTTTTTTTTTTTAAATCATGACTATTCCAACAACTTTCCCTCTTTCTGGGACTGAAAGGGGAAGAGAAAAGGAAGAATTTCAGGCAATTCCACTTTTTTAAAGAAATATAACCAATATTGTAAAAATCATTACTCCAAAGGCAAACCTTTAAAAGGATCTTTCTTTATTATATGAATACACATATTTTTTATTATTAATAATATATGCAAGCCTTTTTATTATCTTTCAAGTGTTAGATGTTTTGCTAGGGAGTTATTTTTTATACATTTCCCCAAATACCAAGAAAATTTAACTTGAATCTATGAAAAATAAATATTTTTACATGAGAAACAATATCCATCAAGACAATTTTTAAACAAAGTTACATGAAACATATTAAGATAGGTAATTAAATTCTTTTCTTTAATATATTCCCTTAAAAAAAAAGCTGAAAACAAAGAAATGCCTGATTTTCAAAGGTGCTGGAAAAAAATGATAATCAAGCTACTCTTAAAACAAAAACATCTTGTTTTATTTGGCAACCGACTTCTTTGGTCATCATGCAAAAGCCTTCTTTATGACAGTGAATATGGAAAAATAGTTGCATCCACTTCCTCTCTCAAACTCTTTCTTCAAAGAAAAAGTACATAATGTACACTAGGATAAGAATATCAAACTCTATAAATACACACCATATCACATTATAATCATTTAAGAAAAACAGCAAAGTAGCCATAGAAAATACTTATAAGTATTGAGTATATAAAGAGTAACAGGGCACAAAATAACATTAGAAGTATCCATTTAATCAAGAGAGGAAATCAAGATACTTGGTGCTTGCTTTGGATTACCGCTACATGCAGATTAGATGCTCAAGCAGGTCAGCAACATTAAAGATGATAATGGTAGAAAGGCAGTGCATGCAAAAAGGAATCAGTGGATCTCAAATACCCAGAAATGTTAGTTTCAGTATAGTGGAGGAGTACTGCAGTAGACATTCAGATTAATTTAAGGCATTAATTCTTGTTATACTGATGACTTTAAGAACACCTTCAAAAGTCAGTTTCTTCAGATTACCTAGTAAAATTCTTAAATTTGAGCTCCCTGCCATCTTCTCTCTGCTTTTTAACATAGAAGCCACACAATTCAAATATCTGAAATACAATTTCAGTGTCATGACTGAAGTTTCCCCAAAGAGCACTGAATAAAGAAGAAAAAGATGTGGATGAGTCTGATTTTTTCTCACTTCCTTAAGTTATAAAAATATTAACAAAATGGATTAGGGCAAAGAATATACAAAAAGGAATACTGCTGAGTACTGAGTATTGTATTTCCTGCTCAAATTATACCTCTATTTTTTATTTTAAACTTACAAATATGAGAACTCTATGAACCAAGAAAAACTTTGTATATATTTATGGGAAAAATCATTTTCCTAGCTATATCCAAAAAATATAATTATTATAGGAAATCTAAAATTAGCTATATATTTCTGGTCCTTTTTCAGGATGTTTTAACTTTTGCTGAATTAAATAAAAGCTGGAATTTCCTAATCTCAAACTTTCTGCATTATTACCTTTCTAATTAACAAGGTACTAATAAACTTAGTATGAAAATAGCAATTGATAGAGAAAGCCAAACAAGTTCATCCAACTTTTCTTTTATACCAGAGTGTTAAGAAGTAGGGTTTTCTCCACTTTAAGCAAATAATATATTTGACATTTATTTATAGTTTCATATTCTCTTGCTTATGTAAGATAGATGGCTCCAGGGAATAATATTAAATTATGTAAAATTTCTGGAATGGGAAGGTTGCATCTTTCACAACCATTTAAGATGGGTCTCAAAAAGTAACAACAACGTCTCCAGATTCTTCAGAGTCATGCACATGCAACACTGAGAAAAATGAAGACCACTTTGGCCAAATGGCTAGGAATTAAAAAGTAGCTTCAAATTCTTACTGAGCATGCTCAAATTCCAGATGCACCAAGGAGCAGGAGTCCTCCTAAAATATACTTCTAAAACGGAAATTAACTGACCCTTATAGCTTAAATAACATATTCTAATGTCAATTTACTTTAGTACACCAACGAATCAATGCAGTTTCCACAGTAGCAACATGTTAAATTGGAAAGGAACTCTTGAGTTTATTTGTACTCTTCTCCTAGAGAGCAATTCCTGGGAGATGACAATATAGAAAGAATAGCTAGCAAATTCTTTCCTATTAGGAAGAAGTTAAATGATCTTCAACAGTGAAAATACCACAGAAACATTCTCAGAGTGAAAGTACACTACATTAAATAAAAGTTGCTACTTTAATAGCTAAACTCCCAAGAATACATTTTCACTTCAGTGCTGAAAGTGAAATACAAAAAAATTAATAAGAGAAGCTGGAAATCCATTTCAGTGCATACATAATTGTAAGTTTCAATATAGCTCATGATCCAAACTAGCTTAGTGAGCATTACAAAATCATCCACAGACACTAAAATAAGCATTGCATTCTGCTTCAGAACTGAAGATTGAATTGAGAATCACATTTATTGAGTAAAATTGGTGGTTAAAGTCATTGAAAGCATGGCAACTTGATCTATTTAAATATTCAAGTGAATCAATATCAATAAAGGTTCTGCAAATTAGACTGGGGTAAATCTGTTCTTGGATCAATGAAAGTGGAAACAAGTCAGACCATTCCACTTCAGTTCTCTTTTCTGATTAAAGATGATACATCTGTGTTTTGTAGCAGTCTTCACAAGTTCTTTAAGTATCAATTCCTTAAGATTTGGAACCTAAACAATTTTAATCTGGCAATCAGGGCTCGTGTTCATTGGATGCATTTTTCCTTAATGTTAAAGTAGACATGCTCAGTAATTAAAACATCCCAAGCTTTTGCACACCTCTGAAGATGGCTGCTTGCTTTGTTATTAGCCATGCCAAGCTGTTCTTTAACCACACAGGGATGCAAACTCCAGGCCAGCACACATGATAACAAAAGGTTGTACCTGACCTGGTGCTAGGCATAAAGGGAAGTGTGTGTATTGCAAAGAGAAGCTAATACACCCTGGGAGAGTGGAAACACACACTAGAATGGAAAGATGTTCTGCTTGGGGATAGGGAGCCAGGATCCTTCTCCAGCAACTGCCTCACTGACTTCTGCCTCCTCATCTCTGTCCTACCCTCTGTTGTGGCTGCTGCCAAGGTGGGCTCCGGCGAGCCATGCTCAGGGGTCCTGCGCATCAGCACCTCCCCCTCTTGCACACGTTTGATCCCTAGGTCTGTGGAGCCGTGTTGGATCGGGGAGCCAGGAATACTCGAGTCAGCCTCGTTTGAGAAGTCAAAGCCATCTGGGATTCAACATATAAAGTTTTAGTGCTTTTGTGCTCTTCTATAACTTTCTGAGCATTTTGACCCAGGCAGATTAAAGAGGTTTATGTGGATATGGTATTAAAAAACAAAAAAATACTATCCATATACAATTATATGTGTGTACAATGACATACATACGCAAGGCAGATGAAAAATATGAGGGCCAGCAAATGAACAGGATAGAGAAGTGAAAAAAGATTATTAAAATGGCAATAATGAGCTCCTATAACAAGGCTAAGCCAGCTTGATTATACAAGTACTATGTCCATGAGAAACTGTTGCAATCAAACTCACAGTAAAATCAAACATAAAAATCTAAAAACATAACCAATCTTTCTTGGGAAATTGCTTGTTTTATATTTTTGTTTCAATCAGTTACAGAGTTTTATTTTGCATTGTTTTGCTTTTTAATTAAAATGCTAATACACGCACAAATTGAAATTTCTCAATGAAAACAGGAATATTAAATGAAAACCTTTCCCCTATATTGCTGTTACTAAGTTTTTTTAATAAGCAAAGATGAAAATTTTAAGTCTTGTCCTTCTGTACACTCTATTTTATTCTTCATCTTATTTGAAATATTTTCTAAAGAAACACCATTCATAAGGAAAATTAAAAAAAAAAACACTAAAAGAGCTATGGATGTTTTAAATCCCATTTCTATCACTAACAATATCTAATCAAACTTTTTTTGGATTAACTGTGCAACATATACTAATACCATGTAGGAGTAATATAAATCTTTAATTATAACAGAGCAATAATCTATTTACAATAATGGAATTACTGACTGCTTGCTACACTCTCACCTTCTCGCCTCCATCGATGACGACGAATTGAAGCAGTTGTGATTGCAGTCCGAGAAATTCTTGGCACTGTGGGTGTAACCTCTACTTTAAGTACTTTCTGACCTTCTTGTGAAGAATCAGGAGCATCAAATGGTAATGAATTCTTCATGGCATTAGCAACCTAAAACAATAGCAGGATGATAACAAATTTCATAAGCAATTACCCTATTATATTAATCCTTATATGACACTTCATAACTTTCAACAAGCAGAATGTCAAATTATAAAATAATCAAGATTTACTATTAAAAAACCCTAGCAAAACTGATGTGATTAGGACCAATAAAGCACACATTTTTATTCCCAAATTTCACAGATCAACTAAACATCCAAACACCTTAATAGAGGCTATAGTTAAGTGAACAAGTTCAAAAGAAGCAGAAAAATTAGGACAAATTTTAGATTATCTTAAAAATTTTTTTTTTTTTTTTTTTTTTTTTTGGTGAAAAAATACTCTAAATAACTATTGATAAGAGTAAAGCAAATTAAGACAACTCTGAGGGTGCCATTTCATACCTCTCAGATTGGCTAAGATGACAGAAAAAGTTAACGATCAATGTTAGAGGGGATGTGGAAAAATGGTACACTGCATTATTGATGGAGTTGTGAATTGAGCAAACCATTTTGAAGAGCAATTTGAAACTATGCCCAAAGGGCTATCAAACTGCACATATTCTCTGATCCAACAGTGTCTCAAAGGGAAAAGAACCCACATGTGCAAAAATGTTTGTAGCAATCTTTCTTTTTTGTAGTGGCATGGTATTGAAAATTGAGAAGATGCTCATCAATTGAGGAATACCTGAATAAGTTATGGTATATGGATGTAATGAAATACTATTGTTCTATAAGAAATGAAGAGTAAGCAGGCTGATTGCAGAAAAACTTGGAAAGACTTGCATGAACTGATGCTAAGTGAAGTGAGTAAAAGCAAGACAACAGCAACAAGATCATGTGATGATCAACTGTGATGGATTTGACTCTTCAGCAAAGAGGTGGTTCAAGGCAATTCCATATAGACTTGTGATGGAAAGAGTCCTCTCATCCAAAGAGAAAACTATGAAGACTGAATGTGAATTGAAACATAGTATTTTCACTTTGTTGTTGTTGTTTGCTTGTTCTTTTCTTTAATCTTCTGATCTCATTTTCTTGAGCAGCATGATGAATATGGAAATATGTTTAGAAGAATTGCACATTAACTTACATTGGATTGTTTGCTGAATATAGGAGAGCATGGGGGAAAGGGAGAAAAATTTGAAACACAGTTTTCAACATTTCAATTTTGTGTGTATTTAGAAAAATAAAAAGCTATTAATTTTTTTTTTGTTTTACTCATTTTTCTTTTAATATAATCCAAAAGTCTAAAAATGAGTAAAAAGTTAGGCTGTATACTTTATGTAAAGATATACAGGTGATCAATTGCAGATGTAGAAAAGAAATCTTAAAACACATAAAACAGAATTTATTGGAGAAAATAATGTGCTATATGAAAAGCTGTTTTTTTTTTTAAATTATAAAATGGAGTAAAATGCAAATAAATTGGCTGATATTTTTTATAGAAACTATTTTTATTGTGTAATGTAGAATCCAACAGGGAAGGAGTAACTAATAGAATAAATTACTAAGTTTAGCAGGAAACTGAGAAGCAGTTATCCTTCCTAAACTACTGAATTAAAGAAATTTGTATCCAGCATGTTGAATTTCTGGAATGAATGATGCATATAATAGGCAACAAAATCACTGATCTACTTAAGTATTCAAAACCAGCATGATTTATATATAATATGATTAGAAAGTGAGTTCTAAAAGAAATGTTTTACAATAATAATTAGATATTAATAATAATTAGATATTAGATACAAAATTATATATACAGAGATCAGGAAGAAAATCCATTATGCTGAATTGAAAATATAATTTTTTTCCCCATTCAAGTTCATAGATCCCTTGAAATCTATCCATGGGATCAGTAGACCCCAGATTATGAATCCATGGTCAAGATGATGAGAATCAAAGCAAACTGACCTGATAAGGCAGAATTCAGGAAAGGAGATTACTAATATCTGGAAGTACTTTTCATTTCATCACTCAACTGAAATGGCTTTCTCCAGTTACCAAAAATCTGCCAAATTTGATGGAAGTTTATCAGCCCTCATTCTTCTAGTACACTCTGCACTATCTGATGCTCTTGACTACTCTATGCTTTTCTATAACTCTTCTCTGACATTTTTAATACGCATTATTCTCAACTGGTTTATTTTCTTATATGACTGCTTTTTAGTCTCTACCTCTATCATATGCCTTTACTTGCTGATGTACCCTACAGATTTGACTGAATTGTACCCTCTCTCTCATATTCTCATTTGAAATGAACTCCCAGTTTTAAATTCCTTAGGCATCACCAAGTTGCCCAGTGAACATTTCAAATGGGATACCCCTCTGATATCTCAAACTCAAAACAGATGTCGTTATCTTTCCCTTCAAGTCTATTTACTTATTTCATTTATTTCTGATAAAGTTACCAAAACCAAGTCAAATTTCAGTCTTTCAGGTTTGTATCTTAAGTTAATCATAGATTCTTACTCTCCTTCACTCCTCATAACTAAGCAGGTGCCAAATTTTTGCCATTTTTACCTCCACAATATCTTGCACCATCCCCTTTTCACTACTCACAACCACTACCTTAGTTCAAGTCGTTATGACCCAAATTTGAAGACTATTACAATTGTCTTCTTGATTGGTGTTTTGTCTCCTTGATTCAAGTTTTTCCTGACTTCATTTTTTCTTTTGCATAGCTGCCAAAAGTATTTTCCTTAAGCAAAGGTTCAATTACAATACATCCCTACTCAGAAAACTACTACACTGCTCCCTTTTGTTTGTAGGATCAAATATAAGCTCTTGGCTCCAATTTAACATTCCACCCCAGATATTCCTTCTTACATATAGCATTTCATCTCCGAAAACAAAACAACACAACACAACACAATACAACATTTCATCTCCTGTATCCAGGCCTTTGTACTGACCCTCAGTCCTAGATTTTTTTTCCCCCCTCATCCTCAAAGAATCCTTTAGTTTAAGATTCAGCTTAAACATTATCTTTTAGATGTAGCTTGTCTAGATCTTGTGGTAGCGTTTTTCCTTCCTAAAATGCTTTGTGTTTAATTTGTTCTCCATTAAATGAGAATTTCTTTAGGGCAGGAACTGTTTTATGCTTTTCTTTGTATCTCCAATGTCCAGTGCCTGGCATGTAGTAAATGATTAATGTTTCCTAAATCTGACCAAATAATAACTTGCATTTATTTATGTAGTACTCTATGGTTTACATTGAACTTTTCTTATATTTTTTTTCCCAAAAATCAAAGGCTCAGCAAGAAGCAAAATGATT
Organism: Sminthopsis crassicaudata; assembly: GCF_048593235.1. Taxonomy (NCBI): domain Eukaryota; kingdom Metazoa; phylum Chordata; class Mammalia; order Dasyuromorphia; family Dasyuridae; genus Sminthopsis; species Sminthopsis crassicaudata. The sequence goes on along the minus strand of NC_133619.1, from coordinate 83,191,825 downwards.
TTTTAATTGTCACAGTGCTTTTAGGCATCCAGAATTGGGATTCAAACCCAGGTCACCTTCTTCAAATCCAGCATGTTATGTACTACATCATTTGTTTCTAATACATTTGATACTTTAACCTTATCATATTTAAATTACTTCATCTTAAACACTAATTTAAAAGATCAGGAAAAGCTATTTTGGATAATAATGTTCACTAGAATCAAACGTCATAGATAAAATGTACAGGTTTCATGTTGCATATATTTCCATGTTTGTTAACTTGTGCCTTACCAGTAGTGGCTGAGAAAAAAGTTCAAGTTGGGCTCTATAAATAATATCATCCAGTACTTCTTGGCCAAGATCCCACTGTCCATTATATCTACCAAGGAAAAACAAAATATCAATTTTACAATATTAAATGAATCTTAAGTAAATTTTTTTTAATAGTTTAAGGATCTCTATTTTATTCCTAAGACATTTCACTTCAAATTATAAGTTAAGGAAAATACAAAAAGTTAAATGCTAATGCTTCCTTACATAAAGGTTCCTGGTGAAAGAATATACAAACTGGTCTAGTGGCTGACTACTGCATGACATCCATGGTAAACTAGGCAATGATTAATTCTTAGTGCAGGTACATACTAACAATTTCTAATAAGGAGAAACTGCCATTATACAACTGTCAATACTGATTATTAAATAGTTATCTTCAAAGCATCCCATAACTAAAAGAAAGGATTACTAAAATCAGGAAGACAAGATAATGCACTATGAAACAAAGGACAATAAAGACATGTCAATACAAGAAAAGAAAAACATTAAAAATTTCCAAGGATCAGTAAGAATTCATTTAATTTTAAATTCTACATACTTACATTGCATAATAGACACCTGTCAGAAGCTGCACCATAAATTCAGGATCCAATACTACTCGGCCACAGGGTTCTTTCCAGTGTTTTTCATTTTGCCGTGGAAAACCACTCACGCAAAGCCTAGAAGACAGTGTTTACCTTGTATTACCCCTAGAAGCATTAAAATAGCTACTTAACTTTCTGGCCCATGATTTAAATTTAACACAACAACTATTTTAGGTACCTTAAAGTGTAATAAAAACTAAATATGCTATCACCATATTAAATGTTGGAAAACCAAACTGGAAATGGCAAATTCTAAGAATTTTCAATTTACCTGAGAATGGTATTTCAGGATGTTTTATCACTAGAGTTCAGAAAACTTGGGTGAACAATTCTAAATTCTACATATGAAAATCAGTCTTAGTTCATGATCATTTTGCACAATTACATGAAAATAAACATTAAGCTATAAATAAAAATGAACACTAAGAAGGTTAAGCTATTTATTTGTAAGCAAGATTTTGTTGAATGTTAGGTGAGTCATTTAAAAATAACATATTAAAAATAAACATTTTTAAATGACCCATTTTTATAAATTGCAAAACAGAAATTTGACTTTAAACAGGTCTAGTTTTTAGTTATCTTATCTGAGACATAACCTCAAATGTTACTGTGTAGCAAAAAAAGTAGGATAATAAAAGGTTATTTCTCTTGTGAGCTTCCAAATATGTAAAATATTCTTGAAATTCTACTTAGGGTTAGACTAGTAAACTACTTTCCTGAAATATCTTTCTAAGAGCTATAACTATCATTATCTAAACAAAAACAAAATGTTCCTACATTTCATTCAAAATATAACAATACTTATTGCTTTTAAGTATTACTTTTTAAAATTCCTAAAGACTTAAATAAAAGTACCAAATTAAAATTTGGACTTGTATGTGTAGTTGCCAATTTAATTATTTAAATAATCACATAGTATTTCTACCAGTTTAGAACTATCAGGATTAGCAGCAGACCTTTGTTAAAATAATGATGTTATAAAAATAAAATAATGATGTTAAACACTCCATACTTAAACATATTAATTAGATAAAACCAAATTGCTCACATTTAACATTTATATTCTACAGTACTGAATAAACTTCAAATTAAAATTTCTTAGTATTATAAATATTTAGTTGATGAACTATTTGGAAATAAGCTAAAGTAGCCCAGATACTTTTCTCTTGAGCCAAAAAGCAAAAAAGAACCCATTTATTAAATGTCTACTATATTTTAAGGATATAAAAATATTAGTGATACTAAAAGAGTTCCTCAAAAAAAGGCTACTAGTATTAGAATTATGCTGCCAGATGGTGACATAAGTTTAGTTGTTAATGACTTTATTCAAATTAAAGTATTGGTAATAAATACTAAAAGCTAAACCTGCTGAAGCAATATACTTAGACAACAGAAAACACTTTTAATTATATTCTGTGAGCTTTTTTTTTTTTTTTTTTTTTTAAAGAAATATTTAACCTTGGACAAAATTTGGGTATATAAATATCTGTATATCTGGGAGATCATAAAACTTCAAACAAAATAATAAAAAAACTGTAAATGTTTGATTGCTTAGCATCTCTCAGTTTTTCCCCTGCTTGACATATTCTTACTCCATGCTGAGAACACAATGTATCAAATTTCAGAATAATGCAGAGAATTAATGTGAAGCAGAGATAGGTTCTCCATAGACAGGTTTGTTTCTTCCATAGACAGGACCTCATTTTAGTTGAAAAGTTATTTTTTTCCCCCTTTCACCTTTAGCTAGATAAGAATAAATACAAAGGGAGAATATGAATGTAGATTTTTGGGATATTCAGGCTAACTCTTTATCTACCTGGCCATGGTTGCCGTCCTAGCCACAAAAGTGTAATTTAGTAAAGTCAGGGGCAATCTCACTAAAAGTTTTAAAAGGATAATTTGTTCCTTTGATTACAACAAAGAATATCACTGTGAGGAAAATTAATATTTAACTGCTAATTTGTTGCTCAATTGCAGAATTTATTAATCTAGAAAACAACAGTAAAGAGTAGATATACTTTTATAGATGGATGGTGGAATTATTAAGATTGTGAGCTACATCTATAGATCTAAATGTGGGCTAGGAAAACCAAGGTGATGTAATAGTAAATGGAGTGAACAGGGAATCAAAAAATCACAGACCAAGTTCTGTAAGAAAATTACTCAGGGACATTTTCTCCTTTAAACATATTAAAATGTAACATTTTGTTAAAAATCTGTACCAATTTTTTGGCATGCTAAAATATGTTCTATTTTGATGACATCAAAATATCAAATCAAACAATTTTACATCATGTCATTGTTTTGTCAGTCTAAAATTTTGTAGGCTTCATTTAATAATTTCATTTTAGAATATGTTCCAGATAATATAACAATTATCTTTCTTGGATTGCACAAGAGGGCAATGAGGAATTTATCAAAAGACTTATGAGATGTTTTAATATATTTTAGTGACATGCCATGTCACTATGCTGCAATACTATATAATTATGTGTTATATATGATATGTATTTAAATATATACATTTATATATTATAATAGGCTTATATTTTAAGGAAGAAAAATAATTATTTACTATCCAAATCTCCTGAAACAACTTATATAAGGTTTTATAAACTATTATCCACGGAGTGATTTTTGTTTTTGAGTCATTTCAGATGTGTTCAAGTCTTCATGACCCTATTTGGGGTTTTCTTGGCAAATATACTGAAGAAGTCTGTTATTTCCTTCTCTAGCTCATTTTACAGATGAAGAAATTAAGACAAAAAGGATTAAGTGACTACCAAGGGTCATGCAGCTATTAAAGTGTTTTGAGGCTGTATTTGGGCATATGAAGATGAGTCTTCTTGATTCTAAGTCTGTGTTCTGTAGACTGTGCCACTTAGTTGCCATGGGGCAATTAGGCACATCATTAAATTATCCATAAGGAAGAAGATCTCTGACTTTTTAATTTGTTACACAGCTTGGCAACATTTTTGCTTCTTAAATAACTGAAGAAATATTTCTATTATATAAAGGTGATCAATTTTCCCCACTGCTTACCTGGAGCCCATGCGGCACAGTGCCTGATAAGAGGAGGCAGGCATATAAACAATAGCTGAGTTGTAGCAGAGCATGAGAAAACTCAAAACCTCAAACCTAATGAAAACAAAAGGAATATTAAGGAAGAAAAAGGTTTACAGCATTCTTTTCCTTTTCAAAAATTCTGAACTTAGCACAAAATGAGCATTTCCTTATAAAAAATAGAAAAGAGAATTGTACATGAAATGGTTAATCTCTATTATGGTATATTGACTGCTTTCTCTTTTAAGGATATAATTCAACATGAAGCTTTTAGCATTGTTCAGCATGTCTGTATTTTCTTTTGTCTTCTATTTTTTTCTGTGCATTAAAAAATGTTTTAATGACCCTCTTTTCCTTTTGTTTTTGGCAATCCAATTTCTAACTCCCATCAAAATAACATTCTTAAGAAATATTTTTTTTTTATTAAATAATTTACCCTTGTGCCTACCACCAATGATGTGGAAAATAACTTCAAAATTGTCTTTTTGTTTTACCATTATTACATCATCTACATATTTTGGGATTTTCATTTTAATAAAAACAGCAATCAAACTACTAATGTTAGTCTGAGTATATTTCTTCCCACATTTCATTCATTGGAGACAAATCCTAAATCTCTTATATAAATGATGGAGCTATGGAAAACCTCTACATTAATATTATTATATTGAGAGAAAAGTTGTGAGGGGAAGTACCTAAGAAGCCATAGCATACTCAAAGAAGAACCACTGTCAGCAATTGCAGATCCAAAGAGTCAGATGAGAGGATTGAAAATTTGGAAAGCACACGATAGGTATGTAATAGATGTTTGTTGAATTTAGTGGATTTCACTCACATCTCTCTGAAATGCTACCTCCCAGTACTCCCAAATTTCACAAATGTTTTATTAGGAATAACAAACAATTTATAGGCTAAATAATGGCAGTTATGGCTTAGTGATATTGTACTTTTAGACAAATATATAATAATTTCTTTGTATTTTCCCTCTCCACAAGACTTAGGCTGACAAAACTAACTATTTTGTAAGACATATTTAAGTTTTGAGGTCCTTGACAAATCAGATTCAATTTTAAATTGAATTTCAGTTCAGGAAATGAAAAATTGTACTAAGATTTAGCAAGATAGCTTAAATTATTACCTGTTTTGTGCAGTAAATGTTTCCCTCTGAGGATGAAGATCACTATATACTACCCTAATGAGGTCATGCTGACACAGTGCTCCCTCTGTCAAGGCCATAGATCCAATAGTTGAGGGCTATTAAAAAAAAAAAAAAAAAAATATATATATATATATATATATATATATATATATATATATATATATATAAATATAAAATGAAGAAAATTACATAAAGGAAGAATAAAACTCCCCAAAGAATAGATGGTATCCATAATAATTTGCAAAACACCAACATTACATAATTGTAAAAGATTTTTCAAAGCATCACTTCTATCCTCTTCCCATTTTCCTTCATTTATAAATTCTATAATTCTTCTCTGAAAAGATGTTTCAAAGAATAAAATACCTGCAATTTTAAAAAAATTACACAGCTTCAATTTTTGGAATAAGTCATTACTCTGAAACTTGTTAGAAAAAAGGATTCTTAACCTTTTTTTGTGCCATGGAGATCTTTGGCAATGTGGCAAAACCTACAGACTTCTTGGAATGGTGTTTTTAAACACACACACACACACACACACACACACACACACACACACACACACACACACACACACACACACACAGAATTATAAAGGTAACCAAGTATAGTTACCAAAATATTTTTTAAAAAAGTTCACAGGTACCCACGTTAAGAACACTAGTCCTTAGAGCAAGAAAAACTGTTAAAACAACCAAAATAGGAATATATCAGTTACAGTTATGACTCAAAATAACACTTTTTGAGGTCCAAAATATAAAGAAAAATTATTCAAAGTGAGTATGTCACATAGATAAAAACCCTTTAAAAAGAACAGTAGACCTACTATCATGTTTCAATACAAATTAAGCTATTTAAATGATTTCATATTTCCAGTTATATATACCTATCATTTATTAATTTATACCTCACTAACTCCCATAATTTAATTAAAGTCTATTTTCAGAAATAATTGATATCTTTTCCCCCAAAGAGATTTTTTTATTAAAGCTTATTTTCAAGACATATATATAATTTTCAAGTTTATTCTTGCAAAACCTTGTGTTCCAAAGTTTTTCCCCTCCATTTCCCCCATCCTCTTCCCTAGACATACTTGCTATCTAGTTAATATAAGTTAAACATATGTAATTTTTCTATACATATTTAAACGATTATCAAGATGCACAAGAACATTCATATCAAAAAGGGAAAAAAGAGAAAACAAAATGGAAGCAAACAATAAAAAAACTGAAAATACTACATTATGAGTCACATTCTCTTGGGATATAGATAAGTTCTCTTCATCACAAGACTATTGGAACTGGCCTGAATCATCTTGCTGTTGAAAATAGTCCATCATGAATTAATCATCATATAATAATTAATTATAAAAAAGAAAGCCACCACTAACAAAATAAATAAATAATTTTAAAATTATATGTCAAGAACTATTTATTTGAATGGTTTTTTCCCCCTATTTATGTGGATATCTCCTTGTTGAGTTTCTAAGATAAAAAAATACAACGTGAAACCACTAGAAATAAATGTAATCTTTGAATGGTTCAGAATTTGTTTCAAAATACAATTTTACTTTATTAATACTTATTCTTCACATATATCATTGAATAGTAAGAACTATTCATGAAAGTATAAATTTCTATTATGTATAACCTGATTTATAAAAAAAACGTGTAAAATAAATTAAACATAATTTTAAAAGCCATTCTGCTCAACTGTGATTCTTTTTTGGACTTCTTTTTGTCTTCTCCATTTCTTTTTTTTGAATCCTGAAAACAGATTCTTTTAAACTGAAAACCAGCATTTTATAATCACTATTATTTTTCTAAGGAAAAAAAAAGGGGAGGGAAAGAAAGAAAAGGTAAGAAAAGGAAAAAGAAGGACTCTTTGAGAGCTCTTGGGTTATATAAAAACAAAAGATGCCAATAAAAATTTATTTAAAAAAAATACATTCCCCCCCTTAAAAAATTCTCAAAACTGAACTCCTCCCTTCAAACAGATATAGTCACATTGACATTAACCAATATATAATATGTAATAACACCCAAAAGGATGAACCAAAAGAATAAAGAGGAACAAAAATCTAACTGAAAAAAGTTACATCATTCTCAGGATACATTTCTTACGTAATTGCAAAATTGTACCTTAAGTTGTTCATCAGCAATATGCAAGCAACATGCATGTAACAATGTTTATCTCTTGCACTGAGTGAAATCTGATTTTTATTTATTCCTACAACCTAATTATTCTTACTTTTACTCACCTCGTGGTATATTGAAGGCTTGGATAAGGAAGGGATAGTAAAAGATAGCACTTTATTGTTTCCATCTTTATCAGCAATCTCCTATGAGATTAAATAAAAGACATATATAACATACCTACACAAGAAAGAATATATTAAAAGGAATAATAATAATTTTCTTCATTATGGGGACACTATTATCCAGGAAGAGATTTTCAAAAGCTGAGATAAACTTCTACCTCTTAATTTCTGATGCAAAAAGATGTTAATTATCCTAGTAAAGCTCTTGTAATCTAAGCTTCATTCAGTAAATGAAATCTCCCAACAAAATTCATAAATAGCATATTTCACATAAGTATTTTATCCAAAGTCCTGCACTGAATTATCAAATATGGCACAAGACTATGAAAAACTGGAGATGAAAGGCACAAAGATTAAAGATAATTTTTGGCCCTAATGAATTTTGAAGTATTATAAATGCATACCCAAATAATTATAATACAAAATAATACATGATATATACATTAGAAATATTATGAAGAATTATAAAGGTCTGAGGAGGAAAGGTCCTTACACCAAGGGAGAGAGAGATTAGGAAAGGCTATGATGGAGCTAGAACATGTAAGTATTTTCTCTCATGCAAGTATTTTCTCTAAGTTGTAAGTTGTCCAGGTTGGTTGAAGGGAAAAATGAGGAGAATTTTATTTAGACATAATAGAACTTTGCTTCAACTTCATTTAGAAGGCAATAGGAAGCCACCTTAAGGTAAGAGAGGTATTATACAACCTCTATATATATAACTATCAGTGTTGTGATTAGATTGAAGCAAGATCTATTAGAAAACTCTTGTAATTATGAAAGAATCAATTCCAGTTATCAAGAAACTAGGTAATGAAGAACTGAGTGGGACTACAAAGGAGGAAGCAGATTCCAGAGATAACAAATAGGTACAATTTACAATAAGAAGTATGGGAAAGAAAATAGATTTAAGTATAATACCCAAGATTTTTTAACATGGTAGAATGATGAGTGAAGACACCAAAGGGGAAAAAACTGGTTTGTCAGAAGAGAGGACAGGTATGGGGAAGCTAGGTATATATATGTAAGTATATTACATATGAGGTACTATGAGACATTGTGGTAAATATGTTCTATAAGTAGCTGGAGGAATGACTTCAGGTTTAAAAGGCTATTACTATAGATTTGAAAATCATATCTACAGATGATAGATGAATAAAGTTAATATTAAATATATTTTTAAAAACCTATTCTTATTAATATCTTTCCACATTATCTAAATTTTCCCCTTTGTTATCTCTCTCTTGACAACTCTAGGAGAGTCATCACTTTTAACAAAGAATATTTTTATAAGAAGAAAAACAATCAGCAAAATCCCCATATATTTTGGGGAGATGTACCTCCATATCTTTAAGACTAAGTTTCTGTAAGTTAAGCTTCTCTATAATTTTATAATTCAGTCTCAGTCCTTTATTCTTTGTATTTACACTGCTGTAGTCAGTATGTTCCTGGCTCTCCATAGTTCATTTTTGAATTGGTCTAAGTCCTTTCTGTGTATCTTGGTATTCATCATGCTTATAATTTCTTACAGCATAGTAAAATTGTAATACTTTTATGTACTATAATTTGTTTACTCATTTATTAATATACTGGTATATGCTTTGTTTCTGATTTTTTTGCTGCTACCAACAAATGTTGCTATAAGAATTCTGATTTGTATAGTTGAGTTAGTGAGGTCTTTGAAGTATATATACCTAACAGTGCAGTACTCTGGGTTAAAGGAGAACAGTCATTTATTTGCAAAATTACAAATGTTGTACAGGTTTATAGCACCACCAATAATATATCAGTGTGCTTATCTTTCCACAAAGCATCCAATATTTATTATCACAGTCGTTTTTTTTTTAAAATAATTTTTGCCAATTTGCTGGTGATAAAGTAAAACTCAAAGTTGCATCTTATTTGCATTTCTATTATTATTATTGATTTGAAACATTATGTCATGTTTTTAATAGTTTACAATTAACTATCTGTAACATTTGGCTACTTCTCTATTAGGGAAAGGCTATTCATCTTATATATGTGTTCATTTTCTATATATGCTGAATAATATCAAAGTCTTATTGAATATATTTAACACAATGATTAACCCAGCTGTCTGCTTCCCTTTTTACATTAGAAGATTAATTCTGTTTGTGTCAAAGCCCTTTAATTTAACATAATCAAAAGCATCTATTTTAAAGGGACCACAGGACACCTTTGGAATTGTCTTGGATCACCTGTATTGTTGAAAAGAACCAAGTAAATCATAACTGATCATTGTACAATATTGCTATTACGGTATACCATGTTTTCCTAGTTCTGCTCATTTCTGAGCATCACTTTATTTAAATTTAAACTTTAAGCACATATTGGCTTATTCAGGGAATCATCGATTTAGAGATGGAAAAAGGCTTAAACATCTTCATTTTTTAAAAAAAGGAAAAAAAGTCAGCAGAATAAATGACAGAACAAGGGACATAACCAAGTCCTATAACTCTAAATTCAGCACTATTCCAGGTTGAATGTCCATTACTAATTCTCAAGACCTTTCTAGCTTTAAACTTCTGATCCACAATGGCAGGATTTCTTAACCATTGTTGTGCATGGAATCTTTGGCCATCTGGACTAACCTATGGCCCTTTTCCCCAGCCAACTATGTCTATAGAGGCAAATGTTTTCTAAAAATTAAAGAAACATCATAAAATCTGCTTACAAAAACTGTTAAGAACAAGTTTAATTTTAATGTTACTTTTCACATAATCTCCAAATCCTTTAAGTTAAAAACTGGTCAAAGTCCTATGATTTTGTATTTGTGAAAGATAAACAATCCTAGTAAGAGTGGTCAATAAATTATAGCTAAAGATAAAAAGATTTCACTCCAAGTATTTCCATCTTTCAAAGCCCTGGTTGAAACACTACTTTATGCATAAATCATAATCTTATCATTTCAGTTGCAAATTACCTTTCCTTATCTCTGAAGGCTACAGAATTTTTAGAAACTATTTTAATGATATTTATTATATGTTACTTTGTAGCACAACTATTTCTGTACATGTTTAATTTAACTACATAATGAGCAAATTGAGGTTATGCTCAATGTCTTTTTATTCCCTACTCAATACACATTAGATGAAATAATAAATATTTGAGGCCACAAAATACATTAACATTACACTAAAGTCATGATCATATCATTTAAATTACAAAGTCGAGGCAAAAGAAGATGGAGTATTAAGAGCAGGAAATTGCCTAACCTCTCCCAAATTCCCCTCCTAACAATATTATAGAATGCCTCAAAATGAATTCTGGAGTGGCTAAAGCAACAAAAGAAGGCTTGTCCACCCCCTGCAAGCCTGCTGCAAGGCAAAATACCTTAGTATAAGCCAGCAAATAGGCCCTAAGCTTTAGGCGCAAGTCAGCAGGCCTCTGCACTAGAGAAGTAATAGCAGCCTACACTCTATGTAACCCAGAGGATTTAGGATTGCTGCATCTACAACAGCAGCCTTCAAAAGTCTCAGATGGTAAGGGAGTTGAAAAATTGGTCAGAAGAAAATTATAGATTCTGTGCTGTCACTGGAATCTTTTACATTGCCCATACATGGTAGAAGATCATTACTAAGAGCTGGTACCTTGATCACAGTTGCCCCCAAAAAGTGCTTGTAATTATTCACAAATCAGAACACAGACTTGGACATAAGTGACCACACCTCTCCTAAGATCACACCACCCTGGAAGAACTGAAAACTTACAAATCCAAAGAACTAGTTCTGAACAGAGCAGCACAAAAAAATCGTAAAGCTTAGGATAGTAACCCCTCCCCCAGGAGGGAAGCTTAATTTTCTTTTTTTTTTTTTTTTGAAAACAAAGTCACTTTATTATAAAATTTTTTGACAGTTATATATGCATGAGTAATTTTTTTAAATAACATTATCCCTTGTAATCATTTTTCCAAATTATCCCCTCCCTCCCTCTACTCCCTCCCCTAGATGACAGGCAATCCCATACATTTTATATGTGTTACAGTATAACCTAGATACAATATATGTGTGTGAATCCAATTTTCTTGTTGCACATTAAGTATTAGACTCCGAAGGTATAAGTAACCTGGGTAGATAGACAGTAGTGCTAACAATTTACATTCACTTTCCAGTGTTCCTTCTCTGGGTGTAGTTGTTTCTGTTCATCATTGATCAACTGAAAGTGAGTTGGATCTTCTTTATGTTGAAGATATCCACTTCCATCAGAATACCTCTTCATACAGCACTGAAGTGTATAGTGATCTTCTGGTTCTGTTCACTTCACTCAGCATCAGTTGATGTAAGTCTTTCCAAACCTCTCTGTATTGGTCCTGCTGGTCATTTCTTACAGAACAATAATATTCCATAACATTCATATACCATAATTTACCCAACCATTCTCCAATTGATGGACATCCATTCATCTTCCAGTTTCTAGCCACTACGAAAAGAGCTGCCACAAACATTTTGGCACATACAGGTCCCTTTCCCCTCTTTAGTATTTCTTTGGGATATAAGCCCAATAGCAGCAATGTTGGATCAAAGGGTATGCGCACAGTTTGATAATTTTTTGGGCATAGTTCCAAATTTCTCTCCAGAATGGTTGGATTCTTTCACAACTCCACCAACAAGGTATTAGTGTCCCAGTTTTCCCACATCCCCTCCAACATTCATCATTATTTGTTCCTGTCATCTTAGCCAATCTGACAGGTGTGTGGTGGTATCTCAGAGTTGTCTTAATTTGCATTTCTCTGATCAATAGTGATTTGGAACACTCTATCATATGAGTGGAAATAATTTCAATTTTATCATCTGAAAATTATCTGTTCATATCCTCTGACCATTTATCAATTGGAGAATGGCTTGATTTCTTATAAATTAGGGTCAGTTCTCTATATATTTTGGAAATGAGACCTTTATCAGAACCTTTAACTGTAAAAATATTTTCCCAATTTGTTACTTCCCTTCTAATCTTGTTTGCATTAGTATTGTCTGTACAGAAACTTTTTAGTTTGATGTAATCAAAATCTTCTATTTTGTGATCAATAATGATCTCTAGTTCTTCTCTGGTTATAAATTCCTTCCTCTTCCACAGGTCTGAGAGGTAGACTATTCTCTGTTCCTCTAATCTATTTATGATCTCATTCTTTATGCCTAAATCATGGACCCATTTTGATCTTATCTTGGTATATGGTGTTAAGTGTGGATCCATATCTAATTTCTAGTTTTCCCAACAGTTTTTTCCAAATAATGAATTTTTATCCCTAATGTTGGTATCTTTGGGTTTGTCAAAGACTAGATTGCTATAGATGTACCCTTTTTTGTCCTTTGTACCTAATCTGTTCCACTGATCGACTGGTCTATTTCTTAGCCAATACCAAATGGTTTTGGTGACTGCTGCTATATAATATAGCTTTAGATCAGGTACACTTAGACCACCGGGAAGCTTAATTTTCAATAAAGTTAGGTTTGTTTTATTTCTTTCTGGGTGAGAAAATGAACAAACATCAAAAAGAATATCACAATAGAAAATTATTATAGTGTTAGGGAAGATGAAGACAGAAATTCAGAAGAAGACAATGAGATCAAAGCAGCTACATGCAAAGCCTCAAAAAAAAAAAAAAATTGGTCTCAAGTCAAATCAACTGGTCAGAAAAGAACTCGAGGACAAAAGGGATTTTAAAAAAACAACAGTTTGATAACTTACTGAAGAAATAACATCTTAAGAAACAAACAGGCCAAATGAGAAAAGAGGCACAAAAATTCACTAAAGAAAATTATTCCTTAAAGATCATAATTCACCAAGTAGAAGCTAATGACTGACCAGTTTTCCAATTCCCTTACCATTTGTAGGATGAGACATTTGAAGACTGCTACAGCAGATTCAGGTGCCCCCAAGACTTGCTTCTAGGTTATTGAATATAGACATCAAGGAATTATCAAAGAAAATTGTACCAATATTATAGAACTAGAGAGTAGAATAGAAATCAAAAGAATTCACATATCATCTTCTGAAAGAGTTCCCAAAATGAAAACTTCCAGGAATATTATAGTGAAATTCTAGAGCTCCAGTCAAGAAGGAAATATTACAGACAGCCAGAAAGAAACAATTCAAATATCATGGAGCCATAGTCAGATTAATACAAGATTTAGTAGCTTCTACATTAAAGGGTAAGAGAACTTGAAATATGATATTCTGGAAGGCAATGGATCTAGGATTACAACCAAGATTCACCTACCCAGCAAAACTGACTATAATTCTTTAGAGGAAAAAATAGGCAAAAATAAGCATTCAATGAAATAGACAAATTCCAAGCATTCCTGATGAAAAGACCAGAGCTCAATAGAAAATCTGACATTCAAACACAAGACTTTTAAATTCCTGTTTAAAAGATTAAAAAAGGAAAAATTAATCATAAGGGATTCAATAAAATTAAACTGTTTATATCCTTCAAAGGACGATAATACTTGTAACTCAAAAGAACTTTCAAATTATTAGGACAATAAGAATAAGTATACATAGACAGGGGACACTGATGTGAGTTGAATAAGGGATATCTTAAAAAAATAAAATTAAGGGGTAAGAAAAAGAAATGTACTGGAAGAAAGGGAAAGGGAGAGGTTTAATGGGAAAATTTATCTCACATAAAAGAAGCTTGAAAGAGTTTTTATAATGGAGGAGAAGATGGGCAGGTGAGATGGTGGGCAATGCTTGCATGTTACCCTCACTGCAATAGGCTCAAAGAAGGAACAACATACACAATCAGTTGTGTATGGAAATCTATCTTATCATTGAGAGAAGAAAGGGAAAAAACAGATAAGGAAAATAGGAAGGCTGATAGAAAGGAGGGCTGATCAGAGCAATCAGCTGATTTTGAGGAGAGACAAGGTAAAAGAAAGGGGAGAGAAGAAAAAACAGGAGGAAAAAAAAGAAGTTCGTGGAAACATTAAAAATTAACTGGAAACTAAATAATCTAATCCTAAAGAATAAGTAGGTCAAAGAACAAACCATAGAAACAATAATTTCATTAAAGAGAAAAAACAACAATAAGACAATGTATCAAAACATATTAATTCATTCACTTATTTATTTACTCATATATTCATTCATTAATTCATTCATTTATTTATTCCCTTATTCATTTATTTATTGTTAAGGATAGTCAGGTGGGATTTATACCAGGAATACATTTTTCAAACAGTCAGATCTTAACATTTCAAGAAATATTCATTGCTCATAGTTAGGCTGAATCAATATGATTAAAGTGACAATTCTACTTAATCATACCAATCAAACTAACAAAAAATAAGTTTATAGAGCTAAAAATATAATAATAAAATTCATCTGGAAGAACAAAATGGATGACTTTGATTAAAATGGATGACTTTGATTATTAAATTAAAAAGGTTTTATATAAAACAAAACCATCACCAAGATTAAAAGGAAAATAGAAAGCTAAGAAAAACTTTTTTACAGCAACAATCTCTTATAAAGGCCTCATTTCTCAAATACAGGAAACTTTACCAAATTTAAAAGAATATGAGTCATTTTTCAAGTAATAAATGGTCAAAGAATATGAACAGGCAATTTACAGATGAAAAATAAAAAATATGGGTATTTGAAAAAAATACCTCTCAGATTAGCTACTATGATAGAAAAAGAAAATGATAAAATATTGGAGATGATGTGGGAAAATTGGGACACTATAGCACTGGAGTTGTAAACTGATCCAAATATTCTGGAGAATAGTTTAGAACTATGTCCAAAGGGTTATTTAATTGTACACATCTTCTGACTTAGCAATATCATTAGTAAGTCTATATCCCAAAGATATCAAAAGGAAAAAGAACCTATTTGTACTAAAGTATTTATAATAGCTTTCTGATATGACGAAGAATTGGAAACTGAGGGGAAGTCCATCAAGGGGAATGGCTAATCAAGTGGTGGGGTATGATTGTGATGGAATACTATTGCTCTATAAAGAACTAAATAGGATGCTTTCAGAGAAATCTGAACAGACTTATATGAACTGATGGAAAACGATGTGAGAACTAGAAGAACATTCTATATACATTAACAGCAATACTGTAATGATGATCAACTATGAATGCCTTAGCTACCAAAGGACTCATGATGAAAAATGCTATCCTACCTCCAGAGAAAGATTTGATGGATTTTAAATATAGATCAAAGAATACTTGTTTTTTTCCCCCCACAACATGATTAACATGGAAATTGTTTTGTACAATATACATGTATAACCTGTATAAAACTGCTTGTTGTCTCAAGAAAAGGAAAGAAAAGATGAGATGGGAGAGAATTTGGAACTCAAAATTAAACAATAAAACAAAACAAAACATCAAATGTTAAAAACTGTTTTTATATGACATTAGAAAAAAATAAAACATTCTAAGTTTTTAAAAAATTCCATGACATGTATATTAAATATCTAGCACATAAGCAGTTTAAAGTAACTCAAAGAAAAAATTTGTGATTTTGGTACTTTTCTTTAAGTACATATATATATATATATATATATATATATATATATATATATATATATATATATATATATATATATATATATATATATATATATATATATATTTTTTATCAAGAATATAAAATTATTACATTATTTTCAGAGGACTTGTTTTAAATTCACTTAAAGCATCCCAACAACTTCTCAAAATTCCTTTTACTTACCAAATTATAGATCCCTAGTAGCAGTGCTTCTATGCAACCATTACTCTGTCTGTCCCGGCTAACAGTAAGTCGTAAATAAACCCATATCAATTCTGGTAAGAATTGCAGAGTGAATCTCTTGAGCCGAACTTCAGAACTACGATATAGTTCAAAAAGCTGGTGACAGACAGGTTCTAGGAGCTAAAGCAAAAATAAAAGAGGATAATTACAACCACCTTTTTTGGTTATAACTACATAGAAGGAAATGAAACAATTATCCACAAAGGAATAGAAAAAAAATTCAGTATCTAAATTATTGTGTAACTTTAATTCATTTCAATCACATAACAACACCAACCAAATTAGCTCCTGACTCCACTGTAGGAAAAAGAGACTGAATTAAGACTACCATAAGAAGAAACAGGTTTTCAACTGATGCAAACATTTTGTTATAATTTTATTTTGAAATAAAAATTTTCATCCTCTTTTTTTTATCTTGAGGCTTAAAAAAAAAAATGCCCTTCATTACCTATAGCAGCTTGGTCCTTTGAGGTTTTCTAAGATTTAGATTTTTTCTAGTGTTACCCTTTTTAATAAAAGAGGTCTCCCAAGAAAAGGGTTATAACACATTGGCATATCTTTTAATTATACTGTACTCTTTCCTCTTGCCTCAAAAAGTCTCAGTTCAAAAAAAAAAAAAAGCACCAAATAATTGGAAATTAATTTTTTAAGTGTCTTTATTCTTTGCCTCATATTTCAAGGAAGATTATAAAGTTATATCATTTCATTCTTGAGAACAAAAAGTTGCTAATATAAAAAATTAATATAATTAAAAAATTTATAGTTGTGATTTATTTCAAAACTTATCTTTATACCAAAACTTTTAAAAGGATAGAAATGTAGAAATATTGTTTTTCTTTCTCATGAATTCTAAATTCCCTGTAAAATCAGTTTTACTTATTCCGAGAGAAACTCATGGCCTAGAAATGCAAAGTTTTATTAGTAAGATATATTTTGCTATACTTTTTTGGAAAACATATAGATATATTGGCAATGAATTTCAAATGTAGACCCAACAACTTTCTAAACATGATATGTAGTCAATTCTTTGCTTTTTACTAGAATTTAACATCAAAAACTTAAACATGAAAAAGCCTATGGTTTATATGCCCTAAAATTCCATTGAAACTATATGATTCTAACTATATCTAGGAATCTGCTTGAATACAAGTTGAATATACCCATTTTTTCCCCATCTTCATCTAAAGAGATGAGGTGTCCCTTCTTCCTTGGCAAGGCTAAAATTCCATTTGTGTCTTTGGGTCCTATTTTTACCAGTTTCATCTGAAAGTTGACTCTTAATGATTCATTCCCTCTCTCTTATCTTCAAATTTTCCCTAATGGATCCCTTTTTTACTGCCTACAAAAGTGCTCTGATCTCCTATATACTTAAAAAAATCAAGTGAGACAAACAAAACACTAGTCTTAATATTTTACTCTAAATCTGTTTTCTCCTTCTCTAGTAAACTCCCAGAACGTGGATTATACTTGCTCTTTCCTTACCCCCTTGCAATTTAGCTTCATTATAATGCTCTCTCAGAAGAGAAATCTCAATCCTTTCTTCAATTCCCTGATTAACGATTCTAGTGTTGGGCTTTTTAAAGTAAATTTCTTGAAGACAAGAACTATGTCATCTTTTATCTTTGAAGTCTTAGTGATAAGCACAGTACTGTACAAAGTATATCCTAACAAGTGGTTTACTAAATTAAACTAAATTATAGATTTGTTCTTTTATGGTTCTGCTTTTTATCAATCTCTATAACAAAAATCACAATTTTTATATTTTCTAAAATTTTCTAAAACTGGGAATCACTAAATCCTATAACAATTCCATACTTCAGATTGATATAAATTAATAGTGTAACTCTAATATAACCAAAATATAATTAACATGTATAAAATGATAATCTTTCATCAAACTCAAATATTTCTATAAAGTAAATGATTTTATATGAGGAACGAAGTTGAGAAGGATAACTCATTAGCAGATATTTTGCTGTTTTAAAATTTAGGAAGATTTAGTAATAAAAAATACTTAAACAAAAACAAAGAAATGTTAAGGGAAAGTAAAGTGATATGATTGGCTTTTTGTTCCAAAACACATGGTGCATAAATTCTCATTTCTTCTAAGAACTTGAAATTCTCTATAATTTTTCAAGTATTTAGCTTCTGATACAAATAGTCTTAATTCTGAACTTAGCTATGAAAATACTGTTTGGTTGAAAATGGAAGAGAATTTAGAAATCATCTAATCTAATTCTTACATTTTAAAGATGAGAATGGAGTTAACCTTCCAGAAGGCTCAAATTATCCAAGTAATTTAATTTCCAAAGGGTCTCAAAGACAAAAATGACAGAACTAAAATTTCAATGTTACTTCTGGAAGTACATTTTGTAAAAACAAATATTAAAGATTAACTTTTCACCCTTAAAAGATAAAGTAAAAATAGTCATAAGAATTTGATGCAAATTCTGAAAAGTCATTTTAAAGGAGAAATATTGCTATATGTCTTCACTAATGAAACATTTCCAAAGAATCTGTCTTCACAGTTTTATTTGGGAATAGAAAAATTAGTAGTCAGTCAATAAGAATTTATTAAGTGCTTAATATATGTCAAGCACTGTAGCAACTACTGGACACATAAAGAGTGGCAAAATCATTATCTCTGTCCTCAAGTAGTTCACATAGTTCTTATTCTAATGTGGGAGACAACTTATAACTATGCCTATAAATATCATAAGCAATATGACTAGAAGGCAATATCAAGGGAGGGGAAAGTAGGAGTTGGAGAAACCAATAAAGGCCTTTTGCACATCGTGATATTTGAGTTGACTCTTGAAGGAAACTAGGAAAGGGAAATGAAGAAGGGCATTTTTGGCCTGTGGACAACTAGTGAAAAAGCACAGAGTTTGGAGGTAGAACTATAAAGGTAAGTAGAGAAGAATCAGGAAAAAGAAATATTATGAAAACTTAGAGAACAAAGAACATTCAGGAGTAGATGACTAACAGTGTCAAAGGCTGCAGAGAGATCAAGAAAGACAAAAAATGAGGACATTAGATTTGGGAATAAAGAGAGCTTTGATAAATTAGGAGATGGCAGTTTCAGTTGACTGATAAAGTCAGAAGGTAAAGTACAGAGTGTGGGTGAGAGGTGAGGAAGAAGAGAGACACTGATTATAGCTGACCTCAAGGTCAGGGCATTGTGATTTAGGGCACTACTATTTAGGAAAATAGTTGGGAGACTGAAACTTCTTAGTTTGCCTTGTAAAAATTTTCATTTAAGAGGACTTTTTTCTTCTTTTAAAATAGCTGAAAGACTACACTTTAATTAATGGAAAAGATACAAGGATTCCCCCTAAAGGAATAGGCTTTTTTGAGGGAGAGAGTGAAGTATTGATAGAGAGTAAGGGGAAGCTTGAGAGCCAGTATCTTTATAATAGCAAAATAAGACTGGGGCAGCTAGGTAATGCAATGCTAGAGCACCAGCCCTGAAGTCAGGGACCTGAGTTCAAATTTGGCCTTAGACACTTAACAGTTCCTACCTTTGTGACCCTGGGCAAGTCACTTTACCCCAATAGCCTCAGCCAAAAAAAAAAAAAAGTTTAAAGATGTTTATGAATCTAAATTATTTAAGTGGGTGTGCCCTCTTAAAAGGTAATTTGTAATCAAAATTTATCTTTGGCACTGTTAGAGATAGCCTATGTAGCAAACAGAAAAGGCTGGTTTGGGAATTTAGGGCTCAAGTCCCACCTACCTCAGACAAATACAGATTGTGTGACTCTAAGGAAGTCACTTTATTTCTCAGTGATCTAAACCATAGTATTGAACTTATGTTGAAAAGTTTCCTGGGGAAGCAACATGTTGATAACCAACAAAATTACATTCCCCAATACATTTTGATATGATTTAGCTACTCTAAAGAGGAAGTAGAGTTTCACAGCTCTGCTCTGAACAATTCTCAAAAATTAAACTGCAGATAAGGTAGTTGATCTGCATTGATGGAATAAGTTTTTCATCAAGAGGTCTCCATGTAAATGAAATCACAGGTACTAATCTATCCTTTTGGGAATTTTCCAGCCTTAACTTTTGTTTTGAGTTTAAATCCAGCTTTAGACACTAACAAGGTGTGGACCTTCGGCAAGTCACTTAACCTCTCTCTGCCACAGATTTCTCATTTATAAAGTGGGAATAATAATAGCCGCTACACCTAGAAGTGTTGTGAGTATAAAATGAGGTATTTGGAAAAAAATGTTTTGCAAGTATTTTAAAGTTCTATAAAATATTATTATAGTTGAAGCTGTTAGCATGTGAAAAAGTGATCCAGCTTTTTTCCTTTACATCTTTGCCCTCAAATTAGTTTTCTACCAATTGAAAAGAAGCTTTAAATCTTGAAAAGGTTCAGAGTATTTCATTTTCATAAGTAAGCATGAGAAAAAAATTTTAATATTAAAAATTTCCCGTGTTCCAATGACACAACCCTGGTCTATCCCACCAGAAGATTTTCATCACTAGAAAGGACTTTGTTACAAAACCATATTATCAGAAATATCCTTTCCAGTGAACATCATAATTGTTAATTCCTTCTATAGGGAAGAAATATAAAGATGGTAAAATAACATTTCTACTGAAAATCCATGAAAGCAAATGTTTTGTGTAACTGATTGTTTTTTTTAAGCTACCTTTAAACAATTTAACTCCTAATGCAAACATTTGGAGACTGGTTTTTCATCCACTTGGTTTATCCATCTAGCATATGCATGGCAAAATGATAATTTTGAGGAAATTACAAATTTTCACAGGAATGACTGCCCATGAAAAGAATACACCATAAAAAGAGGGCAAAACATAAATTAATTTTTAATACTAAGTAAACTTTAAACATTAAAATAGCATAAAACAACAAGGGATGATGGAAATAGAACTTTTGAGTCTGAGATTCTGAAAACTATGACTTAGGCAAGTATATATGTTCTAATTGCAGTTGGATAAATTTTGGAAACACTAGAAATATATTGCAAAGAAAAAAGGGATCATTAAGTATAAATGTAATTGCTGCTACCACTTATAAGAAGCACAAGACCAATTCTAAGTCATACCAAGATTAGGTGATGAGGGTTGGAAGAGAGGGAACAAAAAGACTGAAAGTAGCAACAGGTCAGTAAGCAAATTTTTAGTGATATAAGGAAAACAAAGAAGCACTTTTAAGTCAAGCTGCTTGTTAAGAGAAGATTACCTGAAATTCTTCAAACTCAATCCAGTAAACAGCAGAGACATCGAGGAGGCTGTATCTGGGAAAATAAGAAGCTACTTTCCTGTGTGTTCCTTTCATTTTCATTTTAAAGCACACAAGAAACCAGCGGTGATCAAAGTTTTCTTGACAACTTGTGTCACATTATATTAGTTTAACATTCAGTAGAAAAGTGATGTTGAGTATATTTCCAGGAGATGATAATGGAATGTAAGAAATCTTTCCCTTTCCCCTACTTTATACTCTAAAATTCTGAGTATTAAGAAAATATTACTCTAATTTGTGTGATTAGATTGAGTGATTAGAATTGAAATATGCTTCCTCTTTTTACTTTAATATTTTACCACTAGGGTATTGCAATCTTTGTTAAAAGAAAACCACTAATTTAATTTTACTGATTAATTTGAACAAACTGTAGTTATATGTCATTGCAAGTCAATGAATATTAAAGAATGATTATGTAAATTTTAATGAATATATTGATCTAGAGATTATTAACACCTGGCTTCCAGAAAATGAAACATTTTCATTTCTCAAATCTAAATAGTCTACTGTGAAAATGGGTACTAAAATGAAGGGATTAAAAGATAAATGGACACCCCTTTTTTCTGATTTTAAATGTATTCTAGAAACCTTAGTTTACTTGCACAGGGAGAAAAAAGCAATTATAAGAATGAGGAAAAAAAAAGAGAAAGAAAGAATTTCAATCCCCAAAGTAAAAACAGTAATAATAGTACAAGTAATAAAAAAGGAAATAAAACCTTCAAAATTTAAACTTATACATATATTAACCCATGCACTGTCACATACCAAAACTGTATTTTTTATGAACTCCCCTACCTCATTATTTGAGTCTTGAATGACTTTATAGAGAGCAGGTACCAGTGTTTTTTTCCTGTGCAGAGTTGCTGCATAGTTGGTGATCTGAGTTTCAGGTAATGCCTAAAAGAAGATCAGAAGGAAGAGAGAAAGATGAGTGGATTAATATATTTGGAAAGCCAAAAGTTTCTACATATTAGCTACTGCAGGAAAAATAATGAAGGCTTTATCTTTAAAAAATGAAAATAGTAAACATTAATTAAACTAACTTTGGAGGATAAGTGAAAAATTTCAAGTTGCAATATCTGAAAATCTGTGACACGGACAAAATATATATTCAATTAAAAAATTAGAACTCACAAATTACATATGAATGTACAGTCATGAGAAACTATAAATTAATCCAGATTCAAAGAAAATTGATAAGTGATTTTTTTTATTTCTTTAATTTTAACTTTTAGAAACACTTTACTTATTTAGTGCCAATAATTCCCAATTGTTTTTCTTAAGTACTTTTGTAACTGTAAATTTTCTTATAAAGTTATCTATAAAACATTTAGTATTTAGTCTGCCCTTTTAAAATTGGTAACTAAAAATAAAGTTGAATACATGTAACATGTATGGGATTGCCTGTCATCTAGGGGAGGGGAAAATTCGAAAAAGAAGTGAATACAAGGGATAATGCTGTAAAAAAAAAACCCATGCATATGTAATGTCAGAGAAATTATAATTATAAAATTAATAAAAAAGAATAAAAATAAAAAATAAAATAAAATAAAATTGAATGCTTACTTTTAATCTGAATATTAATGACATATACTCTCATTAACACCTCTCTCCATTCACTTATCCAATTTACCTTGAATTCTGAAAGCCATTCTTCCACTACACTACGTTCAGATCCCAACATCTTCTTATACCGTTGATTCCTCTTTTATCTGTGGAAAAGAAAAGCCTTATAATTGAAATACAATACAAAATGTTCACAAGCTACTAAATCCCAATATATTAAAAATTAAATTAAAAAGAAAAAAAAATTAATCCACTATCTGTGGTAAACATATGAAAGATTTAGCAGACTGGTTTCAAAAAAGCCTGAAGAAACTTACATGAAATAATGAGTTAAGCAAGTAGAACCAAGAGAAAATTGTATACAATAACAAGGTTACACGATGATCAACTGTGATGGATTTAACTCTATTCAATCAGCAGGTGATTCAAGGCCATTCCAATTAGACTTGTGATGGAAAAGGGCCATTCCTATCCAGAGAGAGAACTCTTGGAGACTGAATCAGGGTAGAGTATTTTCACTTTTTGTTGTTATTTGCTTGAGGAAGGAGGGCAGGAAAAGAGAGAGAAAAAAATTTGGACCAAGTGTAGAAGACGCGGAATTCTGAGAAAAGTATAGTTGAAGCAAAGATACTTACAGCAGGGTATTTACTTAGTGTGACTGATGAGATAATGGTTCTCTAGTTCACATATAATTAATACTTAGTATAATATGGTGATGTAATGGTAGTTGGTACATGTTAAGTGTGCTGTAGTGATGTAATTGTACTAAGGATTGAGAGGACTTGAAATAAACAGACTCCAATGAGTGTGTGAGCTGGAGCTCAGACTCCAGACTCTATCCCTGACTATCCTTGTGGTGACTCTCGTGCTAAGACCAAGGCCTGTCCAGAGACCGTTGAGAAAGCTAGCTTGGATATTACATATAAGGTTTTGCAAAGATGAACACTGAAAACTATCTTTGCATGTATTTGGAAAAATAAATACTATAATAAAATTTTTAAGAAAGAATTTTGTTCTTATAAATATGAAGGTTTCTATTGCAAAATTCAATAAATACTACTTTCAGAAATAAGCTATATATTTTAATGTGCTTTAAAAATCTATCTTATCATGTAAGGCTTTCAGACTATTCTTAGTTACTGTATCTTAGAATATCAGGAAAAGCTCACTGTATCAAGGTAAAAACAGTATCACTATGTAAATCAAATAATCCATGACTCATGTTCTTACCAAATATAATATGAAGAAAAACCAAGTGGAAATTAAATATCATGGAAGAAAGCAGAAATTGTAATTTTAAATAAGTTACAAAGATTACTAATATTGAGCAAGTTTTTTTTTTTTTTTTTTTTTTTTTTTTTTTTTTTTTTTTTTTTTTTTTTTTTTGTGCGTACATATTTAAAAAACAGATTTTGGGCTTAAAAACTTATTGTCCTAAATTTCTCTCAAACTGAACACATTCTTTTATGACGAATTCAGAATACAAATAATGAAGTAAATACCCCATAATGCAAATATAAATCAAAGAGACTTTTAACAAGTGAGTCACAAGGAGAAGATAGCAAAACTATTACTGGTGGGGGGACCTTAACCTCCTCCTTTTAGAAGATAAATCTAACTACAAAATAAAGAAGAAAAAAATTAAGTTGATAAATAAAATTTTAGAAGAGTTAAATATGACAGATTTCTGGAGAAAACGGAATAGGAATAGATTCTAGCGGTACTCAAAAACTGACCATGTATTCTAACAGTCTAATACAGAATGGCACAAATATAAAATGCATCCTTTTCAGATCATGATGCAATAAAAGTTACATGTAATAAAGAGCCACGGAAAGATAGACTAAAAAGTAACTAAAAACCAAATAATCTAATGCTAAAGAATGAGTCAAACAACAAATAAGAAACAATTAACAATTTTATCCAAGAGAATCACAGTTATGAGGCAAAATACCAAATTTTATGAGATGTAGGCAAAGCAGTTCTTGGGGATAATTTTGAATGTCCTAAATGCTTACATAAATAAAATAGAAAAAGAGGAGATCAAAAATCTAAATATGCAACAAAAAAGAAAAAGAACAAATTTAAAATCCTCAATTAAATTCAACTAGAAATTCTGAAAATCAAAGGAGACTTTAAGAAAATGGAAAGTGAGACAACTATTAAACTAATATGTAATACCCACAGCAGATGGGTATTAAAAAAAACCCAAAAAACAAACAATAAAATAGATAAACCTTTCATTAATTAGAAAAAAATAAAGAAGAAAACCAAATTATCAGTATCAAAAATGAAAAGATGGGGGGGGGGGGCCCCATGAGATGGTACTGTGGATAGAGACCAGCCCTGAAGTCAGGAGTTTAAATCTGGCCTCAGACCCTTTATATTTCTAGCTATGTGACCCTGAGCAAGTTACTTAACCCCAAATGCTTCAAGGGAAAAAAAATGAAAAGAATAAATTCACCCATCAAGGAAGGAGAAATTAAAGCAATAATCAGGAGTTATTTTGCCCAATTGCATGCCAATAAATCTGTCAATCTAAATGAAATGGATGAATATTTTAAAAATATGTAAATTGCCCAGATTAAGAGAAGAGGAAATAAAACACTTAAATAACCCCATTTTAGGGAAAAAAAAAAAAAAAAAAAAAAAAAAATTGAACAAGCCTTCAATGAGCTAGTACCTGTTCCTAGGCCAGATGGATTTACAAGTGAAATCTACCAAATATTTAAACACTTAATTCCAATACTATATAAACCATCTGGGAAAATGGCAATGGAGTCCCACAAAATTCCTTTTATGACACAAATATGGTACTGATGTCTAAACAAGAAGGGTTAAAATAGAGAAAGAAAATTTATAGACCAAATTTCCAAATGAATATTGAAGTAAAAGTTTTAAATAAAATATTAGCTAAAAGATTATAGCAATTTATCACTAGTATAATACACTATGACCAGAAGGAATTTATAACAGAAATGCAAGGTTAGTTCAATGTCAGAAAACTATGAGCATGATAATGTGGAAATATCTTTAGAAGAATCGAAGATGTTCTACCTATATTGAATTAGCTGCTATCTAGGAGGGGGGAGATGAGGAGGGAGAGAGAAAAATTTGGAACACAAGGTTTTACAAGAGTGAATGTATCAATAGAAGTCATAAGATTATTTAAAATGCAGAAAAAACCTTTTGAAAAAACACACCATCTATTTCTATTAAGAATACTAGAAAGCTTAAGAATAAGTGTTTATTTCTTAAAATGATAAGCAAGATCTAAAACTATCAGGAAACATAATATATAATGGGGATAAGCTAACCTTCCCAATAAGATCAGAGATAAAACAAGCATACCCATTATCACAACTATTATTCAGTATTATACTAAAAATGTTAACTTTAGCACAAAAGAAAAGAAAAAGAAATTGAAGAAATTAATACAGGCAATAAGGAAACAAAACTCATTCTTTGCAAATGATATGATAGTATACTTAGATAATAATCTAAAAAACTACTTTGAAACAATTAACTTTGGCAAAGTTATAAGTTATAAAATAAACTTACATAAATCATCAGCATTTCTATATATTACCAACAAATCTCAGCAGCATGACAGATATATTTTATTTAAAACAACTTTAGATAATCAAAAGATACTTGTCAGTCTATCTACCAAGAAAAATCCAGGAATTAAGAACACAATTACAAAACAATTTTCATACAAATAGTCAGATATAAACAAATGGAAAAATGTAATTTGCTAGTGGGTTAAGCAGAGCTAATATAAAAAAAAAATAAAATTACAATTCTACCTAAATTTAGTTAATTCCATACCAAGAAAACTAATAAAAATTATTTTACAGAGCTAGAAAAACTAACAACAAAATTCATCTGGAAGAATAAAAAGTCAAGAACATTATGGGAATTCATGAAAAGAAACTCACAAGGGATGGTGGTCCCACTGTATCAGATCTAAAACTATACTATAAAACAGTAATCATCTAAACTATTTGGTATTGGTTAAGAAACAGAGTGGTGGATCAGCGGAAAAATTAGGAACACAAATCATAGTAGTAAATGAGTATAGTAATCTACTATTTGATAAATCAAAAGATTCCAATTTTTGTGGTAACTTGTTATATGATTAAAAAATGCTGAGACAAGTGGAAAACAATACAGGAGAAACTTGGCATGGACAAACATCTCACTGCATACTAAGATTAAGTCAAAGTGAGTATATGATTTACACATAAATGGTGATACCATTAGCAAACTAGAAAAGCAAGGAATAGCTTAATTGTCAGATCTATAAGGAAGAGAAGAATTTATAACCAAACAAGAAGTAGAGAATATTACAAAATGCAAAATAGATAATTTTAATTAAATTAAGAAGAGATTATGCAAACAAAACTAATGCAACCAAGATTAGAAGGAAAGCAGAAAACTGGGAAACAAATTTTAAAGTTAATGTTTCTGATAAAGTCAAATGTTCCTCATTTCTAAAACAGAGAATTGAATCAAATTTATAATAGAAGTATTACCCAATTGATAAATGGCCAAAGAATATAAACAGGCAGTTTTTAGATGAAGAAATTAAAGCTATCTAGAGATATATAAAGAAATACCTTAAATCACTTTTCATTAGAGAAATGCAAATTAAAAAAAAAAAAAAAAAGAATCAAGAGAATAAGGGGCAGCTAGGTGGCGCAGTGGATAGAGCACCAGCCCCAAAGTCAGGAGGACCTAAGTTCAAATGTGACCTTGGATACTTAACACTTCCTGGCTGTGACCCTAACTGCCTTAAAAAAAAAAAAGAAGAAGAAGAAGAAGAAGAAGAATGGAGAAATGCAAATTAAAACAACTCTGAAGGACCACTTCACACCTATCGTCAGATTGGCTAAGATGGAGAAAAAGATAATTATAAATATTGGAGAAAATGTGAGAAAGTTAGAACATTAATGCATTATTAGTGGAGTTGTGAACAGATCCAACTATTCTGGAGAACAATTTGGAACAATGCCCAAGGGCTATAAAACTGTGCATATCCTTTACTACAGCAATAACGCTAGTGAGTCTATATCCTAAAGAGATCATAAAAGGAAAAGGACACATATATACAAAAGTAATTCGAGTAGCTCTTTTTGTTGTGGTAAAGAATTGGAAACTGAGGAATGCCCATGAATTGGGGAATTACTAAACAAGTTTTGCTATATGAATGTAATGGAATACCACTGTGTTATAAGAAATGATGAATACGCAGATTTCACAAAAACCTGGAAAGACTTACATGAACTTACACTGAGTGAAGTGAGCAGACATAAGAGAATATTATAAAAAGTAACAGCAAGATGCAATGCAATGATCCACGATAATTCCAAGAGATGCTGGATGTTGTGATGGAAACTGTTGACTATGGAATCTGAATGAGGATTGAAGCATACCAATTTTAAGTTTTTTTTGTTGTTTTTCCTTCTTTCTTGTGGTTTTTCTCTTTTGTTCTAAATCTTCTTTGACAACATGATTAATGCGGAAATATGATTGACATGATTGTACATGTATAACATATTAGGTTGCTTGCTGTCTTTTGGAGGGAGGAACAATGGATAGAAAAATTTAGAGCTCAAAATCTTACAAAGAGAAATGTTGAAAATTATCTTTACATATAATTGAGAAAAAATACTAATAAGTAAAAAAATTAGTTGATATTTTAAACCTTGCTGCAGCTTTATTAACTAAGTGCATGTAATATTTTTCAATATTCTTGTGTCTGAGGGAACAGGGAAGCCTGAAGATAGGGAGAGAGATCAGGAAATACCCAGTTGGTAGACAAGTCAGAACACACATAACATTTATTAATAAGTTTACTCTCTTCTAGGGTGTAGTTTGTGATACTTCCAAACAATTACAGTAGTTATATCAAAGATCACCATAACACATTAAAAAAAAAAAATGCAGTATTTGCAAAGCACAGATTGTGCAAAGCACAATAAAATAAGGTATGCCTACATGGCAGTACAAGGACAGCACATTCCATCAGAACGTCTCAATAACTAATCTCTAGCCAAGAAGCACAATTCTTTCACAAGGACTAAAAGTATGGCATCTTTCAAGGAACAATAAATTCACCAGTAAATGGGCATAGTCAGAAAACATATTTGGCCTAAACTTTATCCTAGATAATATACAACAGTTTTCAGAGAGTATTGGTAACAAGGGAGCCCTGAAACTCTCTAAAACTCCTTCAAGGAGAAAGTCTCCTGAATCCTGCCTCTCATAGGGGAACCTGCCCCAGGACAAACAGCTTCATTCTGTTATCTAGATGGGGCTGGTTGAGTCCTGAGCTGGAGAATTCCAACCTTGTTGAATTGAAGAGACACCCATTCAAATCTAAGATTTTCTATTCAATTTAGCTCAAGCTGTACCCAGCCCCATGAAGAACTGCCCCCATTTTGTAGATAAAAAGAACTAACTTGGGGCTCAGTCCTTATAGAGGACCTAATATGCCATGCCAAGGAAAGCCTCTCTCTTCCTGGTATAGCAACAAGTCTCTGCCCACTGGAATGATATTCTCTTTCAGTGCTACCCTCTCTATATCCTCACCTATTCCCTTAACGAGACTTTATACCTTTCTGCTGGGATCTCTCTACTAGAAACTTTACTTCTCTGTCAGACCTTGCCACTAAGGAATTCAGTCTTTCTATTCATGCATATAGCAAAGGCTGATTTCCCAATGCCAATAATAAACTTCTTTTTATCAGTCTAGCTTTTTGGGTTTGAAAATTCCTTTATGAAGGACTTCTCTGCAACCAAAACAGGGTTCCCACAACTTGTACCGAATCCAAAAGGAGATTTAGGGGAGCCAAACCTCTTCATTTGGTTCCCTGAACCTCGAACTTGCCAATAACCTCATGACCTGACCAACAGGAATCCTAATCTCATCATTTTGGTTCCCTGAATCTAATCTCATCATTAGTACAAATTATAAGAACAAATACTGGCCAATATGAAATGTGTTTTACATAAATGATATCACATAATCAATACCAAATTGCTTGCTTTCTCAAGGAGGGGGAGTGAGATGGGAAAAAATTTGGAACTCGAAATTGAAATTTTTAAAAGCTGATGTAAAATGCAAACTGATGATCATCTGCAATAGAGGGAAGTTTGCTCATCAGGAGCTTTTTATGAAATCATAGGTCCCAATTAAATAAATCAACTCAATATTATGTACCTTCTGCTGCTTTAAAAAAATAGCATCTTACATTTGTATATTATTTTAAGGTTGACAAAATTCTTTCTTCACAACTCTACAAAGTATTGTTAGACAGTTATTTCAAGTAATGAAATATTCTTCTTCTTTTTTTTTTTATTATAGCTTTTTATTTACAAGATATATGCATGGGTAATTTTACAACATTAACAATTGCCAAGCCTTTTGTTCCAATTTTTCCCCTCCTTCCCCTCATCCCCCTCCCCCTCCCCCTGATGGCAGGTTGACCAATACATGTTACATATGTTAAAGCATAAATTAAATACAATATATGTATACATGTCCAAACAGTTATTTTGCTGTACAAAATGAATCAGACTTTGAAATGGTGTACAATTAGCCTGTGAAGGAAATCAAAAATGCAGGCAGACAAAAATAGGGGTATTGGGAATTCTATGTAGTGGTTCATAGTCATCTCCAGAGTTTTGCTGGGTCTAACTGGTTCATTACTGCTCTATTGGAACTGATCTGGTTCATCTCATTGTTGAAGATGGCCACTTCCATCAGAATTGATCATCATATAGTATTGTTGTTGAAGTATATAATGATCTCCTAGTCCTGTTCATGAAATATTATTCTTAAATAGGGGCAGAGAAAAGTTACTGACATGTTCAGGGTTATGTAATATCAAAGTCAAAACCTAGAAGAGTGGTATCCTTATCTAAACATGAATAAACTGCTTTATATGTGTTACCTAACTTGAGCCTCCTGACAACTTTATGTTTTTGCAGGCACTATTCCTATTTTACAGATAAGGAAATTGAGGACAGGAGATATAAAAGTACGGTTAATAAATGTCTGAAGTAAAATTAGAACCAAGTCTTTTTTGACTTTAAATTGCACTCATCTTCTATACTACGCCAAAGGGCACCCCATGAGATAAGAATGTTTCCTTTCATTGTTAAATAACATCTTAGCATATTTAAAAATATTTAAACCATTTTCAGCTCCTAGCTATAATAAAACACATTTCAAGGATTTGGCTTTAAGCTGTAGGTGAATGACCTACATTTCTTTCAAGGAACAATAAATTCACAAATAACTAGGCATGGTTAGGAAATATATTTGGACTAAACTTATCCTAGATAATATACAAGGTTACTACAACAATTTTCATAGAGTGTTAGTACAAATGAGAACTATAGCCAATGTGAAACTCCAAATGGAACAATAGCATAACTATATTAAATTTTATTTTAAATCTTTATTATTTTCCCAAACTTCCTTATAAACTGTGATTTAGAGAAAAATGTTGACATTAAAAACAGATAAATATGACTATTAGAAAAGGGAAAAGTTTCTACCAAGACAAAGCTGTACAAACGAGGAGAAAAATTATTGCATCACTTGTTTTTTTATAAATGACATCTAAAAAATAAGAGAAAAATTTATCAGAGTAATAGTCATTCCATAACTAGACAGTAAAAGGATATGAACAGACAATACTTGAAACAAAATATCAATCTTCACATAATAATCAGAAAATGCAAATTAAAACAGACCAGACTTCAGCTGACCCATCAAACTGATACAATAGGAAATATGTCACTCGATCTTTTTTGGGGGGGAGGGGCGAACCTGGGTTGGAAAAACCCTAAAACTCAACCCCTCAGGACCTTTTGGAGCAACCCCACCCTCCTATTCCTAGGGGAAACTCCCATAATAATCTCTACCTTCAATTCAATTGGAGATCTTGCCTGGGCATAATTACTACCCTTTATTGCAGGGGTCCTCAAACTGAGGGGCCAAGGACGTTTATGTGGCCTGCCTATGGTAAAATCAGATCGGAAGTGACATTCCACCTAAACTCAAGTTGGCAATCCACTTCCGGCACTGGGTTGAGGCAGCAGAGACAGAAAGTGAGGCGCTCCAACAGTCTGAGGGACAGTGAACTGGCCCCCAATTTAAAAAGTTTGAGGACCACTGCTTTATTGATTAGTCTCTCAATTCATCTAGAGAATGCTCCCTAGCCCCAGGCCATAGAAATCTAAATATAATCAAGGTAGAGAAATCCAAACCTCAGGAATAGCTCACTAAGGGAAGTTGTTTCTCAGTGTAATAAACCCACTTTTTGCCAAAAATTTCACCTGGAGATCTTGACTCTGAATTCTTTCAGAAAAAACTGCAACACAACCTGGGGATCCTATCACTGTTAGGTACTTTTTACCCCTCAACAAAACTAGAGAACAAAATAAAATCTCAAAGGTAGCAAATAAAAGCTATACAGCTTTGAAAACAATGTGTAATATTAATTACATAGGTTTTCTGGAATAGGAAATTTATTGTTTTATAATGAATCCTCTTATGTTTTGCTGTATACATGTTGTGCCACAGTTCTCTTTTAAAGTCTTGACCCAGTTTCCCTAATTGTCCTATTCAGTTACTCTGCCTCAGGTTATAATCATTCCCTCTTAATGTTTGACAGGAAAAAGGTCTTATATCTTAGACCTTAGGCTATACTTATTCCCCCTTAATGTTTGATGGGATAAAGGTCTTTATCCATCTTATACATCTTTAGAATATCAGGAGCCTCTCCAGTACCTCCCATTATGTCATCCCCATGCCTCCCCCCCATTAGGTCAGCCCCATCCAGGTACCTCCCCCATTTTACCATTGTTCTTGTTACCCTATAAAACAATCCTGTGTGTCTGACATTGGCTGCTGGATTCTTGGAAATGATAGTCTCAGTCAGCCCTGGGACCAACCATGGATCCATTTGGTCCCAGTAAATCTCTCCCATTTACTAAACCCTGTATTAAATACTCTCTAATCTCTATCTTGCTCAGTTTCTCTGGCATTACAATGGAAATTTTTTTTTTCTTTTTCTTGTTTTGTATCTAAGTTTATGTGAATAAAAATTTTACAAACACATACAAACCCAAAAAACAAAATTCAGTGTTATGATGGAAGATATTGAGGCACCAGTACAAACCGCAGAATCCAGTCCAGTCAGGGACACCAGCCTAGTTAGGACAGATTCCACAAGCTTCTCCAAGGGATGGAAGCATGGAAAATACCAGAGAGGGTAATTTTTTTCCCTCCAGTTTTTCTGTAAATTCCAGATTCAGGACCTCAGAAGGCTTCTAGTCATGTAATTTAAACCTACTTAAAAATACAATACACTAACTCAAGTCAGCTGATAGAGAGAGGGTGCCAAACAACTTAATGATTGTTCCTTTTTCATGCTTTACAATATCTTGTCCTTTAATGGAGGACTTACCTAATCTTACTAAAGGAAAATGGAAGAACTTTAATGGACTCTAACTGCTTAAAGTCTCCCAATCTCAATCTCAGTCCCAGTCACCAAGAGGCTCACCAATCCTTGTCAAAGAGAAAGTATGGACTCTAAACAGCTTAGAGTCTCTCCATCTCTCTTCACCATTGTGCCCACCTGGATTGTGCACAATTTATCTGACTGACTGCAAACTTCTCCCACCAGGCTTATCTCTGAAACTGAATTAATCCTCTATGTTCCCTAGCCCACTTACTTCCGTTTTTTGCTTTTTTCAACTGTCTCTCTTTGGGAATTTACCCCATTGGAATGGAAGTTTCCAAGCTGAATTCAAAGACCACAGGAGAATTCTCTGGAGAGGGACTGCCCAAACATTTCATACAGGAGAGACCCCTCATGAATAGAACTATCCTGGAACAAGCCTCCAAACTGTGTGGGACAGCTATGACCCCTCCCCAAATTAAATTCAGAGACTTGCAAGGCAGAAAAGCAAAAAAAGATTTATTATGATCTCATGAGAAAGGGCAACTCCCAATAAACAAGGTGTAACCAGTAAAGGAGTGGAAAGCATAAACTACAAAAACAAGATTATGCAGACCCTAATGCCTCCTCCACTTTTCCTGGTCTTTCTTCCCATTGGCTAGGAATCTGGACTCCCATTCTGATGTGAAAATCTACCCCAGAAACAAAGAATATTAGTCAATAACAGACTTTTTACAATATTAAGTATTTAAATTCTAATGAAAAGATGAGGAAAGGGAACAGGGACAGGACGGGAATGTAAATTTATCTAAGATAATCAAATGCCTGCAGCTTTTAGCTATAGCCCAACTTGTTATTGCAAAGTCTTAAGTCACCGTTAGGGCATAGGTCAAGGTCACATTCCTATGTTCATCCCATTTATTCCACAACAAGAATTACAAATATATGCATATCCCTTGATCTAGTGATCAGTTAAAATTTATTATCCTACTAAAGTAGCTATAGATGGGGGAAAAAAAGACAAAATATATTATGTAATGAATTACTATATCATAGCAATGATTATAAATAGTTCAAGGGAATAAATCCGACAATTCAGATCAAGTGATGTAGAATGAAAAAAAAAAAAAAAATGAAGAATATAATCAGTAACTTTAAAAATATAAGGTCTTGAATAGGGTGCTGGACAGAGAGAAACTAAAGAATTGATCCTTGAGGCAAGTAGGAAAACACTGATAGAGATTAATCATTTTAGTTCCAAGGTATCACCCTCTGGGGAGGTCTTGAGCAGTCTCACCTTGCTACTCTGTCAGAAATCCCAGTCATGTCTCTGAGGTTAATTTTTTTCTATGAAATCTACTTATGGGTCATTCTATGGCTACTGCCTTCCTTTGGGTCAGTTTGCCATGACATTTTGCATTGTGGAATATTTCTCCTTACCCCTCTCCCCATGCCACACGGAATCTCCCCTAACTCCACTATTCTTCCCAACCCCACTTCTCCTTGTAACTAACCAATTTTTTTAGGGTGTGAGACTCTTTCTAGATTTTAGCTTGCTAGGTAAGGGCATACCCAACCTAAAGGGGTATTCCCTTTCTACTGGGTAACTGTGAGATCTATTGAGGAACTTGACTTTTATATGTTCTCCCACTCTATTTCATATTTACTATTCCTGGTATCTTATTGTTATTTTATTTTACTGGCATATTTTTCTTTGTTTCTTTTTTATATCCTTGTTTAACATTGGACTATCTATGTTTGTCAACATAAGTAAAAATAAAATTTATACTTAAAAGACATACAGGCACTAAAATCTTTTGCTGTTATTACAACTTGCAAAAGTACCAGAAATAGCTTATAATAGTACCAGAAGTAAACATTCAAATATAACTATGTTCAGTATAAATTAAATAACTATTCAATATCTAGAATATTTTCTTGAAATGAAATTTTAGGCAAAAAAATTTTTTTTCATGAAATGCAACTACTAAAAGGGATGTGTTGAAAAGCAATGCTTAAGATTATAAAATTGTTTAATAAAGAACTTCAGATTACAAAAATCTTAACAGTCAGATTAGCAGAGTAAGGTACATAAGTACACATATTTAAATATACATTTTTGTTTAAAGTTAATCTTACATAACTTTACCTTTTGTTTAAGAAGTCAAATTTCTACAGGAGGTGGTAGTAGAAGAAAACAGCAGATTTCAAGTGTGGAATACATTTGTTGAATTTTAAAATAGCCAGCCTGCAAAAAAATAAATAAAGATATAAAAACTAAGAAACATTCTTAGGAAAGTTATAACATAAAGTTTAAAAACAAAACAAAACAGGGTTCAATGTGCAGAATAAAAACAAATTCAAATTTTTAATTAGCAATTCAATTTAAGTGTGTGCTTAAAATTGACATAAATTTCATTAGGTCAAAAAAACAGATGTAATAATTATTTTCTTAGAAATGTGCTATGATTTCATGAGTTTTTATATGACAACTGATTTCTGGGTCAAAATTTTAATGCAGGGGCAGCTAGGTGGCGCAATGAATAGAGCACCAGCCTTGAATTCAGGAGTTCCAATCTGGTCTCAGACACTTAACACTTCCTAGCTGTTGACCCTGGGCAAGTCACTTAACCCCAGCCTCGAAGGGGGGGAGGGGGGAATTCTAGTGCAGATTCTTTAATCTTCCAAATAATCTGTACACAGCATATTAACACAATGATAAAATGTTTTAAGTATTTATGTAATTCTTGTATTTAATACATGTTTACCATCACATTAGCATATCAACCTAATCTTTGTTTCTTTTTTTTATAAAATTATCTTCTTGATTCTGCTGTCAAGCAGTGTAATTAATATCCTCTTTTTTTATTTGTTTGTTTGTTTGTTTGTTTTGCTAAATTCCCTTAGAAATTTAGTCTGTCAGAGTAATGTGTGGTTGGAAAGAATCTGTTGCAGAAAACAAGCATCAAATTAGTACAAGCAAAACAAATCACAAGGTCCATGTGATGATTTAAAAGAGAAGAATAACGTAAGTATGGAGGAAGTGATATGAAAGCACTGAATGGAAGAAAACATAAATGTAAAAACCATAACTTTAAATGTGACAGGATTTCTTCTGCTTACAAAAATGATGTATGGTAGCATGGGATAAGAAAATAAAACCCAATAATTTTCTAGGGAAAAAAAAATTAGCATGTGTCACTTGGTATCACAATTATAATAAATTTTTGCCCCTTAACTTGGAGTGTGCTAATTCTTTCGCCAAACCCATGACACTGACCAAGGGGAATCCTAATCTTGTTGGATGTCTTTTCCCTCAATATTGGGAGACATAAAAAGCTTAGATAAATGAAGAGACACTTGCGATGGCCATTTCTTAAGGAATATGATACCTAAATTGATTACTTTTTCAATGGACATTTGTAATTGCCTATTAAATGCTAAGCACAGTGCTAGGAGCTGGGAATACAAAAAGAGGCAAAAGACAGTACCAGCCCTCAAGGAATTTACAATCTAATAAGACAATATGCAAATAAATACATACAGGATACTAGATACAGGATAAAGAATAAACATTTCACCAAGAAAAGGCATGGGAAAAGTTTCTAGTAGAAAATAGGATTTTAGTTGGAACTTAAAAGAAAACCACATTACCCAATAGTCAAGAGCAGAAAAGGTCAATGGGACCAGAAAGAGAGTTCTCTTTTTTTTTTTTTAAGTTCCTTTTTAAAATTAATTTTATAATTATAAAATTTTTGACAGTATATATGCATGAGTAGTTTTTTTTAATAACATTATCCCTTGTATTCATTTTTCCAAATTTTCCACTCCCTCCCTCCACTCCCTCCCCCTGATGACAGTCAATCCCATACATTTTACATGTGTTACAGTATAACCTAGATACAACATATATGTGTAAATCCAATTTTCTTGTTGCACATTAAGTATTGGATTCTGAAGGTATAAGTAACCTGGGTAGATAGACAGTAGTGCTAATATTTTACATTCAATTCCCAGTGTTCCTTCTCTGGGTGTAGTTGTTTCTGTCCATCATTGATCAGCTGGAAGTGAGTTGGATCTTCTTTATGTTGAAGATATCCACTTCCATCAGAATACGTCCTCATACAGTATTGTTGTTGAAGTGTATAGTGATCTTCTGGTTCTGCTCACTTCACTCAGCATCAGTTCATGCAAGTCTCTCCAAAACCAGAAAGAGATTTCTCAAAAAGTCTATAGGATATCATGCGGCAGACCTTGTGCCTAAATTTCAGAAAGTCCCATAATCCATATTCTCAGAGGGCTATAGAGAAGGAAAGGTCAAACAAACCCTAGGTTTAAGCTTTGGGAAGTCACATGACCTACAGGAAGTGGACAGCATTGCTGACCACTGATCAACAGTAACATCTTTTTCAGTCCATCCAATGAACCCAAGTCTTTTTACTATATAATTTACTCCCTGTTTTCTGCCATGTGTCAAACATTACGTAGGGCTGTTCAGCTGGTGTGCTTGGACCTCTCCTTGCAAGGACCAAATAAATTTTCTCCTGTTTATATCTGAAGGTGCCTCTGAGTAGTCAATTTGGGTAAGGGGGGTCTAACCCTCAGTCCACACAGTTTATAGGGGCCCATCCGGGATCTGTGACTTCCTGGAGATGGCTGGGGTTTTGGCAGGTGCCACGTTGGGTTTTCTCTAACCATCCTTAAGATGGGACTCTCAGCCTATCTCTCTATGAGCCTGAAGAGAGGCATTCAAATGCAAACAGAAGCATAAGTCTTCAAAGAAACAAGGAGACTTGTAGCAAGGTAACTTGTATGTGCATAATCCAGAGGTAATAGCCACTGCCTGTGCCTTTGGGCTGTCCTTAGGCTGAATGGGACCTTAGGATCATCAAGAATTGGGGCTTACTAGCCAGAAGAAATACTGATAAATGGCACAGAGCAGGGGTACTTTGGATGACTGCTGTATGGGGATGACCTCTCTGGACTTGAGGATCCAAGACAAGAGGTTGGCTCTGTGCATCTCTGTGCATGAGATTGGAACTGCTTTCCCCAGAAGGAAAAGGGGAAAGAGCAGTCCAAACTACATGGCATGAGGAAGGGGAAAGATACCCAGTGCCTGGGTAGACTGACTCAAACTTGCCAAGTTTGGAAAAAGTCTTGGTTCTGGGTATGGAGTTCTAGTCTCTTCACCTTTAGTTTTCTGGAAGTCTTTGATTGCGATGTTTAGTAGTTAATCTAAAACTTAGGACTGAAAATTGTATGTTAGTTATTTGCATGAAGGCAAGGTTATTTTTGATGCTGTATCAAAGATTCCACTGCTTAGCAATGCAAGACCAAGTCCTCTGAAAATGGTTATTTCTACCAAAGTCTCCATCTGCCTTCA
Organism: Sminthopsis crassicaudata; assembly: GCF_048593235.1. Classification (NCBI taxonomy): domain Eukaryota; kingdom Metazoa; phylum Chordata; class Mammalia; order Dasyuromorphia; family Dasyuridae; genus Sminthopsis; species Sminthopsis crassicaudata. Next base: position 83,152,919 of record NC_133619.1, on the reverse strand, counting down.
GCAATTTAATATTTATTTAAATGCATAATAGTCTCCTTGTTTAATGAATATGATCTATAGTTTTCTTGAGGTACCCAAAGCAGAATTTTATCCTGATACCCCTGCATTAGTTTTGACTGTGTCTTACAAGCATATTTGATAGGTTATACACAATGGTTTGTAAGATTTTTTTGGTCTGTTTTTATAGACCCCAAGCCTCTGATTACTGAAACTTGCTATTGAAATGAAATCTCTTGGGATTGTAACTAATACTGTTTTGAGTTTCAAATTTGGATATGATTGCCTTGTTACTCAGAGGGATGCCTTCCTGAACTGTTACAGATGGATGTCTTATCTGGGCAAGAGCTGGGAGGACTACATTAGCCTCTGCTTAAGGTGGGATCTTCTGATTCAGTTTCCCGGTTGTTTGTTTCCCACCTCATTATTCCTGAATTTGTCTATAAGGTGCAATTGCTACTGAATTATTGGTTGTCAGAGCTAAAGATGCTTTATCCTGTCATGTAGTACTCAGGCTGTGGCCTGAAGGATCAATTTTGACTGATTATATTATAATCATGTTCCTGCTTTTTCCTCTTGTAGCAAATTTCTGTAATCAGAGCAAGTGATCAGTAGAAGACATGAGCACAATACAAGTACGTAGATGGTATCTTGAACTGCAGCCCAGCCCTGGAGGCTTCTCTAGCCTCTGCCATAAAAACCCTTAGCTTTCTGGCTTCCAGTGTCTTTATCTGAAGGCCCATTTTGCCTATCAGTCTGTTAAGTATTTGAACCAAGAATTAACTCCCACCTCCCTTTTGCTCACAGCTGAGAGGAAGCAGACAGGACAAGGCTTTTAAGACCTGGAAAGCTAAACTGATCTTTCTCCCACCTTAGCCTTTTACTCTGTTATGTTGAGGATAGGCAGGGCCAGGGGTCTTGACTTAACTAATCCCTGAGACCTGATCCTAGATTCCTTGCTTATTTCTCAAAGAAACTTGGTGTGTTTGGGTGACCCTCCTGCCTTAGAACAGTGGCTTCCACAGGCCCTTCTAACTGAGGAAGCCTCTAAAGCCATCTTGAGCCAATCATTGGAGATTCTGGATTCCCTCCAGGTTTGGAATATTTTTACCCTCATCAAAGCTTTAGAATTGGGGAAAGAAATGAGAGTGAATATCTATGATAACTCCAAACAAGCCTTTCATGTTTTGCATGTTTCCATATATGGAAAGAAAGGGGATTTTTGCATTAAGTATGCAAGGGAACAATTACTGCAAGCTATCCATGGATCTAGAGCAGCTTCTATTATGTTTTGTAAAGGACAACAGAAGAGAGGAAGTCAGGCCAAGGAAAACATGCTTGTCCCTGAGCATGGAATCTTTAATTCCCCAACTCCTGACTCCTACATTCCTTCATATAGCTCCCAGGCAAGTAAATTCTGAAAGGAATTTTTTGTTTTGTTTTGTTTTTTGCTGAGGTGATTGGGGTTAAGTGACTTGCCCAGGGTCAACACAGCTAGTAAGTGTTAAGTGTGTGAGCTCAGATTTGAACTCAGGCTTTCCTGATTTCAGGGCTGGTGCTCTATCCACAGTGCCACTTAGCTGCCCCCTGAAAGGGTTGTTTAAAATGGCCTATCTGTGTAGAGGGTCACAGTCAGTGGGGAAACTCTAGATAAGGTATAAGACCCTTTAGCCCAGAGGGAACCTGCTAACAATGTCTGGTTCAACTCCCCATCTCCCCTAAGGGCTCTCGGCCTTCCTGAGAAGTCGGGGCAGTGACAACCTGTGTTAGTTAAGATTGAAGCAAAGTGATACAAGGTAGAAGAGTGATACCAGGTGGCAAACCACATACAATAGTAAGTTGTTTATGTGGTTCCACGTGTGCACTGTTGTTTTTGTTACATTATAAAAAGGGGAAAGTCCTTGAAATAAACAGACTCCATTTTTCCACCATCCTCAGGAGTACCGCCTCATCACTTTTCCATTAGGAAGGTATATTTTAATCACCCTGGCATGGGGGCTCTAAAAAGCAGGACACAACGTATCTGGAGGAAAGGTACATACATAGGGAAGGATTGGCAGATATATTCTGCACACATGCCCTGGGAGGGGCTTTAAACTGCTTTTGGTTTTTGTTGACACCTGTACTAACTGGGTAAAAGCCTTCTTTTGTAAGACTGAAAAGGCTCTAGAGTTTTTTCTAAAGGAGATCATTCTCACTTAAGGCCACACTGTTCCATCTCTTGCCCTGACTTCTTCGAGAAAACAAAACTAGAAATTTGGGGAATATGTTCTTTGGTATTTATTCTAGGAAAAGTTGTTTGGATTGGAGACATTCATGATACCTTGTCTCCTCCCATCCCCCAGTTTTCCTCTGGATGGGGTTCCTGGAATCCCCTAGTAACCTTCATACTAACTCTACTTTTGTGTGTGTGTGTGTGTGTGTGTGTGTGTGTGTGTGTGAGAGAGAGTTGTTTCTTCCAGACTTCAGGCCATGAAATTCCAACTACTTGGTCAAAATGAAATTACCTCATACCTGATTTGACATTTTGGGCCCCCAAATGCTGCTGATGTTACAAGTCATTTGTCTCCCCTCCTCAGTCTGGACCCCATTAGGCAGGGCCAGCTTATGCCCCTTATCAGCCTGAAACAACTCCATAAGATAAGACCTTCACATCCCTTTATCCCAATGAATTTGGGTCTGAACTGCTTGAGGTGGGAATGATGCCTCTGGGTCTGGACAGAGTTGTAGTTCCATGGATAACAATGGCTGCCAGATGCCATTCTGTTGGTCTGTGATGACAGGGTTTCCAAGACAGATAGTAGAAATTGATGGAAGCAGGATCTCTGATTCTTGCTCATTGCTTTAAGCAGCAATATCCTATCACCTGCTTGCTTATATCACTAGAATAATTCCAGATTTCTTAGCTTAAAATGGTTCCTGAAAGCTTCCACTGATGTGTGGGTATTGGTTCTAAATGGTAGAGGGCAGGTTACAGTTAATACTGAAAAGAGGGAGGAGCAGAAGGTTTAGATAACAAGATCATCATAGTAGAAGAAATATATCAGGATTAATGTAAGAAAACTTCAAAGGTATGAAATAAAGAGGAGGGAATGAATGGGACTCAAAAAGTCTATGAGAAAGAATGGGTCAGACCTTAGGCCTAAGTTTCAAGAAGTCACATGATCTCTATTCTCAGGGTTGTAGGGCAGAAAAGGCCAAATCCTAGGCTTGTTTCAGGAAATTATGTGACTTTCTTTCTATTCTCAGGAAGTAAGCAGCATTTCTGACCATTGGTCAATAATCAGCATTCCTTCCTTTACAATTCATCCAATGAACCCAAGTCTTTTGGTTAAATAATTCACTTCCTGTTTTCCACTATGTGCCACACACCATGCTGGACTTCTCAGTTGGTTTCCACACTCATTCATGGACTTCTTGCAAGGACCTAAAAAATGCTTTCTGTTTGTATCTGAAGATGTCTGTAAGTTGCCATTTTGGGTAAGGGCACTTTGTCCCACACAAAGGGAGAGCATTCTAGGGATGGGGAATTTGGTCTTTGAAGAGGTGATTTTTCAGAAAGCATTAAAGGACAAACAAACCGAAGGATAAAACAACAAAGAAGTTTCAGTCACTTCCTCACTTGGAATTTTCCCCCAACGTTTTGGAATTCCTGGTTTCAGATCAATCACTATATTCTTAATGGACCCTTTCTTGGTTCCTATAGCTACCAGTACAATTCTATATCAAGACCAGCTTGTTTCATGGTTTCATTTTATATTCTCATTCTCTCTCTCTCTCTCTCTCTCTCTCTCTCTCTCTCTCTCTCTCTCTCTCTCTCTCTCTCTCTCTCTCTCTCTCTCTCTCTCCCCTCTCTCCCTCTCTCCCTCTCTCCCTTTCTCCCTTTCTCCTTCCCTCCCTCCCTCCCCCTCCTTCCCTCCCTCCCTTTAGGTTAAATTGCCCTAATAAATATGTTCATGGCTCTTGCCACCTTTGAGTTATAACTCGCCACAGAACTTTGCTTTGTGCTTTTCTCCTCTCAACTCCCCAACATGCCTTATGGTATCTTTTGCCTTCTGACAGCTAACTCTTAAGGTACCAAATCTCTTTTAGGATTTAGCCTGCCAGCCAAGGGCACACCCTAGGGTGCTCCTTTTCTACTGGATAAAATGTGAGTTCCACTGAGGAATTTGTCTTCATTTAATGCCCTTAATCACATCATGTTATATACAGCAAGACCAAAGGAATGGAAGCATAAATATTAAATGCTAAGAGCAACAACTCACAATTTGGCGGAAATATAGAACAGGTGGAGAACAGTATAAAGTAACGTTAGAGTCAAGAGTATAAATTTTCTTGAATGCTTAACAATGAAGTCTACAAAATGACTAGAATCAGTGCATCCAATTTTCCTTTTATACTTTTCTTAACGTTCTGCAATGATTTCCAACCTTATCATTCAAATGAAACTTGTTCTTTACAAAGTTACCAAAGATTTTCTAATTTAAAATTGAATAGCCTCTTTTCAATCCTCATTCACCTTGACCTTGCTGCTATATTTGACACTTTGGATCACTCTTATCTAATGCACACTTTCTCAACCATTTTTTCTCAGTCGCTGCTGATTCATCATGTATGTCACTGTTATGTGTATATCATAAGGTTCTGGTCTCAAATAATTTCTCTTTAAACTATCTCAGTGATCTTAATTACAATGAATGTATATTCAATCAGTCATATTCTGCTTTTAGGACCCCAATTCTGCACATTACCAAATGCCTGATGAATATTTCAAACTGAATATCCTATAGGCAGCTCACACTCAACATATCCAAAGCAAAACTCTTTTTCTCCCTTGCCTTGCCCTCAAAATCTACATTTCAAAATTCCTTATTACAGTGAAAGGCATGCATCATCATCCTTCTGAATGAGATAAGGTGAGATCTCTCAAGACAGTTGCGAAAATCGAGTAAGGCTTCATCTACTTCAGAATTCTAGTAGGCCTGAAGGACTTTGAAGTTCAAGTAAAGGACATTGCCTTCCCCTCCTATGATATCTCCCTATTTCATCCAAATATGGGCAACTATGTACTTATTGGTCAAGTTCAATTTCATGGGTAGATCTCGCGTTTAGAATGTAAGACTCTCAGCCAATGAGGATGAGGGTCAGTGGTGGGAGGGGGCGTTTTGCGTTAGGGATTAAAGGTGCTGTCCTGCCCACAGGAGGCGCTTCCTCTCTTCGATAGTCTACTCGAAGAGTGGGACGCCCTTCTCGCGAGAATGTACAATAAACTTTGCTTTTCTCTAGAGCTCTCTCCAGCTTTTTTATTAAATGGTGACCCTTCACCATTTCCGTACCACACACTTCCAATTACCTTGGTTATTAACTTCTCACTTTGCCTCAACCTATTTATCAAATCAGATGTCTAATCTTTCCTAGTTTCACATATCATCTCTTATCAGGATTTCTACAGTAGCATCTGACATTTAAAGCTTCTTTTGACCTTTCTTGTATTCTTACACTTTCCCATCTTCTTTGAACAGTACAACTTAACTATCCATAAGGGTGTATCCACTGTTACATATTCAAGTTCTATATTCACGTCCCATTAACTGTGCCTTTATACTAGCTATTCTCTATGTCTAGAATCCTTCCTCACTTGGAATTTTCCCCAAAATTTTTGGAATTCCTGGTTTCAGATCAATCACTATATTCTTAATGGACCCTTTTTTGGTTCCTATAGCTACCAGTACAATTCTATATCAAGACCAGCTTGTTTCATGGTTTCATTTTATATTCTCTCTCTCCTTTCCTTTCTACCTCCACCTCCCAACCTGTGATTGGATTCTGGATTAGAGGAAGAAAAGAACAGGGAAGTTTAAGCTAATTGTGACAATCCCAGAGTACTAGTTCTGAGAAAACTCCCTTCCCACAACAATTTTCTCTATACAGAAGAAATAGGAAACAGAAGGAAGTATTAAGGATGAGGAAAATGAAGCTATTGAAGGCAAACATAAAAAAGCAGAAATAGTAAATTTACTTTTTGTTGACAATGAAATAAAAATAGTAAATGTTACAAGACCATAAACAAAATTCACAAACCCAAATAATCAATTAACAGTGAAATCTAAACAATGAATGAGCTTACAAATAAAAAAAAAAAATTATATGAAAAAAAAAAAACAAAAAACAATGAGAAATATGACAGAATTTCTGGTTTGTAACTTAAGCAACCTTCAGAAGAAAAATCATGTCCCTATAAACAAAACAGAAAAAAGACCTCAAAGTTATCACCAACACTTGACAGGTCATTAGCATAATTGTTTTGTTGGTTCTTTGCAGTTACACACAGGCCAATTAGCAGCATCTAGGAGTCAGTACTTCAGTATCTAGCTGACTTCCCCTAATTTAGCAGTCTCAGGAAATGGCCCAAATTAATTTATGATGTGGTTGCCAGTGGCTTCCATATGCCCCTAATTTATGAGGCAGTTTATGAATAGTTGCTATGCTTACTTAATTTATGGGATGCTTCCCATAAATTTATGCTTCCTTTTGCCATTTTATTTCTTACTATTACCTTATATTAGCTCTTTATAAACTTATTATGTTAATTAGGGCAGGGATTGGGGGAGAGTAAAGAAGACTAGAATCAGATATAATTTCAAAACAAACTTTCTAGTTTCTAATAATATCATCAATTGATTTGATCTTGATATTATTTTCTCTCCTTTTCATCTAGGTTCTTCCTACCTGTCTGGCCACTTCTCCCTACTTTTTACTAGATCCTCATGCAAGTTAGGCTTCCTAATCATGGTGTCCCCCAAAGCTCTGTTCCAGGCCCTCTTTTCTCTACATAATATTTCACCTTGTGATCCATAAGTTTAATGTCTTCAATTTTTAACTATCCTGAGGACTCTCAGATCTACTAATCCAGTATTAACTTTTATATAATCTCTACATACATAGCTCCCTACTAGATATTTTGAACTGGATGTCTACTTCATGTCTAAAACTGTCAATGTATCTAAACTGAACTGGTAGCTTTTTTGGAATCTTTCAGACCTGATTTGGGAGAAAAGCTAGTAATAGAACTGCTAATAGCTCTTCCAACATTGGTCTGACAGGTAAAATGTAGAAACTTGAATTTGTCTTAATTTGCATTTCTCTAATTATTAGTAATGTGGAACATTTTTTCATATGGCTACTGATTGGTTTCTGACCATCTATCTATTGGGGAATGTTCCTTTTAAATTTTAAATATAATTTCTTTAGCTAAATAATCTGCCATAAAAATATTTATTTTCCTAGTTACTTCTTTTCCCTCTAAATGCTTCAGCAGTTTTACACTCACTGTTCCTAGTTCTGCCCTCTATAGCAGGCAAAGTAAATGTAAAAAGAGATTTAGTCACCTCCTCTGTATCCATTTCCAGTTCCTTCAACTAACTTTCCCTTCACCTTCCTGGTCATTTTCAAAATATCTTATTGAGAACTTAATAAAACTGAACTAACCAGAGCTGAATATGACAGACTCATTCTCTTCCTGTTCTGGATATCATTCTTCTCTTAATGAAATCTAAGTTAGAATTACCAATTCTGGATGAATGTGGTAGTGGGGTTGATGGTAAGAAACAGGACCAATGGAATGTGAAGAAACTCTAAGGAAAGTTATATAAAGAGGGTCATGTAGTCATTTAATTTTTGTTCTTTCCTATTCATCACTAAGAAGAAAAAGTGAAAGCCATGGGGTAAAAGTTCAAGAATGAGGGAGGTAAGTCTTAACAGGACAGGGAAGAGCTTTAGAGTTCTGGTAGTTCAGGATGGGCAGATAAAAAGATGGCCAATGTAGAATGTGAAACAAGATGGAATGGATTCTATTATTATTATTTATATTATAAAGAGAGCTATAGTTTTATATATATATATATATGTATATATATATATATATGGATTCTATTATTATTATTTATATTATAAAGAGAGCTATAGTTATATATATAGCTATATCTCTGGCTTTCTTATTACCAGATAATGTTAATATTAACCATACCATTTGCCTTTCTTGTCGTCAAGAGAATAATTTAAAATATGTTGAAAATGACCATGATAAAAATATGAGATAGGAATGTTTTTGTACAGAACTCTGGAAATCCTATAGTAGTAGATCTAAAGTGACTATCAGAAAAGTTTTTTTTTTTTTTTTTTTTTTTAAACAAAGTTTAAGGCTTTTTGAGTTGGAGGAGCTTCCTGATGGATATATTAACAGGATGGTGTTACATTTAGATATATACAAATGTAGATGTGTGTGAAAGATAAAGCTTTATTGACCAGATATAGCCAAACCACATTGTTGGCTCATAATGAACTTGAAATTCACTACAATTCTCAGTTCTTTTTCACATGAACTTTTTCAAATGATCATGCTTTTCCATCTCTTTATCAGCCTTCATTGTCTATCCCTTTAACATCTGAACATCTTTAAACAATTTGAGATGAAATTAAAATCACTTATCGCCATATGAAAAAATGCTCTAAATTATTATTGATCAAAGAAATGTAAATTAAGGCATCTCTGAGGTACCACTACATACCTCTCAGATTGGATAAGGTGATAGAACAAGATAATGATGAATGTTAGAGCACATGTGGGAAAACTGGGACATTAACACATTGTTGATACTGATCCAACCATTCTGGAAAGCAATTTGGAACTATGCCCAAAGGGCTATAAAATTGTACATACCCTTTAATTCATCAGTCTCACTACTGGGTTTGTATCTCAAAATGGGGAAAGGGCTCATATGTGCAAAACTGTTTATAGTGGCAAGAAACTGGAAATTAAGTGGATGCCCATCATTTGGGGAATGGCTATAAGTTATGCTATACGAATGTAATGAAATGTTATTGTTCTTTAAGAAATGATGAGCAGTTTAATTTCAGAAAATCCTGGAAAGACTTACATAAATTGATGCTGAATGAAATAAGCAGAACCAAGAGAACACTGTAAGTAGTATTAGCAAGATTTTATGATGATTAACTGCAATGGACTTGGCTCTTCTCAGCAATGCAGTGTTCAAAACAATTCTAATAGACTTGGGCTGGAAAATGCTATATACATACAGAGAAAACTATGGAGTCTGAATGTAGATCGAAACAGACCTTTTTGTTTTGGTTTGTTTTTTCCTTTCTCATGATTTCCCCCCTTTTTGGCCTACTTTTTCTTGCACAACATGACAAATATGGAAATATGTTTAAAAGGATTGCACATATTTAACCTTTATCAGATTGCTTGTCTTGGGGAGGGGAGAGACAGGATGGAGAGAAAAAAATTTGGAATTCAAAATCTTTTTTTTCTTTTTTAAATAATTCAAATACATGCTTTATATATTGCTAGCTTAACATAGATAATATGGGGACCCTGAAGTATTGGATTGAGGTACCTCCCAAGGAGCTGAGCCTTCATAGTAGCCCCTCACTCTGGATGCCCAAGGTCCCTTCCCCCCTTTTTTGTGTTTTTTTTATTATTAATTTTATAATTATAACATTTTTTACAACATTATCCCTTGTACTCCCTTATGTTCCGAATTTTCCCCTACTTCCCTCCACCCCCTCCCCTAGATGGCAGGCATTCCCATACATATTAAATATATTATAGTATATCCTAGGTACAATATATATGTACAGAACCAAATTTTGTTGTTGTTGTTGTTGCTGCAAAGGAAGAATTGGAATCAGAAGGTAAAAATAACCTGGGGAGAAAAACAAAAAATGCTAACAGCTTACACTCATTTCCCAGTATTCCTTTTCTGGATGTAGCTGATTCTGTCCATCATTGATCAATTGGAATTGGATTAGCTCTTCTCTATGTTGAAGATATCCTCATGAAGAATACATCCTCATACAGTATCATTGTTGAAGTATATAATGATCTCCTAGTTCTGCTTCTTTCACTCAGCATCAGTTGATGTAAGTCTCTCCAAGCCTCTCTGTATTCCTCCTACTGGTCATTTCTTACAGAACAATAATATTCCATAACATTCATATACCATAATTTACCCAACCATTCTCCAATTGATGGGCATCCATTCATTTTCCAGTTTCTAGCTACTACAAAAAGGGCTGCCACAAACATTTTGGCACATACAGGTCCCTTTCTCTTTTTTAGTATTTCCTTGGGATATAAGCCCAGTAGTAGCACTGCTGGATCAAAGGATATGCACAGTTTGATAACTTTTTGGGCATAGTTCCAGATTGCTCTCCAGAATGGTTGGCTTCTTTCACAACTCCACCAGCAATGCATCAGTGTCCCAGTTTTCCCACATCCCCTCCAACATTCATCATTATTTGTTCCTATCATCTTAGCCAATATGACAGGTGTGTAGTGGTATCTCAGAGTTGTCTTAATTTGCATTTCTCTGGTCAATAATGATTTGGAACACTCTTTCATATGAGTGGAAATAGTTTCAAGTTCATCATCTGAAAATTGTCTGTTCATATCCTTTGACCATTTATCAATTGGAGAATGGCTTGATTTCTTATAAATTAAAGTCAATTCTCTGTATATTTTGGAGATGAGGCCTTTATCATAACTTTTAACTGTAAAAATGTTTCCCCAATTTGTTACTTCCCTTCTAATCTTGTTTGCATTAGTTTTGTTTGTGCAAAAGCTTTTTAATTTGATGTAATCAAAATTTTGTGGTTAATAATGATCTTTAGTTCTCCTTTGAACACAAATTCCTTTCTTCTACACAAGTCTGAGAGGTAAACTATCCTATGTTCCTCTAATTTATTTATGATCTCGTTCTTTATGCCTAAATCTTGGACCCATTTTGATCTTATCTTAGTATGTGGTGTTAAATGTGGGTCCATGCCTAGTTTCTGCCATACTAATTTCCAATTTTCCCAGCAGTTTTTGTCAAATAATGAATTCTTATCCCAGAAATTGGGATCTTTGGGTTTGTTTTATTCACTATCTTGCCCTGTGAACCTAACCTATTCCACTGATCAACTAGTCTATTTTTTAGCCAGTACCAGATGGTTTTGGTGACTGCTGCTTTATAATATAGTTCTAGATCAGGTACAGCTAGACCACCTTCATTTGATTTTTTTTTTCATTACTTCCCTTGAAATTCTCAACCTTTTGTTCTTCCATATGAATTTTGTTTTTATTTTTTCTAGGTCATTAAAATAGTTTATTGGGAGTCTGATTGGTATAGCACTAAATAGATTAGTTTAGGGAGTATTGTCATCTTAATTATGGAATTCAAAATCTTACAAAAGTGCATGTTGAAAATCTTTACATATATTTGAAAAAAATAAACTACTGAAATCTTTTTAAAATTAGCACATAAAAATATATGTTTAGTTTGCTTTGTTTATATATTTGTTAAGGATAAAGGTATGTGAACTCAAAGTTGTAAATGCAGATGGCAATAACAGGGCCTTCAAACCCAAGCACAGCAGGGGCACAGGAGAGTGTGGAGAGAAAAATATATTTCCTTTCACCCTATCCTGAGTCCTACACACTGAGGTCTTCCTACTACCTTGTATTCAAACAGGAAAAACTGTCTTCTGTACTCCCCCGCCTCCCATCCTTCATCTCCTTCATGGGGATGCTTGGTGTTACTGCACTTCTCTCAATAGCAAAAGACTGTTCCTCTGCAATTGTTTTCCTTACTCCCACCATAGATAGAATTATTACTGCTGGGAATGAATCTTTTCAGTGTAAACTGAATCAGAAACAAGGATATAATATCCACAAGACTTTAGAATGATTAGTAAGACAGAATATACAGATACAGGGACAGAAAGAGGCTAGAAATTTTTAGAAAAGTGGCTTTAAAATATCCTTCAGATTGGAAAGACCAATCACATCATATCTATAAAGATGAAACGCTTCATGCTTTGAAATTATCATTTTCTGTTTTTTTGCCATTAAGAAAAAAGTCAAAGCTTTTTTCGAGAGGAAATCCTCAAAAAAAAAAAAAATTGACTGTGCAATGAATACAAATTAATTTATTTCAAATGAAGTTTATTCTCCAGATAGAGAACCAAAATACTGAAATATCAAACTGCCTGCAGGGATGATATACAGAGAGGTTTGGAGAGACTTACATGAACTGATGCTAAGTGAAATGAGCAGAATGAGGAGATCATTATACACTTCAACAACAATACTATATGAAGATCAATGCTGATGGAAGTGGCTATCTTCAACAATGAAAGGATCCAAAATCAGTTCTAATCGATTAGTAATGAACAGAACCAGCTACACCCAGCAAAAGAACACTGGGAAAGGAGTGTGGACCACAATTAGCATTTATACTCTTTCTGTTATTGTTTGCTTGCATTTTTGTTTTTCTTCTGAGATTATTTTTTTACCTTTTTTCTAAATCCCATTTTTCTTGTGTAGAAGACAACTGTATAAATATGTATACATATATTGTATTTAATATATTTAACATGTATGGGACGACATGCCATTTAGGGGAGGGGGTGGGGGAAGGAGGGGAAAAGTTGGAAGAGAAGTTTTTGCAAGGGTCAACGTTGAAAAATTACCTATGCATGTTTTGTCAATAAAAAGCTATAATAAAAAAAATAAACTGTAATTAAAAAAAAAAAAAAAACTGCCTGCAGAAGCTTTTGACAAGCTGCTGTCACAAAACCCCAAAGCTCCAGATGAGAGAGTATCTGTGTTAGACCAGATCTTGTAGTTCACAAGCTATTAGGCTGGAAGGTTCCTTAAATCATTTAATATTATTCTCTTTTACAGGAAACAGTATCAGAAAGGGCAAGGGGTTTTCCTAAGATTACATATCCAGTAGTACAAAGTCTTCTGACTCTAGATCAATACTATTTCTTTCTTTCTTTTAAATCAATACTCTTTCACCATGTTATACTGTTCGCCTAGGCCAACACATATCTGCGAAAAATATTCATCCACTCAGTCTAAAGATTTCCATTGAGGGAGAAGTTGCCAATTTACACATCAGCCGAGTCCCCCACTGAATACTAGGAAATTTTTCCTTATTTGAAGTCAAAATCTGTCACTTCACTCACTGTTTTGAATTCAGCCTTCTAGTGCCAAAAAAAACAAAACTAATCCCTTAAAAATGCACTTTATTGATGCCTTTTGTTTTTTATAAACCCTCCCCACACAATAAACACTTTTAAGACAAAGAAAAACAATGTTAAAAAGAAAAATATTTTATATAATGACAATTTCTGATAGTAGATTAAAAAAAATTTTGTCCTAGTAATCATATAACTTATGAAGAAAAACATGCTGCATTATGTAGAAAAACTTCAACACTCAGATTTTGCTTCAGTTTCCATTTAGCTTGTTGTAGCTTTCATTTTTCCAGGTGACATTCCTTCAGATACTTAAACACAATTAACTTTCTCTTGCCCCTTAAGTTCTCTCTTCTCCAGACCAGATATTCCAAATTCTTTTACCCAATGACTTTTAATTCTTTCACCATTCTTGTTTTTATTTTTTAACCTCTAAACAACTTGTATAAAGAAAACTTTGTACAAAGAAAAAAAAAAGTTAGCAATCCATTAGTCACAAATTACCAACAGTTAACCTTACAGTATTAAAATCATTTAAAGCTCCATTATTTTGTCTAAACTCAAAAGAATACAGATTTTCCTTATATTTACATTCAAAGAAAAATCCATTTATGTTTAACCTGATTTAACTTAACTTGACTAGATTTCAACATAATGTGATTTTGTTAATAAGTCACTGAGTCATTTCACAAAAGGAGAGCTAATCAATGACAAACAGCCAGCTATCTTAAAAAGCAAAAGAAAGATTTCCAGCTAAGATGGCTGCTTGAATTAGGCAGGTTGCCTCACTTCCCTTATGCTTTCTCCAGAGGCAAAGAAGCCCATATCCTGCAAGGAAACCAAAGATAAACCAGAGATTATAACTAGAGCGATCCTCTACAAAGAGCCAGCAAGAGCAAAGAGTCAACAAGAAAATCCCAGAGTGGCTACAAAAGGAAAAGTGGCAGGGGCATACTAGAAGTCCCAAAGAGTAGCAGTAATCAGGATGGCTAAGGCAAACAATTATGGTGCTAGTTTGAGCAATATACCCCATACCTTCAGGGCCCTTAGGAATTGGTCCTGAGACACAATTGAAGGCTTATTTTAATATCCAGTACTCAGAACCTCAAATATCCAGGGATTCTAACCCTGGGAAGAAATCAGCACAGGAATCCAGGGACTCACATAAAGACCAACTATGACTGAATACACTGACCCCAAAAGGGTTAGACTTCACTCTTTTACAAAGCCCCATTTCATGGGCATTTTTGGGATGCCCATCAGTTGGTAAACGGCTAAACAAATTGTATATACAATAATGATGGAATATTATGCATGAAATAATGAAGAGCAAAATAAGCAGAACCAATAATATGTATGGTAACAGTAATAATTTTAAGAACAATTTTGAATAATTAACTCATCTTAAATATCATGTAAAAAACCTATGAAGATATCATGTACCTCTAGAGAAAGAACTGACAAGTACAAATATAAATAAATAGAAACATATTATGATATACAAGCATCTATCTATATAAAATTCCTATGTGTTTCTTGTAAGGCAGAATGGAGAGGGAAAGGAAAAAATACAGAGTAACTTTTGTTTTTTTTAAAGTTTGCCTTTTTTTCTCATGTTTTTTTCCCTTTTAGTCTATTTTTTCTTGTACAACATGACAAGTATGTTTAAAAGGATTGTACATGTTTAACTTATATCTAATTGCTTGCTGTTAGGGAAGGAGGAGCTAAGGGAATGAAAGAGAAAAATCTGAACCACAAAATCTTATAAAAATGAAATGTTGGAAACTATATGTAGTATTTGGGAAAATAAAATATTATTGAGGAAAAAAGTAAACAGTGTGTAATATAAAAAAAAAAAAACCCAACCAAAAACCTCATGAAAAAGCTCGTGAATTAAAGTGACAAAGAAAAATGTCACCCATCTTCAGAATGAGAGATGAACTCTGAAATGCAGACTGAAGCATATTTTTTCTATTTTCCTTATTTCTCTTTATTTTCTTGCTTTTGCTTATTATCTTTGCAGCATGGCAAATATGGAAATTATATTTCATATTCACATTTCATGTAACTGTGCATGTATAATTACATGTAATTATAAAATATTAAAGATATCATATTATTTCTTTTCTCAATGGCTTGGGAACAGGCAGGAAAGACAGACAGACTATGGAACTGAAAAATGTTTTTAATTTACTTTTTTTTTTTTTTTTGGAGGACTACATATTTTTTTTATTATAGCTTTTATTTACCAGATATATGCATAGGTAATTTAATGTACTTTAACGGAAAAATAACTTCTTTGGGAAAGACTCAAGAACTTTAATTAAAGTATGTCTCTAGGGATCTATGATAAATTTTATTACCTACCTCCTAAAATAGAAGTGTTTGATAGACATGGACATTTTGAAATAGTTATTGTAAATGGATTCATTTTATATAACAGTAAGTAATTATTTGTTATAAAGGATTTATATACCTCTTTCTGTCTTGGTTAATGGAGGTGTTTATAGGTATGGGGACAAGAACTAAGTGATACCCTATTCAAAAGGGGCCACCAAATAGGTTTTTTAAGTGCTTAGAAGAGAATTCAAAAGGAATAACAACCAAGCTGAATAGCCTTGAAAAGGAACATTTTAGAATTTATTATGAACTTGTTAAAAATAAAGTAAAATGAAATGGAGATTCATAACCCTACATAAAATAATCTTTTTATTTTCTATTATGTTTTATTTTCCATTGTGCTTGAGTTTTTATACCAAAATAAAAAATAATCTAGTCCAACCAAAGCACCATACACAGCAACTACTCAAACAAAATTCCCTGACTTGTTTTTCTCATCCTAATGTCCCCATACATTACACACCCAGTTCAGCCATTGCTTCTGTGCCCTAGTGTAAATAAAGTAAGCATTATCCCCATTTTCACTTCTTTATGAGAGTATCACAAGATAATCATTCCAGATGGTTTGCAACTCCATTGTTTACTCCCATTCCTAAAACTATCCTCTTTCTAACTTCCTTATTTCTGTTGAGGGCATCATTATCCTTCCAGTTTTCTATATTCCCCTCTCTCCCTATTGTTGTAGGGTCTTCAACCAAAAAACGTTTCCCCTTCAATATAATCAAAGATCTCTTACCTGCTAAAACTGAAGGCTCTTCTTTGATCTTTATCTTCCCCCCCCCCACTATCTTTCTTCCTCCTAGATACATAACAACTCTTATTCCTGGATTGTCATAGACATTTCTTTCTCACTTCTCCCACTAATCTGGCTACTCCTCAATTTCCT
Organism: Sminthopsis crassicaudata; assembly: GCF_048593235.1. Taxonomy (NCBI): domain Eukaryota; kingdom Metazoa; phylum Chordata; class Mammalia; order Dasyuromorphia; family Dasyuridae; genus Sminthopsis; species Sminthopsis crassicaudata. Next base: position 83,136,589 of record NC_133619.1, on the reverse strand, counting down.
TAACTGGTTCTTCATTTACATGAAATACCTTTAGTACACCACAAAACTCTTAGATTTCTTATATGTATATACCTCTTTGTTGTGTTACCAGTTCTGATGAATTTAATTATTATCATCTCTATGCAGATGACTCTCAAATCTTTATTATTTAGCTCTGATCTGCTAAACTCCAGGATTATATTACCCTTTTCGGCATTTCCTTAAGGTATCTTAAACTACTACATCCAAAACAAAATTCAATCTCTTTCCTTTCAAACCCACCCCCTCCCAAAATTTACGCTTTTAAAAGGATTACCACCATTTTTCTAGCTATCCAAGTGTGCAATCCTGGCATAATTTTTGACTCTTCACTTTCCCCTCAATTGATATATCTAAGCCATTTGCCAAATATTGTTTCTATTTTAATGATATCTCCTCTTTTCTTTTCTCATAATGTCACCTTTCATATGGACTATTATTGCAATAACTTCCTAATTGGTTTCTATGGATCAAGTTTTCTCTTCTCAAATTCATCCTCCCAACAGTCATCAAATTTTTTTTTTCAAAAAATAAAAATTCTGTTATTCCCCTTACTCAGTAAATTGCAGTGACTCCTTATTGATGCTAGGATTAAATGTTTTTTCACCTTTTTTCTCATCTTTTTTGTATTTTATTTTGTACTTATTTACATAAATTTTAGAGCATAAGTATGTATAAGTTCATGTTTACAATTTACAAGTTAAGTCAATATGCTATTGCAATAATAGTCCAAACCTACACTATTCCAAAATTTACTCTTTCAACTACTGGAGCAAGTGATCAAAAAAGGTTGGAGACTACTGATCAAGTGGAGGTGAAGTTAGAGTTGGCTAAGAGTGGCCCTGGCCAGGAATTGAGAAGTGGTTTTTTTTTTTTAATGATTCTTAGATTATTTTGATCAGTTGTTTTTGCTAGGAAGTACTTCATGTTTTCTTCTATTTTTCCCGTCTTTTCATGTTCTTTTAATATTTTTTTGCAGAAGAGTTGCAGGGGACGGAGGAGCTTGCTATAATTTTCTCTTCTACTCTACTATCTTGTCTCTACTTACATAGATTCTTTAAAAGAGATACTATCTTAAGCCCTCCATTTTACATATAAGATACTATGGATCACAAAAGTATTTGCTCAAGATTACACAACTAGCTAGTCTCAGGTTTTCTGACTTCTAGTCCAATTCTCTTGTGCTAATATATCTCAAGGCATGTCCATGAAACTGCTGCTGCTAACAGAAACGGATGTATAAAAAATGATAAATGCAAGAAAGGATGTTGTTTTCAATGATTTTCTACTGCCTTAGAAATGTACTAAAATTCACAATATTTCATATAAAACAACTGACTAAGGTTACAGTCAAATTGCTGATTGAAAGTGTGAACAATAATCAATCAATAAACAAACATTTATTAAGCATCTAACACTTCAGACACTGCTAAGCACTTCGGATATAAAAAGAGACAAAAGACAATTCCTGTTCTCAAAGAGTTTACAATTTAATGTGGCAGACAACATGCAAATAAATATATACAAACCAAGGACAAATGGGAAATAATTAACCGAGGAAAGCAATGGCATTAAAAGGGGTTGGGAAAGATTTCACATACAAGAATTTTAGTTAAGACTTAAAGAAATCAGGGAGATTACAGTGAAAATGGAGGAGAGACCCCATTCTAGGCATGGGAGACAGAAAGAATCCCCAGGGCTGAGAAATGGAGTGTCTTGTCTTGTTCATAGAATAGCCACTGGATCAAAAAGTACATACTGGGGAGTAGTGTAAGAGACTAAAATGGTAGAAAGGATTAGTTTATGAGGTCTTTGAATGCCAAAAAGAGTACTTATATTTGCTTCTGGAAGAAAAGGAGAGCCACTAGAGTTTTGCTAAGTGGGGGTTTACATGACTGAATCTGTATTTTAGAAAAAAATCACTTTAGAGGCTGAATGGAAGATGGTTTAAAGTGAGAAAGATTTGAGGAACTTATGTCAATACTCAAGGTGTGAAGTGACGAGGGCCTGAACTAGACAGTAGTAGTAGCATCTGGGGAGAGGAAGAGCAATATTTGAGAAATACTGCAAATGTGAAATTGACAGACTTTGGCAATTAACTGGATATGAGAAGAGTGAAAGACAATGAGGAGCCATGAGGATGCTGTTGCCCTCTACTATAATGGAAAGGAGTGAGGAGAGGTTTAGAGGTATGAACTTTGTTTTGAACATATTGAGTTTAAGATATCTACTGGATATCCAATTCGAGATGTCTAAGGCAATTGGAGATGAGACTGAAGATCAGCAGAGAATTTGGGGCAGAATCAGTATATTTAAGAATCATCAGCATAGAGATTGATTATATACATAGGAGTTGATAAATAAGGCTCTGAAGAAGAAAATTTAAAAATTAGTAGTATCACTTAGATAAAAAGTATGCAAATTTTAATATCTTTTTGGGCATAGTTCCAAATTCTTCTTCGGATGGTTGAATCAATTCACAGATTCACCAATACTCTACAATCCCTAATATTTGTCATTTTCTTCTCTAATCTTCTTTGACAGGTTCAAAGGAGAAACTCAAAATTTCTCTAATTAGTAGTGATTTAGAACATTTTGTCAGATGATTTTTGATAGCTCAGATTTCTTTCTTTGAAACTATTGTTCTTACCTTTTGACCATTTATTCATGAGGGAATGATTCTTATTCTTACAAATTAGAATCTTTTCCATATATACTTAGGAAATGAGATCTTTATCAGAGAAATTTGTGATAAAATTTCTTTCCAAATCACCCATTTCATACTTTTAAAATATTATTCTCTAATAATTCCCTACAATTATCAGATTTAGTCCTTTATTTCCTATCAGCTGCTCTGCTTAGTTTCAACTCCAAGAATATACAGCCTGCCTCAGTTTATTACCTGAAATCTCATTAACATGAGGAATGATTAGCTTTGATAATTCAATACCTCAGCACTCTCAATTGTTTCTTTCCTCTTACTGAAGAATACAGCAACAAACTCCTCCGTTCCTTTATACTAGGCTCAGAATTTTCTTTCTTTGTTTCCCATCAGTTGCTCTGCTTGGTGCCCTCCTCCTTTTTATATACTGTCTTCCTTCATAAGACTGTAAACTCTTTAAGGTAAGGATATGGGTGTTATTTTTTAAATTTATAAACCCAGCACTTAGCACAGTACCTGGTACAAAGTGGATAATTAATAAATGTTAATAGAATGCTGATTAGATTGAATCTGAATTTTCCTTGAGCAAAGAAAATCCATCCTACCTATTCAAATTTCTTAGTTCATTGCTCTACTATGGGCCCTATATTCTATTTACATTAATCCCTTTAACATTACTTATACAGGCCATCTTTACTCTGACATTGGTACCTTTAAGCAATTCTGCCACCTGTAATATCATCTCTCTTCATAAAACTAAATTCTACATTTTCTTCAATATAAATATTAATTACTTTTTTGAAAATAGTTTGATTTATTTCTTGTAGGACTTACTGCCCTACAGGTTTTTATGTACACTTCTATTTATATACATTTTAAAATGTTATACACATATACATATATATGCATATATATATGGTGTTATATTTATATACATTATCAATAATTGCCATAGATATCTAATCATTTCAATTAGACTATAAATTCATCAAAGATAAGAATCACTTCCCTGATATTAACCACACAAGTGGTGCTCAATTTATAGTTGAAAATTATTAAATAAAAAGTTCAAAGCAAAGACATTTCGGATATCTACATAAGGAAAAAAAAATCAGGCACTAGACTTAGAGACCTATATCCTATTCTATAGAGGCCTATATCCTAAAAATAACTTGCCTAAGCCTAAAAGTAACAATGGACAAGTGAAATTAAAATTAAAATTGAAGTAGTAATGTTCTGGCTATTTAGCTCACTGCTAGAAGATCCATCATCATAGTTATAATATTAAGTAAAAATCTTGGAAATTTTTAGCAATTTAAATATTAAAACTGATTAAAATGTCAATGAAACTAGCAAACCTCTTCTGTAAGGCCAAAATTCTTGGCCTAGTATAATCAACAGAGGTCTTCAACGAGATCAGACACTTTCATAATGTTAAGTAGTACAATGAAAGGAGCAATATAATGATTTGAGCTCAACCAGTACAGAAAGTTATAGGGTTCAATACCAGCTCTACTTTTCAATCTTTTAGGCCAATTCTTCTAGAATATATTAGTCTATACATGATAAATAGGTAGAATAATATTCTGGAAATACAAAAAATACTAGTTAGAAGAAAGGTAGAAGAGAAGACTTGTTAGATACAAAAGAAAAATTGGGAAATCATAAATAAAGATTTTTTAAAGTCAAGCATAAAATTATTTTCAAACTTATGTTTTCAAATTACAAATATCAAAATTTCATATTAAAAGTAAAAATTTCATGATATTAATAAACTTATAAATTAGATGTTTAAAAACAATTTCCAAGTCCATTTTAGATGAATTCTATATCCCTACTCAACATATCCAAACTCATATCAAACTCAACATATCCAAAACTAACACCTGTTTTCATCCCAAATCTCATCTCCCAAGAAACATCTCTATTTGTTAGATCATTTTAGGCATTCAGACTCAAAACCTCGAAACTCATCCTTGATTCTTTCCTCTTCACCCCCCGAAAAACAATTTTGTCTCTGTAGTATTTCTGGCATCTATTTCTTGTTTACCAAGAACCTAAAATAGAATCTTTTTATCTATTCAACTAGTCTTCTAATGGTGGTGTTTCTTCTGGCCTGTTCCCTTTAATTTATTCTTCATATTGCTGCCAGAATAATTTCCCTAAAAATTTGATACTCCAATTTCAAAATGTGGTTTTAACCTACCATTCCAGTCTTATTTCAGAGTACTAACCACTTGTACAAGCTCTCAAACCAAACAAGTTTATTCTTCACACTTTTTAGTTCTTAAAGGTATCTTTTTACAAAAACCTTACAATCACATCTGGAAGAGTTTCTCCTCCCCCTCTTTCCCCTCTTCCCTCCACGGTCTACCTGCCAAAATTATTCTCTATGTTCACTTTCAGTTGCTAACTTCCTCTAATGAAGCCTTCCTGCATCTCTAGGCAGAAATAATGCCCCACCAACCAATGTCTTTTATTTCTATTTTACTATTCCTTTGCTTTAGACATTCAGGCAGCTATGTGGCACTGTGCCTGGAGTCAGGAAGACCAATTTAAATTCGACCTCAGAAACTCACTAGTTCTGTGACCCTGAGAGATACATCATTTAAGCTCTGTTTGCCTCAAATGTAAAATGGGAAAATAATAGCAACCACCTTAAAGGATTGGTTCAAATCAAATAAAGTTTAGCATAGTACGTTAGCAGAATAGGTGTTATGTAAATGCCTATTCCCTTCCCCATCACATGCTATATTTATTAAATTATAAATTCCTTAAAAGCATGCATTATATCTTCTTCTTTTTTTTTCCCCCTGAGGCAATTGGGGTTAAGTGACTTGCCCAGAATCACACAGCTAAGAAAGTGTTAAGTGTCTGAGGTCAAATTTGAACTCAGGTCCTCCTGACTTTAGGGCTGGTGTTCTATCCACTGTGCCATCTAGCTGCCCCCATTATATCATTTTTCATCTTTGTATCCTTAGATACTAGCATAATGCATTTAACATATGCTGTTTGAAATGAAGACAAGCAAGAAAAATTCTAAAATCTTAATGACTGCTCAATATCCCTAACTAATTATCCTTATATTTTTAAGTAATCACTAACTTGGCTCCAGGCATTGGAGTTCACTTGCATATAATGTTCAATCCAATTATATTCTACAATGACACCTGCTGGCCATTCAGAATTAAGTCATTAGCTCTCCAAATAGTCTGGCATTCTGGTTACATAACAGCAAAAAAGAACAACACAGGCATAAATGCAAAAATTACTTTCAGACATATCAGCATATTTGTAGATAAGACTTAAGCTCACAAGTATCTTAATAAAAGGAAGGATTGGAAACATGTTATGTAAAGACAGACAAGGTTGGTCAAAGGCATATAAAATAAAAATCACTCTTTTCAATCTGACATATTTGTTTACTGATTCTCATAGAATCATCTTTTTCCCACCTGAAATTCAAAATTAGGTTTCAGATTATAATGTTGAAATTACCATGGGGGAGGGGAGAGATAATATACGAGGAAGTAATTCTGGCATTGGATACCGGAATATTATAATCCTTGAGAGTAAGTTTAAGAAAATAACATACTTCTTAAAACTAATTTTGTCCTTACTTGTTTAAAAACATACAAAATCAAGAAATTTGTCTTTTATAATTTAAATAATCATATTTCAAAATTCTGTTTTTCTTGTTTATAAAACCAAGAATTTTGAATCATCAGAATCTGTTTTTTCACAATAAATAGTAAGGAAGTACCTGCAATTTTGTCGCTATTTACTTCATTTTACGACCAAACTGCCATGTAACCTTTATAACAAGAGAATCATAATCAATTAAATATTTATAACTCGTTACATTTTCAAGAATGCTCCCCGTGACAAGTAAATAATACAAAGCCTTTTCAACAACCCACAGCAGACAGTGATTCTACTTTTTTTTGGTAATTTCAGATCTTTTTTGTCGCCACACTCCCTAAGCTTCCTAATCTCAGCTAATAACCATTCAACATCAAGTTTCCCATTCATTACATCTCCTCCCAAAGCCAGCTCCCAATGTATACCTACCTCCTACTGTTGACAGCCGAAGCTCAAGCGTCTCTTCTTTCCTAAAGGAAGAAAAACATTCAAAGGGGTGCTAACTCCCGTCTGGATCATTCATGCAAAATAAATCCAGCAGCCACCAAACTTTAAAATCTGTTCCATGACAATTCCCGGTGACCAGACACGATCTGACACACATCAGTCCACCGATCACGACAGAATCGTGACATCCGGAGGAGAGACGATGACCCGTGCGCCTGTCTGTCTCGCCGCCGGGGAGTGTGGAGAGCCCAGGGTTACATAACGCGCACCCACAAAGGGCTCCGAGGATGTGGCTGCCCGGTCGGTGCCGCGGCAGCCCGACTTCCTCGGAGCCCCCGCTTCTACCCCACCTCCATCCCGTCACCTCAGCCAAGAGACCCATTTCATTCAGGTGCCAGCAAAGCCTCAAGCTCCGAGGGAGGAATTCCCTCCACCGCGAGCTACACCTTCTTTGCTGCCCGCCCCGCAGGCCCCACTTCGAACTCGATCCTCGGCTCCCCGCGCCGCCCCCGCGAGGGTCTTCCCGAGCTGTCTTCTCCTCACGACTCTCGAGGCGTTTACCTGGGCAGCCAGAGGCTGGGAAGCAGCTGACTGCCTGACCAACCCCTCGGGCTCCCCGACCCTCTCCTTCGGTCCAGCCTCTCCAGTGCGGCGCGCTCTCTTCTACTCGGCCACGGAGGGAACCACCCATCCGCGTCGGCCGCGTCTAGTTCCTCGACCGCTCAGCAGGCGCCTACCTGTCACCGCCGCCGTTCCCTTCCTGCTCCAGGAGCCGCCACCGCCTCTCACAGCGGCTAGCCAACTGCAACACAACAACTCGCCCTCCCATTGGGCAGCTCCACGCCCTCAACAACAGATACGCTCATTGGCCGCCGAGCTCTCTCCACATTTCCCGCCCCCTACGCCCCCTTTAGGGGCGTGCATGGACTAAAGGGTTCCGCGACCTACATCCCCATACCCCTCTGCACTCCGAGCTTCAGTTTCAGTTGCTTTCTTTTAAGCAACCAGTATATAAATGGTTCAGCAGTGAAGCAGGCAAGTTAGGACTCTTCCCCGCTCCCTAGAACTCTTTCATATTCTGCGTCCCGCTTTCCCCATCTCTTCACTGCCTAGAACGCTTCCTCTAGCTTCGGATTCCCCCCTTCCCTCCCCAAGGTAGTTCCGTCCGGTCGACTTCCGCTTCCTCTTGGCTCTCGCGGGGGGGATTGGGAGGGGGCGGTGTTGAGATTCCTGTGTCCCCGAGAGGTCAAGATTTCTGTCAGGTAACTCAGGGAGGAGACGGGGGAGGGGAAAGGGACTATGCGAGACCGCCGGATATGGGGACCAAAAGGTGGTGGTGGGGATCGCTTCGGGGAGCAAAATAACGTAGCCTTGACTCCCCTGTTGTCGACCTTGGTGGCCTCGGCGTTCGGACCCAGCGCGCTGTTTCCCCGCCTGCCCCCGGTTCGGGAGACACTCCCTCCTCCGTCTGTTGGAACCACCTCCAAGAGGTCGCTCCCGGACCTTGGAAACTGTGGGGTCACTCTGACCTTCCCTGTCCTCTTATAACTTGTGCGAGCGTGAAGATCCTGCTCCGGGACGGCGGGAGCTTTGGAGGCCGGGCTATTTTATTTCTCTCTATAGAAATCATACCCTTCTACGACCGTTAGGAACGAGATGCCCCAAGCACTCCGTGCGCCGAAAAGATTGAGACCATCCCGGGAGGTCCTTCACCCTCTTCCCTCCTCCGCCTCCAGAGCTCTCTCCTTAAGTCTAAGGCAGGGGTTTTCAAACTACGGCCCCCGGGCTGCCCTCTGAGGACGTTTATTCGGCCCGCCGGTAACGGCTGAGGGGCTGAGGGGCGGAGACAGAGGGTGAGCTTTTGTTGTTACTATAGTCCGGCCTCCCACAGTCTGAGGGACAGTGAGCCGGCCCCTGTTTAAAAAGTTTGAGGACCCTGGTAATGCAAAAGACTTGTGGTCGTTTCCCGAGGCCCAACGCTTGTTCCCCGCCTCCCTGAATCCCTATACTTACACTCTGAGATCCTAACCGGGGCCTGCCCTTGGCCTTCTGTATTCACACGCCTAGCACAGGTTCCCGTGTCCAGATCCGTGTATATCTCTTCTGCCTCTTTTCCATCACTCTCCTTCCCGTCTGCCTACAAGACATCTCCGGAGGACAAAGTGGGAAGCTGGTGACTTTGCTAGCCCTCTCTCACTCAGTTCTATTCACTTCCATGCCATGGCATCAGCTCCCTGATGTCATGGTCTTTTTGGAGAAGGAAGGATCAACGGCAAATATGCTGGGATCATTCAGTCGAGTCCACCTTTCTTACTACCTGTTTTCCTCTGCCTTTTGTCCTAGATGAGGTTGGGGATCAAGAAACTGCTCTCTCAAGGCACTGGTGTTCTATTTGCCCAATGGAATGACTTTTCTCTATTACTCATTTTCACTGAGCATTTGGCCCCGGGTGCTACCTCTACTATAATCTTCCTTAGTTTTAATGATATGTCTCAGTTGCTTCTCTGCCTTTTGTTAGTAGTTCATCCTCTTTCTAACTTTTTAAGCACAGCTGAACGTTCCAGTACACAGGTGTGTTACTCTCTTCATAATTAGCTTTAATTTGTCATTCCAGGCTTTTTTCAAGATACATAAGGACCTGTCATTGGCCCCCTTCTCTCTCTACTATCCCTTCCTTGTTGATGCATTCATTACCTTAGCTTTCTGCAGTCTGCCGATGACTCCCGTCCTGACCTCACCTCTCAGTTCTAAATTCACTTATAGGACTTCAATACTTGGTATCTCACTAACATTTTAAACTGCTCTGATCTAAAACCAGTTTTTTTTTAATTTTTTAAAATTAATTTTATAATTATAACATTTTTTGACAGTACATATGCATGGATAATTTTTTACAGCATTATCCCTTGCACTCCCTTCTGTTCTGAATTTTCCCCTCCTTCCCTCCACCCCCTCCCCTAGATGGCAGGCATTCCCATATATGTTAAATATGTAAAACCAGTTTTAGTAAAAGATTTTAGGTTTGGAAAGAACTTTAGAGATAATATAATTCAATGACTTTTTATGAACTTAAATATTTGAAGTCTAGAGATACTAAATGATACATGCAAAGTGCAGTATAGAAGTTTTCTATGAAGATCAAATGACCTAACATCTGTAGAGGGCTTTGCAAACCTTAAAGCGCTCTTTAGATAAAACTATTGTTACTGTAGTAAATTGAAGGATGAAGGTACTTACTGTGTGATCCTGCATAGTTGTCGGTGTAGGCATCTCTTCTCTCTACTACACTATAAACTCGTTGAAGGCGAAGATTGCCATATATGTCTTTGATATCTTCCCGTGTATCTAGCACAGTACTCTTTAAGGAGAAGGACTGTTATTTTTCATCTTTGTGTTCCTGCCATGCACCTCAGATATAGTAGGCACTTAGTCCGGTTAAATTTGAAAAGTAGTAATGTCAGTGGATCTGGTTCAAATTATTAAAAATTAAGTTCCTGCCCTTTCTCTTAAACAATAAACTGTAAAAGTGGAAAGTAACACGATCATACTCTTTTAGGCTGTTTTTCACAACTTTTTAATTGAAAAGTACTATTGAGAATGGATTGGGAATGAAAGAAAGTAATATATCAAAATAATATATTTTTTAAAGCCCCCATAAAATCAACAACCTTCTGTTTACAGTGTGTCATTTGGCTTATTTGTGTGCTTATCAAATCAGACCAGACAAGGCAACTTGACCTGGTTTCTTCAAATCCTATCACTGGTTTCTAGGCTCTTCAGTTGTTAAGGGGAAAACAGCATCTCAATGAGTCTCTAATGCAAGCAGGACTGTATATGAAAGGCATTTGAATTGGTTCTCGTGGGAGGCTAGTCAGCTAGCTTAATAGTTTTTACCTCATACAACACTGAAGAGCAGTACCAAAGCCAGAGTGCAAAATTATTACATTTCACCCCCTTATATGGTGAGGGTTCTTTAATTCTTAAACTCTGGTACATTTATTAACCTAAATAATCAAAAAGAAAAATGAAGAATTTGTACTTCCCAACCTCAGCTAGCAAATAACAAATCCTGTGCTTCAAAAATTGTCACAGATATTTATATGAAGGGGAAATTTTTTTTCTGTTATTTTAAAAAGATTTATCTAGATCTTTAGAGCTACTATTTAGCTGCTATTTAGAATCATCACAATTTAAAATTGAACAATCATATATAAATGATAAATATGTGCTAGACTGTGCTAACCCATGGGGATACAAAGAAAACAAAAACCTTCCCTGCTCTCTAGGAACGTATGGATATTGATATGCAGAATGAAATAAGCAGAGCCAGAAGACTATTATACAAATATTTTTTTTAATCTTTTTTTATTTTTATTTTTTATTCATTTTTCCAAATTATCCCCTCCCTCCACTCCCTCCCCCCCATGACAGGTAATCCCATACATTTTACATGTGTTACAATATAACCTAGATACAATATATGTGTGTAAATGCCATTTTCTTGTTGCACATTAAGTATTAGCTTCCGAAGGTACTATTATACAAATATTACACAATTACAAAATTGTAAATGGCAAAAACAACAACCAAAAAAACCCCATGTGAAACAATGCTATATAATGACCAAGCTTGACCCCAGAGAAGGGGGAGGGGGGGAATGTGCCTTTCTTAACAAAGAAAACTAGGGAAGTGGAACATATGTAATGCTGTCTCTACCTCAGTTGTTTGTTGATTGCTTTTCCTAAATTGCCTTTGGAAAAAAACAAGATGTAATAATGTGCTAATTAGGCATGAAGGGAATGATGTCTTCAGAAGTCAAGGTGAAATAAATACAAAAAATAACAAATTTTTTTTTATTTAAAACATTAGCAGATGTCTTAAAGATAGAGCATTTGATTTAAAGTTGGAAGATTTAAGCTCTAGTTCTGAGCCCAAATGCTTAATTTCTCTTTTGCAGAATGAATTGGTTAAACAGGAATATCTCAAAAATGCTTCCCAGTTTTAAATCAGTATCTGATTTTATGAGTATGGAAATCAAATCAGATGAAGGGCTAAAAAAAGTTATTCCTACCATGGGTTCATAACAGTACTCAAAGGGACCATTGTGATCATCTGGTCCAGAGGTGTTTAACACTGTCACATACAGCCCATCAGGGAACCTGAACTACATTAAGATGTAATTGAGATAAAAATAAGGGTTGTAATCATTGATCTTATCAGAAAAAAGGGAAAAGGACCCACATTGCAAATATTTACATAGCAAACTAGAAACTGAGTGAATGCCTAGCAGTTGAGGAATGGCTGAATAAGTTATGGTATATGAATAATTTGGAATATTATTGTTCTATAAGAAATGATCAGTAGGATGATTTCAGAGAGTCCTGAAGAGACTTCCATTAACTGATGCTGAGTGAAGTGAGTAAAACCAAGAGATCATTATGCATAGCAACAAGATTGTGTTATCAATAGTGATCAACTTGGCTCCTTTCAACAATGAGATGATTCAGGCCAATCCCATAATCTTGTGATGGAAAGAGCCCTCTGCATCCAGACAGAGGATTGTGGGGACTGAGTATGGATCAAAGCGTAGTACTTTCACCTTTATTGTTGTTTGCTTGCTTGTTTTTTTCATTTTCACTTTTTTCCCTTTTCAACTGATTTTTCATGTGCAGTGTGATAAGTGTGGAAATATATTTAGAAAAATTGCCCATGTTAACCTATATTGAATTCACTTGTCTAGAGGAAAGGAGCGGGAGAGGGGAGGGAGAAAAATTTGGAGCTCAAGTTTTTGTAAGGGTGAATATTGACACCAGCCCTGAATTCAGGAAGACCCCAGTTAAAATCTGGTCTTAGACACTTAACACTTCCTAGCTGTGTGACCCTGAGCAAGTCACTTAACCCCAGCCTCAGGGGAGAAAAAAAGGGTGAATATTGAAAACTATCTTTGCATGTATAATGAAAAAAAAAATCATTACTGATCTCAAAGTCAAAATCTAATAGACTTGATCAAGAGAGAAATCTGCATTATATGTCAGTCATATTGATATTGTTTTAGGTGTATGTCCATATATATGTGTGTGTATATATATATGTTTGTAAGGTAATATCTGCATGTGTATATATGTTATAAATATATCTATGTTTAATTGCAGCTTGCTTGGGAAAGATGAGTGGAAGGAAAGGGGGGAAAAAGAATAAAGTAAAAAGTACACAGCAGAAAACAAAAGAAAAATACAAGCAAGCAAAGAAAAAATGGGCAATTATGAATACAGTATCTTCTATTATTATATATACTTTCTTGAAGTGGAAAATTTATTGTTACATATTTTGAATCCTTTCCAATGTTCTGCTGGGCACAATTTTTGTTGTTTTTTTCTTTTTCTCTGTCTTCCTTTTTCTGTTTCTTTTCCCTTATTTTGCATTTAATTTTTAAATAAGTACATTTTTAAAAGATGTCATTGAGATGTTTAACAAAAATAAAAATACTATAAAACATAGATAACATTATTTTCTAAGTCAATATGTGGCTTGTAACTAACCTTATCTATGGTTAGTGGTCCCCCTTTCTATTTGAGTTTGACACTACTGATATGGTGCAGTCACTTTATCTTACAGGTAAAGAAACAGGCCCAGGGACAATGTGTCTCATCATAGTAATAAAGATATAAATATCAGATCTGAGAATCAAACCTGAGTCTTCTGATTTCAAATTGGATCCTCTCTACCATTCCATACTTCAAGTGATGTTTTTAAAAATTATTTTGTAAATAGAATGATCTTCTTTCTATACCCCATTTCTTCTATATTACCCTGCATTTTTAATTTCAGTTATATTCTGTGACAAATGCTTTTACAATGATTAATCCTGTAATTCATTTTTCAAAAAAAGTTTTTTTTTTAACCTAACCTTAAGCCCTTTTTAATCATCCTTGTAATAACATTTATTTTTTATTTTTTTATTAATTTTATAATTTTTTTTGACAGTACATATGCATGGGTAATTTTTTTACATTATCCCCTTGTACTCACTTCTTTTCCGAATTTTCCCCTCCTTTCCTCTACCCCCTCCCCTACATGACAGGCAATCCCATACATGTTAAATGTGTTGCAGTATATCTTAGATACAATTTATGTGTGTAAAAGCAAATTTCTTGTTGCATGATAAGAATTGGATTTAGAAGGTAAAAGTAACCTGGGAAGAAAGACAATAGTGCAAACAGTTTACACAATTCCCAGTGTTCCTTCTCTGGGTGTAGCTGATTCTGTCCATCATTGATCAATTGGAACTGAATTAGATCTTCTCTTTGTTGAAGATATCCACTTCTATCAGAATACATCCTCATACAGTATTGTTGTTGAAGTGTATAATGATCTCCTGGTTCTGCTCATTTCACTCAGGATCAATTGATGTAAGTCTCTCCAGGCCTCTGTATTCATCCTGTTGGTCATTTCTTATAGAGCAATAATATTCCATAACATTCATAAACCATAATTTACCCAACCATTCTCCAATTGATGGGCATCCATTCATTTTCCAGTTTCTAGCCACTGCAAAAAGGGCTGCCACAAACATTTTGGCATATCTTGTAATAACATTTAAAAATCAACTTCACTACTTATTTAAGTATCTAATTTTGGAATTGGAATTATGTGATTAAAAACTAGAGATGTGATAAATTTGAAGTAATACCATTTGTTCTACCTTATAGGTTACAATTTAACAAACATTTTTAAAGCCCCTGCTATTTTCAGGAAACTATTGCTTTGAGGAAAGTAAGGTTTACAAAATAATATAAAGACGTAAATTATTGGGACAGCTAAATGGCACAGAGAATAGAGCACTGACCCTGGAGCCAGGAGAACCTAACTTCTAATCCTGCCTCAGAAAGCTAACTCTTAGTAGCTGTGTAACTCTGGGCAAGTCACTTAACATCAATTGTCTTGTCTGTTCCCCTCTATGCCCCCCCCCAAAAAAAAAAGTATAAGTTATCATTGAGAGATTATTTTTTATTAAGTATTTATTAAGCCCTTATTCTGAACCAGGTACTGTACTAAGCATTGGAGTTATAGATACAAGCAAATAAAAAAGGCCTTATGATTAACCTCCATGTCCTAGAATCAATTTATTTCTTATTTATTTTAATTTCTTTCTATAGGCATGGCACATGGACATGAGCATGGACATGGTCATGGAAAAATTGAACTCCCTGACTACAAACAATGGAAGATAGAAGGAACACCACTACAGCGAATTCAGGAGAGGTTGGCTAGGCAAGGTCTCAGAGATCCATGGGCACGGTAAGAGAACTTCAGCAGGTTGGACGCAATCATCCTTTAACATCAATTAAATCCTCAGTTTTCATTTCCTATATATATCTTTTCCTGAAGGAAAACGTGATAGTGATTTTTTTGTTAGTTGTGCTGTATCTAGCATGCAGCAAGAGTCCTGATGAGTGATAAAGCTTTTCCACAGATATCACATAATGCAGGGAACAGTGACTCATGACATCTTTTCTGCTCTAGAAGAGAGATTATCATCTAAATTGATCTTACATATATATATATAATAATTTCATTTAGTGATTTTAGGAAGACTTTTTAGAGATAATCTATATTTGTCCAGGGTAAATGGGTTTGTAGGATTAGTCGTACTCTGTGTTGTACTAAATTTACTGAGCAAGATATCCTTTTTTTTTTTTTTCTCATTTTTAATATTTTCCCCAATTATATGTAAAGACAGTTTTGAACATTCATTTTAATGGCTTTTAGTTTTCAAAATCATGCAAAGATAGTTTTAACATTCACCTTTGCAAAACCCTGTGTTGCAAGTTTTAACATTTTTTAAAAAAAATTCAAATTCCAAATTTTCTCTTATGATGGTAATTTGATATAGGGTTTTTTTTGATATGTGCAGTCATGTAAAATATATTTCCATATTAAGTTATGTTATGAAAAAAGAAACATACCAAAAGAAAAAGTAAACAACAGTATGCTTCAATCTACAGTCAGGCTCCTATCAATTCTGTCTCTAGATATGAATAGTACTTTTCTTCATAAGCCATTTGGAGTTGTCTCGAATCATTGCATTGCTGAGAATAACTAAGTCATTTCCTTATTGATCATCATGTGATATTATTGTTATTATGTATAATGTTCTGGTTCTGTTTACTTCATTTTGTATCTGTTTTTTGAAGTCTTTCTAGATATAAGAAATGATGAGCAGGCTGATTTCAGAAAATCCCAGAAAGTCTTTTTTTCCCCTGAGTTTTTCTGAAGTCAGCTTGCTTGTTATTTCTAATAGCATAATAGTTTTCTATTACATTCACAACTTGTTCAGCTATTCCCCATTTGTTGAGCATCCCCTTGATTTCCAATTCTTTCCCACCACAAAAAAAAGAAAAGTAGATATTCTTTCCTAAAGTGCTGTTGGTTCAGTTCACCCTTCTATTTAAAAAGTAGCCAGAAACAGAAATGCCAGATAAAGAAAAATGTTTTGCTTCTCAGTGTAGGTCCCTCTTTCTGAAAACAGTTCTAATTATCTTTAAGTGAATATAGTCTTACGCGTAATGGGACCCAATCCAGAGACTTAACATTTTCATAAATTTTCTTACATATGATATTAAAAGAAAAATTATTATTTATGTATGTATATATAAATTATAACAGTATATAATTATATGCTTACTCCCTATGGACACAGAAGAAGAATGAAGCTGAATAAATCTTAATTCATAAAATCCAAAGTAACAAGACTAATATGAAATACACGATTGTTCGTTCATAGATTATCTTCATTTTCATGTTATATTAAGGCATATATTGGACCAATCTGTTTTATGCCATGGAAAAGTGGCTATTTGGTTGTTATTAGGTCCTCTGTATATATCCACCTGAAAGTTAGGAATTAAATATAAAATTTTTGCAACTAGGTAATTATGACTAAAATTTTTTTCCCTGATTTTCCCCCCCTAGCAATGAAGCTTGGAGATACATGGGTCGTTTTGGAAAAACTCCTACTTTGTGGACTGCTTTGACAAGAGGATTCAAATGGGGTTTTGGAGCATTTTTAGTAGCTGTTGGAGTGGAATATTACCTAACTGCTCCAAAGAATGAGGAGGAACATGATTCTAACCACTAAAGTTAAGATGTGGAGGAATTATAATTATTTAGAGTGAATATTTGTTGTTCTTTAGTTTACTTATTTGCCCTGTTAAAGATTAATATTAAAATTTCACTTGGTAAAAGAACCTGTGTGCCTGGTTTTGTCATCGTGTCCAGTACAAATATATATTATATGCAAATATATATCATTTGAATCAGAGTCCTAAAAGTGGTAAATACAACTGGGTATGTTCTCAAATATTTTTTGTGAAAGTTGATCGTGATTCTTTGGCCATAGTCTGCATAATGCAAGGTTTATAAGTTATATATATATGGGACAAACGCTATTACAGATTCCTCACTATCTAATCCTATTTGGTGGCTCAAACACATTTTCCTTTAAGCTATTATTTTCTGCTCTTGAAGTCAAACAAGTAATAAATTCTTAAAATGTGCTATATGGACATTTATGTTAAAAGCTAAAATACAAAGATGAAAAATGACAGTTCTTGCCCTTATGGAGTTTATTTTCTTATAAAAGATATTGCACATGCTCAAAATAGTTGTAATCCAAGATAAGATGTTGTTGGGGTAAAGAAGAAATACAGAGTACTAGGAAAATTTGATGAGAGAAATCATTTTTTGGAGTAAGGACATCAAGAAAGACTTAATGGCAGAAGAGGCCCCTAGACCTTTAGCGTGGCCTTTAGTACATAATTAGAGTAGGGGATTTTGTACCACACATGGAATATAGCATGTCAAGTTCAAGAAAGAATTAGTAGTTTAGTTTGACTGTAGCTTAGAATGTTTGAAAGGAAATAGTGAGAAATAAGACCAGATTCAGATTCCAACTCTGATTCATTATCTTTGTGAACTGTCAGCTTAATTCTCTGGCCCTCAGTTCCTTTGCCTGTATAGTAACACCTAGTCCAGTGTTCATGGATTTGCTTCAGTAAATTTCTTAATAGTAGTCTATCCAAGTTCCAGAATCTATCAATCTGTAAGCTGTAACCTATTCAGTCAACACATTTTCTGTTCCTCTGTCTACAGGTGGACATTTGTTTTATAGGAATGTTGGAACTATTAATGTTCTATCAATTGCCCTTTTCAGATAATCCATTAGATTGTCTCTAGAGCCTTGAAGTGTATAGTTTATTTTAACTTTAAAAAAAATTTTTTTTTTAAATTTTGCTGAGGCAATTGGGATTAAGTGACTTGCCCAGGCTCACACAGCTAAGAAATGTTAAGAATCAGATGAGATTTGAACTCAGATCCTCCTGACTTCAGGAATGGTGCTCTATCCACTGTACCACCTAACTGCCCCTAAAGTGCTTATTTTAGAAATAATACCATGTTAGTTTTCACATTGGAAAACAACTACTATGATTCCAACTGCAAATAAAAATATCACAAAATTAATTTTTCCAAGTACAAGTATGATTGAATAAACAATCTACGAAGCAGCAACACTTTTACACCATTTTCTTAAGACCCCAATTTGAATTTGGTTTTTTATATCAGCATTGACCTTTGATTTTGAATTAAGATTTTCCTTTCCCTTACCTGATCTCTGACTTTTCAAGTCATTTTTAATATTCTCTATTGTGTAATCTAAAGGACAAGAATATATCACTATTTTAATTAGCATCTTTGAAAAGAATTTAAATCACTGTCAGTTTCTTTACTATGCAATACTAAAAATATATATATATATATGCTGGGGCCCAGAATTTTACACAAAATATTTTTAACCTTAAAATTGGCAGAAATAATGGCATCCTGTATTGGAGCAATAAGTTTAGTTGATTGTTTTCTGAACTCATTCATTTCCTCCAGTTCAAAGTGGTCTGTGGTCTTATCACTCATTTCTGCCTCTGTTGAATTCACCTTGCTTTTTATAGCCACTTATTGCTTAATTAAAAAAACAAACAAACATGTTGGGGCCATATTTAATTGCTGAACTCTTGGACTTTTCCCTCTATTTCTGAGCTCTAAATGAAGATACACTTTGCTTCCCACTTGATCAATTTTCATAGGCAGTTTCCCACCTCCCACCTCAAATAAACCCCTTTCAGATTAAAGCCTTAATTAGCCTAGAGCTCGAGTCTCATCTCTCAAAAACTTAAATAGTTCTTTCTTGGCTACCGAGTAAAGGTTTACACTCTTTGAGATGGTATTCAAGCCACATAAGGTAGAATGCCACTTTACCTTTCCAATTTATTATTCCTCTCCAGATACTCTTCCAGTAAGACAAGCCTTCACTCTGCCCCCAAATACAAATTTCATCTCTATACCTGATTTTCTTTCTTTTTTTCAGACTATTTAATCACAACCTAAAACAAATGAAGTTACCATCTGCCAGCTAAGATTAGATAATTTGACTGGACTACAAGGTGTAGGAGGAAAATTTATGTATAGTAAGGCTGAAAAGATAGATCCAAGTCAGATTGTGAAGGCTTTAAAATCTAAACAGAACAATTTATAGTCGATACTATAGGCAATAAGGAGATTTGGTTAAATAGAGGAGGAACCTGGTCAGATGTTCCCTTAAGGAAAATCACACTGATAATAATGTGTGAGATGGACAGAAGTAGGGAGAGTCTTAAGGGCAGGATTAATAATTAAGACATTGACCTAATCAGAATGAGGAGTGATGAAGGTTTTCTCCACAAAGTCTTAAATGAAACTTTTCTTTTCTCCCCAAACCTACCCTTATTTCTGTTGAAAATGCCAGTTTTGGACACTAATACATTATTGGTGGAGTTGTGAAAGAATCCAACCATTCTGGAGAGCAATTTGGAACTATGCCCAAAAAATTATCAAACTGTGCATACCCTTTGATCCAGCATTGCTGCTATTGGGCTTATATCCCAAAGAAATACTGAGGAGGAGAAAGGGACCTGTATGTGCCAAAATGTGGCAGCTCTTTTCGTAGTGGCTAGAAACTGGAAGATGAATGGATGTCCATCAATTGGAGAATGGTTGGGTAAATTATGGTATATGAAGGTTATGGAATATTATTGCTCTGTAAGAAATGACCAGCAGGAGGAATACAGAGAGGCTTGGAGAGACTTACATCAACTGATGCTGAGTGAAGCGAGCAGAACCAGAAGATCGCTGTACACTTCAATGTTGTATGAAGATGTATTCTGATGGAAGTGGATATCTTCAACATAAAGAAGATCCAACTCACTTCAATGTTGATCAGTGATGGACAGAAACAACTACACCCAGAGAAGGAACACTGGGAAGTGAATGTAAATTTTAGCACTACTGTCTATCTACCCAGGTTACTTATACCTTCGGAATCTAATAATTAACGTGCAACAAGAAAATTGGATTTACACACATACATTGTTAGGTTATACTGTAACACATGTAAAATGTATGGGATTGCCTGTCATCTAGGGGAGGGAGTAGAGGGAGGGAGGGGAAAATTTGGAAAAATGAATACAAGGGATAATGTTATTAAAAAAAAAATTACTCATGCATATATACTGTCAAAAATTTTTTTTATAATTATAAAATAAATAAATAAATGAAATGCCAGCTTTTCCAGTCTCTTGGGTTTTTAACCTTGAGGTTAGCTTCAATTCCTCACTCTTCACATGTATAACCAGTGGCCAAATCTTGCCATTCCTATCTCCACATGTCTCAAATCTGCTTTATCTCCACTCACTCAAATACCACCTTGCTCAGGTCTTCATCATTGCTCATTCTGATTATTTCAATGTCTTATTTATTATTAACACATAACTTTTCAATCAAGGTTATGTGCTAAAAATCCCAACATTATTTAGAGAATGCTCAATTTTGGGTGTTATTTCAGTCATGCCTGACTCTTGGTAATGCCAGTTATAATTTTCTTGGCTAATTTTCTCCAGCTCATTTTATAGATGAGGAAACGGAGGCAAACAAGGTTGCTTGCCCAAGGTCACAGAGCTAGTAAGTACCTGAGGCAGGATTTGAACTGAGTCTTCCTGACTCTGAGTCTGGAATTTGATCCACTGCAACATCTAATTATCCTAAAATACCAAATAGAAATCTTAAACAATACAGTATTGGAGAAGGAACTGGTACTAGCTTTAAAGGAGCTGCCAAAATAAACAAACAAACCTTTGTCCCAGATAGATTTCTAATATTAACTCTGTCAAGTTAAAAAAAATACCCAAAATATTATTCCCAAAAATTGAGGCAGAAAACACTTTGCCATATATGCCTGATATCTAAAACAGGTAACTATAAAGCAAAGATAGAATATTATTAACTTATATTTATCTAGCACTTTAAGGTTTGCAGAACACTTTACATATGCAACCAGCAGATAGTGCTGTGTGGTAGAATTTGGATGAAAAAGTACCATCACTCCCACCACCATCACCATCACCTCATTGGAATTTTTGAGATTTGCCGCAACATATGTCTACTTTTCTCAGACCACACTTTCCTCCTCTCACGAGACTCTCCCGGGGAAGACTTTCAAGTTTTTTTTTTTGATATGCATCTCTATTCTGTCTCTAAAGAGGCCAAAAGTTTCACCAAAAGCCTGCCACTCTAAAACACAGGAATCTTGTGATTGGTTTAGACATGATCTCATAGGAGCAGCTGGTGGCACAGTAGATAGAGAACCAGCCCTGGGTCAGGAGGACCTGAGTTCAAATTTGATCTCAGACATTTAACACTTCCTAACTGCAGGACCCTGGGCAAGTCACTTAATCCCAATTGCTTTAGCAAAAACAAACAAAAAAACAAAAAAATCCATGATCTCATAGCCAAAGGATAAGGCAAAATTTATTTGTCTCATGTGTTTCAGACCTCAGTAAGGAGATAAAAGAATAACCAGTCAATGATATATATAATTTTTTTGACATTTAGTTTTTTGATTCTTTTATCTCTATCTGTAGCTGTATCACAATCCATTTCCTGGTTTCCTCCATTACAATTTTATACAATTTTTTATAAAATTAACATAACATGGCATACATCACAGAAAAGTTATGCTTTATCATTGTTTTAAATGAAACAAACTCAGGTTTTTCCTTCACTAAATCTAGTACTCTATCCACTATATATATTAACCAATATTAATATTGATTTCAAAATTTAAATTAAAATTCTGGCAAAAAGACAATAGCAATTTATCCAAAAAAGCAATTCACTATGATTAAGTTGGATGAAATGCAAGAATGGTTCAAGATTAAGAAAGTAATTCATTTTATCATATTAAAATACCTCAAATCACACAATTATATCAATACATTGAGAAAAGGCCTTACTGAAATCTCTACAAAGCATAGACATAAGACCTTTTTTGTTAATATGTTAAAAAGTATCATCATATGGAATGGAGAACTCTAGAAACTTTCCTAGTATATACAGGAGTAAACCAAGAGTGCCCTTTTTCTCTAATGTTAATTTATAGTTTTAAAAATACAAGCAATAGAAATAAGATAAGAAAAAGCAAGAATTAAAAGCATAAAATAGACAAAGAGAAAACAAAGTTATTTTTATTTGCTAATGACATGATAGCTTATTTAGAAAAATACAGGGGAATATCAAAGCAAGGAATTGAAATAATAGCTTCAGTCAAGTAGCATGATACCCAAAAACTCCAAAAGAAGGCTGAAAGAAAAATCAGATCAAAAAGAAAAAAAATGAGAAAGAAAAAAAAAAAATTCCAGCTGTGTTCTCCTGACATCTGTATTAGTCCTGTAGAGTCTTCAGGGGAAGCAAGGAGCTGGGATAAGGTCATGACCTTATGTCTGGGATTAGCAGATAGATGGTAAATGAGTGCTATACTACATTAGAGATTATAGATGACATTCTGATGAGTTAATCATTAACTTCCTGATCCTCTGCATTCCTACAGGTGATTGTCTAAAGTGGGATGTTCAGTCAGGGAGCCACAGATCTGGACTTTGCCACTTACTATGTAATCTTGAGCAAGTCAATTAAAATGTCTTGTGGTCTGTTTCCTTATCTATAAAATGAATAGATTGGACTAGTTGAAATCTGATATTTCTTCTACCTCTAAATCTATGATGTATCTGCAACTAGAAATAAATTTGCCTTTTTTTTTGGAATGCATAGTCCCTAATTTATTTTTCTTATCTAACTGAATTCCTACTGCTTTATCAGATAATAATGGTGGACAGGTATTTCCTTGCTTCAGTCTATATAATGTTATTGTTTGTTCTAAAGTGAACAATTTTGATTATATTAAGAGGATTTTTTTTCCCATTCCTATTATAGGATTGGTTTTTGGTGGGTTTTTTTTTTTCTTTTTTTCTGAAAGCCTTTTCTGTACCTATTAACAATCATGATTTTGTTGTTTTTGTTTCATATAATTTATAACATTATTTGTTTTCCTAATATTGAATTGTTCTTATACTACTAGTATAAATCCAGCTTGATCATAATTCATACTTTGGAATTTGTATATAATCTCTTTCCTGGTTTAATACTTTTGCATCAATGTTCAATAGTAATACAGATTTTAGTTTTCTTTCTCTATTTTATCCCTCCCAGTCTTATTTTATAGAAGATGTTTGAGTGCCTTTGTTCCCAGTTTTTCAAAATAGCTATTCAGTCAATAAACATTTATTAAGTTCCCACTATGTGCCAGGCACTGTGTCACTGGATCAAAAAACATGTGGTAGAAAGAGAAAGGTATCAGAAGAATAGCAAGGTAAAAAAGGAATGGATTTTGAAGAGCTTTGAATGGCAAATAAAGCATTTTGTATTTGATCCTAAAAGTAATAGGGAACTATTGGAATTTATTGAATGGGGATGGGGGAAGTGATATGGACAGATCTGTGCTTTAAGAAAAATCACTTTGGTGGCTGAATGGAAGATGGATTAGAGGAAGGGAGGCCTGAAGCAAAATATAGGCATAAGGTGATGAGAGCCTGGGCCAGAATGTTGGCACTATCAGAGAAAGGAACAAAGGCAAAATCAAAAGGCTTTGGCAATAGATTGGATATGGAGGATGAGAGATAATAAAGAATCCAGGGTGACTCCTAGATTGTAAGCCTGAGGGACTGGGAGGATGGCCGTTGCCCTCAACAGTAATCACAAAGGTTGGAGAAGAGGAGAGAGTAAGGGGAAAGATAAGAATTTTGGACATCTTAAGTTTAAGATGTCTACTGGATATACAGCTTGAGATATCTGAAATATAGAGATAAGAGGTTGAATGTCAGCAGAAAGGTTGGGGAAGGATAGATAGAAACAGTATAGGGTTTGTTTAATATTTCATATCTTCTATGATGACATCTAAGTGTCTTTTTTCTCTGTAGAAGTTCATTTTGTATTCCCTCATTTTCTCTTTCTAATATCACATTATTTAGATTATCTAATTCTTGTTTTGTTAATTTGAGAATTTTTTTATTTTTGTAACTATGCATTCATTTAATTTAAATTTTCATTCTTGTTGCCATGTAACTTCACTTGGTAATAAATGCTTGTTCACTGATTATAGTCATTTCTTACAATTTTCTTTATTTCTTCTCTATATCATTCTCCCATTTGCCTTTTTTTTTTTTTTTTGCTAATAAGATTTTACTTTACTTTTTAATCAACTATTTGTTGACCTTTTTAATCTTTTTTTTTTTTAAGCCAGGTCTTTTATTTAAATTTTATTTTTATTTTCATCTTTCATTTTCAAATTATCTTCTTTTGTGCTTTCTTGCGTATTATCAGTTTTCTAGTTTTAAAAAAAAATATACTCAATTCATTAGTTCTCTCTTTTTAGCTTCTGTTAATTTAATCAATAGACAGACATTTACTAAACATTCATTACATGCCAGACACTGTACTAAGCATGAAGTTATAAGTAGCATAAATAAAACAGTTCTTGCTCCCAAGGTACTTAATTCCAATAGAAGAAATAATAAACACACATAAGTAAATTCAGAAGTTTAGTAAGCACATAAGAACTAAGGGTAAGATTGTGAAGAGACAAAATATGTATAAGAGGCAGAAATGAAAATATATAGCAACTGATTACACATATGGGTTGAGGGAGAGTGAGAGTGAAGTCAGAGATTAAAAAAAAAAAGATTTTTTCTTTTATTAAAACCTGGGAGACAGCTAAAACTCTCCCTGCTTCCTGAGGACATGTTAATTTACTTAGAAAATCCCAAGGAATCAGTAAAAACACTACATAAGACAATCAGTAGCTCCAGCAAAGTTACAGGCTACAAAAATTAACCCACAAAAATCAACATATTTTTATGTAATAAAATTTAAGACAGTAATAGAAAGAAAATTTTAATCAAAATAACTACAAATCCATGAGATAACTGGGAATAAATTTAATAAGAATGCATAAAATACTTGCATAAATTCAGTTACTTTACTAGATTTATATCTTTAATGAAATAGAGCTACACAAATAACTGGAGAAAATCAGACAGCTAGGTGGCATCATTGTGCTTACAGCATTGAGTCTGGGAGATCTGAGTTCAAAATAGATCTTAGAACCTTATTAGCTGTGTTAACTTGGGCAAATCACAGCCTCTATGTACTTCAGTTTCCTCAGCTGTAAAAGGGGTATAATAATACATTCCAGGGCTATTGTGAGGATTAAAAGAGATATTTGTAAAGTATTTATCAGTGTCTTACACTTGGTAGATGTTTAACAAATGCTTATTTCCTTCCTTCAGGACTAGACTGTTCCAATATAATAAAAATGACAATACCATCAAAGCTACCCAGTCCTAATGCTACACCAATCAGATTTTCAAAAGGAGGCTTTGGATAACATGATGAAATAATCATAGATTTCATTTGGAAAAACAGAAGATCTAGAATATCAAGAGATAATAAACAATAAAGAAAAAAAATTCTGGTGAAGAGAAAATGAACAATTGAAGACCTCAGGCTATATTATAAAATAGCAATCATCAGAACCATCTGGTTTAAAAATAAAGTTCACCAATGAAATAGAATACACAAGGGAGAATCAGGAAAAAGAAAACCCAAGGGTTCAATAAGCCAGAAAAACATAAATAACTTATGAAAGAACTCCCTATTGGATTTAAAACAAAACAAAACTGGAAAGCAGTCTTAAAGAGATTAAGCATAACTAACACCCAACATTATATTTACAATAAATTCAAAGTAGCTAGATGGTTTTAATATTTAAAAACCATACCATAAAAAATTAGTGACTTTAATATTAAAGATCATACCATTAAAAATTAGAATAGTGATCATATTCTTCTCAGAGCTATGGATAGGAGATGTATTCTTTTTAAAAATTTATTATAGTTTTTTATTGACAGAACATATGCATGGGTAATTTTTCAACATTGACCCTTGTAAATACTTCTGTTTCAACTTTTCCCTTCCTTCCCTCCACCCCCTCCCCTAGATGTCAGGCAGTCTCATACATGTTAAACATGTTAAGGTATATATTAAATATAATATATGTGTACATATTTATACAGTTTTCTTGTTGCACAAGAAAAATCGGATTTAGAAAGGTAAAAATAACGTGGGAAGAGAAACAAAAAATGCAAGCAGTCCACACTAGTTTCCCAGTATTCTTTGGCTGGGTGTAGCTGGTTCTGTTCATCACTGATCAAATGGAACTGAATTGGATCCTCTCATTGCTGAAGATAGCCACTTCCATCAGAATTGATCCTCATATAGTATGGTTGTTGAAGTATATAATGATCTCCTAGTTCTGCTCATTTCACTCAGCATCAGTTCATGTCAGTCTCTTCAAGCCTCTCTGTATTCATGCTGTTGGTCATTTCTTACAGAAAAATAATATTCCATAGCATTCATATACCACAATTTACCCAATCAATCTCCAATTGATGGGCATCCATTCAATTTAGGAGATGTATTCTTAAGGAAACAAGGGATAGAGGCAATTCCTGAAGATAAAATATATTATTTAGATTACATGAAACTGAAAAACTTCTGCACGAACAAAATAGGAAAAATAAGAAAGGAAGTTAATAAATGTAAGGAAATCACGTATCAAAATTATCAGATAACTTTTTTAATGCTATAATCTTTAATATTAATCTAACCATTTTGAATTTATTTATTTGTAAATAACCCCTGAAAATAAGGGGTAAAAGGACATAAATATTCTCAAAAGAATTTCAAACTATAAACAACTATATGAGAAATGTTCCTAGTTATTAAAACTTAGAGGAAGGAAAATTAAAATAACTCTATTTCACCTCACACCCAACAAATTGGCAAAGGTGACAAAAGATAGTCAACATTGGAAGGATTGTAGGAAGATAGATAGACTAGTACATAGATTAGTACATTGTTGGTGGAGCTGTGAATTTTGGAAAGCAATTTGGAGTTATAGAAATAAAGTGTCTAAAATATCCTTTCTCTTTGATCCAAATATTCTGCTATTAGGCATATGTTCTCAAGAGGTCACTGATAAGGAGAAAGACTTTACATACACCAAAATCTTTATAGCAACACTTTTTATGATAGTGAAGAATTGAAAACATAGTAAATACCTACTGATTAGCAAATGGCTAAGCAAATTGTTGGATGCTTTGAATATAAGGAACATTACTATGTTATAAGAAATGATAAAAATTATAACTATAGAGAAGCACAAGAAGACTTAAAGGAATTGATAAAGAGTGCAGAAAGAAGAACCAAGAAATAATATATACAATGACTATAATAATGGAATGAACAACAAACACAAAAAAATCAAAAGCTAATGTTTCAAAATTACAAAAAACAAATGTAGCTCTAAAGAAGATACATGAGAAGATACTTTTCCCCCACCTCTTTGCTTATGTTTGAGGTCAATGGGTATGGAATAATGTAAAAAAAAAAAAAAAAGATAAAAAATTTTATCTTTAAAAAACATGGAGAACTAAAAGAATGGTGTTGCCTTTGACAAAAATATAGGAATTTCACAGGGAGAGATTTAGAAAGAAATATAATTAATTCTATTTTGAACATGTTAAGTTACAGATAGCTCTGACATTCAGTTTGAAATGTGCAATAGGTAATTAGATGATGTGGGATTGAAGCTCAGGGGAAAAAGAGACTGAGGCTAATAAAGAGATCTGAGTCATGTTCCTAAAGAATCACTGAAACTCTTGGGAGCTGATGAGATCACCAAAGAAGTGTGAAGAGAAGAGTAGGTAAATGTCCTAGAACTAAGTCTTGGGGAACATCCATGGTGAGGGAGCATGATCTGAATGATGAATCAACAAAGGAGACTGAGGAGAGTTTCAATAGGTAGGAGAATTAGGATAGAATAGTGTTACAAAATTCAAGAGAGGAGTAAATATCCAGAAGAAGGTTGTTAATTATGTCAAATATAGGTCAAGAATGATGAGGACTTTAAAAATGACCACGAGATTTGCAAATGAGATCATTGATAACTTTGGAAAGAACAGTTTCAAAAGTCATATAGTGAAGGGTTGAGGATTGAAGGAAAAGAAATAGAACCACTGAATATAGATTATTTCTCTTGGGAATTTGCCAGAGAGATAAAAGGTAATAGTTTTGAGGAAATTAGTGAAAAAAATTTTTTTAAAAGAATTGGAGATACTTGGCTCATTGGAAGGAAGTAGAAAAGGATCCATTAGGTCAACCAGAATGGCAAAGATAAATCATATGAAGATTGACTGAAGGAATTAGAGATTTTTAACACAGAGAAGGAAAGAAAAGATTTAATGAAGAAATTTTGAATGCATATGTAATAGTGAAGAGGACCAACTAAAGCTGAGCTATACAGGGCCTGTATAGAGAGCTTCATCAGGCCCAAAATGCAAAACTTACTTTCCCTAATCATGATGTCATTTAATGAAAATGCCTTTGGAAAAACTTTGGAACACGGTTAGACATTTTCTCTTTCTAGTCTGCTAATCTGATATGATGAGTGGCAGCTTTTTGACTGGTTGAAGTTGCAGTTTGGGAACTAGAAGTAGCCTTCAAAAGGATTTTTTGGCTTCATCCACTCTTTTAGTTGGAAAATATTGTAAAGGCCTTGAGTTCTTTCCCTCTGAGGCTGACCTTGATTCTTTGCTTACCTTGTTGTTTGTTCATTTATTTTAGGTGAAGAAGTTAAATCTGGAGAAGCTGGCAAGGCAAGTTTCAAAAGGTCAGGCTATAATAAGCCTCTGAGTATGGTTTCTGGGAGTTTACAAGTTTAGAAAGTGAGACCATGCTGAGTTTTGCAGCTAGTTTAGCATCCATGTCTCCAGAAGTAAGAAGCAATCTGGAGGGCTAGGCCAACATTGGGCCGCTACATACAACCTCATGGCTTTAGGGATACTCCTGAACAGTTGGGGTCTCTCGTATCCTTATAAGCTTAAGTCATTTCCATGTCTGGTGTTTCTTTTATATATAACTTCCTGTTTTATATCTTGATCGATATTAATAATTTAAGGGAATCAATGAGTAATGCTAATGTATACATACAGTTCCTTAAGTCTGAAAAGTACTCTTACATGTGTTATCTTTACTTAAAAATATTTAATATTTTTATTTCCCCAAAATAATGTGTATTAATAAGGTGATCAGACCAATTCCAATGGACTTGTGATGGAGAAAGCCATCTCCATCCAGAAAAAGGTTCATGGGAACTGAGTGTGGATTACAATATAGTATTTGCACTTTTTTTGTTATTTTTTGCTTGCTTTTTTCCCCCTTCTTTCTCATTTTTTCCCTTTTTATCTAATTTTTCATGTGCAACATGATAAATGTGGAAATATGCATAGAAAACTGCATATATTTAATATATATTGGATTGCTTGTTGTCTAGGAGAGGGGGTGTGGGAAAAGGAGGGAGAAAAATTTAGAACACAGGGCTTTGCAAAGGTGAATGATGAAAATTAGCTTTGGACGTATTTTAAGAATTAAAAGCTATTATTAAAAACAAAAAAATGTAAAAAAGAAAGTTGTATTTAAAAAGTTAATAATAAAAAGAAAAAATTAAAACAATAAAGAAAAATATTCTTTTAGGGTAATTGGAAATTTTTTTTTTTATTTTCCCTAGTTATATGTAAAACAATTTTTTACATTCGTTTTTAAAACTTTGAGGTCCCGATTCTTTTCCTTCCTCCCAATCTCTAAATTCATTAAGAAGGCAAATGTGATGTTATTCAAAACATTTTCATAAAGTCATTACATGTATAATCTCACAACACTATGAAGTGCCTCATTTTATCAATAGATAATCGCATTTTAGAGAGGTTAAGTATAGGATCACAAAGATAGTAATTATCTAAGGTGGGCTTCAGACCTAAATCTCCCTTACTTTAAATCTTTGCAGTATAGATATGATGTTATGCTATTTTGCCTCATTGAACAAAGTAACATCTGTAGTCTTATCTGTCATAATCTTGTATATTTCTCACATACACAGAAAAGAAATGTTTCTGAGGAAAGTACTTAAAACTGCATTTTTTTCTCATTTTATCATATACTTTCTTAAAATGAAAGTAATGCACCCAGAATGATCTTATATGTTAAAGTTTAAAACCAGATATTACCCACTAAACATATCCAGTTAACTTTTTAAAATAAAATATTTCATTTTGAAGTTGACAATCATCTTTTTATTTTTAAAATTAAATTAAATTATAAAAGTATATTTTTTCCAATTATATATATATAGTTTTCAACATGCATTTTTATAAGATTTTGAGTTCCAGTTTTTTCCTCCCCACCTCCATTATTTTTCCTACCCCCTCCTCAAGACAACATCTGAAGTTATATCTATCTGAAGTTATACATGTATAGTCATTTTTAACACATTTGAGTCATGTGAATCATGTTGGGAAAGAAAATCATACTAAAAGGGGAAAAAAAAAAAACATGAGAAAGAAAAAACAAAAACAAAACATTATGCTTCTTCAATTTGCATTCAAACTCCATAGTTCTTCTTCTGATGTGGATTGTATTTTCCATTCCAAATCTATTCAAATGATCTTGGATCATTTATTGCTGAGAAGAGCTAAGTCTATCATAGTTGATTATCATACAATCTTTTTGTTACTGTATGCATTGCTTTTCTGGTTCTCACTTCATTCAGCATCATTTCATGTAAGTCTTTCCAGACTTTTCTGAAATCAGCCTCTTCATCATTTCTTATAGAATAATAATATTCCATTACATTCAGTTACCATAACTTAGTCATTTCTCAGTTTATGAGCAGCCAGTTCCTTGCCATTACAAAAAGAGCTGCTACAAACATTTTTGCACATATGGATCTTTTCCCTTCTTTTATTCTCTTTGGAATACATATCCAGTAGTGAGATTGGGGGATTAAAGGGTATGCAATCTTTATAGCCCTTTGGGCAAAATTCCAAATTGCTTTCCACAATGACTGGATTATTTCACAACTCCACCAATAATGCATTAGTGTCCTAGTTTTCCCACATTCCGAACAACATTTGTCATTATCTTTTCCTGTTATCTTAGCCTATCTGAGAGGTGTGAGGTGGTACCTCAGAGTTGTTTTAATTTATATTTCTCTAATTAATAGTGATTTAGAGCATTTTAAAAAAATATGACTATAAATGGCTTTAATTTCTTCATCTGAAAATTGTCTCTTCAAAGAGTTTCACTATTTATCAGTTGGGAATGGATTTAATTCTTATAATTTGTCTCTATTAAATTTCCCAAGTACAGGGCTAAGTGCTTTACAAATATGTCATTTGATCCTCACAGCAACCTTGGGAGGTGGGTCCTATTACTATCTCCATTTGTTGAGAAAACTAAAACAAAGAGAGGTTGTGAGTTGCCCAAAATCTCACATCCAATAAGCTAAATAAGAATCCTCTCTTCCACTGGTACCTATTCCCAACATATAGCATTTCATATTTTGAAAAATGATTTTTTATTTTGTGAGAAAAAAATAAAAAATAGAGTTCATCAAGCACAATCTCATATTGAATTATCCAAGGTAAGACAAAACAAATCAATAATCAAAGTTTTTATGATTATTTTGATTCTAGTCCAACCCCATCTATTCTGCATTTCCCAATTAACAAGAATAATTTGAAGTTAAATGGATGATGTCTAAGCAGATTATGGTATATAATTGTAATGAAATAGTATTGTACTATATAAGTGCCAAAAAGGAGAGTTTTAGAGAAACCTAAGAAGACTTGTATAAACTGATTCAGAATGAAGTGATCAGAATCAGGGAAAAAAATAAACAGCAATTTAAAATAAATCTTTGAAAGATTAAGGAACTCTGATACTGACCAATCATAATTTCAGAACACTAATGATGATGAGTATGTTTCCCACCAATGACAGAGAAGTGATGAACAATAGATATTTTTAGACATGACTTATAACACAAATTTGTTTTTTAATTTTAATTTTATTTATTTATTTTTATTGAAGTTTTTTATTTTGTTTGTTTTTTAAATCAACTATCTTTTTTTTTTTATCCTTTAATCAGGGGAAGAGGGAATTTTATGGGAGTGTGAGGAAGATGCAAAAAAAATTAACATAATAGGACCAGCAATCAAATGGTTTAATATTTGTAAAGCACTTAGCACAGTACTTGGCATATTATAGTAGTCACTTAAATTTTTTTTTGCTGGTTTAAAATAAAGAAAAGACAATAGAAACTTCAAATATTGTTATACCTTCAGTTATATGTTTACTTAAATTTTCACTTTTGAAAGCTGATTAAGAGGAAGGAACTTTGATATTTTCTACTGACGTGTTAGTGGCCTACTGCTGTAAAAGAACATTGTGTTCTCTCAAAGTGAAAGTAAAAAGATTATGTATCATTTGGAAAAGTTTTATCTTTTGATTTTCAGGTTTGGAGTGTAAGGGATATTTAATACTGTACAAAATCATTGAGGGTTTTAGAGCAAGTAATGGTTAAGAAAGAAAAATTTTCCTTTGGATTATGCCCGTGACAATTTTCTAAAAACTATTTTTAACTAAAATCACAAGATGAGTAAGCATTTCAATACCTCTGCCTACTTCCTCTATAATTATTCAGCTCACAAACAGGAATTTGGAGAGGAAGAATAGCAGAATATAATTTTCCATTTCTTTATCATTTTGATTATGAGTAGAATAGTTTACTTCCATTTATTTTGATGTAATTAACTGGAGGCAAAAAGACCCATTAGTGTTATAGGGTACTAAATATTACCAATTCATCTTCAAAAATAGCTGTTTTGTTTTCCATTCTTTCTTTGCAATAGTTGGGATATTGTTTCATATTTCATCTGCTAGTAATTTTACATGGGAAATATTCCCTGTTCAGGGACACAATACCAAAGGGCAATTCTGCAGTTCATAGTAACCATAGCAATGACTGTTGTTGTAAAATATAGGAAGAGAGCCTCTGCCAGCACAGATGGTATCATTTTACTGAGTAAGAATCAGGTTCACAGGCAGTGATATCACTTGGACCCCAAAATCAGATGTGATAGTAAAATAAGACAATAACAAGAGAGCTTGTTACAAAAGCAAGTGCTTAAAAATAGACTTGATATTCAGACTAACTTCCTACTTGCACATAATAAAGAACCTAATCTGTGCAGATATGGAACCCTTCTTCTCATGAAAGACTCACAATTCACTTATTTGATAATATTTGTATTTCATTAAAAATATTCCCTAAAGCCTATTGATATTTGTTTCTGCATTGCATAATCCAACTAATTGGACTGTAATTCCAATATATCAATAACTATTCATTTCTTTATATGTTATTTTCACTGGGCCAGAAAGGCAACACAACTCAGTGGTTAGAAGTTTGACCTTATCATTGAAGTTGCATATTAAAAAAAAACATTTTAATTCTCCTGAAAATATTCAGAAATAATCCTTTCCAGACAAAAAGTCTTTCTTAGAGAGTCAAGCTAGATCAAATCAACAAATATTCATTAAGGACTTAACATGTGCCAGGCATTGTGTAAAGTGAAGAAAGTTAAAAACAATTCCTGACAATGAGTGGAAACAAAATCATGAACAAAAAGTGCCTTAAAAAAAAATTCACAAAAGGTGCCTTTGGTTCTGTAACATCTTTGCCTTCCCCCTCCCCAAAAGTCACTGGGCTATATTGTTGTTATTTAGTTGTTTCAGTTTGGGCTTTTCATGACCTCACTTAGGGTTTTCTTGGCAAAGATACTAGAGTGCTTTGCCATTGACTTCTCCATTCATTTTACAGATGAGAAAACTGAGGCAAGCAGGGTGAAGGGACTTGTTCAGGGTCACACAGCTAAGTCAATGTGGAAGGTCGCATTTGAACTCAGGTCTTCTTGACCCCAGGCCCAGCTTCTAGATACTCTTATTGGGATATGAGGAGATACTTAAAGGAAATGCCTTCTTTTCATTAAAAAGGAAATATTATCTGCTGTTATTCAGAAAAGACTGAAGTATTGATGATGTTGACCTAAGGTAGAGGATAAAGAAGGAACTGAGTAGCTATGAAGTGCCTTGTTCTATTTCTCGAAGTAAATGTTAATCCTAATCTGCATTTTAATATACTATAACATTTTCCTCGTGCAAAATTCCAATAAATACATTAACACATGTAAATTATACACATGCTCATTGACTTAATTATTAATTACAGAGTGTTTTGAACATATTTTACTTTATTCTTTTCTTTTCAATGTTTATTTTTTTCTGTGTTCATGTCATGTTTATAATTTTAGATATTTTTGTCTGTTGTTGCATATGAAGTTTTATTTGCATTTATGCTGATTTTCTTTTTCATTAAAGCTTTTTATTTTCTATACATATGCATAGATAATTTTCTTTTTTTTATAAATTAATTTTTATAATTATAACATTTTTTGACAGTATATATGCATAGGTAAATTTTTTACAACATTATCCCTTGTACTCCCTTATGTTCCGAATTTTCCCCTACTTCCCTCCACCCCCTTGCCTAGATGGCAGGCATTCCCATACATATTAAATATGTTATAGTATATCTTAGGTACAATATATATGTGCAGAACCAAATTTTGTTGTTGTTGTTGCTGCTGCAAAGGAAGAATTGGATTCAGAAGGTAAAAATAACCTGGGGAGAAAAACAAAAAATGTTCACAGTTTACACTCATTTCCCAGTGTTCCTTTTCTGGGTGTAGCTGATTCTGTCCATCATTGATCAATTGGAATTGGATTAGCTCTTCTCTATGTTGAAGATATCCACTACCATCAGAATACATCCTCGTACAGTATCATTGTTGAAGTGTATAAGTTCTGCTTCTTTCACTTTAGTTCTTTAGTGGCTTCTCATTGGCTATAGATAAAACAGGTCTTTAGTCTAAGCCCTCCTTAGTCCCGCTCACTCTTCCCTTTCTGGGCTAACTTACTTTTCACCTCCCTCAAAACTTCTGACTTTTCCACAGGTGGTCTTACCAAATGTGTACTTAATTGAGTTTTGTCTTGCCTTCATCATGACTTGACGCTGGTGGCCAGGAAGTGATTTGGAAGCCTGATTCTAGGCTGGGCTCCGTTCTGCTTGGCGGGGAGCTAGGAAAGATGTGGCTGTCAGGAAGGGGCATGGTTGCAGGCAGTATCCAGGAAGCACCAGCATCTGCGTGATTGGGATGAGCTTCTTTTAAGTGGTGGGGAAGCTGAGCCTGGCAGGAAGCTTGAAATAACAAGAGGCCAGGGTGAGGGAGTCCAGTGTGAGGGATAGCCTGGACAAAGACTCAGAGGTAGGAGATAGTTCTGCTTCTTTCACTCAGCATCAGTTGATGTAAGTCTCTCCAAGCCTCTCTGTATTCATCCTGCCGGTCATTTCTTACAGAACAATAATATTCCATAACATTCATATACCATAATTTACCCAACCATTCTCCAATTGATGGACATCCATTCATTTTTCAGTTTCTAGCCACTACAAAAAGGGCTGCCATAAACATTTTGGCACATACAGGTTCCTTTCTCTTCTTTAGTATTTCCTTGGGATATAAGCCCAGGAGTAGCACTGCTGGATCAAAGGATATGCACAGTTTGATAACTTTTTGATCATAGTTCCAGATTGCTCTCCAGAATGGTTGGCTTCTTTCACAAGTCCACTAACAATGCATCAGTGTCCCAGTTTTCCCACATCCCCTCCAACATTCATCCTTATTTGTTCCTGTCATCTTAGCCAATCTGACAGGTGTGTAGTGGTATCTCAGAGTTGTCTTAATTTGCATTTCTCTGATCAATAGTGATTTGGAACACTCTATCATATGAGTGGAAATAGTTTCAATTTCATCATCTGAAAATTGTTCATATCCTTTGACCATTTATCAATTGGAGAATGGCTTGATTTCTTATAAATTAAAGTCAATTTTCTGAATATTTTGGAGATGAGGCCTTTATCAGAACCTTTAACTGTAAAAATGTTTTCCCAATTTGTTACTTCCCTTATAATCTTGTTTGCATTAATTTTTTTTTGTACAAAAGCTTTTTAATTTGATGTAATCAAAATTTTCTATTTTGTGGCATAGATAATTTTCAACATTCATCCTTGCAAAACCTTGTGTTCCAGATTTTTCTCCCTCCCTTCTCCCCATTCCTTTTCTTGGACAGCAAGTAATCCAATATATGTTAAACTGTGCAATTCTTCTATACATACTTCCACAATTATCATGCTTCATGAGAAAAATCATATCAAAAAGAAAAAAAAAAAAAGGAGAAAGAAAACAAAATGCAAGCAAACAACAAAAAAAGTGAACATATTATGTTGTAATCCACACTCAGTCCTCACAGTTCTCTCGCTGGGTGCAAATGGCTCCCTCTATTACAAGACCATTGGAATTGTACGCTGATTTTTCTATCTGTAGACCTACTGATGTTATTATTGATTTGCTATCATTCAAACAATCAATCAGTAAACATTTAGCACATATTATATAAAAGGCACTGTGCTATGCCTAGGGGAATACAAAGAGAAGCAAAAGACAGTTTGTGTTCTACCAAGGGCATAAATAGAAGGGTTGGTCTTGATAAAGTCACCTCTTCCTCAGAGAATGGAGCAAAGCAAGAGAAGACAGGCAAACCTTTAAAGGATATTTTGGGGAGCTCACACAAGTTGGCCTCAGTCTTTTCAGGATAATAAGAGGAAAGGTCATTTACTATGAGAATGAGCATAGAACAAAATAGGGAGTCTGGGGAGAGAAGGGAAAATCTGCAGAATCATAGTAAAGAGGAGAGACTTGTTAGTCTATTAAGGAATATTAAAAGAATTGCAGGCCCAACTCCAAACACTGTACCATCTAGCTGAAGAAAGTTATTATAATGGGGGATTAAAATACTTGGACTTGTTGCTATTATGGATCTGGAAGACCTGAATCAATATCTGGCTTCATAATGAAATATGTGATTGTGGAGAAGCCACTTAACCTCTTTGAAACATAATGTCTTCATTTGTAAAATGGAGATAATAACATCTACCTCTCAATGTTTGCATGAGGATAAAGTGATGTTATATTTCTAAAGCACTTTTGCAAACCTTAAAGCATTATCTAAATGCAAGCTATATATTCATTATGAAGACTGTGTAGATTCAATGGGAAAGATGAAGCTTATCCTTTTCAGGGAAGTCTAACTCCTTAGAGACTTGAGCTTTTAGCAACTCCCTCCAGGAGGTAGTCAAAATCAGTACATAGTCCCTGAGGGTGATGAAGGGGGTGGAACTCACTGGAGGAAAAAACAAAAACAAAACAGAAAACAAATCAACTGTTTATGGCTATTATAAATTCTTCATCATTTATTTATTTATTTATTTATGCTTATTTTGTTAGGTGAAATAAAGGCTATGCTTCTAAGAGATCTGGAAATCTTTTTACTCATATCTATATAAATTTGAAAATAAGTTATTTGAGCTGTATAATAAAGTTAACATTTATATAGTGTTTGCTTCCTATGCCCATTTCATATTCAAGGAATAGGTCAAATTGTGCTAATTAAATGAAGTAATATCCTATTTTGACAGTCTTTCTTACCACTACACTCATGAGCACATTTCCCCAAAATGTCTTCCTCTGATTTAATTGCACCTCTACTTTAATAATTAGGAAGGAGTGTGTGTGCATACTAAATTTTGGCAAATATTTTGGCAAATGTAAGAAAAATCAATATGGAATTTTGAATTACTCAAATTAGTGATTTCAGGATCATAGGCTCATTATAATAGCATACATTTATTTATTTTGTGTTTTATATATGTTGTTCATTGGAACTGATGAGATCCTGGGTAGGCAGATAGGTGTTGGCAGGTAAGGGAAGAGTATGGTATAGGAAGAGTACTCAGAATTATTGAGGTTATGGGGTGCAGTCAGACTCACCCCATACCAGACCCCCAGAATACTGAGGTTTAGCCATCAAAATGATGTGGTATAGATGAGACCCTAAAAGTGTATTGGGGTTACAGGCTGCTGTTGTGGGTCATCCCAAAAGAATTTATAGGCATAGACTGATGTAATAAGACTGTGTCCTCCTGATCTTTAGTGGACCTTGATTAGAAAAATCCTGAATCTCAACTCCTCCTGGCCTCTGGGAGCATCCCACCCTCCTACTTGATTCTCAGGAGAAACTTCCACAATAGTCCTCACCTACAATTCATTTGGAGATCTTGGCCTGGAGTATAATCATCACCCATTATTGACCTGAAAATTAGTCCATTTCATCTGGGGATCTTCTCTATTCCCTGGCCATAGAAACCTAAATATAAATAAGACTGTATCCCAACCTTTGCTATCTTCCTAATCAGGAACTAGCCTACTCAGAGAGCTGCTCAGTGAAAATAAATCCATTTCTGTCAAAAACCTGCCTTGGAGATTGGGACTGTGAATTCTTTTGCAAAACCAGAGACACTAGTCTGGGGACCCCCATCACTGTTAGGGTATCCTCATTCCTCAACAAGATCTCCAAATCAATGGTTAAAGGAGAAAGATGTCATTAAGGAGAATTATATCAATATCTGATAGGTTAAATTCCAAGAGAAGTTAGGAAGCTAGTGAGGTACAATTAAGTCCTTTAACAGGGGAAATAAAACCTAGAGAATTTGACATTATAACTTGGTTTTCTGGTTGGATACAGCGATTGTGAAGTTATAATAGTTTTGTCAAAGCCAATAATTCAGCTAAGAATATTACCAGAGACCTCCACCTGAGGTAGGACTGTAATAGTCCATTTAAAAGAACAAAAGGTCTTACCAGAATCAAAGACTCCACTTATGATCCTATCAGTGTGCTCTTTCCTGCTTGCCTCAGGGAGTAAAATAGGCTTCTAGATTGTATTCAGTAATTCTGCTCTTTTTGTCACCATCCATCTGGCTACCCAGGACCTCACAGAACCTCCTCATAACTTCTATAAAGGAGGTATTATCCTCATTTTTCAGGTGAGCATATTAAGGCTCATAGCTATTAACTGACTTATTCAGGATTATACAGTTAGTAAGGATCTGAGTTAGAAAAAAGTCAAACCTGTGTGTTACTGCAAGTCCTAACTCAAAATGACTATTCAGAGATTTCTCAAAGTGAAGAACAGAAGCTTTATTAGAATCTCCTGATAAGCAGGTAATCTGCTGAGTTCTCCAGAGAGAGGATGCCCATTTCACAGAAGTTAAGGGTGATTATATAGTCATAAACCACAAGAATCCATGACCCCCTCTCCTTATCCAGTTAATTTTCACTATCTTGCTCAATGCTTGCTCAAGTGGAAGTAGTCTGTGTTTCCTAAATTCTAGTCAAGCAGATATAGTTGACTTATAGCAGATATGCTTACCTAAGTTTATGGTGGTCACTTTTACAAGGTTTACAAATGCTTACTTGAACTAGTATGAACATTCTATTATAAAGTTTGTACAAAGAATTTACTTTTCCCAAACCCATCAGACCTTCATAAACTAAATTTAGGTTATAGGTTCAATGTACCTTAAAGATTAATAATTTTATGAGAAATCACATAATTCCTCACAATTAGATTTATTTAGAGGTAAGTAATCCATTAAACTAGAGGAGTTAGAAGATTTCTAGAATAACCGAGGAGACTTAGTTTACCTCAGGCTTCCTCAATCAACAAATAGAGATAGTTAGTTTGGAGATTTTTTGAATATCTCCAGGACATTAAATAATTAGTCATGATTTTCTCTAAGCAGTTAAGTAAAGGTCCAGGAGGTTATTTCAGGAATTTCTGTTAGAAGAGCAAGTTTTTTGCTCTTCTTCCCAGAGCCTTAATAATGAACAGATCCTTCATGATGAGTTTTGAATTTCCTGCAGTTATTCTGAGAAATCCTCAGTTTCCCATTTCACTCAAACCAAATTCTTAGATCATGGATTTAGAAGTGGAAAGGATCTCAACAACCATCTAATCCAGTCCTGACATTTTATAAATTAGGAAAGGAAAGTCCAGAGGAGTGACTTGTCCAAAGTCAAACAAACAGGAAAAACAGTAATGGACATCAATTTATCTGAGACTGCGGCAGCTAGATGGCACAGTGGATAGAGCACCAGCTCTGAATTCAGGAGGACCTGAGTTCAAATCTGGTCTCAGACACTTAACACTTCCTAGCTATGTGACCCTGGGCAAGTCACTTAATCCCAGCCTCAAAAAAAAAAAAAAATTATCTGAGACTTCAAATAAAGATAAGTCCACATTTCCATAATATATACATTGTTGTGGCTCAACACAAAATAGCTTTAACACCACAAAAAAAGAAAAGAAAAATTCCATTTTGATGAATTTGAGGGAAAAAAATTAAAAATGGGGGAAATTTTTAACCTTTCATAATAAAAGGTCCCCCAGCTTTCCATTAGAAAACCATCTTGAAACTAGACTTTTCACTTGTGCGAGGGTTGAGTGGGTGGAGTATTACAGTGCGTATGACTAATGAAACAGCTCTACTGGCTGTTCATGCATAGATCCCATTAGAACAGGAAGGGACTGCAGATTTCCTCATTTTATAGAAGAGAAGCAGTTAACTGAGTCACCTATTATTCAGAAGTCAGAGGGGAGTTGGAACAAACGTCCTATGATTCTACTTTCCCAAACGTTCATCCATTACTGCACACATCTAGTTCCAACTGTCCCCTCTGCCCCAAAGTCCACTCTTTTCTCTTTAATTGGAATAAAGGTAGCTAGTAATATTTATAACACGTAGGGCTTTGTGTTATTTCTTTGTAAAAGGAGTGAAAATTTATAAGATGGCATGTTCAGAGGACTCCACATTTAGAACTCGAAGGAACCTTAAAGATCAACGAGTTCAATCTCTTCTTTTTTCAGCTAAGGAAACTGAGACCTGTGACTTACCTAAAGTCACACAGGGAGTAAGCAACACAGAACCTTTAGGGACTTTTCCAGCTCGAAATCCCCATGGCTTGTTTTTTTTAAAAATAACTTTTATTGGTTTCTTTTGTGTTAACATCAACCCTTATAACTTTGAACTAGCTACGGTATCAAAACCTTCTAATCACAAGAGACCGTCAAGCTTGGACACCAACAATGGAACACTAGTGCTGGGCGTGGACAAAACCGGATCGGCGACTGAATCTGCAAGTTTTGTATTGGTCCTGCTCAGCAATCCTTGCAGCTCTGGGATAGACCTTTTTACCACCAGGATCCGGGAAGGCTCGTTGGTAGACAAATTGTGTAAAATTCTAGTAAAAAGTCGCTGTCCAAGTTCTGAGGAGTGGGCGCAGGAGGCAGCCTCTTGGACTCAGCGTGGATCAAATAGCCCACTGACCAGAACCTCACTTCTACTTTAGGATTCTGGAGCTCCGGGGCCTCAGCTTTGAGGGTGAGTTACTTACTCCTACT
Source organism: Sminthopsis crassicaudata (assembly GCF_048593235.1). Taxonomy (NCBI): domain Eukaryota; kingdom Metazoa; phylum Chordata; class Mammalia; order Dasyuromorphia; family Dasyuridae; genus Sminthopsis; species Sminthopsis crassicaudata. The sequence goes on along the minus strand of NC_133619.1, from coordinate 83,094,966 downwards.
TTCTTCCCCCTTTTTCTTTAAGTTCCCTTTCCCTAATGTTGTAAACACGCTCCGTTCTCGTGGGTCCTTGAGAGACAGGAGGGCGAACTGTTGACACATGGATCTTAGTTGATTCATAGGTGGGTTGTTATATGTTTAAATCTTTATTTTGTTGGGCCTTTTTTTTTGACAGAGTCCCGCACCTAGCTTCTTGTTGGACCTGGAAGGGAGAAGAGACAGGAAAAGGATTGAGACATCCTACGCTTGGGAGGTCCCAATGATTTCTTGTCCGGATAGAAAGAGGAAGTTTTATTTCCGGCCCTGGTCTTTGTTTGCCTTTTAGCCCCACTGAAATCTGGGCTAGTACTCTAAAGTTTAACCTTTTCTTTTGTATAACAGTGAAACTTAATGACTAATGCGCAGGTAGCTAAAACTTTGCAGTTTTCATTTAAATAGTCCTGGGAGCTGGTGTGTTTGTGTGGTTTCATTTGCGAAGGATTGGTTGTTGAGGAAAAATAATTCTGTGCAGAGAGAGGAGAGACCAAAGATTATTCTTTATTATTTTATAACTGGATTCCTGATGGTGGGCTTTTTATCAGGGGAGAGGTGGGTCCCATTCATGTTTGTTGAGCTTTCTAAGTTGATCAGTTTTCTCTTCAGAAGAAAATATCTCAAAGTTGCTACTTCCAAATAGTTTTTATAGGGCTGATGGCTAGAAGGGACCTTAAAAAATCATTTTAGCTTGTTCAACACTCCTTAATTCATCTTTTTTACAGATGAGGAAACTGAGTCATAGTTTCCTTGGGCCTCTTTTTCTTCTTCTGTAAAGGGGGAAACAATACTATCATTAACATCTACCTTGAGAATTGTGAGGAATATGCATTTTGTTTGCTTTTTTAAATTAAAAAATGTTTATATCGTTTGTTTTTTTTTTTTTACTCTACTTACCTTTTCAACTGTATCTTTATATATCTTTCTCCCCACACATTCACCTCCCAGAAAACCATCCCATATAATAAGGAGGGTGGACAGAAGTTCAACAAAACTAAATGACTTGGAAAAAATCTGATGTTATTATATGGAACACTTTATATTAACATCAGATTTTTTTCCATGTATTCCATGGAAAGTGTTCCATATCTCTGCTAAGAAGGGAAAGAGGTGCATCTTCTAGTCTCCTCTACAGGCTAAGTTTGGTTATTGTAATTACAGGAGAAAATTTTTTTTTTTTATTAAAGCTTTTTATTTTCAAAACATATGTATGGATAATTTTCTTTTTTTTTTTTGTTATATTTTAATAGTTTTTATTTACCAGATATATGCATGAGTAATTTTACAACATTGACAATTGCCAAACCTTCTGTTCCAATTTTCCCCTCCCACTCCCCCAAGATGGCAGGTTGACCAATACATGTTAAATATGTTAAAGTATAAATTAAATACAATATATGTATACATGTCCAAACAGTTATTTTGCAGAACAAAAAGAATCGGACTTTGAAATAGTGTACAATTAGCCTGTGAAGGAAATTCAAAATGCAGGTAGACAAAAATAGAGGGATTGGGAATTCTATGTAGTGGTTCACGGTCATTTCCCAGAGTTCTTTCGCTGGGTGTAGCTGGTTCAGTTCATTACTGCTCTATTGGAACTGATCTGGTTCATCTCATTGTTGAAGAAGGCCTCGTCCATCAGAATTGATCATCATATAGTATTGTTGTTGAAGTATATAATGATCTCCTGGTCCTACTCATTTCACTCAGCATCAGTTCATGTAAATCTCTCCAGGCCTTTCTGAAATCATCCTGTTTAACATTCATTTTTGTAAAATTTTGTGTTCCAAATTTTTCTCCCTATCTTATTTACTTTCCTTCTCCCCAAGACAGCAAGCACTTTGATATAGATTAAATATGTGCAATCCTTTTAAACATATTTCCATATTTGTCATGTTGTGTAAGAAAAACAAGACCAAAAAGGGAAAAAAAAGTGAGAAAGAAAAAAAGAAACCCAAAAAGCATTCTTTTTAATGAAATTTTATTTGGAAACTGTTGTTTGGATTGTTTTCTGGCTCTAGGACAAAAGGGAAGAAAGATTTCCTAGGTTATAAAGTTGAAAATACTATCCTTCAATTTACATTCAGTTTCCATAGTTCTCTTTCTGATTGGGATTGGCATTTGCCAGTGATCATCACAATCATCACACAATCTTGTTACTCTGTACAATATTCTCCTGGTTCTGCTCATTTGTTCATGTATGTCTTGCCAGCCTTCTCTGAAATCAGCCTGCTCATCATTTTTTTTTAGAACAATAGTATTCCATTACATTCATACAGCATAATTTATTTAGCCATTCCCCAACTTATGGGCAGCCTCTCAGTCTCCAGTTCCTTATTACTACAAAAAGAGCTGCCACAAACATTTTTGCACATATAGGTCTTTTTCCCTCTTCCATGATCTCTTTGAAATACAGATCCAGTAGAGATAGTGCTGGAGCAAAGGATATGCACAGTCTTATAACCCTTTGGGCATAATTTCAAATTGCTGTACAGAATGGCTAGATCATTGCACAATTCTGCCAACAATGCATGTAGAACTTTTCAGTTTCAAGTAATCAATCTATTTTATTTTTTGTAATTGTCTCTATCACTTGTTTGGCTAGGGATACATTACTACTTATACTTGTGAGAAACAGATGATCTGTTTCTCTTCTAATTTTTAAAACTAGTTTGATCTTTAATATTAATATTGCATATCTATTTAGAATGTAGAATTTGATGTAAGAGAAGAACATTCTTTTTAAAATTCAATTTTGTTTTATTCATAATTTTTTTGAAAAAGCATTCTTTTTAATGAAATTTTATTTGGAAACTTTTGTTTGGATTGTTTTCTGGCTCTAGGACAAAAGGGAAGAAAGATTTCCTAGGTTATAAAGTTGATGTGCCTGGAACAAGATAAGACTTCATAAAAAATTTGTTGAAGGATAGAGTTAAATTGGCAAAATGAGAGGTCAGCAACATTGCTTCAGATTCCCTCAAACCTTTTCCATAATTACCTAGAAAATGTACCAAACTGAATTCTCTACAGAAAAGCCAGGAAGAAGTCACAGTAAATAATTTTTTAGGTCCAGAATAGCTTTGGAAGATCTGTCTGCAGACATTGGGAGTGTGGGACAGTCAGGATGGACAGAAGCATAGCAGAACACAGCAATAGTTACTACTTAGTGTTCAGGGACAATGAGACAATATCTGGGCAGAAAGAAATTCTAAGGGACTTCTGTACTGCTTCTGGAAGCAGGAATGGGTACTGTCTGGCATCTCTGTTGCCCAGCTCTATTGTCTAGTTTCAAGTTGTAGTTCCAGAGAAGAGAGAAATAATTGTGATTAAAAGGGAGCAGGGATCAGAGTAGGAGGAGAGCAGAGTGCAGATGAGGAGGGCAATGAACAAACTTTTTTTTTTTCAGATTACACCACATTGGAATCATAGAAAACTTACAGGCTTTTAGACTGAGTTGTAAAAGCAAACGTAAGTCATCCCTCTCAGAAATGAGTAGAGCCCAACTCTAACATAAAGTTCAAACTCAAAAAGTAGGCCTGAATAATGAGCAAACAAACGAATTTTAAAAAAAGAACCTGATCATAAAAAGCTACTATGGTAGTGGCCAAACTCAAGAGACAAAGTCAGAAGACAATGACAAGAAAACATCTATAAGCAAAACCTCAAAGTAAAATGCAGATTGGATCCCCCAAAAGCAACAGCAGAAAAACCCACAAGAATTCTTTATAAGAATTGAAAAGTTTTTTTTAAAAGTAAAAAAAAATACTCTTTAAAAAGTCAAATAAGGAGCAGCTAGGTAGTTCAATGAATAGAGCACCAGTCCTGAAGTCAAGGGGACCCGAGTTCAAATGTGGCCTCAAACACTTAACACTTCCTAGCTGTGTGACCCTGGGCAAGTCACTTGACCCCAATTGCCTCAGCAAAAAAACAAAACAAAACAAAACAAAACAAATAAATAAGAGTAGTAGAAGAAAAATTAGGAGAAGAAATGAGAGAGAGGAAATAGAGTATATAAGTGAAGGATATCAATTTATCTCTTTTAGACCTAGATAAAAGTTAACCAAAAAATAAACAAGAAAGAAGAAGATGAATAAAATTTTAGAAAAGTTAGATAGACCTCTAGGGAATATTGAATGGTAATAGAATGGAATATACCTTTTTTCAGCCGGCACTTTTATAAAAATTGGTCATGTATTAAGGTGTTAAAAATCTCACAAACAAATGCAGAAAAGCAGAAATATTAAATGCATATTCTTCGACCCTAATGCAATACCAAATTATATTCAACAAAATTTTTTTGAAGCATAGAAATTGTCATTGTGGCTATTTGTCCTTCATTCTCAAAAAGGAGCACAACATTGGGGAGGTGATGCTATGACATGCAAATAATTGGATTTAAATGAGGAAGAGCTTTGCAAAGTCACCAGCCTCACTTTCTCTTCTTATGCCATTTGGGTCCAGTGGCCAGATTTAGATCAGGATGGCAGGAGATGACCCTGCAAGCAGTGGGATATCTTGGCTTTTCTCAGAAAAAAAGAAAAAGGAAGAGAGGGAGGAAAGAGGGAAGGAAGAAGGTGGGGAAAAAAGGCAAGGAAAGAAGGAAGGAAGGAGGGTAAAAGAAAGAAACAAACAAAGAAAAGAAGAAAAAAAAAGAAAGAAAAATAGATAGATAGATAGCTTTGTGTCTCAACTGGCCACTTCCACTTAGGTCCCTAACTTCTCCTCCTTCTCAAAAAGGTTGTTGTTTTCCTTTGTTCTTAAAGAGGACTATGACATTATGGACCATAATTGAGTATCTGATTGGATGGCCACACTCAAAGTTCAATGTTAATCTGGCCTGAATTTGTCATTCATATATTCTCAAAGTACAAAGATTGAATTTGTGCTATTTAATAATCTTACTAAGGACTAATATAAAGACAAGATGAATATTCATCCAATTTGCAGGTGATACAAAGCTGGAAGGGATACATAATATATTGAATGACATTCGGGATGTAAAAGAATTTTGACAGGCTAGAGGATTGGACTGAATTAATAAAATGAAATTACAGTAAGGATAAAGTTAAAGTCTTATATTTGGATAAATAAAACTCATACCTGTATGTATAGGTAAATGTTCTGAAAGATTTAAATGGAACAAAAGCTCAATGATTTAGTAGAGCAGGATGATAGGATAGCCAAAAATACTAATCTGATCTAAGGCTGCACTGAGTGTCATGATTATTCAAGAATTAGGAGTTGATACTCCCACTGTTCCTGATCTTCTGGAAACTAAATAACCTACCTAATCCTAAAGAATGAGTGGTTCCAAGAACAAATAATAGAAACAGTCATTTTAATTTAAGATAATGACAACAATGAAAATAACAAAATTTGTGGGATACAGTTTTATATCTACAAAAGCTTACATCAATAAAAGAGAGGAGCAACATATCAATGAATAACTTTAGAAAAATGAAAAAGAACTAGAAAAACAAGTTTAAATCTACCAATTAAACACCAAGAGAGAAATCCTGAAAAATAAAAGGTGAATTAATAAAACCAGAAGAAAAAATTAATGAGCTAATAAATAAAATTAGGAGTTAGTTTTGTAAAGAAAAGAATAACAATGAAACAGATGAACCATTAGTTAATTTGATTTTTAAAAAGAAAGAAAAAAATCAAACCAGTATCAAAAATGGAAAGGAAAATATAAAGCCAATAAACATGAAATAAGAGCAATATTAGTATCACTATGTCTATAAAACTGATAATCTAAAAGAAAAGGATGAATAACTTAAAAAATATAAATTGCTCAGATTAACAGAAGGTGAAATAGAATACTTTTAAAAACCCTATCTTAGGAAATGAAAGAGAGAGCTGAACCAAGATGGTAGCAAGTAGATAAATCTCTATGTGACCTCCTCCAAATTTCCCTCAAATCAACAGCAGATTAAGCCTCTGAAATGGTTTTGGAGTAACAGAACCCACAAATATTTGGAGTACAACAAATTTCCATAAGATGATACTTTGGAAAAACTTCAGAAAAAGTCTGTTTCAATCAGGCAGGGGGAGAGACTGCTGAGCCCAGACTTCAGAGGAGGGAGCCCAGGGCAAGGAGCTGGGGCAGGAAGCCAGGACTTAGCATCAGTGCACTGGGGACTCTACTGTGAGGCTCTTTGGCTATTCTGTTCTGTTGAAAGCCGATGGTTCAGCAAATTTACTGTAAGATACCCCAAAACTAATACAAAAGGCAAACTGTGAGCCACTGAGCCCCAAAGAATGAGGGACCTGGCCATGCCTACTCAGTACCAGAAGTCAGTCAGCATCATCAGCACCAGGGAAAACTAAACTAGCCGTAACCTCAATCTTAAAAAAAAAAAAAAAAAATGAGCAAGAAAGCAAAAGAACTCTTGACAGCTTTTATGGAGAAAGAGAACAGACCTCAAACCCTAAGGATCCTAAAGGCAAATCAGTTCCAAATAAAACCCCAAAGGGTGATATGAGTTGCCCTCTTTCACAAAGCTGTCCTGGAAGAATTCAAAAAAGGATCTTAAAAGAGAGTTAGAAGAAAAATGGGAAAGGAAATGGGATCTTTGCAAAAGGGTATAGAAAAGGAAAACCTGAAATTATCTGAATAAAACTTTAAAAAATTGGCTTGATGAAATGGAAAAAGCATATAACTCCTTACAAAATAGATATAAAAAAGAAAATGCAAGTAAACAAGTCATAAATGATCTCTTTAAGAAAAAAAAATCCCAGGGGCAGCTAGATGGTATAGTAGATAAGAGTACTGGCCAGAAGGACCTGAGTTCAAATTCAGGCCTCAGACTTAACATTTCCTAACTGTGTGACTCTGGACAACTCACTTTACTCCAATTGTCTGAAACACACAAAAATCCTAGGACCAAGTGGATTTATAGGTGAATTGTACAAACATTCATTGAACAAATAATTCTAAGAGCATATAAACTGGAAAAACTAGGTAAAGAAGGAGTCCTTATCATATTCCTTTTATGATTAAAAATATGGTTTTTGATTGATGCTTAAACAGGAAGAGTTAAAACAGAGAAAGAAAGCTTTCCATAATGAATGGTGATACAAAAAATAATTAAATATTAATAGGGAGATTAGAGCAAGATTTCACAGACACACATAAATATTATATATATATATACAGAGAGAGAGAGAGAGAGAGAGAGAGAGAGAGAGTGTTTATGTGTGTATATGACCAGACTGGATTTATACCAGAAAAGAAGGATTGGTTCAATATTAGAAAAAATATAATATTAATTTACTGTATCAATAGCAAAAACAAAAAATCATGATTACTTCAATAAATTTAGAAAAAAGCTATTGAAAAAATACAACACTTATTCCTATTAAATGCACTAGAAAGTAAACGGAACTTTCCTTAAAATTATAAGTAGTATTTATCTAAAACCAAGAGCAAGTATTATCTCTTAGGGGGGGATAAGAATGTTTCTAGTAAGTTCAAAGACGCAGCAAGAGTGTTCTTTATTACTATTAATATTTAATATTGCACTAGAAATGTTATCTACAACAATAAGACAAGAAGAAAAATTGAAAGAATAGTCACAGGCAATGAGGAAACAAAACTATCACTTTGCAGAAATTATGTTTACTTAACCAACTAAAAAACTAGTTGAAACACCAACATCAGCAAAGTTACAGGATATAAAATACACCCACAAAAATCATTTGATTTTTATATATGTTCAACAAAACCAAACAGGAAGAGAAAGAAATTCTATTTAAAAGGCTCAAAAACAGACGTGCCAAAATACACACAGGAATCATATGTGAACACTTATAAAACAACCTTCATGTCTTAAAGATTTAAATAATTGGAGAAACATTTATTACTCATTGGTAGGAAAAGCCAATATAATAAGATAATAATACTACCCAAATTAATTTGTATATTGGGGTCATATCATTCAAACTACCAAAGAATTATTTTATAGAGCTAAAACATAACAAAATTGATCTGGAAGAACAAAAGGTTAAAAGGGAATCAATGAAATAAAAATGTGAAGTGGGCCTAGCAGTACTATATTTATATTATACTACAAAGCTGTAATCAAAGCAGTCTAATAATGGTTAAAAAATAGTGGTTGAGCAGTGGAAAAAAATTAGGTACACAATATCCATGTTTGATAAACCAAATTATGCCAGCTATTGGGGCAAGAACTCACTATTTAACAAAAATTCCTAGGAAGTGGAAAGTAATCTGGAAGAAACTGGACATGGATCAACTTCTTACACTGTATAACAAAATAAGGAAAGATGTGTAAAAAATTTAGAAATAAAAATTGATTTCTTAAGTGGGATAGTGGATTATGCAAGAAATTACTTGTCAAATCTATAGTTAAGAGGGAGAGATCATGACCAAACAAAAGATAAAATGCTTTTATTTACATAAAATTAAAAAAGGTTTTACACAAACAAAACCAATGCAGCCAAAATTGGAAGAACAGTAGGAAACAAAGCTAAGTATGTATAGAATAAAAGCCATTTCTCAAATGACAAAAAGTCAAGGGATATGAGTAGGAAGTTTTCAGAGGAAGAAATCCAATTTATTCAAGTCATATGAAAAAATTCTCTAAATCATCAATAATTAGAAAGATTTAAATTAAAACAACTCTAAGTATTACTTTATGCTTATCAGATTGGCTAAGATGACAAAAAAGGAAAATACAAATGCTAGAGGGGGTGTGGGAAAATATGTGTGAACTGGTACAACCAATTCTGGTACAATTTGGGATTATGCCCAAAGAAGTATAAAATTAGGCATATTCTTTGACCCAGAAATAGTGCTTCTAAGTATTTAAAGAGAGAAAAACACAGGAAAAGAGACTATATGTACAAAAATATTAATAACAGAATTTTTTTTTTGCAGTGGTAAAGTATTGGAAATGGGATGCTCATAGATTAGAGAATGGCTTAACAAGTTATGAATATGATGGATTATTATTGCACTGTAGGAAATGAAAGGGATGCTTTGAGAAAAATATAGTAAGATTTATATGAACTAATCTTATTTTTTTTTTAAGTATAGCTTTTTATTTACCAGATATATGCATAGGTTTTTTTTTTAGCATTGACAATTGCAAAACCTTTTGTTCCAACTTTTCCCCTCCTTCCCCCTACCCCTTCCCCAGATAGCAGGTTGACCAATACATGTTAAATGTGTTAAAGTATAAGTTAAATACAATATAAGTATACATGTATATGAACTAACCTAAAGCAAAGTTAGCAGAAGTAGAGGAACAATGTATATAGTAACAGCAATATTGTAAAGATAATCTTTTATGAAAGACTAGTAACTGTGATCATTTCCAAAGGACTGATGATAGGGAAAATGGTATCTACCTCCAGACAGAGAACAGATGAAATGAGAGTGCAGACTTAAGCATTTTTTTCTCTTTTTAAAAAATTTCTTACCTTTCTTGGGGTGGTGGTGGGGGAAACAGAGCTAATATGAATTCATATGCAAAGTATTTCTTCCCTTTTTAATGGATGAGGAGGGTAAATGGAGGTAGAAAACAATCTGTTAACTATGAAATGTAATAGAAAAAATTTTAACTTAGTTAAACAGGTTAAAAGCTAAGAAGTTCAGGAAAGCTGAAACCTTGAGGGAAAAATATATAAAATATGTATCCTTCCTTGAGTCTTTCCCCTCTACAAGCCATTCTCTACTCAGCTGTTTAAGTGATCTTAAAATTCATGTTTTACCATGCCCTCTCTATTCTCAATCAATAACCTCCAGGGCTTCTATTGATTCTAGGATCAAATAAAATTCTCTGATTGGCTTTTTAAAGTTCTTTATTACCTGACCTTCTACCTTTCTAATCTTATATTTTACTCCACCTCTCTCATAACCACCACATACCTGTAATCCAGTGACAATAACTTCTTTACTGTTACTTAAACAACACACTTATTTCTTGAGTATGAATTTTCACTGACTGTCCTTCATGTCTGGAATTCTCTTCCTCTTTGTCACTACTTCCTGACTTTTTTCAAGTTTCAACTAAAAATTCCACCTTTTGTAAAACAAAGCAAAAGAAAACAAAAACAAAAAACAAAACAAAACAAAAAAGTCCACAATTTCCTGTTTTCCCTAAATGCTATTGCTTCCCTCCTCTCTAAGATATCTTGTTTGCCAGGGACACTGATACATTGTTGGTGGAATTGTAAATACATCCAGCCATTCTGGAGAACAGTTTGGAACTATGCTCAAAAAGTTATCAAACTGTGCATACCCTTTGACCCAGCAGTGTTACTACTGGGCTTATATCCCAAAGAGATCTTAAAGAAGGGAAAGGGACCTCTATGTGCCAAAATGTTTGTGGCAGCCCTTTTTGTAGAGGCTAGAAACTGAAAACTGAGTGGATTCCCATCAATTGGAGAATGGCTGAATAAATTATGGTATATGAATGTTATGGAATATTATTGTTCTGTAAGAAATGACCAACATTCAGAAAGGCCTGGAGAGACTTACATGATCTGATGCTGAGTGAAATGAGCAGGACCAGGAGATCATTATATACTTCAACAACAATACTATATGAGGATCAATTCTGATGAATCTGGCCCTCTTCAACAATGAGATGAACCAAATCAGTTCCAATGGAGCAGTAATCAACTGAACCAGCTACACCCAGAGAAAGAACTCTGGAGATGACTATGAACCACTACATGGAATTCCCAATCCCTCTATTTTTGTCCACTTGCATTTTGGATTTCCTTCACAGGCTAATTGTACACAGTTTCAAAGTCTGATTCTTTTGTACAGCAAAACAACTGTTTGGACATGTATGCATATATTGTATTTAATTTATATTTTAACATATTTAACATGTAGTGGCCAACCTGCTATCTTGGGGGGGGGGGAAGGAGGGGAAAAATTAGAACAAACGGTTTGGCAATTGTCAATGTTGTAAAATTACCCATGCATATATCTGGTAAATAAAAACTATTTAAAAAAAAAGATATCTTGTTTGCATATAGCTATTTGTATGTTGTCTCCCCCATTAGATTGTGAATTCATTGAAGGCAAACTTTTTTGTCTTTCTTTATATGTTCAGCCAGAGGTTAGCCAGTATCTTGCAGATAATAACTGCTTAATCAGTGTTTATTAAAAATAGCTTTTTATTTTCAAAATACATGTAAATCTAGTTTCAACTTGCAAAACCTTGCTTCCAAATTTTTCTCCCTCCCTTTTCCTCTCTCCCTCACCTACAGTAAGTAATCCATTATATGTTAAACTTGTGCAATTTCTTATATGTATTTCCAAAATTATCATGCTGCATAAGAAAAATCAGATCAAAAAGAAAAAAAATGAGAAAAAAAGCAAACAAACAACAATAAAAAAAGGTGAAAAAATCTATGTTGTAATTCATAATCAATTCCCAGAGTCTTCTTTTTGAATGCAGATAGTTCTCTCCATTACAAGTCTATTGGATTTGGCCTGAATCACCTCATTACTGAAAAAAGCCAAATCCATTAGAGTTGATCATTGCATAATCTTGTTGCTATGTACAATGTTCTCCTGGTTCTACTCACTTCACTTAGCAGCAGTTCAGATAAGTCTTTCCAGGCTTTTCTGAAATCAGTCTGCTCATCATTTCTTATGGAACAATGATATTCCATTATATTAATATATCATAACTTATTTAGGTATTTTCCAACAGATAGGCATCCACTCAATTTCTAGTTTCTTGCCCCTACAAAAAGGGCTGCTACAAACATTTTTGCACATGTGGGTCCTTTTCCCTTTTTTATGATCTCTTTGGGATATAGATATAGTAGAGAAACTGCTGGATTAAAGGGTATGCATAGTTTGATAGTCCTTTGGGCATAGTTCCAAATTGCTTTCCAGAATGGTTGGCTCCTAATTCCATCAACAATGTATTAGTGTCCCAGTTTTCCCACATCCTCTCCAATATTTATCATTATCTTTTCATTATTTCAGGCCTCTTTTAAAGTCCTACCCTACAGTTTTATTTTAACATGTAAATTCACAAGACCTGCATCAGTTTGTCTTTGTATCCTCAGTAAGTAGAATTTAGAATAGAAGGCACCAAGACATGTAGGCTTTCACAAGCTACAATTTCTGGTAGAGATGACCAAACCTAAAAGGCAGCTGATGGAGATGAGATTAGATATGTTCTCTGCATCCAGAGAACAGAAAAAGGATGCAACAAAGAGACACATTTAGGTTTGGGGTCAGAAAACATTTCTTAACAATTAAAGCTGTTCATTATTACTCCTGGGTTTATATCCCAAAGAGATCATAAAAAAAGGAAAAGGACCCACATGTGCAAAATAATGCTTGTAGCAAGCAGCTCTTTTTTGTAGTGGCAATGAATTGGAATTGAGTGAATACCCATCAGTTGGAGAATGGTTGAATAAGTTGTGCAATTTGAATGTAATGGAATATAAGAAATGATGAGCAGGCTGATTTCAGAAAAGCCTGGAAGGATTTACATTAACCGATGCTGACTGAAGTGAGTAAAACCAAAAAAACTTTGTACACAAAACATTATGTGATGATTAACTCTGATGGACCTGGCTCTTCAACAAAGAGATGATTCAGGCCATTTCCAATAGATTTGTGACTGAGAGAGCCATCTGCATCCAGAGGGAGGACTATGCGAACTGAATATGGATCATAACATAGTATTTTCATTTTTAAAAAAATTGTTGCTTGCTTGTTTTTTTCCCTTTCTCATTGTTTTTTTCTTTTTTGATCTGATTTTTCTTGTGCAGCATGATAAATGTGGAAATATGTTTAGAAAAATTGCATATGTTTAACCTATATTGGATCATTTGCTTTCTAGGGGAGGGAAATAAGGAGAAGGGAGAGAGAAAAATTTGGAACACAAGGTTTTGCAAGAGTTAATTTTGAAAACTATCTTTGCATGTATTTTGAAAAGAAAAAGTTGCATTAATAAATAAATAAGGCAGCAAAAAAAAATGCACATATTTAACTTACATCAGATTGCTCCCTCCCTGTCTTGGGGAGGGGGAGGTAAGAGAGAAAGGGAAAAAATTTTGAACACAAAGTTTTACAAAAATGAATGTTGAAAACTATGTATTTGGAAAAATAAGGAACCATTGAAAAATTTAAAATACAATAAAATAAAATCATATGCCACCATTGATAAGCAGTTACTGTCCAAAAGTGAAATGGAACTGCCTTGCAAGGTGGCTCTTTCTTGGGAGTTTTCAAGCAAAAGTTGGACAATCATTATTTCAGGATTTCATTTCATGTATTGGATGGTCCTAGATGGCTCCTAAGGTCCCTTTCAGGTCTCATACGTTATTATTTTGTGACAAATACAGAACATATATTTTTAGACCTCTAGTCTAGGTGTTAAGGAGACTCCTTAATTCAACAAACATTTGGTAACTACTAAATTCTATTTACTGAGGATACAAAGACAAACTGATGCAGGTCTTGTGAATTTACATTTTATGGGAGAGAATGCAACATATTTTTTGATAGATAAATGTAATACAAATTAGTTTTTTTTTAAGTGTTTGTTTTTCCAAATACATGTAAAGATAGTTTTTTTCAACATTCACCTCTGCAAAACCATGTTCCAAATTTTTCTTCCTCTTCCCCCTACCCCCAAGGTCTTCTTCCCTCCAAGATAGCACACAATCTGAAATAGGTTAAACATGTGCAATTCTTCTAAACATGTTTCTATATTTGTCATACTATATAAGAAAAATAAGATCAAAAGGGAAAATCATGAGAAAGAAAAAAAGATGAAAATACTATGCTTTGATCCACATTCAGTCTCCATAGTTCTTTCTCTAGATGCAGATGGCACTTTCTAAAACCTATCAGAATTGCCTTGAGTCACTATGGTTGAAAGGAACTAAGTCCATCACAGCTGATCATCACATAATCTTGTTACTGTGCACAATGTTCTTTTGGTTCTACTCACTTCACTTAGCAGCAGTTCAGATAAGTCTTTCCAGGCTTTTTTGAAATTAGTCTGCTCATCATTTCTTATGGAACAATGATATTCCATTATATTAATATCATAACTTATTCAGCTATTTCCCAACAGATGGGCATTCATTCAATTTCCAGTTCCTTGCCACTACAAAAAGGGCTGCTACAAACATTTGCACAATACAAGTTGAGTTGAAAAAGGAAAGGCACTAATAACTTGGGAGACAAGGAGAAATATCTTGGAGAAGGGAGCACCTGAACTGAAACTTGAAAGATTCTGATTGGCCAGAAGATTAGTTGCCATACCAGTCTTTTTTGTGAGACCAATTGTCAAAGAAAAATATAAATATTGTACTCTGGGCTTTAAGTATAAATTTAAATACTTTTTATTAATTTAACTTTTTTGAGGCAGCTAGGTGATGTAGTGGATAAAATACTAGGCCTAGATTCAGGAAGAATTTAACTTAAATCAGAAGTTAGGCAGACTGATTGATTTCTGGCAAATCTCTTAACCTCTGCCTGCCTCAGTTTCCTCAACTGTAAATTTGGGGTTTATAAAAGTACCTGTCTCCCAGGAGTTGTTTTGTAGAAATGAAAAATCCTTAAAAGACAAAGTTTCTGGGCAATTAACAATTTATTAGTTAGGCTAATAATCAATAAGTTGATGACTAGTGGTTTCCAAAAAACCCAAAATGTATAAGGTTAGGGCACTGAACACAATAGTCTTGTTTTCTTCCTTTCTTCTAAATTCCATTGTTGTCTGCTTGAGAGAGATGCTCAAGTCATCAAAGTCTCTTTGTGCTTTCTGATGTGCCAATCTGATATAACATTTTTAGGAATCTTGAATGTTGTTTATCCTTCATTGTTGAAGAGGACATGACATCAGGGAGATGATATCATGACTTGAAGTGAAATAGGGCTGTGCAGTCATTAGCCTCACTTTTCCCTCCAGAACTATGTGGGTCCAGTGGCCAGTTACAAATCAGGAAGGCCCCAGATGACTTTGGTCTTTTTAAGCTAGGTCTTTTTCAAGCCTCAATTTATCTAAGGCAACTCCCACTCAATAATTAAGGCGTAAGACATGAGGCAAAGAATGGCTTATTTTACTTTGTAACAAAACAAAACAAAACAACAATTAAAAAAAAATTTTTTTATTTTAATAGTTTTTATTTACCAGATATATGCATGGGTAATTTTACAACATTGACAATTGCCAAACCTTTTGTTCTAATTTTTCCCCTCCTTCCTCCCCGCCCCCCCCACCAGATGGCAGGTTGACCAATACATGTTAAATATGTTAAAGTATAAATTAAATACTATATATGTATACATGTCCAAACAGCTGCAAAACAACAATTTGAGAGAGGAAGACTCCAAGGGCTTCTGGTCAAAACAGAAGCAACTGTTATTTACATTCACTCTGAAGTTTGGGCTGAGACCTATTGTTGGCTAATCACCGAGAGAGCCAGATTTAAGTGACTTGTCCAGGAGTCTGAGATCTGAGGTCAGATTTTCCCTATTCCAGGCCCAGCACTCTATCTACTATACCACCTAGCTGCCTCAATAATATTAAATTAATAAAAATGTTTAGATTTGTGCCTGAAACAGGGTCACAGATCTAAGTACTCAAGGCCAGATTTGAATTCAGAAAGGTGAGTTTTCCAGATTCCTTGCCATCTAGCTGTCTGTCTGGTAGTATAAGAAAAATTCTGAACCCATTGTCCTTCATTTATAAACTGAAATGTTTTTATTATTTCTATTGTAGTTTTATTTTTTTTAATTTCAAAACTGTATGGCCCACTGAAATAGACAGGAAATTTGCCTTTCCCTGGGATGGACAAGAAAAGTTAAGGCTTTTTAATCTTGGGTTCAAGTAATTAACTTCACAAGTACAGTATTACAGAGGGAGGAAGACAAAGATTTTGTGTCTTAAAAGTTTTAGTGGACTTTAAATTAAGGTCAAGATGAATTAACAGTGACACAATAGCCCCCCCCCCAAAAAAAAAAAAGAAAAGAAAAAAAAAAGCTAATTCCATTCTAAGCTTCATTAAGAGTGGCTTATTGCCCAGAACAAAACAAAAAGTATTTTGTTCACTTTTGAGTTTCACATTACTGAGCAGGACTAGAGGAGGGGTAAAGTGCAGCGTGATCTTGGAAACATTTTACATCTCTTGTTGTCCTTGTGCAGGAGAGCAATGTGAAATAACCAAGCCCAAATAACCATCTTCAAATATTTGTAAGGCTAGCATGTGGAAAAAGAGTTGGATTTGTCTTGTCTGGCTTGGTAGAAAGATTCAGAAAAAAGAAAATCTTCCTAATAAGTGGAGCTGTCCAAAAGAGGAATGAATGGCTTGCTTCTGAGCAAACTAGGGCTCCTCCTCACTGGCAGGTGTCAATCTAGAATCAGATAATGGATTCATCAAATGATCGTGGAAAAACTAAATATAACATCATATCATCTGCAAAGAGTGATAATTTAGTTTTCTCATTACTTACTCTTAATTCCTTTAATCTCTTTTTCATCACTTATTGCCGAAGCTAGCATTTCTAATACAATATTGAATAGTAATGGTGATAGTGGGCAACCTTGTTTTACTCCTGATCTTATTGGGAATGGTTCCAGGTTATCCCCATTATATATGATGCTTACTGATGAAAACCATTGCATCTAAAGGAAAAAAAAAATCTAGGTTCTGATTCAGGGTCTGTTAAGTACTTTTGTGCCTTGAGTTGATTTCACATTCTCTAGTTCTTTTTCATTATCTCTAAAATGAAAAGATTGGAATGGATGACTTTTTCTTTCTTTTTAAAATTTTTTTATTCTTTTATTCCCCCCCATTACATGTAAAATCATTTTTTAACATTAATTTTTTTTTGAATTCCTAATTCTTTCTCTGTCCCTCTCTTTCACTCCTCTTCATTAAGGAAAAAAAAAAAGCAATTTGATGTATATTATACATACATATATATATATATGTATATATATATCCTTTCTAGCACTGAATTCATGCTTGCTTGTCAAAAATGTTTTAGAAGGGATTCTCACTCTATTTTGATTTAGACTTCAGAGATCCTTTCTAATTCTATGATTTTTGGGAGAATCTGGTCAGGAAACAGAAATAGCAACACCTCTATTTCTAATGAAGAATTTGAACTCTAAGGGTTCTCTTCCAGCTCAGCAAGGATTAAGTGGTTTCTGCCCACATGGAGATATACACAGTCACACAAATAATTACAATACAATATATTATGTAATAAGTTAATGCTATTTTTGTTCAAGGCTGGAAAGAAAGCAGTTTGGGTGAATGTGAAATAGATAGGGAAGAGAAGGGAAGCTTTCCTTCTGGAGGCTTTTCTTGAAAATGATCATGGCTCCTAAAATTTTCTTGAAGAATTTTGCCTGGATCTTTTCTTTTAAACCACTCGGTCTTATATTAATTTGCATCTCTCCTCTCCCCCAAGGAGATCATAATCTTGAGAAAAAAAGGAGCTTGTATACCTAGGCTTAGCATTATGACCCTGTGCTTGTTAGATACTTGATATACATCAGTTAAATTAAACAGAGGAAGTGACTTTTGAATTGGGTAAGAGTCCAACAGTTCAGCTAGGAGGCATTCTGGCCGGGATTATAGTAGACCTAGGCACTGAGAAAACAAAGGGCAGCATTGTTAGTGTGAACACTCAGTTTCTGAAGGAACTATTGGAAGATTAAGCCGAGAAAATACAAATTTGAAGTAAAATAAGAGGACCTAGAAAAGTTTAGACTTTTTAGTACATAATGGAGGGCGTTATTTTCAAAAAGGATTTTTCTTTAAAAATTTTTGGACTACAAGCCACTCCTTATCCCTCTCCCTCTAAATGCTGTCCCAGTAGAAGTGTGTGTGTATGTATATGTGTATATATCTATGTCTCTGTGTATTTAAAAGTGGGCGGGGTGACCAGATTGGGATCTTTTTGAAATTCCAAATAAAAATTATTCGGGGATCTACTCCCTTTTCCTGAGTCCCCACGGGAAAACCTTTGGGCTTGCTTCATCCCCACCCACCTCATTCTCTTAATGAGGATGTATTTTGAGACTGAGTCATTTTCAGGGCGTGGGAGTCAGAAACCGGGCGGAAAACTGTAGATGCGGGGGCTTCTCTAGGGGAAATTTCCATTCTTACGCTTCAGTCTCGAGAATTTAGGCTTTACGTAAGAAATTCGAAGCGGACACTTCGCTCTGGAGAGCAAGCAGTCAGCCCCAGAATACTGAGTTGGCTTCTGGGTGCATTTATACTGTGGTTTCCCCCACCCTTTTATATCCTCCCTAAAACCGGAATGATGAGAAATAATCTGCCACAACCAATTCCAGAACGGAATCAAACTCTAGGAGCTAAAACAAACCACTCCGGTTATGCTTCGCAAACTTTCTGACCCACCTAAAATTTCCTGCTTCCTGTTTCGTCTTCTTAGCTTGTAGAACGAGACAGTCTCAAGCGCGTAGCAACTGTTGCGTTGGAAAATTACAAACTGTTATTTCTACGTCTCCCCTGAGGTTCAGCTCCGCTGCCGATACAGAGCGCTGGATGCCCGAGCCTCCCGCCCCGTGAGTACCAGGGAGCCTTGGTCCCTTCTCCCTGTCCCAGCACAGTTAAATTTAGCTGGTAGTCAGTGAGTCATTTACCTGAGGACCCGGAGGCTGCGGGCCTAGACTTCCGCCGCTGCAGTAGTCCGAGTTTGAAGTTGAGAACTATTTACTTGGAGCTTGTGGACCACACAAAGCTTGTTTTTTTTTTTTTTTTTTTTTTTTTTTTAATTAAAACTGTTGATGGAATGAAGTTCTTGTCGGATTTAATAAATACTTTTCGTTCATTTATTAGACATTACTGATTATATTTTAGATCAACAAAAAAGGGAAACAATGAGAATAATTCACATTTGTATAAATTTGTATAGATTGATAGCAGGGATTCTTAATTTGTTTTATTTGTCATGGATGACCCTCCTCAATCACCCCACCCCACCCACCTTTTTTTTTTTTTTTTTTTTTGGCAACGTGGAGTCCTTAGAGTGGTTTTAAATGCACAGAGTAAAATCCATAGGATTACAAAGAAAAACAATTATATTGAAATACAGCTATGAAAACCGAGGTCATGGCCCTCTTTCCTATGGATGGACTTAGTATATAGTCCCAGGGTGTTCCTGGAATGTTCTGAGTTACCTAAATGCCCTAAAAAAGAGGTCAAGCAAAGGAAACTTTTTGTTTATACTTGTATTTGTGTTCATCCTAGGCCAAGCATCTGGTCCTTTTCTTTAAGCATTAATCATTTTTAATTGGAAAAAAAGTAGTCCTAGACTAATTACAAATCACTGAAAAACATGGGCCAATAGAGACTTATTTTGGTCCTGTTGATGGAACTTTAGACATAAGAAAAATTATTAATAAAGGCTTTAGTAAAAATAGAAAAGTATGATTTGGATTTTCTTCCTCTGGAGAGGAAAAAATGTTCCTGTTTCACTTTTTTATCATTTTATTACCTGTGCCTGACAAATTTCCTAAAACTTAGGACATTTAATAATTATTTCTTGACTGTTTGCTTCCTTTCCTCTCAAAAAAAAAAATGCTTCTGAAAAAGGAAATCATTGTGTAATATAAAATAATGATACTTGTGCTGCCTTCTTCACAGGGTTATTTGACAAACTCTAAAGTTCTCTATAGAAGCCCAAGGCTTCCAGTCAATAAGACCTGCGCTCAAATCCTGCCTCAGACACTTACTAGCTCTGTGATCTTGGGCAACTAACTCTCTGAGCCTCAAATGGTAATATAAATATATCCCCATAAATATAAATATATAAATGGGAGTAACAATAGCTCTTATCATCCAAGTTGTTGAAAATCAAATGAAGTAACACATGTAAAGCCTATTGCAAAACTTCATGCTAGTTGTTGTAGCAGCTGTTTTTTAAATTTGTCACAATAAATGAATAAATGAAAAATCATTTTAATTCTTATTATGCAATATTCAGCACTGGGCTACTACCAGGGTAAAAACAGTCCTAGCCCTAGAGGAGTCTATAATTTAAAAGCCAGTGGGAGCTGGAATGGAATGGAGTTAGGAAGATCTGAGAGTGAATTCTGCCTCATTCCCTTACTACTTGTTTGATCCTATATTAGTCACTTAATCTGTCTCTGATTCAGTTTCCTGAGAGATGAAAATCACAACTAACTTTACAAGACTGGGTAAGTCATTTCCTCAGTTGTAAAATAGTGCAGTTCTATGGCATTCATGTTGAGAGCTGTCCAAAAATGGACTAGATCTCTTCTTAAGGTAATGAAGTGAAGATGTTAAAGCAACCACAGGAACATCATGGGATGTTGTAGAGGGCATGCTTGCTTCAGATAGGCTAAATGACCTCTAAGTTCCCTTCTACTCTGAGATCTTCTGATTCTTTGATGGGAGAACTATAATTTACTCTTAGTTTTTCAGATAGGGAATGGAAGAGGAAGAGAAAGGAAAGAATGGGTATTAAGATTCTACTGTATGTGCTAAAGCTTTAAAACTATTATTCATCACAAGAGTTTTTTTCCTTTCTGTTAGTCAACAAGTGAGTACTTACACGTACTAGTAATCTTAAGGCATACTAAGAAACATAAAACAGTATTTTGGATATAGTTCATTCTCAGTAAATGTATACAAAATGTCTGTGCTTGTGTGTCCCAAGGGGGTGGGAAAGGTCAGATCATTGTTTACAGGAATGAAGTGTTTGTTCTGGGGATGACATTATTTCCTTGATGGGAGAGTGAATTCCAAATTCATATATTCCATGAGCTACATTCAGGGAATAGGCTTTTAAATAGTATGTATCTGTTTAATAGATAAAAGACTCAAATTGTGTTAGTTTATGATTGATTGAACTTTTGTGCATCTTGTGCTAATTTGTTGGCTGTGAGGTAAAATTAGAGGATTTTATGATTTGAATTTTTCTTCTTTGATATGACTGTTAATAGAATGAAATTCTTTTTTTTTTGAGAACTGTGTGTTTTCATGGTTCTGATTATTTATCATTTGGGAAATGGCTTTTAGTCTTATTTTATTTATTTATTTATTTTTGCTAAGTTCCTTTTGTTAAGATATCCTAAGCCTGGATATCAAGATTGTCAGAGAAATTTGATGCAAAGATTTTTTTTTTTAATACCTTCTTTTTATGTCAAAAGTTTCTCAATTTTGTTTCTAAATAAAGTTACCTATCTTATCTTTTATGATTTCCTCTTTGGTTAAAAGTTGACTCAGTCATAGCTGTGAAAAATATCTGATCTAATTTTTTTCAGCTTGTTCTTTTTGGGGGTGTGGCCTTTAATATTTAAGCCACATATTTGTTTTTAGTTTATTTTGCTCTATACAATGTGTTCTGAATCTAATTTCTGCTAAGCTTTTTCTTGTCAAATAGGGAATTTTTCCCTTATTAATTTATGTTCTCAAGTTTATTAAATTCTGGGTTATTAAGATCAAGTTTTTTTTTTGTTTTTTTTTTTAATTCCTAGGAAATGGTTCTCCATTTCTATGCTTTTGCAGCTGCTATGATTGAGGTTGGGAAAGGGGACCCAAAAGCTTGGGGTCACAGAGCAGTGTCATGAGGTATCTCAAAAGAATTTGCAGGCTAGAATGCATATCCAAGTCAATGGGGCAAAGTTTATTGTAATTATAACAACCTGGAGTGGGCTAAGTTCTAGAAGACATTAACAGAGAGCCAGGAGCAACAAGATAAATTTATAGGAAAAAGAGAGACCAGGAGCTTCATGTTACTAATTTACTAAATTTTATGGCTTACAAGTAGGTTTGAGGAGTGCTCTTATTCACTATTGTCTCAGGAACTTGGTTATTACTGACCAACAGATTATCTCTGACAGGCAGTAATGTTTGCAGTACTATTCTAAGTCCAGAAGACTTTGAAATCAGTAGTGGAAAGAGCTGTCAAAAGTTCTGGATGTTGGTCTTTGCTTTGACATTTATTCTATGATCACAGAACAAGACATTTCATTTTGGAGGGCTTAATTTTCTTATCTCTAACATGAGGATAAACTATACATTAAAAATTAAAAATATTAGGCACTTAGTACATGCTGCATACCCCACTTAATAATGGGAATACTATACAAGTAAATAAGACCTATTCTCAAGGAGTATCCATTCTAATAAGGACAGACAATCTCCTTCATGAAGGGAAATTGGAAAAGGAAGGTTGGGTGGAGATGATAGGGAAGTGACTTGGAGGCCTCAATCCAGGAGGCAAAAGTTTACCTGTGAGAACCCATTTTTTCAGAGTCCAAGATTCTGTTGTGAAGGAAATGAGGTTATGGTTAAAGTGTCACTTTACCATTGGACCTCTGTGAGGAAAATATATAAAGAAGCTTGAAGTGTTATGTAAATGAAAGACAATATAATTTTAATTGATAGTATAATGCAAGAGAAACTGAGGAAAGACAGAGATTGGTTTTTAATTTTTTAATTGTGAAGAGTTTAGGCTAGCTAACTCATGTCCAAAAATCATTCCAGCCCTGAGTGACTGAAGCAGGGAACTTTTATAGCTAACTAGGTTTGCAAACAGAATAACCTGAGTATATAGCCTTATAGGGGAAACAAAGACATATAAGGGGGGCAAGGAGATTGGATGAGTGGACAAGCCATGATTCCAGCAAAGGCTTATAACTTAGTCCTGACAGGATAAGGGTCAAGATAAGAAGGTTGAAGGTAGGAGACACCGAGGCAAGGGACAATACTCAAAAGGAGCGGAATTATCCCACCAAGGATTGACATAAGGCACCTGGAGTTTTATGACATAATGGTATTTCTAGACTTCCTTTGTGATTCAATTCTCCTATCTTAATGGCAAGAAAAAAAAGGGAGGGTATAATAATTTTATTCAGGGCATAACAATAAGATCCTTAGTGGATTTTTCGTGGGCAAAGAAAGATAAAGGGAGAAAGAAGAGAAATTTTGAAAGCATAGGTCAAGCCAGAATTTTATCATTCCCAAGTCTGGCCTTATCATTTCTCTTTTGGCCATTTAATGCTCTCCAAAACTGTACTTTCTTTTGCCCCTCCCCTTTCCACTTCCATCAGCAAAATAAATGTAACTAATTTGAAACTTTTGGCCCCATTTGGCTCAATGAATCACTATGACAAGTTGATTCTACCCCATTGGTTTCTAGGTTATTTGAAGGTTGAGGGTTGCTATTTAATCTCCAAAGAATGCCCATAAGTAGTCAGCTTGGGGAAGCTGAAGTTAAAGGGTCAGTATTTTCTTTAAATTACCACATGCTTTTTCTTGGATGCATTGTGAAGGTCTGAGTTATCAAGTTGTCATAGTGGAGTTACAGGGAATTTCTATAAAACTAGAATGCCATTTGAGCTGGCAAAAGAAGATAAAGAACTAAAAACAATGGAAATAACCTTGTAAGCTGAACCAATTGTTGGAAAATCAAAGGAAATCAGATATTTTCATTCAGAGAGACAGATTATATAGTAATGGTGAAGAGAGCTGGATGAATCCCTTCCTCTTCTGCCTAAACTAGACTAAGGGAAGGCAAAGAGCAGCAGCTGATATTGGAGAAGAGGTAAGTGAATAGTTTTGAGTTAGGCTGGAAGAGAAAGAAGCATGCATACTTTATTTCCATCTATGTAAAGGGTGGGAGCATGATGGGCATAGCTTATGAATGGGAGTAAAATTGTCTTTTACTTTGCATAGATCTCTATCTTCTGAATGTAGATAAATAAAATTGTAAAATTGAAACAGTTTGATTTCAGGTTTGGTTTTTTTTGGGGGGGTATCCTCATCACCTAGCATAGTGTCTTAAACAGAAAATAAATAAATTATAAAGTGTTTCTTGAATTAAGTCTATATTAGGCATCCTCCAAGGACTCATTGCTGAAATTCTAAAAGCATCAGTTTTTTTTTTTTTTTGCAGACACCCTAAAAGTGCCCAAATTGTAGCATGAAAGTATTTAATAATTACACCAAATTATTTAGGGTTTATCCACAAGGAATCAAAGAAGCTCCAAATTTTATAGACATAGAAACTCAAGGCCAGGAAGGTTAAGTGATTTACAAAAAGTGGACTTACACCAAGTAGTAACTAAATATCACAAGAGGAATTTGAGCTCAGAGCCAATTTTATTTCCACTGTGCTATGTTGCCTCCTGATAAATATTTAAAAAACAAATTTTTTGAAAAAAAATGTTTATATTAGATTATTTTTTCGATTTTAATCATGTAGCTGTCCAGTGAAAAGTGTTGAAACTGGAGGCAAAAAAAATCTTGAGTTCAAATCCTTCCTCAGAGACTCGCTCTGTGAGCTGCATAAACCCCTTAAATCTCTTTCTACACCAATTTACTCATCTGTAACATTTTAACATATGTAAAACAATTTGCAAATTATAAGGCAGTGTTATACTAGCTGCTCTTATTGTTTCTGGTACCCCAGAGTTGTGTTCTATCCTTCAAAACTAAGCCATTTTCTTTTGTATTTAGGTTCATAGAATTTGGGAACTGAAAGAGATCTTAGAGCTCATCTAATATAGAAATCTCATTTTGCAAATGACCTTAATTTACTCAAGGTCATGTGTCTGGAACATTTTGGACACTTTATAAATACTTGTTGACATCATTTAACATGTGACTAAATGTGATTCAACATGTTATCTTTATTTTTCCTCTTGTAATCTCTACATATATAACAGGGCTCTCAGTAAGGGATTTAGATCCCATGATCTAATCTAGCCAACTATTTCATCTCATATAGGTATGTGTTGGTGTATGTATATATTTTCTCACCTCTATATTAGTATGTGTGAATTAAACCTGCAGTCTTATTTTGTTAATTGACTTGTTAATTTCTAGAATAGGGATTCTTAACCCTGTGTGTGTGTGTATGTGTTTGAGAGAGGACAGAATATGAAAGAGTGGGTGAATGAATTTGTAAAACTCTCTTGCAGGAGAGTAAACCATTTATGGGCCTCTTCTCTAAATAATTTTGTTGCTTACATTCAAAATTGAAATATTCACAAGGGTTTTAAACTTCTTTTCTATTTGTTTCCAGTTATTTATAAAGAGATCATGTAAATGGATGAGGCTTGCATTGTAGTAAAGAATTTAGATGAGATTTACAATAACTTAACTGGTCAGGGATAAGAGAATTTTTGACTTAGTTTCATAACCATTAGCTAGTTATAAATTCCAAAAAATTCTTCAGTGTCCATTGAAAATTTATAACTTGTTTGGAAATATTTTATATGACTACTTATGTTTAATTGATTTCAAATTGTTTTCGTTCTCAAGTAGGGAGGAGAAGAGAAAGGAAGAGAGAATTCAGAATTCAAATTTTAAAAAAATGAATGTTAAGAGTTTTTGTTTACAGGCTAATTAAGAAAAGATAAAAATTAAATGTTTATAAAAATTTGTAGCTTGCCCTAATCCTTCCTACTTTTGTCATATAAACCACTTTCCTCTGTTAGCCTTTTATAACTTTTACAAGTTTATTTTTGAAATTTAACTTTTACAAGTCTATCTTTGAAATGTAAATCTCCCCTTTCCCCTTTTGACTGCTATTAGAATCCAATGGTATTTTTTTTTCTGATAAAACTAAAATTTACATAAGTCTTGTGAAAGTTTTATCTAGTACTCAGTAGCCATTTTTAGATACCTTGGGCTGTATTTTGAGCAGGTTTTAAAAATGTCTCTGAAGTCAAGTATAATTGGCAATAGTTTTTCCTCAAACAAGTCCTTGGATTTTTCTATTTTGAAGAAAATAATAAATTTCAGTTAAAGATTGGTGAAAATAAATGTCTTTTTCCCTTCCCCCATTCTACTTCTTAGACCCTTTGAAATTTATCTATAGCTCCTTTGCAGATCTGTGAATCCCAGTTGAAGAATGGCTGCTCTAGGTTACATTTGGGAAAAGCATTACCAAGTTTCAAATCTAGCATCTGTTATGATCCCATTGCTGTCTCCTCATCTTTGAAAACTTCCATAGGAATGGAGAAAACCCAAAATTTGGTTTTTAATAAAAATAATAATGTAAAACCATGGCTTCTGTTGTAAAAATTGGTATTTTCGCTTAAGTTATAACTTATTATATAAGTACCAGTGTTGACTTGGGACTTTACTGGGCAAACTTAAAAAATTAGGTCATCATTTAGAAAATTTCATGTAATTAAAAAAAAATACCCAGGAAATTTCTGAAAAAAAAATCAAACTTTTCACTTTCAATGAAGCTTCTCAGAAAGACTTTATTTCCTTGGAACTTCAGATAAGTAGCTCTTATGGATTTTTTTTCATGAGCTAGACATGTGGGTAATAATAACAATAGTTCGATTTTAGTAAATCCTCAATAGTTTAGCTTGATTGTGGGAAATGCTGCTTTAATTTACTGAAAAGTCTTTTTTTAGTGTAGATGAAGTCATTACTTACAAATGTATTTAAGAAATGCATGGTTGACAAAGTGTTTCGGATGACAGTATATTAATTTCTCTTTATAAATGATTCTTGTCTATTTAATATATTAAATTATATAATATAATGTATTTATATATATGATATGATATATATATATAAAATATAATTTAATATATTAAACAGACAGGAATCATTTATAAAGAGAAATCATTTGCAAAGAAAAAATTGTAAAGAGAAAAGATAGTTTTTAAAAAAGTAGCTTTATTTTATTCTCACTACCCCTTGCAGCCTCATTTTCTCTAATTCACTTATTTAACAGCAAGCAGATCACTTTTTAAAAATATGTTGCATTCAGAAAATATTTTATCTGAATTTCTCAAACTAAAATACTGTAATTTTGATACTTATCTCATTTATTGATTGTGAGCCAGTATGCAAGGCATGGTATGGTGTCATATATCAGCATTTTTATTGTAACAATTGTAAAAAGTGTAGGTGTTGCAGTATATAATAGGTATCTGTGGATGCGCTCTCTCTCTCTCTCTCTCTTTCTCTCTTTCTCTCTTTCTCTCTCTTTCTGTCTCTGTCTCTCTTTCTCTCTCTCTCTCTCTCTCTCTCTCTCTCTCTCTCTTTCTCTCTTTCTCTCTCTTTCTGTCTCTGTCTCTCTTTCTCTCTCTCTCTCTCTCTCTCTCTCTCTCTTTCTCTCTTTCTCTCTCTCTCTCTCTCTCTCTCTCTCTCTCTCTCTCTCACACACACACACACACACACACACACACACACACACACACACACACACACACACACACACATTCAGAGTCAGCCTTGAATTAATGAATAGGATGTATTCCAAAAGTTCTTTTGTTAAATTGCTTACTGAGAATCCAAAATTCATTTTTTCCCCTAGAAGCAGTGTTATCAAAAGGATGACTAGCATCTCAGCTCAAAGAAGCCTTTTAATCTGAGAGTGCTTATGGGATTTCTTAAGAGCTGGAATAGACCTTAGAATTTACATAGTCCAATTTCATTATTTTGCAAATTAGGAAATTCAGAGAGCTGGACTTCCTAATCTGAGAAGAAAGTGATTTGCCCAGATAATATAGCAACAGACTTGACATTCAAATGCATGCCCTTGGATGGCAACCAAATTTATTGCTCTTTCCACTTTATTATGTCACTCTAGTCTTGTTCCTCATGTTAATATGGAAGTAACCTTGAATTCCTAAAAATAATGCTAACTGCAAACTGTAAACCATGGCAGATCCCACCAAGATGAATAGGCTTTGAGTATAAACCTAGGGAATAAATGGTCTGACGATGAACCAAGTATTCAGAACTTCCTAATTCATCTATAAAATGAGAGGGTTGAATTAGATTAGTAATTTCCAATTTTTATCAGTTTCTATTCTCCTTGACTTGAAAAAAAATTACTAGGGTTTTATTTTCTGTTCTCCTCTTGCTTCCACTGCTGGAAAAAGGGAAAGAAAATGTACAAGCAAATACTTTCACATTGGCTATGTCTAAACATGTATATCTTACTGGGGAGGAGAAGGGAAATGAACTTGGAGCATTTGTCAACTTCCAGGATGTTCTGACAGGGAACTGAGGTCAAATTTCTCTAGGGAGTAACATCAGTGAGAATAGTGACCATTCCCCATTTTTGATATTCTTAAAGCCAGGGACTGCCTGTCTAAAACAATAAAACCATATTTTGTCATTTGTTATAGAATTTAGAGGATCCATTTGCCAAACCTCATGAAAAATGAATAACTTACTGAAGCAAGTTAGTGGGAAAAGTTTGAACGAATACTGACAGCTTTTATTTCTTCATTCCTATAACTTAGTGATTGAATTGTCCTTCTATCTCAGCCTCCTGTGTTGGGTTGCCTCCCAACCCAAATAACAATTCCCATTTGTGTAATGCTTTAAGGTGTATAGAACATTTTCCTTACTATAATCTTGTGAGATACATAATCCAAGTATAAGTAACTGAATTTTACAGGTGAGGAAATTGAGATACAATGAGGTTCAATGACTTCCTACCCATTGGAATGGTCTTATATCTAGTAATTGGCAGATCAGAGATTTAATCAAGCTCATGTAATTTAACATAGTATAGTGAACTGGGTGCTGGGTTTGAGATCAGAAAGACCTGGTTCAAATTCCATTTTTGATATGTAATAGCTATATTCCTGTGGGCAAGTAATTTAATTTGCTAAGCCCTCACTTTCCTAATTTGTAAAATGAAGGAATTGGACAAGGGCCCTGGATGCCACAATTTTTGAATCATGTACCCCCCATCAGTAAAATTTTTGAGTGCTCCTACATATGTATATTTACTTACTTGTAAATGTATATTTAAAAAAGAATTAAAGATGAAATATTTGATCCTAGAATTAATATAACATCATTAGGTTTTATTGAGTGAATCCCATTGTCAGATTTGTACTATGGATCATGTATTGGAGAGGAAAGAAACTTGAGACAGGGAGACCAGTTAGGAAGCTATTTTAGTCTAGGATTAAGTTATGAAGGTTCCAATTAAAGTGTGAAATTTTTACAACTAAATAGAAACAAAAAGGTCTGGCAATTGATTGGAAATGTGGTTTCACAATGATTGAAGAGCTGAGGATGATAGCATGGTTTTTGAACTTGGATGACTAAAAATATATAACAGAAATAGGGAAGTTTGGGAGAGGGATTTAGATTGAGAGGAGGGAGATAATAATAAATGAGGTCTACTATGATCTCAGTGTAATCCATCACCTGTCAAAATTAACCTGTGAGACTCACTCTGTTCTATGAGAAATAAAAAAAGAAGGGTGCTTGTTCAAGCCAGGAGGTAATCTAGAGGGCGGGCTGTGAGTACACTTGGAGGGGGGGAAAGGGTATAATGAATAAAAAGTTCAAGAGAGATAGTTTTTGGATAATTAATCATTTTATTAATTATGCTAATAGAGAACTAATAAAAAGGTTCCAGCACTCTTGAATGCCAAAGACTCCTGGAATCCATTCCATTTAAGATTATATATAACCCCTGGAAGAATAAGTGTTTCTGAGAATGGCAATGAACTCTGGTGTGTTAACAATGAATAAGAATAATGAATATTATAATAAGAGGTGGACCTATTCTAGTGAAGGGCTAGGGGAGGGGTGTGCAATGTGACTCCTGACTGATCACTCACTCCCAGATCACCTCCATCTCAGGCAATTTAAACCAAGGATCTAAAGCACACAACCCTTCCCCAAGCCTGAATGGAACGCTGTAGCCTTCCCAACTTTGGTAGGGTTTGAATAAGATTGAGGAAAGTTAATTCAATCTCCTCCCAATAGAGAATGAGGAGATAAGAAGGGAGAAAATCATGGATCTTCTCTATAATGTAATAATCATTTCTCTAGGAGAGGGAATTTAACCTATGTAGTTGCTTGGTGCTCACCTGGTACAGGTTAGGTTAGGACCATTCTAAGATATTAATGGGAAGAGGGAAGAGATTGGGATCCCCAGGGAGGGATTAGAGTGGGAGGTCATAATAGGTGAAGGGAGTAGAGTGGTTGTGTTGGAGACAAGCTCTAGTATGGGGGGAGGGGAGTATGTTCCATTTCCTACTCTCCCATTGGTTGATCATATACTATTAGGGTTATTTCATTCCTCCTTCTTAGGAGTCAGTGTTTCCATTTTGAGGACCATGGACTAGATAACTTTTAAGGGCCTTTCAGCTCAGAATTCAGGATCGGGGATCCATCTCTTTTTCACTGATTCCTTTTCTCCCATTTACAGAAAACTCATATCTATTTTTGTTACCTGTCATTTCCCTGGTACTTTCCCTTAAAACTGTATGATGGATTTACTTTTGAGTAATTTTTTAAAAGTCCAGAAAGCTCATTAATGCAGCTTATGCTTAGTTTCACATCCTTTGGAAACTTAAGAATGGGCTTGAGTTTCTATATTTAAACAGATTAGTGTATGTTTTCATTTTCATCTTTTTGCTTTTTTGTAAGCAGAGGGAGCATTTAATTTGCCATCTTCATAGAAAAAAGAAAGAGCTAAATATTAATTTTAGGCAGTAGCTCTCTGAGGATCAAAAGTTCAATGGATTCCACAGTTGGTAGGGACCTTCTAATTCAAACCTCTTGATATAAGATTTTTCTTTCCTTCTCTCCTTTAAAACAGACTTAAAAAACAACCCAAACCCTACAGAAACCTCCTTGTTGGAAAGAAATTCGCAAGACTGAAAGATGCAATTAAAGAGGATCTTTAAAGTACCTCAATTTCTTCTTGA
The DNA here is from genome assembly GCF_048593235.1 of Sminthopsis crassicaudata. NCBI lineage: Eukaryota > Metazoa > Chordata > Mammalia > Dasyuromorphia > Dasyuridae > Sminthopsis > Sminthopsis crassicaudata. The sequence goes on along the minus strand of NC_133619.1, from coordinate 83,064,250 downwards.
AAAGAGTTAAGTCCATATAGTCCAAATACAGAGGTGCCTTGGAATGACCTTGTATATGACATCCGCTCAAGTCATTCATCAGATTGAAGAGGAATTAGATGAAGATGAAAAGGATGTGATTCTCTTCCTGTGTCGTGATCTTGCTCCAGACTTAGTCACAAAGTTGGACTTGCGGGATCTTCTGTGCACCTTGAATGAGAAGGGCAAGTTATCTTCTGCTGGTTTGGCGGAGTTGCTGTACAGAGTAAGGAGGTTTGACTTGCTAAAGAAGATAATGAAAACAGACAAAGCCTCGGTGGAAGCCAGTCTGGTCAAATCCCCACAACTGGTTTCTGACTATAGGTAATTCATCCCTGACTAATTCTTATGGAGTTAATTTGGGGATGGGGGTGGATGAAAGGGAAGGTGGCTGTGGTGGCTGTTAACAAATGGGAGAAATGGAGGTCAGAGTCATAATAAAGGGAAAACATTATTGATGATAATGCCTCAAAGGATAAGATTCATAAAGTACTAAAAAAGTATATTGTGAAAATATATTCTCATTTAATAAATGAGGAAATTAAAATTAATGATTTCCCCAGTCAGAGTCAGTAAATGTCAGAACTAGAGTTTGAATCTAGATCTCTTCTCTAGTTCACTATCTTTACACACATAAATATAAAGATGTACCAACAAAAGGATCATTTTATTTTTGTATTTGTGTTCACAGTTCCTGGTATGTAATATATGCCTGCTTCCTTTATAAATCCTAATAATATTAATAATGATAACAAATACTATGATGTATACTAATAAATATTATCCTTTTTTATGTATCTTCTCCCCAGTCTTTCCATTCCAAACAAAAGGGGAATATAGGTTCCAACTGTACGCAGTATCTTAGAAGTTATTTACTTAGTTGTAAACACTTGCAGTTAAATTAAAAGGACAGATGGTTTCTGCATGAATGATGAGATGGAAGGAGACAAGAGTGAATAACAGTTGGTAATTACTGCCAAATTCATGAGAGATTTCACTGGAGAATTAAAGGATCCATCAAAAAGATTTTCTATGTCAGTTAGGCCCAGCAATTTTGAGATCCCAGAATAATTTCTAAAATGTACTCTAATTCTCTGAACAATAATTTTTCTAACCTTTTCTTTTTCCTCATTAGTTATTGAATATCCTTTGAATTTTAGTCCAGCCCTAATCAGGAAGTTAATTTCCTCTCATTTTAGTTCACTGACCAATCAACAAATATTTTAAAAGCAGCTGTTATTTGTCAGGTTTTAGCTTAGGGGCTAGGGATTTCCAGATAAAAGTGAAAATAGCATATGTTTTGAAAGAACTTATGAGGGGGAGGGGAGAAATGCAAAATGTTTACTGGATAAGTAAATACAAATTGGTAGGAAATAAACAGTGATGATGGTGGGAGCATCAATATAAAGTAACAAGGAATAATTGGGAAAGGCTTTTGGAAGATGACCATTTGGTTAATACTGGAGAGAAGTAGGTATTCAAAGCTCAGAAAGCTAGGAGGAAGCATATTCTAGACCAGGGATTCTCAAACTACGGCCTGTGGGCCAGATGCTGCCCTGAGGACATTTATGTGACCCACCGGGTTATGGCAAATGGGCTGAGGGGCGGAGACAGAGTGTGAGTCTTTGTTTTTACTATAGCCCGGCCCTCCTACAGTCTGAGGGACAGTGAACTGGCCCCCTATATAAAAAGTTTGAGGACCACTGTGACATTTGAGAGCAAATCTATGGAGGAAGGAGGTAGAATATCATATATGAGCAAAAACAAATGCAAGTAGACCAATATAGAGTTCATGAGGAGGAATAATCTGTAATATGCATTGTTGGGAAAAATCAAATGAGATATTTGTAAACCATTTAGCACAGTACCTGCCATATAATAGATGCTTAATAAATGCTTGTTCTTTATAAGCTTAGAAACATAGATCAGATTGTTAAGGGCCAAAAAGAGAAATGTGTATTTGATTTAGTAACAGTGGAGAGCCACCAAAACCTCTTGATCAGGAGAATGACATGGTCAGAATTATGCTTTAGGAATATCCATTTGGCAGTTGCGTGAAAGATAGAACAGAGAAAAGACTGAAGGTCAGTTGGAAGGGTACCATGGTAGTTTAGCCAAGAGGTGATGAAAGCCTGTCATGTCATGTGCGTGGAAAGAGAATGATGCACAGGGTGAGAGAAGTTGATGAGAAGAGTTAATGAAGTTCAGAAGACCACTTACTTGTCAAAGATGTGGAAGAGGGAATTTCTATATTAGGTGGGATGTTTGGACTAGACCTCTAAGGCCCCCTTTTACTCTAGGATCCTAAAATTTCATGATATCTTGGTACGTCCTATGAAGGACCACCAGAATAATCTTTAGAAGCTATGAGCATATACTTCCAAGGATAAATTGTAGAGTTATTGGGAAAAAGTAGAATACAGTTTGCCTTTAAGAGGCAAGATCCTCTTGGATTAGGTAGTTATTTTAATTGAAATTTCTTTATGTTGTCCTATATCTTTTCCAAACCACTCAATTGACTTTATTAAGTAGAATGGAGTGAAGCTTCTATGAATCACTATAGAACTTTGCTTTAGATAGCAAATCCTCAGCATGATTTTAATGGATAGATTAGGGCATCCATCTCTCTTTCCCATGTTTCACCACCATCACCATCACCACTCCCACCACCATTCCTCTTCTTTTTCACTCAGCAGCATCACCACCATGGTGAATGGAGAAGAAGTGTATACAAATTAGAGAAAAAAACAACACAGGGCAACCTGAGTCTCTGAGGTGGGACAGAGTGATTGGTACAAATACCCAAGGTGTGTTGGTGTTCTTCATGGAAATATAGCTATTGATTATATTTCTATCATGAATTTGATTCTGCTCAGATATGCCATGATCATGTTGAATTTTCTTTGTAACATTCAAGATTTCAGTGATATGGGTCCTTGACTAATAATTTTACTGCCACCTTTAAAGAGAAAAGATGGGGATTCTTTGGGGGAAGTTTTTCTCTTTCTCCTTATGGAAATTAGCTGTGCTATATTAATAAGCAAAAGAAGGGGGAAAACCAAGAAAGAAGAAACTCTTAGGAGGGTATGAAATTACTCTTCCAAATCTCATTAAGGTAGGGATTTTGTGAATCTTGGATCCCTTTTGGCAGGCTGCTGTAACCTATGGACTTTTTTTTGGAATAATATTTTTAAATAATTGAAGGATATGCTAACTTTCAGTTAGAGATCGTGAAAATAAGAATGTAATTTTTCCCTTTTCAAATTCACAGATCCTTTGATTTTTATTTACTAACTCCTTAGAGTTAGGAGTCAGTGGATCCCAAGTTAATAATCTCTTCCTTAAAGCTTTTCTTAGGAGTCACTTAGGCTTTTTGTGCTATCATGTGTGCTTGTGGGGCAAGAATTACTGCCTGTTAGAACCAGGCAGGTGTACCTAGGACTTTGCTTTGATCAGGCTAGGACTGGCTCAGTTGTTTGGACTGGTAGTTTTTATTTCATTTTTTCAGGACTACAGGGATCTTCTGATTTCACTGAAGAAAATTCTCTCTCTGGTTTTCAGGGTGCTGATGACGCAACTTAGTGAAGATATGGACAAATCAGAAGTGACTTCTTTCAGTTTTCTCCTAAGAGATTATATGGGAGGAGGGAAGACACACAAAAACAAGGTGACTTTCTACACACACACACAAAGTCTCACTTACATTCTCTCTCTCTCTCTCTCTCTCTCTCTCTCTCTCTCTCTCTCTCTCTCTCTCTCTCTCTCTCTCTCTCTCTCTTTCTCGTAAGGATCATTCCCATAGCAGTTTAGATGTTCCTATATGGTAGGTATAAAACTTGAAAAAAATAGGATTGGAGGAGGAGTAGTTTGAGCACATGTAAGAGAAAATGAGAATGAAAAAGTGAAGTAAAGAATGAGATGACAAAGGAAATGTGGGAGGGAAGGAGATGGAAAAGAAGAAAAGCAAAAAGAGACAGAAAGAGAGAAAAAAACTCACCTGTCACCATGATCATTACCCTGGTTGCCTGAGAGACCTCCCTTGAACTTGGTAGCATTTGTGAGAAGTCAACTATAAAGTTAAGATAGGATAAACAGGAAAGGTAGAGGGAGCTGTCCAGATTTGGACACAGGGGATTCAATTATAGATACTTTTGGACAGATTACAGGAACCAAAACTGAGACATTATTTATGGAGAAAAATGTATATGAAAGGAACATGGGTATGAGCAGAAGAAAACAAGGAAAAGAGGAAAGATTTAGGATGTAGTAGGACCCATATGGAACATTTTGGTGCTTCTTCAAGTTTATTCTTATTTCAGAGAACTTCATAGCTCTCTTTTCCCTTTTTAGTCAAAAGTTTTTCTAACTCATCACATAGAAGGGGAAGTTTGTCTGGCTCTTCCTAAGTATAGAAAGAAGCAAAAGGCAGTAATGTTTCCTCTTTGTATTTTTGTCAGCTTCTCTTTTCATTTCTTTACTGGTACAAGGACTTTGGGGAAACATTTTAGGGAGGGACAAAATGTGACTTTAGAGAGAGAGAAGGGATGAAATTTTGGGAGTACTAGTAATGTAATAAGTACTAAAAATGAGTACTTTTATACAGGACTTCTAGGTTTATAAAACACTTTCCTTAAGAAAGGTCTTAAAGATGGATGCTCCCAAGTATTATTATTCACTTTATACCAATGAGGAAACTGAGACTTTCCCCATTATCTTTTCTTCTATTGAAGCATTTTTCTAGCAAATCACAGCTTCATATCCTGATTTTTCAGTCTTGTCCATTCTATTCCCACTACATTTCTCATCCGATTTTGAAGACCTTAACTTACTTCAGACCTTCATTACCTTGTATTACTGAAGAGCTTTCAAATCAGTCAATTTAGGATCACTCCCTTTAATAATCTTCAAATTTAAAGTCTACTACAATCTGGTTCTAATATATCTTTTTTGATTTATTTCACATTACTTCTCATGCACTCTACTTTTTAGCCAAAATGTATTGCCAACTGTTTACCACACATAATAGTCCATTATCTATCTCTGTGCCTGATTTTATCCAGGCAGTATCCCATGCCTGATATGCTCTTCCTTATCACTTCCATCTCTTGTAAGCCCTTGTTCCATTCAAACTTAGTTTCTTCAAGTACCTTCAAGTGATACCTCCTTCAAGAAACCTTTTCTGGTTTCCTCCTCCCTACTTATTAGGGTCTCCTTTCTCAAAATTTCTTTGTATTTACTCATTATATAATTTTATAATTTACTTATCTATATTCATGGTACATTTGACTGGATTTTAATTGTTCTGGATCTAGCTTTTTATCTGATGATCAGATGTAATAAATCTTGTTTTAGACTATAGACCTTAGTTTGCTTTCTAGGATGCTATCGTTTCCTTGGAAACTAGCCAAGGAATCTTTGCTTTTGGCTCTGGGATTTTCATTTTTTACTTTATTTAAACTTCTCTGTTGAAATCCAAACCAAGCCTGATTAGCTCTAAAAATGAGAAATCTATTCCTAAACTTCTTTCTATTGGCACTGTGCCAGAAGATGCCTTTCTGGCATCTGATGGCTTAATTCCACTTCCTGTCACTATAGAGTCACAGATTTAAAAGTGCTTTGTAATTTACATCAGAAAAAAACATAGCAAAAAAAAAGATACTCTTAGAAAAAGTATTTAGAAATAAAACTAAAGGAAAGTGATACAGTCTTAAACCAGGAGATATTTAAGCTTTTTAATCTAATCTTGAATTAAAATGATCCATTCTCAGTTTGGACATCTTGATCCTCTCTAGCCCAGCAGCTTGTAGCATTAGCCATCTTAGTTTCATGCCAAACCAGTCAGATTCTCCCTCTATTCTTACTTAGTCAATAACTAACTTCTTTCCAACATTCATGAAAAAAAACAAGTCAATCCAGGTTCCATGAGAATATATCTCAGGCCTCAAAATATACAAAGACAATGCCATTAGGCAAGAAAAAGACTTAAGAATTTCGAGTATGATGCTAGGTTTACTATTAAAATGGATCTGGATCTATCAATCAAAAAAATCCCGGGCATGGTGTTAAGCACTGGGATTACAAAAAGATAGATACTGCCCTTAGAAAGCTTACTTTTTTAAAAAAATTAAAGCTTTTTTAATTTTCAAAACATATGGATAATTTTTCAACATTAATCCTTACAAAACCTTGTGTATCAGTTTTTCCCACTTTCCCCCTATCCCTTCCCTAGATAGCAAATAATCCAATATATGTTAAACATGATAAAAATACATGTTAGATCCAATATATGCATATTTATTTATTTATTTATTTTTTATTTATTCATTTTTCCAAATTATCCCCTCCCTCCCATCCACTCCCTCCCCCCGATGGCAGGTAATCCCATACATTTTACATGTGTTACAATATAACCTAGATACAATATATGTGTGTAAATACCATTTTCTTGTTGCACATTAATTATTAGCTTCCGAAGGTATAAGTAACCTGGGTACATAGACAGTAGTGCATGCATATTTATGCAATTACCTTGCTGCACAAGAAAAATCAAATCAAAAAGGAAAAAAATGGGAAAGAAAATACAAGCAAACAAAAACAAAAAAGAGGGAAAATTTTATGTTGTGATCCACACTCAGTTCCCACAGTTCTCTCTCTGAGTGTAGATGGCCCTATTCATCACAAGATCATTGGAATTGGCCTGAATAATCTCATTGTTGAAAAGAGCTACTTCCATCAGAATTGATCATCATATAATCTTGTTGTTATGTACAATGATCTCCTGGTTCTGCTCATTTCTCTCAGCATCAGTTCATGTTAGTCTTTCCAGGCCTTTCTGAAATCATCCTGCTGATCATTTCTTACAGAACAATAATATTCCATAACATTCATATACTATTTCAGCCATTCTCTAACTGATGGGCATCCACTCAGTTTCCAGTTTCTAGCCACTACAGAGAGGGCTGCCACAAATATTTTTGCATATGTGGGTCCCTTTCCCTCCTTTAGGATCTCTTTGGGATACAAGCCCAGTTTTCCCACATTCCCTCCAACATTGTCTTTTCCTGTCATCTTGGCCAATCTGAGAGATATATACTGGTACCTCAGAGTTGTCTTAATTTGCATTTCTCTACTCAATAGTGCTTAGGAAAACCTTTTCATATGACTAGAAATGGTTTCAATTTCTTCTTCTGAAAATTGTCTGTTCATATCCTTTGACCATTTATCAATTGAAGAATAGTTTGAATTCTTATAAATTTGAGTCAGTTGAGAGAGACAACACTTAAGCAATATATGCACGCAAACTATATATAGGATAAATAGGAAATAATTAAGTGAATAAAGAGATTAGAATAAGAGGGTTTGAGGAAGGCTTCCAGTATGGGATTTTAGTTGGGATTTAAAGGAAGTCAAGGAGGTCAGTAGGTGGAGAGTGTTCCAGGGATGGGAAACAATCAGAGAAAATGCCTGGAACTGAGAGGTACATGTCTTATTCATGGAACAGACCAGTATCAGTAGATTAAAATGTATATATTGGGGAGTAAAGTGAAAGAAGACTTGAAAAGTAGAAAAGGGTTAGGGTGTGAAGAGCTTTGAATGCCAAATAGAGCATTTTTTTATTTGATCTTGAAGGTGGTAAGAGCCATTGGAATTTATTGAGGGTAACATGGTTACACCAACATTTAGAAAAACCACTTTAGGGACTGAATGGAGAATAGCTTGGAATGAAGAAGAGATTTGAGGCAGACAGATCCACTAGTATACCAGTAATTAAAGTGATGAGGACCCACATGTATGTAACATACATTTATAATGGATTCAGAAAGGTTGTATGATAAGGAACTAGGGATTCAAGAGAAAACATTGTCTAGATGAATTGGTTTACTAAGGGATCTACATGGGGAGAAAAGATGAGAGTGACTACTGCAGGGGAAATGATCTTGGAGAGAAGTGAAGGATGATGAGAATGTTTGATCACGGTGAGGTTGAAGTATAAGGTTTTATAAAAGAAGGCAGAAGGAATGGTGGAAAATCTAGACCAAAGAGGTCATTTTGGAGTATTTACCTACATTCAAAACCAATAGACATTTATTCTGTTCTCACCTTGTTTTTAGCTCCTTGTGCCCTCTAGGTTATTGAAGGAATATTGAATAAGTTATGTGAAGGCAGAAATTCTTACAGTTTGGTCTTTTTTATCCTAATGCTTGGAAATTTGTAAACCCCTTCCAGATTTGTGTATTTTTTTTAACTAGATGAAAGAGGCCATTTTTTTTTTTTTTTGCCTTAATTTCTTTAATCACTGAATGGGTGATTCAGTTAAACTGAGACCTAAATAAGACCTTAGCTTGGAAGGGCTGAGCTCTCCCCCTTCACCCAGTCAAACCGATCTATATCTGACCATTAGACCCAGATGGTGCTGAAGGGGAAAGTGAGGCAAGGGACCTTGTATAGCATCCCTCACTTGAATCCAATTCACTTCCCTATCATGGTATCACCTCCCTGATGTCGTGGTCATCCCCTTCAAGAACATAGGACAAAGAACTAATTCCTTCTGTCATTCACAGCAGCTCAGTGGCAATCAAGGTGAATAGAACATAAGGCAATTAACTGGAAAATGAAACTAGAAACTATATACATAGGATGTGGCTTAGATGACGTCTCTCCTCTCAGGGGGAAACTCCCTACTTTTAGGAAGATCTGAGTTTTGTTGGTGGTGCTAATATTCAGCTTTGTAGATGGAGCCAGGTAGCCAGGTATACTAGTGGATAGTCTGGAAGAGGTAAGTTCAAATTCTGTCCAACACTGGGAGGATGTAGCTGAAAGCGATTAACTTCTCTAAGCCTGTTTTCTTTCCTCATCTGACAAATGATTACATTAATGGTACCTACTATCCAGGATTTTTGGAAGATCAAAAGAGATAATATATGGAAACACTTTGCAAACTACTGTATAAATTCTGACTCTTGCCATGGCTGTATATTATAATGTCAATTTTTTTGGCCTGGTTTGGAACCTTGAGACTTTTGGGGTACGCTGATGATGACTATTAATGAATCAATAGGAGTTAGAGATATGCTATATCCTTGTTGGGCAGAGAATTATTTTTTATTTTATTTTATTTTTTTATTATAGCTTTTTATTTACAAGACATATGCATGGGTAATTTTCAGCACTGACCTTTGCAAAACCTTCTGTTCCAACTTTTCTCCTCTTTCCTCCCATCCCTTCCTCTAGATGGCAGGTAGTCCAATACATGTTAAATATGTTAAAGTATATTTTCAATGAAATATATGTATACATATTTATACAGTTACCTTGCTGCCCAAGAAAAATCGGATTTAGAAATAAGGTAAAAATATCTGAGAAGGAAAACAAAAATGCAAGCAGACAATAACAGAAGGAGTGGAAATGCTATGTTATGGTTCACACTCATTTCTCAGAGTTCTTTCGCTGAGGGTAGCTGGTTTTCTTCATTATTTGAACAGTTGGAGCTGATTTGGTTCATCTCATTGTTGGAGAGAGCCAAGCTCATCAGAATTGATCCTCATATAGTATTGTTGTTGCAGTATATAATGATCTCCTAGTACTGCTCATTTCACTCAGCATCAGTTCATGTAAGTCTCTCCAGGCCTTTCTGAAATCATCCGGGCAGAGAATTATTATGGATTTTTAAAAAAAAAAAGATTGTCCACAAATATTGTTTTGCTTGTTAACAGTTGCTTCTCCATTACCATTTCTCCTCACTTTTAGGGGTAGTTCCTAGAACTTTCAAGTAGAAATCTAATCAGATTTGTCAGTAAAAGGTAGAAACTGCAAATGAAACTTCTCAGACTGCTGCTCATGCAGTTTTTATGAGTTACCCACCAGTGGTTCTGGTGTTAGCAGCCCCAGGGAGTAGATTGACCTTATAAAGCATCACTATGTACAGAGGAGGAAACTGTGCTTCTGATTCAGAGAAATTTTGAATTATAATCTATGTCAGGCTAGTCTATGATTGTGATATGACCTTTGTACTATCTTCTTGTTCTTGAAGCTACTGAGGGGAGTAAATATAGATCCTTTAATTTAACTGAGAGTAAATCATCTACCTTGTAGTTTACTCTTTTTTAAAATTATAGCTTTTTATTTTCAAGATATATGCAAAGTTAGTTTTCAATATTCACTCTTGCAAAACTCTGTGTTCCAGATTTTTCTCTCTCCCTTTCCCCCACCTCTTCCCCAGACAGAAAGTAATCCAATATACGTTAAATATGTGCCACTTTACTATACATATTTCCACACTTAATGATACTCAAGAAAAATCAGATCAAAAAGGGAAAAAAAAAAACAAGAAAAAGAAAAAAGCAAGAAAATAAAAACAAAAACAAAAAATACTATATTGTGATCCCTGTGGTTTACTCTTGTAGATTAATAGTCAATCCTCTATTTTGCCTCTGTGGAGTATCATCGTTATTGTTGTTAATATTATTTCTTCTTCTTCTTTGTTAAAGAGTTTCTTAGATGTTGTCATCGACTTAGAGAAAGTAAATTTGATTGCTCCTGACAAGTTAGATTTACTGGAAAAATGTCTGAAGAACATTCACAGGATAGACCTGAAGAAAAAAATTCAGAAATATAAGCAGTCAGGTAAGAAGAATTTTGACCTCTCATCTCATGGGTGATTCATTCCAAAGATATGCTTGTACCCAGTAAATATTCAATGAATATTTGTCAAGTCCAGAGGCAGCTTTGTCTGTCTGTTCTTAATTGCTCAACCTTTAGCTCATTTAGTATATGTACAACTCTCTGTCTTTTTATTTGATAGATTATTCATTTGACTTAGTGTATGAGTTTAGTTAGGTGTAGAGATTTATTTGTGGTTTTAAAAATTATTGTTAACTAGCTGCTATTTTCCCTATGTGATTTTTCCCTAAGTCTTAAGACTTAAGAATTTTGATTAGGGCAGTGATTGACCACACTTCCAAAGGGAGTATGTGAATGAAGTATGTGACCTACCCCCTGATGGAGAAGTGATAGATTTGGGGTTTAGAATGGGACTTTTTCTTGGATAAGGCCAATATAAGTAGTTGTTTTGCTTGAATATACATATTTGGGGCAAGAGTTTTGTTTTTCTTTTATTTGTATGTTTCTTTTCTACTGGGAGGAGAAAGAGGAGAAAATAGATTTATACTGAAGGAAAAAGTGGTTTTCTTTAGTGGTCTAAAGTTGTGCCTTTTTCTCTTATAAGAGCCAAAAAAAATTATCTATGATATCATATTCTCTTATTGTGTTGGCCCCAGTTCCTTTTTTATTTTGAGTTTTCTGTCACTTGTTAATATAGTATAGGACAGGTATCACAGGTTTGATAGCAACTTGCAAATGAATCTTAGAATCTCTCTTTTTCCAGCTTTGGGAGCAAATTATGTGAATGGAATCCAGACTTCCCTGTCAAGTGCAGGCCTGATGGATTCTAGTTACAAGTTGGGGGTAAGTCTGTAGCGAACTCATAATTAATTTTTTTTTTTTTTTGCTAAGGCATTTGGGGTTAAGTGACTTGCCCAGGGTCACACAGCTAGAAAGTGTTAAATGTCTGAGGCTAGTTTTGAATTCAGGTCCTCCTGACTTCAGGGCTGGTGTTCTATCCATTGCACCAAGTAGTTGCCCCAAACTTATAAATATTTTTTAAGTATCTAAATATTTTATTTAAAAATTTTTTATTATAACTTTTTATTGACAGAACATATGCCTGGGTAGTTTTTTACAACATTATCGCTTGTACTTACTTCTGTTCCGACTTTTCCCTTCCCTCCCTCCACCCCCTCCCCTAGATGGCAAGCAGTCTTATACATGCCAAACTCATAAATATTAATAATAATTTGTATTATTGAGCTTAACAGCTCAGTGATTCAGATTTGGGGTTGAAATGTAACAACTCATAAACTATAAAATATAATTCCAAAAATTTTGACTTAGAATGATTAAAAAGAATAAAATTCTTTTTAAAAAGTGTAATGGTTTCAATGAACAAAAAATCTATTTCCCCTCTCTATCAACTCCACTCCATTAAGGGAAAAAAGAAAAAGGAAAACAATTCTTTTAACAAAAATAAAGCTATTATCAACTTATGTGGAATCAAGAGAGACAGTATCTACCATAGATAATATCTGCCACTGTACTCTGCCTTGATCAAAAAAATCAATCAACAAGCATTATTAAGCACCTACTATATGTTAAGCACTGTGGTACTATATTTTAGGAAAAACATTGATAATCTAGATATTATCCAGAGTGAGAAGAGTCCCCAGAATGGTGAAGGGGTCTTAAGTTCATGCCATAAGAGGATCAGTTCAAAGAAAAGGAGATGAATTTAGCAAGAAGATTTAGAAGAGACAGGATATCTATCTTCAAGCAAGGAGGGGCTACAGTGTAGAAACCCTAGACTTGTCTTGCTTGGTTCTAGACTTAGAAGTTGTAAGAGGCAAATTTATGCTTGAGGCCACAAGGATAAACTTCTTTCTAATGAGCTTTTCACAAAATGGAATGGGCTCTCTTAGAGGTAGCTTCAAGCAACAGCTCAATGAGTCACTTCTCAAGGCAGTTTTGAAGAAGAGATTCCTGATCAGCCAGCCAATAAGTGTTTATTAAGCTCTAACTCATCATCATTAACAGTGAGCATTTATTAAGGATTTAACATGTACTAGACACTATTCTAAACTCTGGGGATACAGAGAAAGCAGAGTCTCTGCCCATAAGGAGCTCACATTCTTATGGAGCACACAGTATGCAAAAATATATACATATATATAGTAAAAATGGAAGGATATCTCAAAAAGTAGGCCTGGAAAGGCTGCCTTGGTGACGTTGGTATTTTAGCTTATCTTTTTTTTTTTTTTTTAATATATTTAACCATTTATTTAAAATTTATTTTATTCTGAATTTCATAAAGCAAGCATTTCCATAACATAGTGGGATAGGAAAAAAAAGATAATTGTACATGAAACTGCAAATCTATTATATATATCTTGCTATACTTTTTAAATATATAATAAAGTTTCATATAAATTTCTTTTCCCTCCTTTTTTTCTTCTCTCCTCTACTTCCCTGCCTTAGAGGTGGCTAACATTAGACACAAATATGTATGTATATGTAAAACCACCTCATTTAGCTATCTTTTGAAAGAAGGAAATGGCTGAAGTGAGAGAGAACATTACAAGTATGAGGGATATCCACGAAAAGGCAGAATTGAGAGATGGAGCATTGTTTACAAAAAATAACAATGAGTCTAGTGTTACTGAATTGGAGAATATAGAGAAAGAAGTTAAGCATAAGGAGACCAGAAAGGCAAGAAGGGGCTAGGTATGAAGCATTTTAGCAGCCAGAAAATTTTATATTTTATTCTGGAAGTAATAGGGAGCCATTGGAATTTATTGAGGAGGAGGGTGATATGATTTTAGTGATTTCCTTTCCTCCCTCCCTTTCTCCCTCCATTCTTTCTTCCTTCCTTCCTTCCTTCCTTCCTTCCTTCCTTCCTTCCTTCCTTCCTTCCTTCCTTCCTTCCTTCCTTCCTTCCTTCCTTCCTTCCTTCCTTCCTTCCTTCCTTCCTTCCTGCCTACCTGCCTGCATTTCTGTTCTCCCCTTCCTCCCCCTTTTTAAAAAATGCCTCCAAATATCCAAATAACAAAAGGCTTTTCTTTTCATTGTGGAGAAATCAAAAGAATAGACTTTTGTTAATTAGCTAATACTAAAAATGTTTCTAAGTATTATATAATTAACAAAGGGCTTTTCTTCTGTTTTTTTTTTTTTTTGTTTGTTTGTTTTTTTTTTTTTTTTTTTTTTTTTTGTAATTAGTGGGAATTTTATGCTGGCAGATAGTTTAAATCAAAATCCTTCTCTAGTTAATGTTTTTCCCTAAGAAGTTACTTTTTAATTTATATAGAAACCCCCTCTCACACCAGTCTTTGGTTTGGAGGGAGAATTTGGAACAAAGTGCAGTTTTATGACTCAATAATAAACTCTTTTGTAAAAACAAAACAAAACAAAGCAACCAACCTCAAAATGGAAACATTAACTACTCTAATTAACATAACTGGTTTTAGGATTAGCTGTCTCTGCTCTTACTCTTACCATTCCCAGTCCACGGAACAGTATCTAGCCCATAGGTGCTTAATAAATGCTTATTGAATGACATATTGACAATTCTTGCCTAGGCTTTCAGGTTCTCACATAAATTATTAGGATAGCTACTATCTGGTCTTTCTACTTCCAGTCTACCATTTTTTTAATCCATATTTCCCGCTGCTGCCCAGTAATCTTTCTAATACATAAACTGGATCATATTTTCCTGCTTAAGAATCCTTAGTAACTCCCTATTATCTGGTGTGCAAAGTAAATTGCTTATCCTAGTATTTAAGGGTACTCACAGTTTGAATCTAACTTTGTTTTACTTTTCTAATCTTAATATCTTTTATATTCTAAACAAAATAGAATCATTTTACATCTTTGGTTCTCATTCTGTCCTTTTCCCAAGAAGCCTTCCCTTTATACTGTAGCTTATGCCTATGATTCATTGCCCCTCAGATTTCTGCCTGTCAAAAGCCTTTCTCTTCAAGGTCCACCTAAAAATAATGTCTTCCTCCTCAAGTATCTCCTATTTCTCAGTTTGACCTCACATATACTTTCAATATTCTCTTCTATCATGATTATTTATTTCCCATCAGACTATTAAATCTCTTCACCACTACCCCATTTTAATGTACTAGTCTCTGTTTTTTCATTTTTGTGCTGTAATGCCTACCTAGGTGCTTAATAAGGGTCTCTTTCATCAAACTGATACTTTCCTCCATGTTCTTTCTTCCTTAGGGTAGTAGTCTTGTTGAAATGTGTTGACATGTGATAGGGCAACTGGGAAGGAAAACAAAACGTAGTATGACCTTGTTCTTTCTTTTCAAGCTCAAGAATGGGATGAGTAAAGAGGAAAGACCTATCTTTGGACAGAATGGAATTTCAAGTAAGGCCTTCTTTCTTTTAGTTTCCATTTCAACATTCCTTTTTTTTAATTGAAGCTTTTTATTTTTCAAAACATATACATGGATAATTCTTTGACATTAACCCTTGCAAAACCTTGTGTTCCAATTTTTCTACCCCTTTCCCCACCCCCTTCACTAGATGACAAGTAGTCCAATATATTTTAAACATGGTAGAAATATGTGTCAAATCCAATATATGCATACCTATTTATACCATTATCTTGCTGCATGAGAAAAATCAATTCAGACCAGAAAAAATGAGAAAAAATAAAATGCAAGCAAACAATAACAAAAAGAGTGAAAATACTATGTTGTGATCACATTTAGTTTCCACAGTTTTCTCTCTGGGTATAGATGGCTCTCTTCATCACAAAACCATTGGAACTGGTTTGAATCATCTCATTTCAACATTTCTTTTATTAAGATTTGTGTTCCAAATTTTTCTCCCTCTCATCTTTCCTTACCTTCCCCCTCCTAAGACAGCAAGCAATTTGATATAGATTAAACATGTACAATTCTGTTAAGCGTATTTCCTTATTTGTCATATTGGGCAGGAAAAATCAGACCAGTGTAATGTTGGTCAAGTCACATAACTTCTGGGGGCTTCAGTTTCTTCATCTCTAAAATGAGGGACATATACTGGATATGATCTCTGAGATCTCTTCCAACTATTAAACACTAATATTCTATAAACATCCCTCCTCCTCCAAAAAAAAAAAACAAAACAAAAAAAAACTTTCTTTTCCTTACTTCTCTAGAAGCCTCCCTTCTTTTAAAATGTTTTAGAGAAAGGAGGCATGATTTACAAAAGAAGTATGACCCTCTCCCCTTTTCCACCATTATTAAAATTAGAAAGGGGTTTTACTCTAACAAGTATTATGTGAACCACATAAATATGATTCAAGGAATTTAGCAATTTCACTATCTTGTATATGTCATTTAACTTTTATGCCTAAAATATGTATAATTCAATGATTAAATAGCCATTGTGGTATATTATAGAAAGAGGCACTGAGTTTGGAATAAAGATTCTGCTTCTTATTCTGATTCTATCATTGATTAGTTGGATTATTATTATGGGCAAGACATTTAATCTAAGCAAGCAAGGGAAGTACAAAGGGGAACATAACACATAGAGCAATTTTCTCACTATTTTATTGAATTTAGAAGGAAAGAGAGAAAGGAACTTGTCTGGGACTTGTTTTTTTCATTATCTTTAAAATAAAAGACATGCAGTAGACTTCATCTCCTCATATGACATTCATGATTCCATTGATATTTTCAATCCTTCTCAACAGTGCTGGGATCCAAGGGTTCCTCATCAGCTATGAAGGAAAAAATATGGCCATCAGACATGGAAGTTGTAGAGAGGAAAGGGAGAGATAATTAATAAATTTGCCTTGCTTTATTTAGCTGTGGGATTGGCATTTCTACTTAGACTTTCTTGCAAGGGGGCCATCTGTTGACATTTTCTTCCAAGATTTTTGTTTTTTAACATAGAAATGTACAACCTGAGCTCTCTGGCTACAGAGTAAGCTGAACATCCCATTAAATTCAGTGAGCATTTATGAAGTGCCTACTGTGTGTAAGACACAGTTGGGGATAAAAATACAGAAGTGGAAAAAAGTGTCTGTCTTCAAAGAGCCAATCTTTACTGGAGAGGTAAAGAGCAAAGAAGCATTGAAATAGAGAGAAAACCAGAATATAGCTTTTGGGAATCATGAGATTTAATAGTAAATATTAATATTTCTATAGCATTTTAATGTTTATCAAACACACTTTCCTCTTACCAATCCTGTTAGATGGGTAGCTAGATAAGGATTGTTATCCCTTTTTTAATGGCTATTAGATAACCCTTGTCTAATGGCACATCATCATCATCATCCTACTTTACTAAGCTAAGGAAATGGAAGCTCAGAAAGATAAAATTACTTCACACAACCTGTAGGAGTCAGAAGTCAGATTGGAATCCAGTATCTCCCAGCTCCAGTATCAATAGTCTTTCCTCTTTACACATTAGCTTTTTGGGAAAACCAAACAAACAAATAAATAACTTTTTCTTCCAATTACATGGAAAAACAATTTTAATATATTTTTTTCAAATTTTGACTTCCAAATTCTCTCCCTCCCCTTCTCTGTCCCCTCTTCCTACCCCACCTCCCAATTGAGAAAGCAAGCAAGCAGTTTAACATAGGTTAGACATTACATTAATATTTTAACACCTTTCTTTTCTCCCAACAGAAGCGGTTAAAACATCCATTCAGGAATCTGAAAAATCCTTGCCTCAGGTACAGAGTCAGTGATCTGATTTGACATTCTTGTGTTTTCCTCAAGATAGTTTCTTCCCTTTTAAGAAAAATACAGAATGCTTGACAAATGATTCTGGATTAATTTATTTTTTGTTACAAGATTGCAGTAGCAAGAAGGGTACTTACTAGCCTAATAGTGTTATTTTAGCCAATACTACTCTTGGGAGAAGGAAATTTGATAGCTAGAGGAAAGAGAAGAATTTCTGGAAGAAATTAAAATGGACTAAGCTAATAGTTTGGATGATAGGGAAAAAGTGACCCATTATCCCTTTTCAACTCTGGGACTGCATTGCTATTGAGGAGCACAGAGTAGGGGTGGGGCTTGTTGCTGTGTGTGGCAGCCCATTTCTTTATGAAATACTGTCCTAAGAGGAAGCCAGAGAGCTTCCCTTTCCTTGATTTGGAGAAGGAACTTACATTAAACTCTGAAAGAATGTCTTATTGTGGCTGGTCAGGAAATCTCTGGTTCAAAAGATGTTTGGGGATTTAAAAAAAAAAACCCCAATATGGAATATACTTAAAAATCAAAAGAGAACTGAAAAGGGAAGTAGATTCCATATCTTGTAATCACTTCTCTGAACAGAAATTTGTATCAGTTGAAAGAAAATATCAACAGATGAGTCCAACTTCAGTCTTGAGTGGCTAATCTGTATCAAAGTCTACAGAAAGATTAGAATTAGCTGAGAAGGGGATTTAAGGGAAAGCAAATGAGGAGACATGGCTTACAGTTGATCTTATAAGAGACAGAGTAATGTTATTTATTAAGAATACATATACATGTTTATGAATCTTTCTTAATCCATTTCCCCCCTTTCTAATAGGTGGCTTGTGACATATACAAGCTACAGAGTCAACCAGTGGGAATCTGCTTAATAATTGATTGCGTCGGCAATGATGCAGGTATGTAATGTCCTTTTGGGATTAATTGGTATCCTCCAATTAAGTGGGATTCCTTGAACTTTTATTCAGTGTTGTTTATCCCCTTTTATTTATATTAGAGCTAAAGAAAGCTGTGGCATGGGCCACAGCATTTGGGGAGAGTGTTGAACTTTTAAAAAATTTCTTCTTTAGTGAATATGAAAGAAGTAGATAAGATTTCTATTCCAATAGAAGAAATTTCTGAAATATGACTTTATGGTAGTAAGGAGCTGTGAGATACTAAATTGTTACTCAGTGAAGCATTTTCTGGAGATATTCCAACAGTAGAATAAAAGAGATCTATTTAGGATCTAGTGGATACAATCTAGCTAAGGACGATAGTCTTTTTGCTCCTTCAACTCTGTACTTTGTGATTAATATGATTTTTGAGTTCTTACATAGTTGTAGTCTCACGCCAGACACCCATATTTGGGTCTGGATTGGTTTTTCAGTTAGAATTTTGTTAGACTCAAATAATCTCATTGCTGAGAACAATCAAAGAAAGTCAAGAAGCTAGTCTATAAGGGAAGCAAGAGGATGTATTTTGAAAAAATATATATTTAGAGAGAGAGGAACTGGGTTATTCATTTAGTTCTCTAATCCTTGGGCATAATTTTTGTGTGTTTGAGAACCATTTTTTTAGAACCACTTTAAAATTTGTCCTGGGGAGTTTCCAGAAAAGGCAGTCTTAAAAAGAGGTTAAAAATGAGCACACACCAGGCAGTCTTAGCTTAAATGCTCCCCCTTTTGCTCTCTTCCCCCCACCCCAGGCATTCTATTTTTTTCTTTTGGCTCAGGGAAATGTCACTGTACAAAGCAAAGACTCTCTCTCTCTTTGTCTCTATTTCTGTGTCTTTCTCTGTGCTTCTGTGTGTGTGTATGTGTGTTTCCCTTTCTCTTATGTGTCTTTTTCCTTTTTTCTTTCTTTCTTCTTTTCTCTTTCCTCTTCTCTTTTCTCCTGTTGGTTTCTCCCAAATCTCTTTCTCTCCTTTCTTCTTTCTCCCCTTCTTTCTCTGATCATGGAAACCCTAATAATAGCTATAAGATACTTAAATGAATTTCCCAAGAGAAGTGAAAGGAGATATGGCCACTGTTGTCCTACAGCTGATCCAGAGTTGCCAAGACTTTTTTTTCTAAACATAGTTCTCCTGTTTCATTCATTCATCATCAGGAGAACTGATGAAACATTGATGAAACTTTCATTGCGTATAGTGCTTCGCTGGGCATTTCCCTTAGAAAATCCCACGGACTCAGTGCCTTTGTGGTAACACATAGTCCAAGATTCTCACTGACAGAACATCCTGTTCTTTGTAGATATCTGAATTTTTCTCATTCTTGGCTTATCTGATTTGAATTCCAGAGTTATTACTTAATGACTCTCCATATCTGTTTGGTAAATAGTATCTGTATTCAAAAGATCTCTCAATATTTGGAGATATATATGTATATGTATACGCACACATATATGTATGTGTACAACCTGAAATAGATATGAAATGATAGGTTAGGAGAGTACTTTAGAACGTTATAGAAAAGAGTTCTGATTTGAGAATAAGAAGTAATGCTTGGGTCCTGCTGACAAGGAGAAACAATCATCACTGTGATTAATTGCATTTGTGTTAATTTGATAGTTGGGCACATATATAGTCACTTAGCTAAGCCATTCACTTTTGTGTGACTTGTTTTCATGGCAGTGAGCTGTTGCAGTTCATAGAGTGCTAGGTCTGCATTGGGGAGACCTGAATTCAAATCTGGCCTCAGATACTTACTAGTTGTGTGACGTTGGGCAAACCACTTAACCCTGTTTGTCTTAGTTTGTCTTAGTTTCCTCATGTGTAAAATTTGAGTTGAAGAAGAAAATGGCAAACCCACTCTAGTATCTTTGCCAATAAACCCCCAAATGGGGTCACAAAGATTTGGAAATGGCTGAACAACAACAACATGTCAAAGAACTAGATATTTGGGTTGAGATGGTAGGTAATACTCTGTGTCACAAGTGATTATCTCTGGGGTTTTAGTATGAGGTACAAATTCTTTTTCAGTCTCCTGAGTAAAAGATGATCCCTTCAGGTTTAGAAGAATGACTCTCCATTTCTCTCTAATTTTTTTTCTTAAAACTTGCAAAATAAAAATTGCAAGTATGCTTTTTACCTGGAGTAGGGTTCACATTTGCCAATTGGTTTTTAGAACCTTCTGCATCAGAGACACTTGCATAAGCAGAGCCTTCTCTTCCAATAACCCATTAGAACTCATGAGAAACTAAAAATAGACAGTGGAAAAGTCTTGTGAGCAGGGCCCCCTTGAGCCCAGTTGTAACATCCTTTGTTTTATTTCTTATCTCCCTTAATAGTGTGGAGAGACAGGCTGAATCAGTAATACTTACCTGGTCTCCCACTGGAAGATGCAGACTCAGCACAAGGACATTCAGCAGTCTTTGCCTCTGTTCTTTGGTATAGGCTGACAAGCTGCAAATGAAATTTGGGATGATAGATATGAGTCCCTGAGATGGAACAATAACCATATGCTTTTTATTGGCTCAGATGGCAAATCACTGGGTTGGGCTTTCTTGTTTTCCAATCTTAGGAACTCTTCCAAAAAAGATGTTTTGTAATGTAATAAATAGAAAGATCATTGACTTTAGAGTTTGAAGATGCAAATTTTGAATCTTGAGATTGTTGTAGAATCTCCAGCAAGTTCCTTGGATCCACAGGATTTAGAGATAAAAGAGATTTTCAAATCCACTTCTCTCATTTTACCCTGGAGGAAAACAGATTCAGAGAGGTTAAATAACTGTTCAAGGTCATATGGGAAGTGATAGAGCTAACTCTAAACCCACAATTCATTCCACTCTATCTTGTTGCCTTATCTGTAACCTTGAGATAGTAATCATTATCCTATCAATTTCCTAGGTTTGTTGTATGAGTTAAGTAAGGTGATATATGTAAAACATTATACCCTCTTCAACTTATTTCATCCTGACAATAATTGGGGAAGAACCATGAGTTTTTTTGTCTTCTCCCTATTTTCTGCTCAATATAATTAAACATTAATTAAGCACCAACTATATACAAGGTTTTGAGATATAAATAGACAAACAAAATTGCTGCTGTCAATGAGCTTCTGCTCTTTTGTGGAGCGACAATAATATATAAGTATTGTGCAAGGAAAATTGAAGAGGAATAGAGAGATCTGATAATTGGGGGAGTCAGACAAAGGCTTTGCAGAGGGAGGTGGTCCCTAAAATGGTACATTGTAGTACTGTGGGTAAAGCCTGAGGCTTCATTCTGAAAGATAGGAGTTTAAATTCTCTGCCAAACACTTACTGTCTGGGTGACCTTTAACAATTACCTTAACTTCTCTCCAGTTTCCTTAACTATGTAAAAATTAAGGGGAATGGTCTTAAAGGCCTTGAAAAGTCCCTCCCAATTTTAAATTTGTGCTCTTATGATTGAAGAAAGACAGGGATTCTGAGATGTAGACAGGAAGAGAGAATCTATTCCACACATGACAGATGACTTATATGAATATATATAAGCAATGAATAATCTGTGACTGTTTCAGAGAACAGCTAATAACCTAGTTTGGCTTGAATAAAGCATTCATGAAGGTGGGGAGTATGAAATAAGCCTGCACAAGTAAGTCAGAAGCATTCTGCAGAGAGCTATTGTTCAGTCTATTGTGTCATTTGTCTGACTCTCCATGACCCCATTTGGGGTTTTCTTAACAATGATATTGGAGTGGTTTGCCATTTCCTCCTCCACCTTACTTTACAGATGAGGAAACTGGGGCAAACAGTTAATTGACTTGCTCAGGGTCATACAGATAATAAATGTCTCAGAGAAGGTTTCAACTTCATGAAGATAAGTCTTTCTGTTTCCATATCCACTGCTCTATGCTCTGTGCCATTTCATTGCTCCCTGTGAGGCTAAGGAAGTATTCTTACTTTTTTTTTTTTTTTTTCTGAAAGTGATGGAGAGCTATTAAAGATTTTTGATCAGAAGAAGTGACACAATCAGACTTGGATCTTAGGAAAGCTATGTTGACAGCTTGTGGAATTGGAAAGGGAAGAAATTTGGGACAGGAAGACGAAGTAGGAGGCAAAATTAGTAAGGGGTGGCTGAGTGAAAAAGCAGCTATGAGAAATGTTATGGAGGCAGGATAAACAGTACTTGGCAAATAACTGAATAAATATATCTATCTAAAACATTTACATATATCATATATTTATATAGTTTTCTAATATTATGTATTATAAATTTTATAGATGATAAACATATGAATGTCTCCATATACTTGGAGGAGAGGAGAGAGTCAAGTTTGGAGAAGATGAGTTTGAGTTTGCTTGTTGTTTATTCAGCAAGATCTAAGTTTAAACCCTGTATCAGATACTTATTAGTTAATGTGAGACTAGATAGATCAATCTGCCTCACCTGTAATATGGGGTTAGTAACAGCATCTACCTCATATGTAAATAGCTGTTAGCCATTATCATCACCTCCGTTGTTATTGATGATAATGTCCACAGGACATCTAGGAGATGGTTGATGGTGCATTGTTTTTGGTATTATTTAAAAGAGTGATTAGAATTAGATATTATAGTTCAAGGAGTTATCTTTGTAAAAGTGATATTTGAACTCATGGAAGCTGATTACTAAAAAAGAAGGGGTGGAAAGAGAAGACCTAGACCTAATCCTGTGAAGTATTAATACTTAAGGGCCAGGAATGCAAAATATTACAATTCAGGTGTGGAAGAAAGAAGGGTCATACAGGAAGAAAGAACATCAGGCAGAAATTAGGGAGCAGAGTGTGCCTCATTGAGTGGTTAATAATCTAAAAAGCTGCAATCAACTCAAGAAGAATGGGGACTAAGAAAATTAATAGATTTAGCTGTTTGGAGATTTCTGTTGGCTGAGAATGTACATTGATAAACAAAATCTCTTTAAAAAGCCTCTTTAATTTGACATTCAGTTTGTAAGATTTTTGAGTTCCAAGTCTTTCTCCTTCCCTGTCTTCCCTTCCCTCTCCAAAGCACAGCAAGCAATCTAATAGAGTTTATACATGTACAATCATGTTAAAAACATTTCCATATTAATTATGTTGTGAAAGAAGAATCAGAACAAAAGGGAAAAACCAAAGCAACAACAAAAATGAAAATAGTAAGCTTCAATCTGCATTCAGTTGCCATAGTTCTTTCTTTAGCTGTGGGTAAGCCTCATTAATTTAGAATCTAATTTATAAATAACTATTGGAGTAGATGTAAGTGAATCTACATTTAAGAAACACTTGGTGTTTCCTATACATGCAGCCCTATTCCAGTGCCTCCTTGTGGTATGGAGGTGATTGAATTCTCAGAGGCTATGCTAGTTGAGCCCAAGTTTGAGAAAGTTACCAAGCTGGGAAGGTTTGAAGTATGGCTTCTCTGTTTTATGAAGAAAGCCTAAATTCCAGAAGACTTAGAATCAGGTTGATCTTAATATTTGGTTTTTTGGCCACAATAAGATTTTGGAATTAAATGATAGAGGAATAGGGTCCTTACGGGAGTCTGCATTGATGATAGTGGGACACACACCAGTGAAGTCAGAGGTCTATGAAATTTTGAAGTATTGTGAACATGTGCTATAAACACTACTGCCAAGTTGAAACTATTTGTATTTCAGAGAGAAAAATGTGTAAATAAAATTAAAAAAAATTTCTTCTGTATCCCCTTTTGTTTATAAAAACTCCTCAAAATCAAGGAAACTTGTTCTTTCTCTGCATATACTTTTTTTTTGGGGGGGGTATTTCTTGTATTTATTTAAAAAATTTTTTTTATTAAAGCTTTTTATTGGCAGAACATATGCATGGGTAATTTTTCAACATTGTCCCTTGCAACTTTTCCTTTCCTTCCCTCCAACTCCTCCCCTAGATGGCAGGCAGTCCCATACATGTTAAACATGTTAAAATATGTCTTAAACAGAATATATGTGTACATATTGTACAGTTCTCTTGTTGCACGAGAAAAATCGGATTTAGAAATAAGGTAAAAATAACCTGGGAATAAAAACAATAATGCAAGCAGTCCACATAAATTTCCCAGTGTTCTTTCTCTGGGCATAACTGGTTCTGTTCGTCATTGATCAATTGGAACTGAATTGGATTTTCTCATTGCCGAAGATAGCCACTTCCATCAGAATTTGTGCTCATACAGTATTGTTGTTGAAGTGTATAATGATCTTCTGGTTCTGCTCATTTCACTCAGCATCAGTTCATGTAAGTCTCTCCAGGCCTCTCTGAATTGATCCTATTGGTCATTTCTTACAGAATAATAATATTCCATAACATTCATATATCATAATTTACTCAGCCATTCTCCAATTGATGGGCATCCATTCATTTTCTAGTTTCTAGCCACTACAAAAAGGGCTGCCACAAACATTTTTGCACATACGGATCCCTTTCCTTCCTTTAAGATCCCTTTGGTATATAAGCCCAGTAGAAACACCTCTGGATCAAAGGGTATGCACAGTTTGATAACTTTTTGAGCATAGTTCCAAATTGCTCTCCAGAATGGTTGGATCCATTCACAATTCCACCAACATGGATATACTTTTCAATCAATTACCCAGGCATCTTTTTAGGACTAGAAATTTCAGAGAAAAAGTGCTCTGGTAGAGGAAGTTCCTCTAGAGGAAGAGCACAGAACAGAACTCTTCCAAGAAAAATTAAACAAAACAGTTTATTTTATTAGTGTGCCAGGTTCTGAGGAGGTACTCAGTAAACATTTGTTGGTTAAATATGTTCCTTTAGACTATTGATTTGTTTAGGAATGTTTTTCTTTATAGATAATGTGGGTTGAATGACCAGACATTCCAAACTGATAAAGCCCAAGTGAATGAGAATTTGGTATGATTATTCTTCTGGGAATGGCTTTTAGCAAAGCCAAGCCTTTATAGTACATTTGTGATTGGATCTTCTTCAGAAGTTCAGTGCTATGGGGATAAGAGAAAAAGCTTATGATAAAAGAGCTGGGCACATTCAATCTGGAATTTTTCAGAGTTTAAAAAATAAAAGGACTTTTTCCAGTTCATTAAATTCCAGTTTTAAAAGATTTTATTGAAGACTTTGGGATTTTAAAAAATTATTTAAGGGTTAAGTGGGGTAGTTATTATATGCAAAATGCTATTAGCACTTGAGTCTTTTTTATTTTTTTACTTTCAATAGTATTTTTTTTCCTAAATCAAGGAGCATAGTTTATCATAATTGTATGAAGCAGGCTAAGTTCCAAAAGAATTTAGCAAAGAACCAGGGTAAATGTATAGGGAAAAGATAGAAACATCAAGTGCTTCATGTCACTGATGGCTTAGGGGTAGAACTGAGGAGTGATCTTAGAGGTATTGAGAAGTATTGAATTCTATGGCCTAGAGGTGAAATCATACTCTATTACTTTCAATAGTATTTTATTTTTCCAAATATCGTAAAGATAGTTTTTAACATACATTTTTTATTTACAAAACATATGTATGGGTAATTTTTCAACACTGACCTTTGCAAAACCTTCTGTACCAAATTTTCCCCTCCTTCCTCCCACCCCCTCCCCTAGATGGCAGGTATTCCAATACATGTTAAAATATATATTAAATCCAATATATGTATACATATCCATACAGTTATCTTGCTGCACAAGAAAAATCGGATCTTAAAAAAAAAAAAAAAAAAAAAAAAAAACTTAAGAAGGAAAACAAAAAAGGAAGCAAACAACATCAGAGTGAAAATGCTATGTTGTGGTCCACAGTCAGTTCTCACAGTCCTCTCTCTTCATTACTGAACAATTGGAACTTGTCTGAATCAATTCATTGTTGAAGAGAGCCATGTCTATCAGAAGTGCTCATTGTATAGTCTTGTTAACATACATTTTTGTAAAACTTTGTATTTTAAATTTTCCCTCCATTTCCTGAAACAATAAGCAATCTGATATAGATTAAATTTGTGCAATCCTTTTAAACATATTTCCATATTTGTCATGTTAGCATTTGAGTGTCTTGTCCTGGGGCCTACTTCCTTACAAGCCAGGTATCACTAGGATTTAAGATTGTGAAGACTTCCTTTAGAATAGCTATATGGCTCTGTGGATAGAGCACCTTAGTTTAAATCTGACCTCAAATACTAGCTGTAGGATGTTGTAATTCTGTGGTCTCAGTTTCCTTATCTGCAAAATGAGAAGAAAATGGCAAACCCCTCTAGTATTTTTGTGAAGAAAACCTCAATGAGTCAGATGGGACTGAATTATAGCAACAACAGTGCTTCTTTTATGCACATGATTAAAATGAAAATCGCTGGCAGGATTGCTTTTTCAGTTTTCTTCCCTGAGGTATTTCTTGACAGATGGTTCTCACTGTTCTTGGTTTTGAAAAAGTCCAGATATATTCTCCCCCTCACTCATGAACCCCACCTTGTATCAAAGAAAAATCCAACTGATAATGAATCCTCTATCATAAAGTATTTTATATATGTAGTTCCTCACCTCTCTACCAAGAGTAAAAAAATGTTTTGTGTTAATAATATTATACATTTAGTGATGAAAAGGATCTTAGAGTCCATTTAATCCAGTCCTATCATTTTATAGATGAGGAAACTTGAATCTCCAGTAGCTTAAAACCTTGACCATAGTTTCCCAGGTAGTATGTAGAAAGTTGGAATTTAAACTAAATCCTCTAAATGCAAGTCCATTCTCTTTAATTGCCTCATGCTTCTCTTCATCTGTCCTTTGGGACCAGTTCTTGAGTTGTACCTCCTCCATTGTCCCCAGGTGGAAGGAGTGGGGTGTGCTATGTGAGGTACGTCTGATTCTTCTTTTTTGGTGTTCACGTTTGAAAACACACCCTGAATAGATGAATTACCTAATAGAGAAATATTAGTAATTTCAGGTGGTTTGTCCTTCTAGAATTATCTAATAAGAATACTACTAGTTGAATAATTTCTACAACTTTCAATATAGGACGAATGTCCACTACTTCCAGAATCATTGAGGATTCATGTAGATGGGGAAAAGATCCTCTGTGCCTTTAGTGGCAGGAGAGGTAGGATTATTATTATTGCATTGGCCAAGGTGGATAAATAGCAAATTTTTAGGTGCTGTCCTTATAGTTTCTCCCAACCCATTTGGCTTCCTTCCTTCCTTCCTTCCTTCCTTCCTTCCTTCCTTCCTTCCTTCCTTCCTTCCTTCCTTCCTTCCTTCCTTCCTTCCTTCCTTCCTTCCTTCCTTCCTTCCTTCCTTCCTTCCTTCCTTCCTTCCTTCCTTCCTTCCTTCCTCCCTCCCTCCCTCCCTCCCTCCCTCCCTTCCTTCCTTCCTTCCTTCCTCCCTTCCTCCCTCCCTCCCTCCCTCCCTCCCTCCCTCCTTCCCTCCCTTCCTTCCTTCCTTCCTTCCTTCCTTCCTTCCTTCCTCCCTCCCTCCTTCCCTCTCTCCCTCCAACAATATTCCATTACCACTACTTGTTCAGCCATTCCCCAATTGATGCACATCTATTCATTTTCCAATTCTTTGCTACCATAAAAAGAGATATTACAAACATTTTTGCACATGTGGGTCCTTTTCCCTCCTTTATGATTTCCTTGGGAGACAGACTCAGTAATGGCACTGCTAAATCAAAGTATGCACAACTTTGTAGACTTTTGGGCATAGGGGGTTCAGATTGCCCTCCAGGATGGTTTGATTATTTCACAATTCCACCAACAATTCATTAGTGTCCCAGTTTTCCCACACCCCCTCCAGCATTTACCATTATTTTTTCTTCTTATCTTAGCCAATCTGAGAGGTGTGAGTTAGTACCTCAAAGTTGTTTTAATTTGCAATTCTCTAATTAATAGTGATTTAGAGCATTTTTTTCCCTATAACTATAGATGGTTTTAATTTCATCATCTGAAAATCGTCTGTTCATATCCTTTGACCACTTATCAATTGGGGAATGACTTGCATTCTTATAAATTTAACACAGTTCTTTGTATATATTTTAGAAATGATAACTTTATCAGAAATATGGCTGTAAGGATTTTTTTCTAGCTTTGTACTTCCTTTTTAATCTTGTTTCTGTTGGTTTTGTTTGTTCAAAATCTTTTTAATTTAATGTAATCAAAATTGTCCGTTTTCCCTTTCATAATGTTCTCTTTGGTCATAAGTTCTTCCCTTTTCCAAAGATATGATAGGTAAATTATCCCTTGTTCTCCTAATTTGTTTATGATATCATCCTTTATCCCCAAATCATGTATCCATTTTGACCTTATTTTGGTATGGGTTGTGAGATGCAGGTTTATGTTGAGTTTCTGACTTATTGTTTTCTAGTTTTCTCAGCATTTTTGTCAAATACTGAGTTCTTATTTTAGAAGCTGAAGTTTTCCCAATCCATTTGTAAACAAGAGAGTATGGCATTAGGTTTCTTTCCTTTTGTTGTTAGGGCTCTTCAGGAAGCAGATTTGCTGTCTTTTCCAGGAAGGCAATTAGGCACTCTACCTTTGTTTATAGAAACTGGACTGATAGACCAATCAATCCTTTGTATGTTTTATTGATACTTTAAAAAAAGTAGCATTTCACTTCCCAGTGATTCTTTTCTCTCATCCTTAAAATATAGGGATCCCTAAATTAATCCCAATTAGCTAGGTGGTTAATTGGATGAAATGCTAAACCTGTAGTCAGACAGACTCATTTTAGTGAGTTCAATGTGGTCTCAGACACTTACTAACTGTATGATCTTGGGCAAGTCACTAAACTCGTTTTTGCCTCAGTTTTTTCATCTGTAAAATGAGTTGGAGGAAGAAATGGTAAATCATTCCATTGTCTTTGTGAAGAAAACTTTATTTATTTATCTATCTATTTTTCTGAGGCTGGGATTAAGTGATTTGCCCAGGGTCACACAGCTAGGAAGTGTTAAGTGTCTGAGACCAGATTTGAACTCTGGTCCTCCTGAATTCAAGACTGGTGCTCTATCCACTGTGCCACTTAGCTGCCCTTGTCAAGAAAACTTTAAATAGGATCATGAAAAAGTTGGATACAACTGAAAATGACTGAACAATGGCTAACTCTCCTGAAAGAAAAAAGTTAAGCAAAACAAATGAATCTATTGGTTATGTTTACCATCTCATCTCTGAAGTCACAATTGGTCACTGTTTTCATTAGAGTTTTGATATCTTGTCTTCCCATTTATTATTGTGTGGCTTGTTATTTTTGTTCTGCTTACCTTGCTCTACATTATTTCATTCATTCAGATCTTCCTGTGTTTTTCTGAATTCTAATAGTTTAACAAAATTTAATTCTGTTTTTATAGCACAATTTATTTGACCATTAACATTAGTTTTCTTACATGGACTTAAATAAAATTGAAAATTCAAAGTATATAGAGAACCCCAAAGACTCTGCTAAAAAACTACTAGAAATAATTCAAAATTTCAGCAAAGTGGCAGGATACAAAATAAATCCACATAAATCCTCGGCATTTTTATATATCACTAACAAAATGCAACAGCAAGAGATACAAAGAGAAATTCCATTCCAAACAAATGTTGAGAGTATAAAATATTTGGGAATCCATCTACCAAAGAAAAGTCAGGAATTATATGAGAAAAATTACAAAACACTTGCCACAAAAATAAAATCAGATTTAAATAATTGGAAAGACATTCAGTGCTCTTGGATAGGCCGAGCGAATATAATAAAGATGACAATACTCCCCAAACTAATCTATTTATTTAGTGCTATACCAATCAGACTCCCAAGAAACTATTTTAATGACCTAGAAAAAATAACAACAAAATTCATATGGAAGAATAAAAGGTCAAGAATTGCAAGGGAACTAATGAAAAAAAACTCAGAGGAAGGTGGTCTAAGTGTACCTGATCTAAAGCTATATTATATAGCAGCAGTCACCAAAACCATTTGGTATTGGCTACGAAATAGACCGGTAGATCAGTGGAACAGATTAGATACAAAGGACAAAAAAGGGTACATCTATAGCAATCTAATCTTTGACAAACCCAAAGATTCCAACATTAGGGATAAAAATTCATTATTCGGAAAAAACTGTTGGGAAAACTGGAAATTAGTATGGCAGAAATTAGATATGGATCCACACTTAACACCATATACCAAGATAAGATCAAAATGGGTCCATGATTTAGGCATAAAGAGGGAGATAATAAATAGATTAGAGGAACAGAGGATAGTCTACCTCTCAGACTTGTGGAGGAGGAAGGAATTTATGACCAGAGGAGAACTAGAGATCATTATTGATCACAAAATAGAAGATTTTGATTACATCAAACTAAAAAGTTTCTGTACAAATAATACTAATGCAAACAAGATTAGAAGGGAAGTAACAAATTGGGAAAATATTTTTAAAAACAAAGGTTCTGACAAAGGTCTCATTTCCAAAATATATAGAGAACTGACCCAAATTTATAAGAAACCGAACCATTCTCCAATTGATAAATGGTCAAAGGATATGAACAGACAATTCTCAGAGGAAGAAATTGAAACTATATCCACTCACATGAAAGAGTGTTCCAAATCACTACTGATCAGAGAAATGCAAATTAAGACCACTCTGAGATACCACTACACACCTGTCAGATTGGCTAAGATGACAGGAACAAATAATGACAAATGTTGGAGGGGATGTGGGGAAACTGGGACACTAATACATTGCTGGTGGAGTTGTGAAAGAATCCAGCCATTCTGGAGAGCAATCTGGAATTATGCCCAAAAAGCTATCAAACTGTGCATACCCTTTGACCCAGCAGCGCTACTACTGGGATTATATCCCAAAGAAATACTAAAGAGCGGAAAGAGACATATATGTGCCAAAATGTTTGTGGCAGCTCTTTTTGTTGTAGCTAGAAACTGGAGGATGAATGGATGTCCATCAGTTGGAGAATGGTTGGGTAAATTGTGGTATATGAAGGTTATGGAATATTATTGCTCGGTAAGAAATGACCAGCAGGAGGAATATAGAGAGGCCTGGAGAGACTTAAATCAACTGATGCTGAGTGAAATGAGCAGAACCAGAAGATCACTGTACACTTCAACAACAATACTGTATGAGGATGTATTCTGATGGAAGTGGAAATCTTCAACATAAAGAAGATCCAACTCACTTCCAGTTGATCAATGATGGACAGAGGTAGCTGCACCCAGAGAAGAAACACTGGGAGGGGAATGAAAATTGTTAGCACTAATATCTGTCTGCCCAGGTTGCATGTACCTTCGGATTCTAATGTTTATTGTGCAACAAGAAAGTGATATTCGCACACATGTATTGTACCTAGACTATATTGTAACACATGTAAAATATATGGTATTGCCTGTCGTCGGGGGGAGGGAATAGAGGGAGGGGGGGTAAATTGGAAAAATGAATACAAGGGATAATATTATAAAATATATATATATATATATATATAATAAAAAAAAAAAAAAAAAAAAAAAAAAAAAGAAAATTCAA
The DNA here is from genome assembly GCF_048593235.1 of Sminthopsis crassicaudata. Classification (NCBI taxonomy): domain Eukaryota; kingdom Metazoa; phylum Chordata; class Mammalia; order Dasyuromorphia; family Dasyuridae; genus Sminthopsis; species Sminthopsis crassicaudata. The sequence continues at coordinate 83,032,540 of NC_133619.1, read as the reverse complement.
AGTATAGTCAGGTCACTGACCTCTAATAGTTTTCTTATTTGTAAAAAGAATTCCTTTGTTAATGAAAGCAAACCAATTATGGGTGTGTGTCTTTCCTTGTCCACCCTGTGTATATAATGAACAGTTTTATTTCGATTATAAAAAAATGAACAAGATAAAATTGAGTCATCTTATTGACTCACTGCATGTTCGTGGCATGTTCAAGGGCACAGATAAGATAAAAAATGTTGGGAGGAGAGAATTTAGTCAATAACTTTTTTTTAAAGGCTACGATCCAGGTTGGAGTAAATTGTTCCCATAATTCCATTTGCAAAGATTGGAGAATAGCTTGTTTCATTCAGTGTGAGTTCCTGCCCTTTGTTAGATAATAACTGACATTTATGGCCATACATATAATTAGCCAAATTTTATTCTGATTAGGCTGTAGTATAATATATGTACATATATTACTATATATAACTATATTTATTATTATACTATATATAATATAGTATTTCTTTCCAAATGACATATATGATAAACTAATATTTATGTGGTGTTTACTATCACTGTACTTTGTATTTTACAATTATTATCTCATTTGATCCTTACAACAATCCTGAGAAGTAAATGCTATCATTATTCTCATTTTACAAATAAATAAACTGAGACAAACAGGTTAAGTGATTTGCCCAGGATCACAAAGCTGCTAAGTGTCTGTGCCTGGATATGACGTTAGGTGTTTCTGATTGGCGTCCCCTAGCTGCCTCATGGTAACACATCTATCCAGTTGTTGAAGAGGAAATACTTGGCAGTAATGTAAAAAAGTTTCCATTCCAGCCATTCCTATTTTGAACAGAACAGACCAGTTACTGATTCTAATTTTCCCTTTTGTAAAATGGCAGCAGAACTTTTAGGTACTTTCTTAACTCTCTTGTCAAGGTCAAGAGGATTATTTGTTATAATCAAAATTCTATCAGTACCTTAAGTGTCATGTTCTAGGGCCAACTTCCTTCCAACTTAGTTTTGCCCCCTCATCACTAGGTTTTAAGATAGTTAGGGCTTTCTTTGTGTCCCTGATTAAAATTAAGCTCACTGATTTAATTACTTTTTCAAATTTTAGCCTTTTTTTCACAGTACATGTTGACAGATGGTGTCCTCCCTCACCCTTCACCCTTTTGATCTTGATAAAGTCCAACCAAAGAACACTGGTCTTTGAACCACTTTAGGGGAGTTACAATTGGTTCAGATTTAATTGAATCACCATTTCCTAAGAACCTACTGCACCTTAAGTACCTTGCCAACTGTTGAGATTGCCAAGAGAGATAAGGAAAGCCCTGTTCTCCGAGAGCTTGCAATCTAAGTGGGGGAGCTGAGAGTTGCTGAGAGTATCCTAGGAGAGAAAATGGCCACACTTGATAATGTATGATACTGGTGATGAATTTGTAACAATGATCTAGGTAGAGAGAGAGTAATTATTAAAATGAAGCAAAACAAAACAACACAACACAATTAACATTCATATACTGCTTACTGTGTGAGAGGCATTTTGCTAAATGCTTTTTAATTATCTCATTTGATCCTCACTACAACCCTGGTAGATGCTATTATTATCCCTATTTTTCAGATGAGAAAACTGAGGAAAACAGAAGTTAATGTCTTGCCTAGGTCAAACAGCTAGTAAGTTTCTGAAGTTGCATTTGAACTCAAGTCTTCTTATTTCCAGACTTGGTGCTCTATCTACTGTGCCACTTGAATACCTCTTTTTTAATCTGTCCTGATTCAGTTGATTTCACATATGCAAATTCAGTGGTCACTTAATCCAAGGATTGGCTTTCCAGATTGTGGTTTATCTGGGAATATTTTTCAGGATCTGCATCTATTTTAGTGTCTTTGTATTTTCTGTACAATAAACTAGGAAAAGATCTGGTAGAAAATTTGGTTATGGAAAAGGTTGAAAGCATTGCCTGAAATGAGCTGTGAATCTTTGGTTTATTCTTGGTCTTTCTTTTCTCTTAGTTTTTTATTTAGAACCATTCTGGATAAATAAATCAATGACTTTTGGCTCATTTCAGCTAAAATAAACATTTTCAAATGTTTTTCTGAACTAAATTTATGCTGGATGCCAATCCACAGTGAAATGACTTTTGTTAGCAGGAAGAGTTGAACTAGTTTTATCCAAATATCTATTCTATTCCTCTCATCCTATTTTTTTAATGATGTCTAAATTTGATTGAGATTGTCTTTAAATGGAATGACTTTTCTTTGGTGAAAATTGGCTCTGGTGCAAACAGATTGTGCTTTAGGGCATCTAGGTGGTGCCATAGTACATCGGGTGCCATAGTACATCGAGTGCCAGACCTGGAGTCAGGAAGACTCGTCTTCCCTGGGCAAGTCACTTAAGCTGTCTGCCTCAGTTTCCTCATCTGTAAAATGAGCTGGAGAAGGAAATGGTAAAACCACCCTAGTATCACCCAAGAAAACCCGAAAATGACTCAACTAGGGCATTAAGTTTTGTTTGCAAAACACTTGGCATATGTTATCTCATTTGGAACCCATGATACTCAATGACTTGTCCAGAATCACATAGCTAGTTACTATTTGTGGTGGGATTTAAACTCAGTCTTCCTGACTACAGTACTTGCATTCCCTCTGTTGAGCCACCTAACAACTTCTCAGCCATTACCTCCTTTCTACTTTATCTGTCACCCCCCTGGTTCTGAGGTTTTCATTAGTCCTTCCCTGGGTTTCTGCAAAAGTCTGTTCATTTATCTCTCAGTCTCTTTCTTCATTCAGTCTATTCTTAACACTTTGTCAAATTAGCCTTACTGTAGCTCATGTCTAAAGACATAAGTCTAATCAAAAGCCTGGAGTCAGGAGGTGGGAGGTTGAATCCCACTTCAACACTAACATGATGATGAGCAAATTTTACATTTAATATCTGACTAAGGAGTCACTTTGCTTTTCTGTAAAATGGAGACAATGAGACTTGTACCATCATAAGTCACCGTATCATTATTTATGATGAGAACTCTTTGTGAATTGTAAAGGATTAAAAAAAATAAGTTGTTATTGTTTTTTTAAAATTATTTTGGAATTGTAAAACATTTGCAATATTAAAATTCTAGATTACTTTCCTTGTAGGATCAGATTTTATATTAATAAATAATCATCAAAATGAAGACAGGAAAATAGAAGTGATAATTTAAAGATGTATGTGAGGAAAACTCTGAATGCATCGAAATTTTAAAATATGATGTATTTAAATAGGTTGATAGATAGAATTCTAGGCCTGGAATTAGAAAGATTTGAATTTGAATCCTAGACTCAGATACTTACTAGTTGTAGGATATTGAGCAAGTCACTTAATCCTGTTTGCCTCAGTTTTCCTCAGCTATAAAATGGAATTATTATAGCACCCACCTTTTATGGTTGTTGGGAGGATCAGATCAGATAATATCTGTGAAAACAGTGCCTGGCACATAGTAAACACTACGTAAACATTAGCTATTATATAATAATATATTTAGGTGTGAAGAATAGATTGGATGAAGAAGATACTGGAAGATAAATTAGGAGACTATGACAGAAGACCCAGGAAGGACTAATGAATAATAATAATAATATGGAACTCAACTTTTACTGACCCCAGGCTCAGCACTGTTTACTGTACCACCACCTTGCTTCTTATAATAATATAAAAAATATATACTTTTTTTTCTTCCTTCTTAGAAGGAACTGAAAACTAGTGGGATTCTTCAAAGAGAAAATAGGAACTTAGTGGGCAACTGAAAGGGTAACATGTGCTTTGAAAGATAGTGAAACTGGAAGTCTACTTCTGCTATCAAGAGTAAATAATAATGCAGGGCAAGGCCTCAAAGAGCAGGTGTACATGGCATGAGGGCCACGTGGATCATAAAGAAAGTTGAAAGTCCAGCCTTGAACATTAGATGAGGATCCTTCATTTCACCAAAGGGCAGAGCCATCCTTAATAGTTAGAAGTGGAAGATGTGTTTCAGTTTAGTCCAGATCACAAAGATCTGAGGAAAGGGGGGGAAAGGGGAAAGAAACAGGAGATAAAGCTTGAAAGTTAGTTGCAAAATTAGTGAAGGATGGACTTGGGTCAAGAAAAATAAATAACCTTTGGGAGTCAGGTGCTTCTTTCATTCGGGTACCTGGGTCCATGGCTGGGAACAGGCTAGAAATATAGCCAGTTCAATTTTCTCAGGAAAATGACATAAGCTTCTTTGCTGAAGAGGGAGGGAGTAATGTAGTTTAAGAAGTTGCAATTGGACCTTCAGTGGTGTTTGGAAATCCTTTTATTCTCTCTTCATTGTTTCTATGGTACTCTTCACAACTACATCAGAGAGAGACAGAAATGATCATCAATTGGGGTAGGAAAGAGGGCTAGAGACTAGGAGAGCAATTATGACTTTATTATTATTTAGTTCAGATGAGAGTTAATGAAGGCTTGAACTGGGAGATAACTGTGTGAATATTATTAAGAAAGTGAACCCAAGAGAAATTGTGAATTTAATGCTTGGCAAAAGATTGTTGCATCCTATATTTAAATTCAGATTTTCTTTTTGGTGTGGACTATACTAGAAATTTTACGTTTATATTTCAAATAACTGACATATAGATGGTTTTTTTTTATATGACAAAAGAACTGTCTGAAATACTTTAGTATTTCTTTTTCTCATCATTGGAATTTTCTAGTTACGACAAAATTTTCCCCTGATAAACTCTTAGATTCCTAATATAATACAGTTTTCTGGTTCTGACAAAATTTTTCTTTGATATAAACTCTTTGATTCCTAATATATCTCATATATATATATTCCTAATATATTTCTTATATATATATATATATATATGATATAATATAAAGAGATATAACATATCTCTTATATATATGTCTCTTATATATATACATATATATATAAATATAATATCTCTTCCTTTAAAGTACTAAATATTAAATTGGTATGTATCTAATATGCTACATTTAACAAAAATGTACATATTCTTAGAAACGATTGTGAGTTCAAAAGCACTTAAGGTAAAAATATTGTCCACTTTGAGAGAGAATTAATAAACTCTGAGTGCAGATTGGGGGAAAAAATGAAATATAGCCAGAAATCAGAGATAATCTCAGATGGAGGATGAGAGAGGGAATATGAGAGGTGGGTCTTGGGAAGGGTTAAAGGAGCTATTAGATCTAGAAGCAGCATGAACCATTGCTTGAAAGTTTAGTATTAAGCTGAGACAGGATTGGGACAACTGGAATGGATTTAATTTAAATAAAATAAGAGTTCTTATCTTGTTCAGTGAGCATTGAGAGAGAGTTCTATCTCCCTCTAGTGGTCAATTTTTGTAGCACCAGGGGTTGACTAGCTGCTGAAGCTGGGAAGGAAGAACTCAGAAAGGAGAGACTTAAACCTGACCAGCTGTATCCAGTCTTCTTGCTGGACTAGTCCCTCACAACCTCTTATTGTACAAAGGCTGCCTTTGACATTCTTATTCTAAAAAATCAAAATAAATGGAATTGAATTTAGAAAATATGAAGCCTTCCTTTCAATTTTTCTTTGAAATTTTCTGAAATTAATGAAAAAAAAATGAATTTTTTTCCCTCCAGATTCACTTAAAGAGACATTTACTTCCCTGGGCTTTGAAGTTCAGTGTTTCAAACACTTAAGAATGAAAGAAATAGAGCAGATTCTCCATCAAACCGCATGCCTTTCCAAGCACCAAGACTATGACATCTTTGTGTGTATTCTGATCAGCCGTGGGGACTCGGAGAGCATCTTTGGAATAAATCAACCTTATTCTGGATTTCCTCTGCATCAGATAAAGAAGTTTTTCACGGGGGATGCTTGTCCTTTGCTCTTGGGGAAACCCAAACTCTTTTTTATTCAGAACTATGTGGTACCCAAAGACCACAGGGAGACAAATAGTCTCTTAGAGGTGGATAGTGGAGATGGCAAAGTGTCTTACAGTGGATGGGGACCCAGAAGCCCCATTCTTCATCAAGAAGCTGACATCTTTTGGAGTATATGCAAGGTGAATGTTTCTGTGCTGGAAGAGGCTCCCAGTTCACCATCCTTCTATCTGCATTGCCTGTCACAGCTCCTATGCCAACCTGAGGAGAAGTAAGTGTCACTGCATCCCTTAACAAGCTCCTCATGGGTAATTGTGTTGTGGTATAGATGCAGAGCTATTCAGGAAGAAAAGGTATTTAGTTTTCTTTATGCATTAACCATAACAGCAGCTCCTAATTTTGGTGGGATTATATTTCAATAGTTTTCTTTCTATGGTAGTTATTGGGAACTCAGAACACATTTTACAATAGAAACAATATTATTATAAGTGGGTCATTAGCCACTTCAAAGCCCTTCCCAAAAGCCTGTTTAACTCATAATGTATATGAAGAACAGTAGTAATAATATAATTTTATTTTCATCTGAATTCTTGCTATGTCTGTGGGAAGAGGTCCCTGGATACATTCTCTCTCACTGCAAATTTAATTAATAAAAGCTATCCATTTGTCTGAAATTCCTAAGGAACTGCCTATATACCTATGAATTCTTATAATAGTTTTTTTTTCACTTCTTAACTTTTAACTTTTTAACATTTTAAAAAACTTTTTAATTAAAGTAGCTTAACTTCTTAAAAGTTAAGAATATATATATACAGATATATAAGAAATATATCTTTCATATATTTTATCTCATCTTCAGAATATAAAATAGACAATTATATTATTCTCATTTTATAGATGAAGAAACTGGGGACCAGAGGGATGAATCTGTAAAATGGGAATAATTATATTCAAGTGTCTCATCTCCCAGCCCTGCAGTTCTGAGAACTCTCACCACATTGCAAAGGCTATCTCAGTTGCTTAGCATTGACTTTAGAATCTACCCTACTTGGCACTCATTTTTACTTCTTCCTTTATCTTCAGAAGATGTTCCCTCTTAACTCTTCACATCGATCTCAACAACAAAATCTATGACTGGAACAGCAGAGTGGCTCCTGAACAGCAGTACTCCATTATGTTAGAGCATACTCTGAGGAAGAAAATTATTTTTTCCTTGAGAAGAAAGAAAGAAAAAAAGGGCTTGCATGAACACTTTTGAGATGGACCTTGGTTCTCTGGATAGTTTTCTTCAGTGGCATATGTATACTTGTGTATGTTGGTGTGGTTGTTGGGGATGAGTAAGTGCTTGTTGGGGAAGTGCTATGTTGAAATGATGGAAATGGGATCTTTGAAGACTGAGTGTTATTTTATCATATGAGACCAGAGACTGAAGAACCAAAGAATAAGTAATAGGGTCTCTTTTAGTGTTTTTTGCTTGTCCGGTTCCTTGGGAAATAATAGCTGCTTTAGTTTTTTGAGATGTGTAACAGGAGAAAACTCACATTTCATTCATCAGTCTTCAGAGCTGGAGGGGTTTCTAGTCAGCATTCAGGTCCATTAAACAAATTTGGTCTCTAAATGACAGGTTGGTTTCTCAGACACTCAGGACTAGGTTCAAATAATGGAGTAAAGTTTTCTCACAGTACCAAATTTGGATTTGATGTAAGGGGGGGGGGAAGTTCTATAACAATTATCACTACTTCCAAATAGAAAGCGTGAAAGAATGGATCCCCCTCACGGATGGTCTTCAAGTAATGATTTGGGTATATTGTGGAGGAATTAATTTTCATTTGTGAGTTGGACTAATGGCCTCTGAAGTCCCTTTACCAACTCCACCATTCTGTCACTCTATATGATAGCTTCAGTTTGTACTGAAGATTGACTTCCAAACTTGGTTCACCCTTTTTATACAAGGTATATATATGTGCTAAGTGACATTACATTAATGAATCTTGGAGACAGAAAATTTATTTATTATCTTTTAAAAAATATTTTATGATCTGGGATCATAAGTAAAGTAAATGTAAAGTAATAGTAAAGTAAATGACTTTGCTATTCTCAGTAGTACAATCATCTACAACCTCTCTGAAGGATTTATAATGTAAAATCCTATTCATACCCAGAGAAAGAACTGATTGTGCCTGAATATAGATTGAATCATTCTCTTTTCTCTTTCTTTTAAAAGTTTTTAAGGGTTTTTATTTTTATTGGGATGGGAAATCTATGTTTTCACAATTTGATTTTTATGGAAATGTTTTGCATCATTTCACATATGATTTCTGAATTGTGGGTGGGGATAAAGGAGAGAAACTAGAACTCAAAACATTTAAAAACAAATGTAAAAATTTTTTTTTTGTTTTGAATGTAACTGGGAAAAATATTAAATAAAAAATTTTAAAATAAAAAATGTAATTTATTAGTATTTTATTTTTCCCCCAGTTACTTTTTATGTATGTTTATATGTAACTGAGGGAAAAAATACTAATAAAATAAATTTTTTATTTTAAATTAAATTAAAATAAATTAACATTAGTTTTTAAAAGTTTGAATTCCAGATTCTTTCCCTTATTTGTTTTTTTTTTTTTTTTTTCCTTTTTCTGAGGCTGGGGTTAAGTGACTTACCCAGAGTCACACAGCTAGGCTGGTGCTCTACCCACTGTGCCACCTAGCGGTCCCTCTCCCTTAATTGTTAACAAGGACTAGTGATGTTGCTGATATAGCAAATGATGTGGTTTGTAGGCACCAAATGTTGGGGTTCAGTCATGTGAAGAATTCACAATGGCCATTCTTTTTGACAAAAGCCAGGTTTAAATATTTAGGAGAAGAGGTTACAGACAAAATGAGGAGATACAATAGGCACCAGGAATAGTAAATAGAGGTGGGAGAGCACATGGTAAGAAAAGGTGTTTTAATAATTGATGGGTGATAAATGTGGAAATATGTTGAGAAGGAATTATTTGTGTCTAAGGGAGAAGGAGATGGGAGAAGGGAGGGAGAAAGGTTTAGGACACAAGGTTTTGCAAAGGTGAATGTTGAAAAGTATTTTTGCATGTATTTTGAAAATAAAAAGCAATTAATAAAAAAAATTAATGATGGGAAAGACCTAGTGTAACTTGCAGTTAGCCAGGAGAAAGGCAACGCACTATGAGGTTGGACTATGCCCTTAACTAGTAGACTAAATCCTCAAAGAGATTTAGCACCTAAAAGGGTTAGTTAAATATAAGGAGGAGAAGTGGGGTCTGAGAGGAGAGACATAAGAGATTTGATATAACTTGGATTTCTAACTGGAAGACTTCCACAGAAGGTGGGACCAGGGAGCTAAACTGATCTCTACTAGAACCTTTTCTCTGCCTGACACAGGGAACAATTTCATCAGGGCTCCAGTTTCTCTCTGCCAACCATACCTGGCTATCCACAACCCCATCATTAGGACCTAGGTACACTGACTCTAAGCTAATTTTGTTGTCTCTCCAAGTCATACTGTAGAGTGTTAGTGGAATTCAGAGTAGAAATCTGAAAATGTTATGATGGGTCCAAAACCATCAGGCCTGATCTTCTAACAGTGGTTTCCATGCATAGATTTTATAAGGTATAACCTACCTTAAAGGGAAATTGTCATGGTGGTTTGTCTCATAAGGCCTGCTCTTACAATGAAGGTCTAAAAATAGGGTTGCAAGTGGGGAAACTACCACTGACAGTAGTCTGTAGTTTCTTGGGAACTATTCCCCTCCTCCATTATTACTTTTCTGACCTATTCTTGCTGTGAAACATGATTTTTACAACTTCTGCTCATTCATTACAAGTAAAAGGAACCATGTTAGCTTCTTAGTCTTATGATCAGAGGACCCCCTTTGGTACTTGTCAACTAATTTCTAGCTTCTATGGTCAAATAGAGAATTTTGGAAATGAATGGAGTTAGTGGTCTTAGGGTAGGTAGACTTATTTTCCACAAAGCAAATAAAATATTTCTTTTTCTAATTTATCTGTCCTTAAATTATTTAACCTTACTAGGACTCAGTTTCCTAATCTGAAAATGAGGCAGCTGGATTAAATGATTGTTAACATTTTTTCCTAGTTTTCAATCTATGACTCTATAATTTTCAGAATCTAAGGATGACTCTTAAGTCAGCAAGCATTTATTTAAGTACCTATTATATGCAGGTACTGTGGTAACTGCTAAGGACAGCAAAGGCAGGCAAAAATGTGGTCCTTATTCTGGGGAAATTCACATTCTAATCAAAATGATATACAGAATAATATTAGAGAGAAAAGCACAAGCAGTGGGAATGCGGAGAAGTTAGGGAATGAGAAGACTGTAAAGCAAGGAAGAAGTCAGCTTAGGAAGGGTTTTAAATGCCAAGCAGAACATTTTCTGTTTGATCCTGGAGATAACAATGAGTCACTAGAACTTAACGGATTGTTGAGTGACATAATCAGACTTGAAAGTCACTTTGTTAGAAGAATGGAGGATGGCAGCCGGGTGTCTACTAAGTTTAGTATAACAAAGAGATCATAAAAAAGTAAAAGGGACTCATATGTGTGAAAATATTTGTGGGAGCCTTTTTTTAGTGGCAAGGAACTGGAAATTGAATGGATGCCCACTGGGCAATGGCTGAATAAGTTATGGTATATGAATGTTATCAAATATTATTATAAGAAACAATCAGCAGGATGATTTCAGAGAGGCATGAGGAGACTTGCATGAACTGATGAAGTGAGCAGAAACAGGAAAACATTGGACACAAACAAGATTATGTGATAATCAACTCTGATGGACTTGGCTCTTCTCTGCATTGTGGTGATTCAAGGCAATTCCAGTAGACTTGGAATGGAAAATGCCACCTGCATCCAAAGAGAGAATTATAGAGATCAAATGTGAATTGAAGCATATTATTTTCACCTTTGTTTTTTTCTTCATGTTTTTTTCTCTTTTGATTTGATTTTTCTTGCGCAACATGACAAATGTGGAAATATATTTAAAACCTTTATCATATTGCTTCCTATGTGGGGAGGGGATGGTAAGGGGAGGAGGGGGAAAAAGTTAGAACATAAAGTTATACATAAATGAATGTGGAAAATTATCTTGGCATATTTTTGGAAAAGTAAAATACTATTGAGAAAACTTAAAAAAGAAAAAGCATCTAGCTCAGTTGCAACATCTGAAGAAAAAGTTTATTCACTTGAAATTTTTGTAAAGCTGATGTGTCAAACTGTCGGATACAAGTGTTTTTATCATTGTGTCTTTTAATTTCCATAGTCGAACTCTTTAATGGAAGTTCAAAGAAAATGTACATGTTTCAAATGCAGTGCATAATTAGCTGCATTCTTTACAAGCAATATATATATATATTTATGTTACATATTTACATATATATGTTATACATTTACATATATATATGTGTGTGTGTGTGTGTGTATGTGTGTGCATTGTGTATGTGTGAGCATCTCTTATCAGTCATTAATATATTGAAAAAGAATCTGGATATACTTTATAGATTTGATTAGTTTAGTCATTCCAGTGGCATTTTGAATTCTTTGAAGTCTGGAGCAGGTCCGTTTTTTAATTTGTTCTGTATACTGTTCTAGGAAAATCTATTGATGTGCAATACTTAATGTAAGATAGCCTGATTTCAGAGAAAGCAATGCATTTTGTGTTTATTCAAGAATCAAAAGTGTAACCATGTTATCTCATTATTGCCTGAATTTTCCCCTGTATCTCTTCCTTTGCCCTTTTCAGAGAGTTATTCCTTATTGCCAAAAAGAGAGAGAGAGAGAGACAGAGACAGAGAGACAGAGTCAGAGAGAGAGAGAGAGAGAGAGAGAGAGAGAGAGAGAGAGAGACAGAGAGAGACAGAGAGAGACAGAGAGAGAGAGACAGAGAGAGAGAGAGAGAGAAGGAGAAAAAGGAAAAAAATCAATAAAATCACTTAAGGACCTTGAAAACATTTGAAAATATGTGCAATGTTACATATAGATTTTTTAGATTTATGAAAAAAATTGGGTGAAGATATTTTCTCATATCTTCTTTGGGAACACATGAATTGATGTTTTATGGATATGGACAATGAAGTCTTTGTTATTTATTGTGTTTAGTAATATGAGTTATCTCTATACATATAAGAAACTATTTTTTCATAAACCAATGAAAATGACTTAGTTGTTTAAAAATGTAAATATGTAGATCACAAATATGGAAAAATATACAGACAATATAAATATAATAAAAATATAAATCATGTTGGAATCACTTTTTTTTTTTTAAAGTTTTAAACAATACAAAATGTACTTAAACATTTCTTTGCATCTCTTTCCCACTTAATTTACTGTTTGGGCACTGGTCTCCCCATCTGTTCCATTGGATTATAAATTCTTTGAGAAAAACACCAATATCTTTCTCTGTATTCTCAGCATTAGTAGAAGAAGCCCTGTATAGAAGATCCCTTAGATGGCTTTGCAAACTTTGGGACAGTAGTAACCCATGAGAGTTTTATAAAATGATTGTTGGCTCTTTTCAGCAAGGCAGTAGATTAGGGATAGAAAATGCCATCCACATCCAAAAAGAGAAAGAGAATTATGGAAATTGAAGGCATATTGAAGTATCTTATTTCCCCCCCCCCTTTTTTTTTTTTTGGTTTTGTTTTTTCTCTCTCATGGTATTTATCTTTTAGTCTGATGTTTCTTGCCCAATATGACTAACATAGACATGTTTTTAAAAAAATATTGTACATGTATATAAAAAAAGAAGATCCCTTAGAAAATTTTTGTTGAATTAAAACATACCCATGCCACATATATTCTACTCACTTTGGAATTTCCCATGGGTTGTTAGGTTCAGAAGTGTAATACTTGGCTTAAGCTCTTATTGAGTACCAGTTTATCACAATTTGTAAGTGGAGTTTTAAAGCAATAGATTTTTATTATGGCCAGAGCTATCATAATTTTGGGGACAAGTCACACACACACAAAACCCCTTGTATCAGTTTTGTATTTTGGGATGTGAAAATTAAGAATCAGCTGAACAGGAGAAGGAATTTATTACTATAGCTTCCTATTGTAACTTTTTTTTTTCTAGCTAAGCTCAGTAAGCTATTGAAAGAGTGAATGTGTTTAATTTTATGTTCTATAAATTTTAGTGCCTGGGGCATAGAGCCGATTTCTCTTGTCATGTATTCTAGGACCAACAAGAAGAGTTTACATAGGCATATAAAGGACAGGGGTATTGTAGAGAAAAAATTATCTTGACTTCGATACATTTGATTGACTTCCCTGCTTTGAGTTCATAGATGGGGAGATGCCAGGAATTGACTTTCACTAGCTATTCAGCTATTCAGTCATAAGATTTGGAGATTTTAGGCAAGAGGAGAAGCATATTTAGAACAGGGTTTCTTAAACTTTTCCCCCTTGGAACGCCTTTTTGCTTCAGAAATAGGTATAAAGATATATAAAATAGGTATACAAATTAAACATTTGCTGATGCTAAGTCAAAAATTTCATTTATTTGTTTTTTGTGCTGAGGCAATTGGGGTTAAGTGACTTGTTCAGGGACACACAGCTAGGATGTGAGACCAAATTTGAACTCAGGTTCTCCTGACTTAAGGGCTGGTGCTCTATCCACTAGCCACCTAGCTGCCCCCTAAATTTATTTTAAAACAATTCTTTGGTATATAATGCTACCATTTATTAAAGATGGAAGCAAATTTGCATATTAATGAGATGGATATGTTTGCTTATTTTTACCTAAAGAATTAAATCTTGGTGGACTATTTGATAACTTTAACTTTTGTGTGTGTGTGTGTTTTATTTTTTAAAAATACACATTTCTTTATGATTTATGTTGGAAGAGAAAAATATGAACAAAAGGGAAAAACCATGGAAGAAGAAGAAGAAAAAAAGTGAACACAGCATGTGTTAATTTACATTTAATTCCCATAGTTCTTTTTCTGGATGTAGATGGTGTTTTCTACCAGTTTATTGGGATTGCCCCAGATGATATTTTTACTATTTGCTATTATTTACTCTTTACTATTACTTTTACTATTGCCAATTTTTTGGTGAAATTATGATTTATTATCAGCAAATATTTGGTTTGTATCCAAGTTTCTAGGGTGAAAAAAAGGGGTAAGAAAAGTTATAAGAAACTCTAATTTAGAATATAGGCATCTTGCCATATATGTTTTTTATTTTTATTTATTCATTTTATTTTTATTTTTCCTGAGGCTGAGGTTAAGTGACTTGCCCAGGGTCACACAGCTAGGAAGTCTTAAGTGTCTGAGATCAGATTTGAACTCAGGTCCTCCTAAATTCAGGGCTGGTGCTCTATCCACCGTGCCACCTAGCTACCCCTATCTTGCCATGTATGAATAGATGTGCCATAATAAGGAAGGTGATTTTTGATTTTGTTTTAGTATTCACACAATTCTGTTAATAAGCAGCATGAATAGCAAAATAGCTATTTGCAAAGTAAAATAAAGTATTAAATACTTTGCCTAGAATATTGGGCCCAAAGTCAAGAAGGCTCATTTTCCTGAGTTCAAATTTGGCTCAACCCTGGATGGATCATATTATCCTATTTGCCTCAGTTTTCTCATGTGATGAGTTGGAAAAGAAAATGGCAAACCTTTCCAGGATCTTTGTCAAGAAAACCCCAAATGGAATTAGCCAAAGTGTTAGACATAACTGAAGCAATTGAATAACTGAAAAAGGGTATAGAATTTGGAAAGCAAATAGGGAAAATCTTGTAATAGACTAATTTTTAACACTCAGTGAGTACAGTTTCCCAATAAATTCATTTTCCTCATGGCTCTCCCATATGATTAGGGACTTTCTCCTTCTATTGCCTTCTGCTCTCCATTTTTCTTAACTTCTCTTGACCAAAGTTCATTGTGAAGGCAGCAGTGCTGTTGCTTTTTTCCTTTAGAGTGAGATCACCCTGGTTTATTAACATACTTTTAGCTCTGTCAGGTAGTCAGCTTCCCTGTTCTACCTGGTATCCAAAAAGGTCACTGAGATAATGAGTGAGACTTGCATACTTATCCTTCACAACAAAAGGTCCACCACCTTTCCTCCTAGGTGAATTAGGGTCGGTGAGTCCCCTCTTCCCTGCTTGAACTTATAGGCAATGTATCTCCTATGTGGTCATTTTCTACTGAGTCTTTTTTTGGGTAAGAGTGGAGAGGGGAACAAATACTTATATACCTTTCTACTTGCCTTTCCAATTCCTAGTATGACCTTGGACCAAGGCTGGACCATGAAAATTGTCTTGAAGCTCTGATAAAGCTTTAAGAAACAAAGGGAGAGGGTAAAAGCTTGTGGTCTATACCAAATGTTTTGCTGTCATGGCAAAGTCCCATGTCCTCAACTTCCATGAATATATAGTCCACAATAGACTTAGCTTTCCTAACCTGATCCTGTGAGAATTGGGAAAAAATTTGCAATTGGGAAGACCAATGTTCAAATCCTGACTCAAATATATGGATTAGCTGTGTGATATAGGATAAGTCATTTAACCTCTTTGTAACGCAATTTTCCTCATCTGTAAAATGAGTGCGTTGCCTGCCTCTTAAGTTACCTTAGCTTAAAAAGGTCAAGGCCTCCCATTTTATCCAGGACCCTCTCCAGTCATCTTTTTTTTTTTTTTTTAATTTTTTATTTTATTTTATAATTATAACATTTTTTGACAGTACATATGCATGGGTAATTTTTTTACAACATTATCCCTTGCATTTACTTCTATTCAGATCCTCTCCAGTCATCTTGATCTATACCTGGTCACTGGACCCAGATGGCTCTGTGCAGGTGACCTTGCACAGCCCTCCCTCACTGAAATCCAGTGCACTTGCATGTCATAGAGTCACCTCCCTGATGTCATGATCTACTTTGAGAACAAAGGACAAACATCAACAATCTCTTTCCTAGCTCTAAATCTATGATCCTATACAATCTGGCCCAGGAGCCTTTGCTTAATTCTTTTTTTGCCTCTTTTTTTTTGGATGATAATTCTTTTTGGGGATGATTTAATTATTACCTTTTCCCATCCTCATTCATATAAATATTCAAGCAGTTAATTTTTCCTGCCACTCAGGTAATATCTACTTTAAGGTCTCTGGAGAACCTAGGACAGAGTGTATTAGTCCAGAAACCAAGTGAAGACTCTTAGGGACTCATTTTGGGGCTGAAAGGATATTATCTGACTATATCCACATTGGGACATAGTCATTTTATACCAGCAAAGATGTAAATGCTCTGGGGCTGTGGCTCATTGCAGCACTAGCTAAGCAAGCCTTAGCAAAACATTGCAGAAGTGCAAAAAAGTATTATATACAGAAAGAGGAAACATTTTGATGGGTGATTTTCTTCTGCTACCCCATTTTCTTAACTCCTGTAAAACACACATAGCTCAAGAGAGACAGAATGGCAAAGCTCATAAAAACCAGACAGCTCAACCTGGCCTACAATACTTTCCTTCTCAAACCATGAACAAAATGGACAACGTCTTCCAGCTTCTGTCTCCCATAAATCACCAAAACCAAGTTCAAATACAAATATTAGATTTTTTAAATCTAATACTTGCCTGAACTTTCTCTCTCCCTAGCACTGCTCCTAGCTCAGGTATTAAGTTCAGCAAAAACTGACCTTAGAATCCCATCTCTGATACATATAAGCTGTGTTTCTGGATCCCTTCATTTCTCAGAGGTGTCTCTATGAATTACAGAGCAATAGCAGCTAGGTGGCGCCATAGTGCATAAAGTGCTTCAGCTGGAATTGGGAAGACATCTTCATGGGCTCAAATGTGACGTCAGACACTAGCTGTGTGATCCTGGGCAGATCCCTTAACCTTTAACCCTATTTGCCTCAGTTTCCTTATCTGTAAAATGAACTGGACAAGGAGATAATAAACTTCTCCAGTATCTTTGCCAAGAAAACCCCAAATGTGGTTTCAAAGAATTGGATACAACTAAAAAGACTTAAACAACAAGCACAGATTATGCTCTAAAAACTACTACACAAACAAAATTAATGCAGACAAGATTAGAAAGGAAGCAATAAACTGGGAAAACATTTTTACAGTTAAAGGTTCTGATAAAGGCCCAATTTCCAAAATATATAGAGAATTGAATAAGAAATCAAGCCATTCTCCAATTGATAAATGGACAAAGGATATGAACAATTTTCAGATGATGAAATTGAAACTCTTTCTACTCATATGAAAAGTTTTTCCTAATCACTATCAGAGAAATGCAAATTAAGACAACTCTGAGATACCACTACACACCTGTAAGATTGGCTAAGAAGATAAGAAAAAATAGTGACAAATGTTGGAGAGGATACGGGAAAACTAGTAAACTAATGCAATGTTGGTGAATGCAACCATTCTAGAGAGCAATTTGGAACTATGCTCAAAAAGTTATCAAATTGTGCATACCCTTTGATCCAGCAGTGCTACTACTGGGTTTATATCCCAAAGAATTACTAAAGAAGGGAAAGGGACCCGTATGTGCCAAAATGTTTGTGGCAGTCCTTTTCATAGTTTCTAGAAATTGGAAATTAAATGGATGCTCATCAATTGGAGAATGGTTGGGTAAATTATGGTATGTGAATATTATGGAATATTATTGTTCTGTAAGAAATGACCAGCAGGATGAATACAGAGAGGCTTGGAGAGATTTACATCAACTGATGCTGAGTGAAATGAGCAGAACCAGGAGATCATTACACACTTCAACAATGATACTGTATGAGGATATATTCTGTTGGAAGTGTCTATCTTTGGCAATGAGAAGATCCAAGTCAGTTCCAATTGATCAGTGATGAACAGAATCAGCTACACCCAGAGAAAGTACACTGGGAAATGAATGTGAACTGCTTGCACTTTTGTTTTTCTTCCCAGGTTATTTTTATCTCTCTAAATCTGATTTTTCTTGTGCAACAAGAGAATTGTATAAATATGTACACATATATTGTATTTAAGATATACATGTATGAGACTACCTGCCATCTAGGGGAGGGGATGGAGGGAAGGAAGGGAAAAGTTGGAACGGAAGTGATTGCAAGGGTAAATATTGAAAAATTACCCATAAGTGAATGCCCATCAATTGGAAAATGGCTGAATAAATTGTGGTATATGAATATTATGGAATATTATTGTTCTGTAAGAAATGATAAACAGGATGATTTCAGAAAGGCCTGGAGAGACTTACATGAACTGATGCTGAGTGAAATGAGCAGGACCAGGAGATCATTATATACTTCAACAACAATACTATATGATGATCAATTCTGATAGACGTGGCCCTCTTCAACAATGAAATGAGACAAATCACTTCCAATAGAGCAGTAATGAACTGAACCAGCTACACCCAGTGAAAGAATTCTGGAAATGAGTGTGAACCACTACATAGAATTCCCAATCCCTCTATTTTTGTCTGTCTGCATTTTGGATTTCCTTCACAGGTTAATTGTACACTATTTCAAAGTCCAATTCTTTTTGTACAGCAAAACAACTATCTGGACATGTATACATATATTGTATTTAATTTATACTTTAGCATATTTAACATGTATTGGTCAACTTGCCACCCGGGATGGGGGGAAGGAGAGGAAAAATTAGAACAAGGGGTTTGGCAATTGTCAATGTTGTAAAATTACCCATGCATATATCTGGTAAATAAAAACTATTAAAAAAAGAAGAAGAAAAATTACCCATGCATATGTTCTGTCAATAAAAAGCTATTAAAAAAACCAAACTGTACTACATGATGGGGCTTCAAACACAAAACCAAAACAATGATCTACAATCTTAGCCAATTTTGATAGAACCTATCAAATTGGAAAGCCTTTAAATACAGGGTCAGACTGTGTATGGATGCTTGTGTGTAATCAGACTAGCCATGAGTCTAATCTAAATGAGAAGATTAGATCCCATATGAGGGGTATAAAGACATTCAGAAATACATGAAAACCTAGCTATTAAATAGGTTGTGGCTGAGGCCATCCTATTTGTAGATCCATGCTGTGGAAATGTCCTTACCCTCATGAAATCTTTTGAAATATTGTTGAAAATATACAGAGCTTGGACTATATCTTTTTTGTCTTCTTTCATTCAACCATGTGAGAAATCTGCCTGTATATGAATCAGAAGCTTGAAATGGGAGAATTGACTGTTGTATGGAAAAACCTTATGACAAAGTTTTGCAGGTCAGGATAATGGTGAAAGTAGGGAAATATGAGTTAATCCTCAGATTCACATAACACCAGCCTGGAGTTTTATAAGCAAAAATGTTATGGTATACTCTCTCAGATTGACTAAGATAATAGGAAAATATAATGATAAATATTTGAGGGGATGTAGGAAAATTGGGACACTACTACATCTTTGGTGGAGTTGTGAACTTATCCAACATTCTGTAGAGCAATATGGAACTATGCCCAAAGGGCTATCAAGCTGTGCATCCAGCAGTGTCTCTACTAGGCCTTTATCCCAAAGAGTTCATAGAAAAGGAAAAGGACCCACATATACAAAAATGTTTACAGCAGCCCTTTTTGTTGTGGCAAGAAACTGGAAACTGAGTAGATGCCCATCAATTGGGGAATGGCTGAATTACTAGTGATATATGAATGTTATTGGATTCATATTATTGTTCTGTAAGAAATGATCAGCAGGATGATTTCAGAGACCTGGAGAGATTTACATGAACTGATGCTAAGTAAAGTGAGTAGAACCAAGAGAACATTTTATATAGCAACAAGAAGTTTATGCAATGATCAGTGCTGATGATGTGGTTCTTTTCAGCAATGATTCAGGTGATTCAGGTCAGTTCCAATGGTCTTGTGATGGATAGAGCCATCTGTGCCCAGAGAGAGGACTGTGGGGATTGAGTGTGGATCACAATATAGTGTTTTCTTTTGCTGATGTTTGCTTGCATTTTGTTTTTTCTCGATTTTTTCCCCTTCTGATTTGACTTTTCTTGTGCAGCATGATAATCATGGAAATATGTATGGAAAAAATGCACATGTTTAACATATATTGGATTATTTGCCATCTAGGGGAGGATGGAGGGAAGGGAGGTAGAAAAAATTTTAACAAAAGGTTTTGCAAGAGTGAATGTTGAAAACTATCTATGCATATGTTTTGAAAATAAAAAGCTTTATTTAAAAAAAAAAGAAAAAAAAAAGAATGTTATGGTATAGACCTGAGCAGTTGGAATTAACATTGCGTGTAGATGGAATGAACTGGGACACAGCTGTGGGAACTTTGTTCAAGAGAAGCATAAATGTAGTTCAAGTTTTGGGAAAAAGCACATTAGATCCCAGGGAACCTACTTGCCAATTGTTTTTCTTCTTGCCAATGGTTTTCATCTGCTGATTTGTATTTTAGCTGTCTTGGGAACTGCTTCCACCTGAGGATATTGGAATATGATTTTAGTAGAATGATTGGTTGTTTACACTCTTTTATTCTGAGTGATCCTTTATACTGGATACAGAATAGTGACCTTGACACAGGAATATACAAAAATGAGCTACTGGTCTTTCTGCCTCCCTCTTCCTTTCTGACTACAAAGTGTGAAGTATATTTTGAACTATGACTCAAGATTTGGATGGGGCAAGAGTCAGTTTCCTGTTTACTTTGATAACTGCATTTCAATATAATTGCTTTCTTTGTACTCCTATGTATTTCACTTTATTTATTTAAAATTATTGTTCTACTGGGAAGCGAATGTAAATTGTTAGCACTACTGTCTATCTACCCAGGTTACTTATACCTTCGGAAGCAAATAATTAATGTGCAACAAGAAAATGGTATTTACACACATATATTGTATCTAGGTTATATTGTAACACATGTAAAATGTATGGGATTACCTGCCATCGGGGGGAGGGAGTGGAGGGAAGGAGGGGATAATTTGGAAAAATGAATTTAAAAAAATAAAATAAAATAAAAAAATAAAAAATAAAATAAAATTATTGTTCTGGAAAGGGTCCACAGGCTTCACTAGACTGCCAGAGAATCCCATGACCCTTCAAAAAAAAAAATCAAGAACTCCTGCTCTAGAGAATAGGATCTGGACTTAGAATTTATCTGGACTGAAAACCTGGAAAATTTTTTCCTATGTATAAGAAAGGCCAACAACAATAAAATAAAGAAAAATAAAGCAGGAAAGGAAGAAAGAAAGAAACATTTTTTTTGCCTGAAAGTTCTGGTTGTGTCCATGTAATCCTGGATAAATTGTTCTACTTCTCTGGAAGGAAGTGTCTTCATCTGCAAAATTAGGAAGTTAGAAAATATCAACCCTTCTCTCTCTGGAACTGTGATACTATTACATGATATACCAATAACTTCCACAACAGAAAAAGTTGGGGTGGGGTTGTGGTAGAAACAGATGGATATATCTTTTACAATTATGGCTACGCAGAGAATTCTCAATCAAAGAAAGAATAAATCAAATAAAGAATAAATCACAGAAGATAAGAGAGATCAAGGTCAGCAAACTTTTACCCAACAATCAAGTACGGTCACTACCTATTTTTATATGACACAGTAAGATATGAATGTTTTATGTATCTTCAAATTTTCAATTTGTAATTTCAAATATGTTTTAATAAAGTTACATTTTAAAATAAAATTATATTTAAACATTTTTATAATAAACTTTAAAAGTAGCTGTATTTAAAATTTTCTGAACATTTAAAAATAAAGTTCATACTTTAAATGTAATCTTAAATAAAGCTATATTTTTTAAATATAAAAAACTATTCTTAGCTTTTTAGATCAATATTTGGGTTTGACCCTTGAACCAGTTTGTTGATCTCTTAAATAGATTTGTTAAATTAATTTGATTTGTTAAGTTAAAAAGGTTTTCTATGAAAAAAAAAACCCCAATGAAGTTCATTTGAGAAGGGAATATATTGACTGGTTGATAATCCTAATGGTAGAATTTTATTCAAGAGAGTTAATGAACAATAATAATAAGACTTAGAACAATTTCTTAGTATATAAAAAATAGGAACAAATAATTTTCAAAAGAGTTTTGAACAAATAAATTCCAAAATTAATTTCAAAAGAAACAAACTGTTAACCACATGAAACATATTAACCATATGGATTGTTCCAAAGCAGTAATAAGAAAAATGCAAAGTGAAACAAGTCTCAATTTTTACCTTGCACGTAACAAATTGGCAAAGAAAGTTGAGAATAATGTCAGAGGGACTGTAGGAACACTGGTACTTCTTGGCCCCTGCCTCCTGGGTCTATGCATGAAATACTCCTTCCCTGCAGAAAAGTGCTTTTTTCCTATATGAAGGTTGGAACCAGTTGGGGGCAGTACAGGGCAAGGTAGGACTCCAAGTAGGCAAGGAAAAAAAATTGGGGAAAATGAAAAGAGTAAGCAGAACTGGTTGGTCCCTTCGCAAAGAGGAGGTTGATTTGTAAATTCTTCAGTACAGGAATTTTTTTTGGAGATGGGGAAAGTCATTTATGTGGGACATTTATGGGCACATGAGTATGTTTGGTGTTGGGGATATGGACTGTTTTTGTAGGTATAATAAAGGGATCATTTACCTCTTTCCTTCTTCCTTGCTCTCCCAACTAGGTTGGGAGAACTTGTATAACATGGCTGTATGACATGCTCAGCAAATAAAGTTTTAATGTGTAAGCAAGGTGTGTAAAGTAGGGAAAGAAGAGAAAGTAGGGAATTTTGGGATGTGGGAATTGTGGAGGAGAAAAGGAAAACCACTTTGATTTAGATTCTTTTCTACAGTATCTTGTCAATATTCACCCAGTTCATAATTATTATCTAACAAGTCAATTTAATTTTGTGAGAATGGAGAAGTAGAGAGGGAACTATTTTGATACTTGTGGACCCTAGTTTATCATTCTGGTGAATCAGTTTCTTTTCTCCTCTTTATTTTGGGTCAAGGGAATACGAGGTTCCTGGGCTAGCTTGGAAGAAGAGGCATCCATAACCTGAGTGTTCTCTTCAGGGAAGCTATCATAGCTTCACACACACATTTTAAAGCTACAGAGTAGTCCTTTGGGAATTTGTGGTCATCATTTATTTAATTTCTTAGAATGTTCTAGATATCTGTTTTTACAAGTGGCTTCTTGGATATCTGTTTTACAAGAGGCTCATGACTAACAGGATGATTTCAGAAAGGCCTGGAGAGACTTACATGAACTGATGTTGAGTGAAATGAGCAGGACCAGGAGATCATTGTATACTTCAACAACAATAGTCATTAATTAGAAGTAATAAAAGAAAGGCATCATTCTTTTATTTGTATTAATTAATTTGAAGAAATTTGTTTCAGATGATTAATATGACTTCACTTTTTAATCTTTCCTCTTTAAGGAAACGTTTAGTTTTCTTTGACTTTCTAATTTTAACTTCTTATGCCTTCTGATACCCAATAGGTTAAACTATTGTTCATTAATACTCCTGTCAGTCAGTTATATGGTCCTTTCTGAATTTTTAGATGATTTTAGTTCTATTTTAAAGATATTCATCAAGAACTAATCAAGTCAAATGGATTATTTTAATTAAAGCAGCTATAACAGAAGGCAGGGGATTGAGGAAAGTCAGAAGCATAAACAGTACACCAGGAATAGATTCAAACTAAGAGTGAAACAAAACTGCTCTCCCCAATTCCTTCACAAGTCTCAAATGGAATACTTTGATTCCAAGACATATGACATCCTTCTTTTCCAAGGGAATTTTTACCTTATATTTGCTTGGTTGGGATTGTCCGTTTTGCAATTTCCTTTCTTTCTTTGTGGATTTTATCTGCATTCAGTGAATTTATCACTGGCATTTAAAAGTTCCTTTTATGTTTCAGACTAAGGAAAAATGAAAGTAAAAGTAAAAAGCTTTCTGACTCAACTTATGCCATGTAAATTATCAGAGCTTATAAATTATAAGTAAATCCTAGCTCCTTCCTTACTTTACTTGGCAAAAGAGAAGCTCTGACACAGAAAGCAAAAGCAATACTTTGTAAAGCCACACCTTAATGATCTGCGTTTGTGGAGGGGAGTCCTGCCATGGAAAAATGAGAAGAAAATGTCTCCTTTGAAAGAGGAAGTATCATCCAAGAAACAAGTCTCAACTTGACCCTCCGGTTCTAGTTGGCTCTCTACTGGCTAGTTGGGATTAGGAGTTTTCTAGTTTCCATCAAGTTCTGAGACAGTGAGAAACTGTCACTTTCCTGTTTCTGGTTCAGTTTCCACATCTTTACAGAAGGGATACCTGCTATTTCCGAGGCTTAAAAACCAAAGTGGCTTATTTTGTAACTGAAAATATGAAAGGGATACAATGGACATTTGTGATGTTTATCAGGAATAACGTTGGAATTTGGAACTGGAGTACCATGTGGAGTAGATTCAGTAAATAAGGTATGTGTACAGAGAGATGTAGCTGCTTAATTAGGCTTGGAAAATTTTATGCATAATGTTTAGGCACGTTTATTAAAATACTCACTGCGCTTGGTCTCTTTCTCTTAACCAAGTCATTGATTTAGTGTCTGAGCAGTCTCCCTATTTTATATGGAGATGGGTGCTAAAACCTTGAGTATTTCTGCCTAGGTAAATTGAATCATAGTGAATCTTAAATTTCAACAAATAGGTGAAACACTGAAAATGATTTCTTGGTTTATGTTCTAGCCAATAGCTGTGCAGCTTTCTTGGCTAGAATTACTTAGAAGCAATCATCTGAGTTGCCCAGTGGCCTCTTAGATACTTGGCGTGGTTCAGGGGTCAGATATCTGATTTAGGAACTAAATAGATAGTTGAGTGACTTTCATATGGATTTAGAACTGGAAAAGATCTTGGAGGCCACTTAATCTGATCTCATTTTACAGATAATAGAACTGAAGCCTGAGAAAAGTGAAGGGAATAAATTTATTATTTTAGTCCTATAACCTGACTTAGTCCAGCACCCTTTTCACTACACTAAGTTAAATATTTTCAAAAGGGGTCAAATACAAGAAATTAATTGGCAGAGCTAGAATTTGAATTCAGACATTCTTATTACAGATTCAGTGCATGAGAAATCTTATTTTGGACAAATTTTTTCATTCATCTGAATTCTGACATTTGTAAAATGGATCTCTCTCTTTCTCTTTTTTGGGAGGATACAAATAGGGTGTATATATATATATTTTTTTTCTACTAGAATAATCCATTAATTTATTCAACAAACATGTATTAAGCTTTTTGATAAAAGAGATTGTGAAGCAATCCAATGAAGTCCACTTTGTGAAAGTTATTAGAGAGGAACCACTTTGTTCTTTTAAAGCATTTTCTCTTTCCATCCTCACTTTGCATTAATCTCTTCTTCTCTTCTGTGCTCTAGTCAAAGTGGGCTGTTCCATGTCTCCAGAACACATAGTGTACTATATAACAGGGTATATTATAAAGGGTTATATAGTTAGTGAGTACATATCTGAGGTCAAATTTGAATTTAGACCTTCCTGACTCTAAAACTGGTACTCTACTAAGCCATCTAGCTTCCCTGGATTATATTTCTAAAGTCCTTTCAAACTGTGATATTTTAGAATAAATCAATTAGAATGCATGAGATTGGTATGTATAGTTTAGCTTTGAATGGAAGTAAGGTTCCCAATTTTTTGCTAGTGATACTTTTTTAGATTATCAGAACAATTTAGCAAATTTCAGAAGGGACAATTAGCTTTGTCCTAACTATGCTCTGTTTTTACTAGGTACAAATTTGCATAATACTTGAATGATTTCTCTTTCATAAAATCCTCTTTCCTAGGGCTTTTCTCAGATATTACTTTCTTCACCCTTCATATTCATATTCCTTTAGGGCATTAACAAAAGACACATTAAAGTGTTTTGAATTTAGAATATATTTTTCATAAATCCAGACTCTCTTCTGGTTAGTAATTACTCTTCCCCTATGTAGTGGCCATGGCCAAACATATCCACACCTTGGTTGGAATGTTCTAAAAGTTGTTAGTGACATTAATTTGTTATATGTAATACATGCTCTTTAGGACTAATTCCAGATTTTTTTTAATCTTCAACTTCTGCCCTTAATGCTTTTCTACTTGGAAGATTTATGACCCAATTTTAGTCTACTTTAAACATTCCCAGTTGTTATCTGAAAAGACCACTTGTAACTGTATCAGCCAGATGCTCTATTTCAGCGGTTCCTGAGCTTTTTGAGGAGAAGGACCCTTTTTTTTTTAAACTAAAAAACATTTGTGGATCTACATATGATAGATGTTCATTGACAGAAAATATATATTAAAAACTCCTATGAATTCATCAATGTTTTTAAGATGAATTTGTGTTTTTACTAACATAAAAGCATCTGAAAAAGAGTAACAATATATAGTAATACATACGCATGCATACAGAAGGCATGTTTACTTATTTATTCTTTCTGAGTCATATTCTTAGAACTAAATAGGGATCAAAGTGCTAGGTGGGCTTATGGTTTCCTATGAATTCTTTGAGACTTTCTAGTGTATCTTGGCATATGGGTTCAGATATCTGTTGCTCTATTAGTTTGCAGGAAAACAAAAGAATTATTCTCAAGTAGGATCTCTCAGTTGAGCTATGACAAAGTTCATAGGATCTGAGAGCTGGAATGGAAATCATCTAGAACAATCTACTTATTTTACAAATAAGAAACTGAACAATGGAGAATCAAAGGAGAGACCTTGACTTCTTCCTGCTTTCAGAGCCAGTGCTCTGAAATTATTCTACTTTATATTTTTTTACCTAACAGAAGTTTCATCACAAATAACTATTTTCCTTTTAAAATAAGCTTCATTAATACCCAATTTTAAGTTTTTTTAATGTTTATTTTTTTTAAATTAGCAAACATTTTTATTTTCTCTTCCTCCCTTCTCCCCTCTCCAGGAAAAACAAACAAACAAACAAAAATTCCAAGACCCTAGTAACAAATAAACAGTCAAACAAAGCAAATTCCCAAATTTTTATGTCCAAAAATGTAGGTTTTATTTCAAACCTTAAATCTATCAAGAAGTGGATAACATGCCTCATTGTTGGGTCTTTGTGACAGAGATTAGTCACTACATTGATGTGAGTTCTTAAATTTTTCAAAATTAGCTTAAAAAGCTATGATCAATATTGATTTCAGAGAACTAAGTGTACCCAATTCTTGACAGAGAGGTAATGGGTTCAAGGATAAAATGCTACATATAAGTTTTTTTTGGCTATGGCTAATGTAGGAATTTGTTTTAATTATGCAAATTTGTTACAAGGGCTTTGTTTTTCTTTTCCTTTCATTTTTTAATAAGGAGAAAAATAGATTTTTTTGTTGAATGAAAAAATTATGATTTAAAAATTTGTTATAAGAATTGTTCTTTTGGTTCTGATTTTAAAAGTTATATTATTATAAAAATTATTAGCTTGGTTCTGCTCATTTTACTATGCATTAGTTCAGATAGGCTTCCCCAGAATTTCTGAAACTGTCCCTTTTGTCATTTCTTATGGCATAAAAATACTCCATTACTTTCATGTACCAGAATTTGTTTAACAATTTACTAATTAGTAGCCATGCCATTAATATCCAGTTTTTTCTACTTCAAAAAGACCTGCCATGAATATTTCATCATCACAATCTCATAATTAATATATAAATTAATATATACATTTTTCTCCTGGTTCTGATGCTTTTTGTTTTTACTTAATTTTCAATTCTATTATTAACTCATTTCACCACTGCTACCAGTGATTCTTTACTTTTAATAAATAAACAGTTTAACAAAATCAAATAAGGACCTACGGACCAAGTTTTCAAACCGTGGTACGCTTTCCTTCCCTTTTTATAGAAAGGAAATAAGTGCTTTCTAATTCCCCTTCCCTTCAACAAAATTATTCATCAAGTGTTGTTGTTTTCAGCTCTCTCTCTGAATAAAAATAATGACTCAATAAACATGAAAATGGCGGTTCAAGAGAGATTCCACAAACTAAATATAAGGAGCAGAAGAAATAGCTGAGACTTACTTTCATTGTGGGGTGATTTCCTGTATATTCTGTATTTCCCATATATAACCCTACTTCACAAAGGTTGAAAGATGTTTGCTGAAATTTGCACCTGGCAGCTTTTTGAATAACTGGTGCTTGGGCCTTCTGATCCTCTTGCTCAATTTCCCATATTTGAAATCTCTGATAATTATTGGCTTTGACAAACAGAAAATGACCAACTTCACTCTGTATAGTAAGAAAAAGGGACTACTGAGTCTTCCTTTTTTGTAGTCTAGATCCTCAGCAATAACTGTATACCAAATCTGTATATCTTCCCTCCAGCTGAAGTAGCTGAGGGTTCAGCTTGGTTCAGAACCCTCCTAATAATGATGTTGCATTCCCTAATTAAAATATGAATTCCTGGAGAGCTGAGATTATCTTATTTTTCTATTTGTATATTCATATGTAAGTTTAATGCTTGGATCATAGTAAGCACTTAATAGATACTTTTTCATTTATTCTTCATTCATTCATCTATCAATCCTGTCAATTTTATATTCCTGGTATTTTTCACCTAACAGAACAATATAGATTTGCTCTTTGAGCCAATAAAAAACCATTGGAGTTTATTGAATGGGGGTATGATTAGACCTCTGTTTAGAAATATCACTTTAGGAGCTGAAACAAGAATAAATTGGAGTGGGAAGAAACTCTAGACAGGTAGAATCACCAACAGGTTATTCTAATAATTGAAGCATGAGTTGATGAGAGCCTGTACTAGAGTAGTGACAGTATCAGAAGAGAAAAGGGAGTATATTGGCTTGTAGTACAATTTGAGATCTGGTTTTGATGGATCTCCTTCCTTTCTTCACCCCCTTTTCATTATTATCCGTGATTCTTAAATTTTTGTTTCTCCAGATGAAATTGTTATTTTTATAAAATTTTCTTTTGGTAGTTTGATTGGAGGGGATGAATTATAGATATGAATCAATATAGATATTATTAATTTTTATATTAACTTGACCTACTCACAAGCAATTGATTTTTTTACAGTTATTTAGATTATTTCTGCAAAAAAAATTTATTGTTGGATTCATATAATAAATTCTCAAATATTTTATAGTTTTTCTAATTATTTTAAATGGAATGTCTCTTTCTAGCTCTTCCTCCTAAGTTTTGTTGTAAACATATAGGAATGCTAATGATTTATGTGAATTTATTTTATAACCTGCAACATTGTTGAATTTCTTATTTCAATTTCTGAATCCTTAGGGTTTTCTAAAAACAATCATCATTTAGTTTGTGAAAAGTGATGATATTGTTTTCTCTTTGCAATGTCTATTTCCTTAATTTCTCTTCTTGTCCTATGGCTACAGATAGCATTTTGAGTACTTTGTTAAATAGTAGTGGTGTCAGTGGATATCCTTTGCCCCTGATCTTATTGAAAGGCTAACTTTTCTCCATTACACATAATGTGTGCTCTTTGATTTCAATACTTATTATTTGCTGTATTAAAGAAAGCCCATTTACTAATATGGATTATAGAATTTGTAGTAGAAATAGATGCTAGATTTTGTTAAAAGCTTTCTAAATACCAATTGATATGATCACATAGTTTAAAAAAATTTTTTTTTAATTAAAGCTTTTTATTTACAAAGCATATGAATGGGTAATTTTCCCAACATTGACTAAAATGTTTTTTATTCACTTTTTTTTTTACTTATTGTTTTCCAGCCCAACCTAGTCATAATGTCCTAATATGTCATTATATCCTACTTGCTAATATTTTATTTAACATTTTTATGTCATTCATTGTGATTACTGGTCTGTAGTTTTCTTTCTCTGCTTTATCTTTTATTGGTTTAGGTAGCAGTACCATGTTTATAACACAGATAGAAGATCATCAAGCTCTCCTGTAGCATGTTCATGCAACTTGGTGGTACAGTGGTTAGATAGAGCACTGAATCTGAAATCAGGAAAACCTGAATTCAAATCCAGCATAGACACTAACTGTGTGACTTTGGGCAAGTTGCTTGGCTCTGTTTACCTCAATTTCCTCAACTTTATAATTTTTTAGCCTTGGTAATCCTTACAGGCTATCTGTTTATTAAGTTACAGAGGAATTGTGATGTGAGTCTTATTTATCAACATTGTCTATCTTAGCATGTAGTACAGGGGTTTCCCATTAGTAAACTTTGTTTAATGTTTTGGTGAAGATAGGATAATTTCATAAGGTCTCCTCTCTTTCTTTGGTGGGCAAGGAGAGAAAAGTTAATGAAACATCCCTCATCAGAAAGCAATGGAAGTTAATAATTAATTTTTTTTAAATCACTAAACCTTTATTTTGTTTATTGAATTTTTTTAGAATCACCAAAAACCAAACCAGAATCAAACAACTATTTATGAAGTATCTACTGTGTGCTAGGTGCTGGGGA
Source organism: Sminthopsis crassicaudata (assembly GCF_048593235.1). Classification (NCBI taxonomy): domain Eukaryota; kingdom Metazoa; phylum Chordata; class Mammalia; order Dasyuromorphia; family Dasyuridae; genus Sminthopsis; species Sminthopsis crassicaudata. The sequence goes on along the minus strand of NC_133619.1, from coordinate 83,002,257 downwards.
CAAACAGATAAAGATGAATTCATTTTTGCCTACAAAAAGCTTGCATTTTATTGAGTAACATAAAGGATATTAAATATATGTGTATATGTGTATGTTTTATATATATATGTAATATGTATTTTAAAACAAGGTAATTTTGATCATTTTGATAATTCTGGAAACTGAAATATTCAATTGATTCTGCTTCCTCTTCATTTAATTTCTCTCCCAAGAGATAAATGAGTTTAACATTGGAAAGGCTTCTTTGTTTTTGTTGTTTCAGAAAGTCATTGTTATACTTTAAATGCCAAGATCTTGCATCAATATGGAAGATGACAATTATCTTGAGAAGCTTCTTTTCATCAGTGAAAATTTGGGGCATAATGATATAGAGGCTCTTAAGTTTCTCTGTAGTGACTTGATCTCGCTTGGGAACCTTGAGAATATAAACTCTGCTCGCCAGCTGTTTGAGCAACTAATGCGTGATGATTTGTTGAATAAAGAAAATTGTTTCCTAGTAGCAGAGCTCCTCTTCCTAATTAAGCAAAAGCATCTACTATGTCAAATTGGGTACACAAAGGAAGAAGTACAGAAAGAACTTTCTACCAAAGGGAAAATCTCCTCATACAGGTAAGGTTTCTGCTATTTGGGCTAATTTGAGGGGAATTACTTTTCTTCTTACTCTTTCCACCAACTTTGGTTGGGTTTTAACTCTTATCTTTCCCATGATATCCACAGAAAACTTCTTTGCAGAACTGCAACTAGGGCAAGATAATAGGGACTTTGCACCAGGGCACTGAAATTAGAGGTTTAAAAATTCAAAATAATGATTTTAAAAGTGGCGCAGTGGATAGAGCATGAGCCCTGAAGTCAGGAGGACCTGAGTTCAAATCTGTTCTCAGATACTTAATACTTCCTAGCTGTGTGACCCTGGGCAAGTCATTTTATCCTAATTGACTCAGCAAAATAAATAAATAAAAGTCTATGTGTAAAAACCTATGACTAAGTAAATAAAGATGAACCTAGTTCAAACCTTTTGTTGATTGGTTGTTTTTAATCCAATGAAGGTTTCAGGACATAACATCTTGTCCAAGACTTTAAGTAAGATGGCAAGTAACTTTCTATCCTTAATGGACTTTCTATCCTTAAAGTTGTGTCCTTCAGTGCTAGTAGATTTATTCTCTATACTGCTGACTAATATTTCTATGTCTTTTGAATTTGGAGGGGGGAATATTAAATACCAAAGGATAATGAAAAAGGAGAGAAAACTCTTGTTATTAGGAGAGGGAGGGAACCATCCAAACCTCTCTGCTTTAACAGGCTCTCATGCATTCTTTGACAGCTGAATCCAGAGCAGAGTGGGCGAGAGAAAGGACAGGCTTGCCTTACACATCCCTCTGCACATAACCATTTTAAACAGTACCATAATGTGTATAGGGGAAGTGATATATCCCAGTCCTCCATATTTGCATAAACCACAGAATTGGAGGGTTTTAACAAATGGTTAAATATATACTCAGGCATTGTTATATGCTCACTAGAATTCGAAAGTCAATAAAACTTTTTTTGTCATTTGGGTACATTGTCAAATGGATTTACTATTGATTAGAGAAATGCAAATTAAAACAACTTGGAGGTCCATCTCACACCTCACAGATTGGCTAAGATGACAAGAAAATATAATGGGAAATGTTGGAGGGGATGCAGGAAAACTGGGACACTAATGCATTGTTGATGTAGTTGGTGAAACCATTCTGGAGAGCAATCTGCAACTATGCTCAAAGGACTATCAAACTGTATATACCCTTTGACACAGGAGTGCCATTATTGGGTCTGTGTCCCAAAGAAATCATAAAGGAGGGAAAAGGACCCACTTGTGCAAAAATATTTGTAGTAGCTCTTTTTGTAGTAACAAAGAAGTGAAAAATGAGTAGATGCCCATCAACTGGGGAATGACTGACCAAGTTGTGGTATATGAAGGTAATTGAATATTATTGTTCTATAAAAAATGATGAACAAACTGATTTTACAAAAGTCTGGAAAGATTCATAGGAACTGATGCTGAGCAAAACAAACAGAACCAGGAGTATATTGTACACAATAAGAGCAAGAATGTGTGATGACCAACTCTGAAAGGCTTGATTCATCTCAGTACTTCAGTGATCCAAAGCAGTCCCAATAGATTTTGAACAGAAAATGTTATCTAGAAAAAGAACTCAGGAGACAATGTAAATCAACATGTGTTATGTTCACGGCTTTTTTCTGTTTTTTTTTAATCTTTCCCATGTTTTTTCCCCCCCTTTTGCTCTGATTTTTCTCTCTCAACATGATTTATAAAAAAAATTAAGTATTAAAAATAAATAAACAATAAAAAAAAGCACTGGACCTGACATGGGTGGCTTAGGGGTATGGGGAAAGGAGAAGGATACAAAATTCTGATAAGACCCTGTCTCTGCCTTCATGGAGCTTATGATGTCCTTGGTAGTACTCCCTGGTTCTCCCTAAAGAAAACTTGGGAAGATGATCCTATACTGAAAATTATAAATAAGAATCTTTAGAATAGACTCAGGCATCTTGTGTATGTTAAGTCAGGCCAAGTCCACTTGAAACCTCTTTAGGTTATGCCTTTTCTCAGTCTCAAAACAATTGAACCCATTACTAGGGGAATAAGGTAAATGAAGGGATACAAATTGGTCTCTCTGTTATGTCAGTGCAGTTAAGTGCCACCATAGTGGATAGAATGTGAGACCTGGAGTTCAAATCTGATCTCAGACATTTACAATTTGCATGAACCTGGATAAGTCACTTAACCCTGTTTGCCTGAGTTTCTTCACCTGTAAAATAGGCTGGAGAAAAAAATGGCAAAGTACTCCAGTGTCTTTGCCAAGAAAACCCCAGATAGAGTAACAAAGAACTGCATATAATTGAAAAATGACCAAACAGAAAAAAAACCATTATGTCTACAGAGTATTCATTATTAACGGCACTGAATTTGTTTTGTAGAATCATGCTTTACAACCTGTCAGAGGAAATTACAATAGAAGATTTTCAGCATGCAAAATTCCTCCTGCGTGATTCTATTCCAAAGCCACCAAAAGTGAGTGGGGAAGTTCACTATTTTTCTAATTCTTTACCATTTCTGTTTCTGCTTGTGTAGATTATCTACTCATGGAATGCTACTGCAAAAGCTTTTTACTTGCTTTATTCCTCTTTCCAAAAAAAAAAAAAAAAAAAAAAAAAAAGGCAAACAGCAATGTAATGTGTAAGTCAGTCTTAAAAAGCAATTAAAATCAGTCCAGGATTTTTGGTTCTTCTTAATTTGTTTGTTGCTTCTGTATAATGAAGCAGCATTTACTTATTTGAAGTGTATGGACTCCCTGATTTTCATATGCTATGATCTTGCTACTTCAACTTTCAATCTTCTGACTGCCTTCTGCCATCCTCTCCCATATTCCCTTTCCTGTTTGTCTTAGAGTGTGAAGTGCCCATGCTAGAGAAAATACAGGACAGACAAAATAATGAAAATTTAAGAGTGTTTATTGCTAGGTAGTGGCTGAACCCCACCAGAAAGGGGAGTCAGCACTAAGCAGTTTTAGAGACACATATTTATAAAAAAAATCCACAAAGAAATTCCTTTCCCAGACAGATATTTCTTTAAGTTTTATATTTGTCAAGCTGTCAAGGCCTTAAGGTGGCATATCTGGGGGCTCTGTATGCCTGCAGTTGGCAACAGAAAATACTACCTGAGTTAGGGAGTGAAGAGCTGGCAACATAGTTCTGACTGCAGACAGAGCTGAAACCGAAATAACATCCTCAGGAGTGCATAAGCAGGTTAGGGACAGCATCTATTTCAAATATACCTGGGAAGTTTAGCTAAAAAAATTCTTAGCATAGTTGTGAACTATTTCCCTATGTTTTTCCCCACATATGTGTAACCAAAATAGCCAAAATAAAGGCAGGCCATGGTGAAAGTCCATATACAAATGTTGATTCTTTTTCAGTGTTTTTTAAGTCTTTTGAGAAATATGGAGAAACAAGAACTTTTAAGTAAGAATTATCTGGAGAAGTTGGAGTTTGTATGCAAGAATTTGTCAAAAAGTCTTCTAAAAAGGATCAACCAATACAAAACCGAGAAAGGTAAATTACTGACTTTTAAAATTTATGCTAGACTATGGGTCTATTTTAAATAGTAAATAGTGTTGTGAATGATATTTTATGCTGCGCCATAAGTAACCTGGGAACCAGATCAGAGAGTCACAGAGCTTTTCTTATTGCTATTGTTACGGTTTTCAATATAATACTGAATAATATTGGTAACGGTGAGCATCCTTGTTTCATACTTGATCTTACTGGAAAGGTTTCTAACTTACCCCATTATAAATAATACTTGCTGATGTTTTTAGATAAATGCTTGTTAAAAAAAATAAATTTAAGGAAAAATCCATGAATATCAATATTTTAAAATCTTTTTAATAGAAATAATTGTTGGATTTTATCAAAAACCTTTTCTGCATCTATTCATATAATCTTTAAAAAAAAAAAAAACTTTTCTTATGAGTCAAACCACTTCCAATTGTTCAGTATTGAAGAGAGTCAGCTACACTCAGAGATAGAACTATGGGAAATGAGTTGAACCACAACATAGCATTTCCACTCTTTCTGTTATTGTTTGCCTGCATTTTTGTTTTATTTCTCAGGTTTTTTTTCTTTCTTTCTAGATCTGATTTTTCTTGTGCCGTAAGATAACTGTATAAATATGTATACATATATTGGATTTAATATATACTTTAACATATTTAACATGTATTGGACTACCTGCCATTTAGGGGAGGGAATGGGGGTAAAGAGGGAAAAAGTTGGAACAGAAGGTTTTGCAAGGGTCAATGTTGAAAAATTACCCATGTATATGTTTTGTAAATAAAAAGCTATAATAATAAAAAAAAAGAAAAAAACAACCTTTTTTATTGATGTAATAAATGATGCTAATAGTTTTCTTTATATTAAACCATCCCTACATTCCTGGCATAAAGCCTGCTTGAACATAATGCAAAACCTTTGTAATGAAGTGTTGATCAGAGAGAGGACTTTGGGAACTAGATGTTGATCACAGCGTAGTATTTTCAATTTTTGTTGTTTGCTTGCATTTTGTTTTCTTTCTCATATTTTTCCCTTTTTAAATTTCAGACTCATTTCCTCTCAAACTATTTTTTCTAGTGGGTAGTTTCACCCTGGCTAACTGTGCAACTATATTTCTTGTTATTGTAGCATAACTCTGATATAGCCAGGAATAAAAATATACTTTGGTATTTTCTTGAATATGTGAAGCAGTTTTCTCTAACCTTCCTTTCCATCCTCCATCCTCCATGCCCAGAATATTCCTCTTCTCCTCTCTTTCCATTCTTTCCTTTCTTTCTTTCTTTCTTTCTTTCTTTCTTTCTTTCTTTCTTTCTTTCTTTCTTTCTTTCTTTCTTTCTTTCTTTCTTTCTTTCTTTCTTTCTTTCTTTCTTTCTTTCTTTCTTTTCTGGGAGGGGCAATCAGGTTAAGTGACTTGCCCAGGATCACACAGTGACTTAATGTCTGAGGCTGGATTCAAACTCCTGACTCCAGGGCTTGTGCTCTATTCATTATGCCACTAGCTGCCTCCCTTTCCATTCTTTTCTTAAGAACATCAAGGCATAACAGAATTCCTGCCAGACCTTGTCTACTTAAACTCCCTCTATTAACTCTGATGATTTTAAGTTTCAGAAGGGAAACATCATATTCACATATTTGAATATAAGCAGTTTATCCTTGTTTAGTCCTTTATCAGTGAGCATTTATGCTTTTTTTCACTTTTCTCTTCAATAATGTTTGAACTTTAAAATTTTCTATGTCGCTGTGATCTTTTCATTAGGAATTCTTGAAAATCCTTTGTTTCATTTTTTTAAGAATTCATTTTTTCTTCTGTCATATTATATTGAATTTTGCTTGGTAAGCTATTGGCTAAAGGCTATTCTTTGACTTGTAGAATATCACATTCCAAAAATATCCATATTTCAAGTTCTATATTTCTTTATAATGGTGGCCACTAAATCTTGTGTTATCCTGATTATGACTTCTCAGTACTTGAATTTTTTTCTTTTTGGTTCTTTGCAGTATTTTGATCTGCCCTGGAAGCACTTTTCATTTGGGGTTTCTTTTAGAAGCTACCTAGTGCATTCTTTTTATTTCCACTATTTGCCCTTTGGGTCCAAGAAATCTTGTCAGTTTTCTTTTGAAATTTCTTAAATTAGGATGTTTAGGGGTGGGGCTTTTTTTTTCTGGTTAGTGTTCAGATAGTGTTCAATGATTCCTTTTTTTCCTCTTTGACCTGTTTTCTAAGTCATTTTTGCAATGAGATACCCTAATTTTCTTCTATCTGATCAGTCTTTTGACTTTGCTTTAATATTTTTTGTTGCCTTGTGGAATCATTAGCTTTTCTTTGATCCATTCACATTTTCAGGGAGTTTGTTACTTAAGCAAGGTTTTGTACCTCTTGTGCCAAACTCTTAATTCATTTTCCAATTCTTTCTCTCAATCCTCTCTTCCCCCAGTTTTCCCTTCAAGCACTCTTATTCCATTTATAAAAACATTTAAAAACTCTTTTTTCTAAATGTTCCTAAATCTAACTCTCTTCCAGGCATTTTAGCTGAGTTTGTGCTAAAGCAATGGCTTTCTTTGAGTCTTTGCTTGTAGCTTGTAGATATTTTGGAGTCATCTTCTTCTGGATTTGTGTCTTAAGTTTCCCTGATAGTATAATAGTTCTTTTTAGAGGGCAGCTAAGTGTCTCCATAGAGCATTGAGTTTTGTGTTAGGGAGATTTGAGTTCAAATTTGCATCAGTCACTTACTATAAGCAGTTTATCCTTCTTTAGTCTTTTATCATTGTGCATTTGTGCTTACCTTTCCCCCCAAATTTTTAATGATTTTAAAAGTCATACTGATAGTTCCGTAGGCACTGAAAAAACAAGCTATAGCGATTTTTTTTTTAAACAAGGTGATAGAAAACACCATATCAACTAACACTCTATTTATACTTTTCTATCCCTGTACATTTTTTTTTTCTTGACAAAAGTCATCTCCCCAGTATTCTACAGTGGAATGAAACTTTAATATTAAACTACTGAGCAAAAGATATAGAGGATTCCAATGTACTTATTCCTTGCAGATTAGATTTTTAAAATGATTCACCAGAGCTATAGATCCATGAATTTATATTTGTAAAGCACTCAGCACAGTTCCTAGCACACAGTACAGGATATATAAATATTTGTTTCTTTTTGTTGTTGTTGTTCATCATATTTTATTTTTTAATTAAAACCTTTTATTTTCTCTCTATATGGATAATTTTATGCTTACCTTTTTATATTTCTTGGGAAAGTCACTTAAACTTTATTTACCTTACTTTTCTCAATTCTAAAGGCAGATGATAATAGCATCTACTTTTTTCAGGGTTGCTTTAAGGAATAATTGAGATAATATTTATAAAGCACTTAGCCCAGTTCCTGGCACATAGTAAGCATGATATACATGTTATTGATGATGATTATAGTAGAGTTCTTTATGTGTTTGCACATTCTTCTAGCCTTTTTCTTGTCTTTTGATTTTAATAAGTGCTAGTCTTGTTGCTGCTTTCTTAAGGTATTGATTCTTATTCAGAATGTGAGGGACAGGTTGGTGACTTGGAAGGTTTTTTCCCCTCCCAAGTGCTCTGAACCTGGGCAATGTCTGATTGTGGTCCCATTAATTAGAACTCTGCAAGTTCCTGTCCTGGGTTTAGTTTTGAGCAACTTTAGGTTGCTGTTAGAATGTCTATTATCGGCGAGCTGAAAAACTTGGTTGTTCAGTAAACTCTCTTTTGGTCTGGAATTCTTGCCCTAATTATTCTTCTGCATGTTAGTCAGTCTAGATGTTATAAATGAAACCCTGCTTGCAGCCTGAATTCTGAGTCATGTCACCATCATGATTGCTCTTATAGCTGCTAGCTTCTGAACTTCCTCCTTTCTCCATATATAGCCCAGAACCTTCCTACCTTGAATATTTTCCCTATTTCTCATCCTCCCCATGGATAGTCAGGTCTCCTTCTCAAGACTTGAACTGGGCTATTGTTCAATACAATTCTGCAGTCTTGGCCTTCCTGTTCCTCCCCACTTTCTCCTTTCATCCTTCCTCTCCCCAGCCTTGAATTCAGGAGGACGCGAGTTCAAATGTGGTCTCAGACACTTAACACTTCCTAGCTGTGTGACCCTGGGCAAGTCACTTAACCCCAGCCTCAGAAAAAGGGGGAAAAAAAAGGATTTTGAGTTCTAATTTTTTTTCTCCCTCTTTCCCTTACTGTTTCCCTCCCCAAGACAGCAAGCAATCTGATATAGGTTTTACATGTACAATCATTTTAAGCATATTTCCATATTAGTCATATTGTGAAAAAAAATCAGAACAAAAGGAAAAACCACAAGAAAAAAAAGTTTAAAAAAATTTTTTTAAGTGAAAATAGTATGTTTCAATCTACATTCAATAGCCATAGTTCTCTCTCTTGATACAGATGACATTTTCCATCCCAAATCTATTGGAATTGATCAAAACCATATTTTGAATTCTAGGGTTCCATATATATTTGAATACTTTGACTTGTCATTATAGCCAAATCCATTAAGAGGTCTGAGTCATCAGGATTTTGTCCCAGAATGCTGACAATATTTTTGATCCTTCAAAAGATATAGAAATAATTGAGTTTGGTACATATTTATTATTAAATAGTTAGAATCATTCAGTAGGAAGCTATCAAATATATTTTGTGTTGCTCTTCTTGTGGCCAAAATTTTCTGATAGTGGCTATGGTAGTGGTATTTATTTCCAGTGCTAATTGAGTTAAAAAGGAGTATATTTGACATCTGTCAGTAGCTGCTGTATTGTAAAGATTCCTTAATTATCGTGTAAGGATCCTGGAGATATCTGTATAGAAAAAAATATTCTTAATTATAAAACTTTATATGAAATTTAGTATGCTCTAAGTAAATTATTAAATTTATTTAATTTAATTCAAATGATAAAATGAGTAAAATTTTAAATGATTATTAATCACTTATTAATGATTAATTAACTTAAATGATTAAATTTATTTATTAAATTATATTATTAAATGATTAAAATAATAGTAATAGTAGAGTAAATAAGTAGTGCAGTGGATAAAGTATCAGGAAAATTCATCTTCCTGAGATCAAATCTGGCCTCAGACACTTGGCAGTTGTGTAATCCTTGGTAAGTTACTTAACCATGTTTGCCTCAGTTTTTTCATCAATAAAATGAGCTGGAGAAGGAAATGGCAAACCACTCAAATATCTTTGACAAGAAAACCTCAAATGGGATCTTAGAGGGATTGCTATTGTTATCCCCATTTTAAGTTAAGGAAACTAAGAAAGACAGCAATTAAGTGACTTTCCCAGCATCACATACTAGTAGCTGTCTTAGGCTGACTCCAGCTGTGTGCACTGTGGCACAACTTAACTGCCATGTCAGATACCAAATGCCATAAGCCATTAGGGGAATTGAAGCTTCTCATGTAAAATGTACTTTTATTGTCATTCAGGAAAAAATAATTTAAGACTCAAAAATTTGTATTCTTTGCTTTCTAGAGGAGAAAAACTTAAGTGTTGCATCAGGCCTTGCTGAGTGCTTGTGGAATACATCTCTTCAAGAGAACATGGAGGTTTGAATACTTTCTTAAATATTTTCCTTATTTAGTCAATAATGATTTTGAGGCCTTGATATTGATTTCTTTGGGGGAGAGGTGAGGTAATTGGGGTTAAGTGACTTGTCCAGGTCATACAGCTGGTGAGTCTTACGTATTTAAGGCTGGATTTGAACTCATTCCTTCTCTACCCACTGTGCCATCTAGCTGTCCCTTGATATTGATTTCTTTAAAAACATATATTCACTTATATTTTCAACTTATGAACTGATTCTAACTTTCTCATCTTCTGAAACAAAAGAGGAAAAAACACTGATCGTTATTGATAGCACTGAATTTTCGGTAGGACTTAGGCTGGCTTTCTAGACAAATCACCCAGTGTTGATTAAGAGCCAATATATTATGTTCCATGCACTGTGCTAAGTGTGATATACAAGTAAAAACAAAAATAGTCTCTGTCCTCAAGAAATTAATAATATAATGAGGGAAACAACATCCAAGCAGTTATGTACAAACATGATATAGGGGGAAATTGGCAATAATTTCAGAGTGAAGGTATTAATTAGCATTAAGGGGATTTGGGAAAGCTTATTGAAAAAAGTAGGATTTTAGCTAGAAAGCTAGGAAATAGAGACAAAAAAGGAAAATATTCTGAGTTTGGGGAGCAGCTAGTGAAAATGTAAAGAGTTAGGAGATGGGGTAAGAGTACATGGAGGGGAATAAAATGTTGTCTTTTTTTTCAGCCATGTCTGACTCTTTGAGATCCCATTTTGGAGTTTTTTTTGGTAGAGATACTAGAATGATTTGCTATTTCCTTCTCCAGCCCATTTTACAGATAAAGAAACTGAGGCAAACAGGGTTAAGTGACATACTTGGGGCCCCATATCTAGTAAATGTCTGAGGCTAAATTTGAGCTCAGCAAGATGAATCTTCCTTTCTGTCCACTGCATCAACTAGTTGTCTAGTGTAAGAAGATTGGAGAGTTAAAAAGAGCTAGGGCTTTAAAAGTTCATAAGAGAATTGTGTTTTCCATGAGGGAAAGGAGTTGCTATCCCATCCACATTTTTTACTTAAGTCACCTGGTTTATTTCTTATACCATCAAAAATAGTCTACAATTTACCAAAAACAACCAGCCCCCCCATCCAAAAAAAAAAGGTACATACAGACCATGCTTGAGTTCTCCATCTTAAAAGAGTAGGAACCCTACACTTTAGCAAAAAGAATGAAATAAATTGCTCCTTGGATGATGGCACTCAGCAATCATTGCCTTTGAACCTGTATTATCTCTTACTGAAGTCCTGATTCTTCTGGGTGAAATCTGCTCTGTTTCTAGTTCTTTTTGCTATCGTCAGAATGACTGTATTATTGGTCTGCTGCTATATTACCTGGATGCCCTTGAATACAGTTCCTATCTTAGGCCAATTAAGAGGCACAGTGCTGGGTCTGGGCTTGAGTTCAAATTCAATTTCTGACTCTTTGCTGTGTAATCCTGGGCAAGGCACTTAATCTGTTTGCCTCAGTTTCCTTATCTATAAAATGGGGATAATGATAGTATCTACCTCCCTGGATTATTATAAGGGTCAAATGAGATAATAATTGTAATGGGTTTAGCATAGTACCTGGCACATATGTGTGTGTATATAAATGTTAGCTTTTATTATTCTATCATTTGTTGACCTGATCCTGAATCCATTGTTGTGCCTGAATAATCAACCTGTAATTCTTTTTCTTGGAAATTCAGCTGATGTGTATTTCTTGAACTATAGCTCTGCAGCCAAACAGGTTCTCCCTTCTGCTCCTGATACTTGTCTGAATCATGCCCATTTCCTCATGCTTCCCTTCAGTCCCCATCTCCCGCCCTGCCCTGGAGTAAGGGCAATAGGCCAAATCAATCTAACTTCCCTTCCACAGGTCATGAAGACTTTATTGGCTGTTGCAGAGCCACAGGGGAAACAGACCCCGAATAGGTTACAAAGAGAGCCGAGTCAGACTTTGATGGCAAATGTGACTCTTTTAAGATCGGTTTCCAACCCAAAGAAAGAACTCAGTGTCTCAGGGAGAGGCTGGGAGAACTTACTTTATCCCTTATAATCTCAGTTGAAGTTCCTGAAAAATTTCTAATCTAGAACTTAAGTGACTTGGTCAGGGTTAAACAAGTAGTAAGTGGCAGAGGGGAAATTCAAATTCAAACCCTGTGATTCTAAGGGCAGAGATCTTTTTATTGATATTTTATCTTTTACTTATATACGTCATACAATTATGTCATAGCTATTATTAGGTTATATTGTGTTATAGCAATTATACATATTGTCATATCAGTTATATCAATTATATGATATATATTATACTATATTTTTTATTCTAGTGAGCTATATATACGCCCACTTTAATTCAATTCATTTGTACATTCTAAATATTGTGATCTACCAAAGTGAATCATTTGGAGAAGCTGCAGTCAAAATATGTTGCAATAGTACATTCTCTAATCACAAGATTTTAGGAGATGGGAAATGTGGTCATGTAAGGGGAGTTCCCAAATCCTTGTCTCTTAGAGGAGGGGATTTTCCAAGCAACAATACTAACTAAAAGTTTGCTTCCTCAGCAATCCCAAGCTTAAGGGTTTCTAGTAAGAAAAGGAGTAACTCTGTATTCCCAAATAGCTAAGAATTGGAGAAATGCACACTCAAGCAATTCAGAGGCTCTACTTTACACCCATCAAATGGACAAAGATAAAAAACAAATGAAAATGAAGAAAGGATATAGGAAACATAGAAGTATATATTGTTGGCAGAGCCATTTTGGAAAGCAATTTTGGACTATGCCATAAAAGTTATTAAATTGCACATGCTCATTAACCCAGTAAAACTCTCATTTGGTTTATACCCACAGAGAGGAAAGAAAAAAAAAGATGCATTTGTACAAAGTCATTCACAGTAGTTCTTTTTATTATAGCAAAGAATTATAAACTAAGAAGGTGCTCATCAATTGGGTACTGACTGAACAAATTGTGGTATTTCAATGCAGTGGGATATTATTATGCTATAAGAAATGATGAGAAAGACAGTTTCAGAGAAATCTGGGAACTCTTGCATGAACTGATGCAGAATGAAGTGAGTAAAACCAGGTGAATAATTTTTATATGATAGCATTAAACAAAACAATTTTGAAAAATTTAAGAATTTTGATCTATTTAATGACCATCCAGTATTCCAGAAGACTGATCATGAATCTACTTCCTGATAAAGAGATGCAGAATGAAGCATGCAAATTCAGACATAGCTAATGTGGGAATTTATTTTGCTTTATTATGCATATTTTTACAAGGACTTTCTCTCTCTCCCTTTTGTTTAATAAGAATAGAGGAGATTAGAGATAGCACAGAGAAAGGAAGGAAAGAAAAAAGAAAAAAACAAGAAAGGAAGGAAGAAAAAAGAAAGGAAGAAGGAAGTAAGAAGTGAAGGAAACCATAAAGAAAGGAGGGAAGAAAGATATGAAGAAAGGAAGGAAAAAGAAAATAAGGAAAATAGGGTCACTGAAGCACTTTTAAAATATACAAATGATCACAGAAAGAAAGCCAGAAAGAATAACCGACAAGCAGAACAAAGGCAGGCAACCATCCCTCCTGCCAACAGTTGTGAGATTCCATTAATCCTAAGGAAACAGAAACCTTTCCTTTATACAGATTGTACAGGGATGCTATAAGCCTTGTTCCTAGCAGAACCCAGATATCTCCTAACCAGATCTCTATGATTCAAGATTTGCCAAAAAAAACTCTTCCAGAAGGATTTTATCTAGTTTTTCATGTCCTCTACAAGAATCCTAATCTTATTTGAAGCATCATAACTAGAAAGTTTTTCCCTAATATGTGTGCAGGAGCTCCTTGAGGGCAGAGTAGGGCAGGGGTGGCAGCTACACAAGGGATGCTCCTTTAGCAACAGAAGAAGGGGAGACTCATGTACCTTCAGGAACTGGGGGTGGGGTGGGGCAAAGAACAGAGAACAACCTTTTAGTAGGAAGTGCTGGATATTATGGTAATGGACTCTTTGGAGCAGGGCTGGATAAGGAAGTAAGGTCAAGCTGTGAGTCATCACAGTTCTTCAGGAGTCAGACTTTCTAGCCTCCTCCATCTTAGGCACTTGGCAGTTGGTCAGAGCACTAATTTTTTACAAAAAATTCCTCCAGCCATCTGGACTATTTGTACACTATGATTTTGAACTGAGCATTGCATTTCTTCAATTTTTGTTTTAATATATGTAATGTCCTGGTCTTGGGAGAGGGAGGAACTTCTTGACCTTGACCAAGGGAAGTAGCAGCCACAAATGAAATCACAGAACTTTTCAAGTACAGAAGAGGGAAAAGAGTGTCCATAAAACTTAAAATTGCCAAGAGAAAATGAAGATTTAGTAAATATTTAGTAAAACTGAATGCTTGTCATTCAAGGTTTTAGGTCTTAAGGCAATAATTCTTAATCTTGTTTGTACTCATGTACTCCTTTGGTAGTCTGGTACAATGAGTAAAACAAAATGCATGGAATTGCAAAGAAAATCATTTACCTTGAAATACAGTGATAAAAATGGGGGCATGCTGTCCCCAAGGCTGATGTCCAAAGCATCCAGCATTTAATGTGTGGTTCCCATGAAGTATATATGCACGTGTCTCAGCTACTGGGTAGACTGAGGTAGAGGCAGAGGCGGAGCACTATCAGTCCAGTTCTGACAGGGTGGCGGGAGACACATTCTGATAAGTTGGGATGGGGAAAGGCACAGGACATTCTGATGATGTCTAACATAAAAGGTCTTTCTCCTTATCTGGATCATCATGATTAGGAGGGAAGGCTGATGTTGCAGGACTGAGCAGAACAATTAGGAACTGAGGCAGAACAATTCAGGGAAACTGAGGCAGGACAATTTAGGGAAACTTAATCAGGACAATTAGGGAAACTGAGCCAGGACAATAAAAGGGAACTATGGCACAACAATATGTAGTAATGATTTACCATTAGGATAGATTGCAAAGAGCTGCCATACTCTTTAGCTATTCTCAGTAAATCTTAGAAACCTAAGAGTACACATTTGGTCAGAGGCTTGAGCTAAGGAGTAAAATTATACTTTTAAAATTGCCCTTCCCTCCTCCTCTCTTGCCCCATTTCCTCCTCCCCATACATGAATCAGGGGAATGGTTGTTTGGGAACTACATGATGGGAGTGTGGATTTTTGTAATTCTTTACCGTTTCTTCTCCTAAGCAGGCAACACGATATGAGATGACTAGTAAACATAGAGGTCTCTGCATCATTTTCAATAACTGTACGTTCAAGACCATGGACTACAGGGAAGGAAGTTGTAAAGATGCAGGTAAGGAGTTTAGGTGGTACTGATCAAATGGAAGCTAATGGATTTTGAAAAGGATTTTTGTTGTTGTTGTTGAATTTCAGCAATTCCATTCAACATACTAGATGGACTACATGACTTCAAAAATCCTTTATAGCTGTAATCTATGAAATGTTAGTATGGCAGTATAAAGGAGCTAGATTGTGCAGGTATAGATCATTCTGGAGTCAAGAAAATCAGATACTTATTAAGCTAGTCATTCAATCTCTGCCTCAATTTACTATAAAATGTGGCTAATAATAGGAACATCTGTCTCCCAGGATTGATACTAGGGTTAGATGAGACCATATTTGTATAGCAGTTAACACAATACTTGATTCAAAGTAGCCATTATATAAATTATTATTAGAATCCACATCTTCTTGACTGTAAACCCAACGCTCTATCCGTCACCTTGGGTGGGAATAGCAATTCTATAGTATATATAAAGAGTAAAATTCAATGTTTCAGGGGGATTCACTTTGGAATTTTGCTAAAAAAAAAAACAAAACCCTTTTAACAGGTGAACTGAACAGTGTTTTTAAGTGGCTTGGATTCACAGTGACAATTCATGAGAATAAAACAAAAGAAGAAATGGAAAATATTCTGCATTTGTGTAAAAATGACTCGAAGCACCAAGAGAGTGATTGCTTTGTTTGCTGCATCCTTACCCATGGTAACTCTGGTTGTGTGTACTCCTCGGATGACAAGAGCATAGCTATTAAAGAGCTCCTAAACTACTTCACAGCCAACCAATGCCCAGGCCTGATTAACAAACCCAAACTCTTTTTCTTCCAAGCTTGTCAAGGCAAAGATGCACAAGAAGGCGTGCTTCTTGAAGCTGATGCAAGGAGTGTCAATAACTCACTTTCTGTCCCCAAGAATATCCCTCAGATGTACATTCCAAAGGAAGCAGATTTTCTTCTTGGGATGGCCACCGTTGATGGTTGTTTTGCTGTGCGACATATAGAGAAAGGTTCCTGGTATATTCAAGCCCTCTGCCATTATCTGAAACACTTGGTACCAAGGTACTCTCTCTGGGTTGCTTGATGATGTCAGTCATTTATTCTGGGTTCAGAATAATGGGAAACCCCTAGAGATGATGGGTAAAGAACAAACACTCAGATCAATAATATATTGGTATTGCCATTGCTACTGGAAAGGGTATAACAATCTACTGCCCTGTGGTTCAAAGTGAAGCTTTAGTTCTAGAGTCAAGGGGTGACACAGTAGTTAGAGTCTTGAGTTCAAATCTTGCCTGAAATTCTTATAACCCATGGTGGGCAAATTACTCAATCTTCTCCTGCCTCAGTTTATTATCTCTAAAATGGAGGTAATAATGACATCTAATCCTATAGAGTTGTTGTGAAGATAACATAAAATAATATTTATTAAACTCTTGCAAACCTTATAGGACATATAAATATTGTTATTATTATTACTCATAAACCCTGTGACCAACTAATTAGCTTGAGGGCTTCTTATCAGGAGTTTTGTGAAGGAGAAAAAATTACATCTTTATTTCCACTACTTTCTAATTGAAATTTAGCTTTTCCTTCAATTGTGAATGTAAATAAGAAAATATTGTGAGAAGGAGTCCACAGGTTTTACCAGATTGCCAAAGGGATCCATGAAACATAAAAAAGTCAAGACCCCTTGGCCTAGAACAAAGAGCTCTTTGGGGGCCACCACTTTCTGATAAGTGCTGTATTCCCTTAATAGAATGGAAGCTCCTTGTGGACAATGACTATTTTATGTTATTCTTGTAGTCTTGCCACCCAACAACCATGCCTAGCCACATGATTATTGTTTGAATGATGGATAAGATTTATAGATCCCACATATAGAATGATAGAGGAGAATGTTCATTCATGTTTGTGATCAGGAAGAGAATAACAATAAATATCTAAATAAATATCACTGTAAAAAGCTAAATTTGAGTCACGGTATGTGACATTATGGTACTACAAAGAAATGTAAAAGAAGATCAGGATTCTGTTTCTGCCAATTTATATAGTCTTGATCAAGTCACAACCTCAAGATGTCTCACTTTCCAATTCTATATTCAGAATATAATTTCTGTCAGACTCCTCTATTGAAACTAGGCTTGCAGACATTACCAGTGACTTTTAAATATCCAGATTCAATCACTTTTCACCATTTAGACTTCTCCTTCCTTTTTTTTTTTCTCTGTTACACATAGCACTACTGACTATAATTTCCTCTTTAATAATCTGCCCTGGATCCCCTAACATGATTGTACATGTTCCTGATTCTCCTACCCACCTTAATTAATTATCAAACCACATCCTTCCTTCCCTTTCTCCAGGAAGCTGTTTCTTCTTCCTTTATTTTTAACTCATTTTCTTCTCAACTCTAGAGCACCCTTTTGGCATTAAAAAAAAAAAAAAATCAAACTTAGCTCCATCTATGTATGTGGCATTAGAGTGTACTGAGAGTGCTGGCTCTGGAACCAGGAAGATTTAAATGTAAATCCAGTCTCAGATATTATTATCTAGATTTGTCCCTAGGACCTCTGCCTATCTCTGTTTTCTCGTCTGTAAAATGAGAATAACAATAGCATCCGCCTCCCAGGGTGCTTAGATGGTGCTTCTCACAAAAGTGATCTGTACATTTGTTGGGTAATGGAGGGGTAATATGAATTAAAATTATGTGCCTCATTATTATGAGGCAGCATGGTATAATGGTTAGAAAGCTGACTTCAGAATCAGAAAGATATAAGTTTCAAGTTCTATTCCTAATACCATGTAACTCTGTAACCTGTAATCATGTTAGTCTGGTCAGATCCGTTAGCCTCAATGTTCCTGAGGTTTGTCTTCATAGACCAGTAAACTTTTGGATGGAACAGAACCAAGCAGTGAGACAGACAATCTTCCACAAACCTTAACCTTAACCATAACCTTCATAGTTGAACTTTTGCCATATTCTTTAAGGTGCTGTCTATATTAGGAGAGGAATTTCTCTACTAAATATTCCATGTATTTCTAAAATCACAGGTCTAGTTTAAAAATAAACCTCCTCACCTGCCCCAGAGATAAACTCAATACAATAACAATTCATGTGGTATTAGTTACCCACATCCTTATTGAAGTGTGTGGCTCAGATCTGTGGCTCCATTAGTGGATGCTGACAGACTGTTGTTGACAAAGGAAGAAATTTTTTCTCTCAATCTAGCTCTCTCTCCCAAGTGCAAAGCCCATCTTATAGTTTTTGGAGAATTTGTCTGGTGAGGTGAGAGGTTATACAATTTGTTCAGGATCACAAACCAGGCTGAGTCACAGGTAGGACTAGAACCTTTTATCTGCTATGACATGTCATCTTTCATGATTCATTTCATTTTTAAAAATGGAATGTTATTTTTCCAAATACATATAAGATAGTTTTCATCATTTATTTTCACAAAACCTTGTGTTCCAATTTTTTCTCCCTTTTTTCCCTCTTCCCCAAGACAGTAAGCAATCTGATATAGGTTGAATAATATCACACAGCTTTTAAAATAGTGTGATGATCAACTGTAACAGACTTTGCTGTTCTCAGAAATACAGTGACCCCAAACAATTCCAATAGACTTGGGATGGAAAATTGCCATCTACATCCAGAGAGAGAACTATGGAGACTGAATATGGATTGAAGAACATTATTTTCACCTTTTTTTATTTTTGTTTTTCTTTCTCAAGGTTTTTCTCTTTTATTCTGATTTTTCTTTCATAAAACGATTAACGTGGAAATGTTTTAAATGATTATACATGTATAACTCATATCAGATTACTTGCTGTCTTGGAAAAGGGAAGTAGGAAGGCAGGAAGGGAGAAAAAAATTCGGAACTCAAAATTTTACAAAAACAAATGTTGAAAACTATCTTTATATGCAATTGAAAAAGTAAAATGCTATTAAGTTAAAAAAAACCAACAACAACAAACTCACAACACTTCTTTGACTTCTAACTAAAACTTTTCCTTTCCCTGCAGAGAAGAAGACATCTTATCCATCCTAACAATGGTCAATAATGAAGTGAGCCAACAGGCTGCTGATAAGAAGGGGAAAATTAAACAGATGCCCCAGCCTGCTTTTACCCTACGGAAAAAAGTTATATTCCCGGTGCCATCTGATAAATCTCCACTATGAGAAGAGGATTTTCTTTTCCTTATGGAATGATAACATCTCAAATAAAGAAAAAAACTCAAATAAGAGTTCGCCGAGAGAAATCCCACCAATGAATTTCTTTGCATTATGATGACAGACAATCATACAACCTCTACTTGAAGTGAAGCTTCTCATTAATTTGTGATGCAACTTATTCTATTTTTGGATAGTTTTGATCAGGAGAAAGGTCTGTCTTGTAGAAAACTAAAAACTTTGGCTATCTACATTCACGACCCAGCGGAATTAGTTTATTTTTCTGGAGTGGGATAACATATATCTAATCCCTCTACCATAAGGGTATGAGAACTTTTTAAATACTTGAAGACAGTGATCTTCTCTTTTCCAGTTCTACTAACTGGAAAAATCTGTGACATATCGCTGTTTCTGTACTTTCTTCGTAGAAAGATAGCTTCATGTTATTTTTATTAAAATGCTCTGAATTCCTAAGGAATTAGGAACAATTCTCCTAAATCTGTTTCATCACTGCCATTTTCTGGACAGCTTCCTTTAAAAAAGGAGCAACCCATAACTCTGAGCCTTGATATTCTCAGATGATTTCTAGTACTGTATTCAGTTTATTTAATAGTCATTAAAAAAAAAAAAAGACAAAACCCCAAAAAAATTGGGAATTAGATTTTTAAATTTGTCAGGAGAGTAATAAATTAGAACTTTGATGAAACTACAGAAGCATATGAAGATATGTGATCTGATTCAAGGTTAATTGAGCGGAATGAGGAAAACGGCATTAAAGTGACTGTAATAATATAGATGGAAGACATTGCAAATGTGTTCTGCAGAATTATAATGGTCAAACTTGGCACCAAAGAAAAGATATCAGAGGTTATCTCTCTTTAATAGGTTGGGACTAGCTCAGGACAGCCTTCTGGTAATTTAGGTTTGATACTGGAATAAAAGGAAGCACTCTTAGGACATAAAAAGTTTACTTAAAGCATACCCAACAAGGAGACAGCATATGGATCTGGAATGGCCTAAGATTCCATATGGGTAGATCTCTCTTATACTCTTGTGTGTAAATCTCAGGGACAGTTTCAATAATGGTTAAGGAAAAACTATTCTTGAATTGGGCGAAATCTTTTTTTTTTTTTTTCATTCATATACGATAATTTATTTAGCCATTCTCCAATTGGTGAGCAACCACTCAGATTCCAGTTTCTTGCCACCACAAAAAGGGCTGCCACAAACATTCTTGCATATACAGGTCCCTTTCCCTTCTTTAAGATCTCTTTGGGATATAGGCCCATTGCTGGATCAAAGGGTATGCACAGTTTGATAACTTTTTGAACATAGTTCCAAAGTGTTCTTCAGAATGGCTGAATTCTTTCTTTTTTTTTTTTTTTTTTTAATTTTTTTTTTTTATTATATATATATATATATTTTATAATATTATCCCTTGTATTCATTTTTCCAAATTACCCCCCCTCCCTTATTCCCTCCCCCCGACGACAGGCAATACCATACATTTTACATGTGTTACAATATAGTCTAAGTACAATACATGTGTGTGAATATCATTTTCTTGTTGCACAATAAACATTAGAATCCGAAGGTACATGCAACCTGGGCAGACAGATATTAGTGCTAACAATTTTCATTCCCCTCCCAGTGTTCCTTCTCTGGGTATAGTTATTTCTGTCCATCATTGATCAACTGGAAGTGAGTTGGATCTTCTTTATGTTGAAGATTTCCACTTCCATCAGAATACGTCCTCATACAGTATTGTTGTTGAAGTATACAGTGATCTTCTGGTTCTGCTCATTTCACTCAGCATCAGTTGATTTAAGTCTCTCCAACCCTCTCTGTATTCCTCCTGCTGGTCATTTCTTACTGAGCAATAATATTCCATAACTTTCATATACCACAATTTACCCAACCATTCTCCAACTGATGGACATCCATTCATCTTCCAGTTTCTAGCTACAACAAAAAGAGCTGCCACAAACATTTTGGCACATATATGTCTCTTTCCGCTCTTTAGTATTTCTTTGGGATATAATCCCAGTAGTAGCGCTGCTGGGTCAAAGGGTATGCACAGTTTGATAACTTTTTGGGCATAATTCCAGATTGCTCTCCAGAATGGCTGGATTCTTTCACAACTCCACCAGCAATGTATTAGTGTCCCAATTTCCCCACATCCCCTCCAACATTTGTCATTATTTGTTCCTGTCATCTTAGCCAATCTGACAGGTGTGTAGTGGTATCTCAGAGTTGTCTTAATTTGCATTTCTCTGATCAGTAGTGATTTGGAACACTCTTTCATGTGAGTGGATATAGTTTCAATTTCTTCCTCTGAGAATTGTCTGTTCATATCCTTTGACCATTTATCAATTGGAGAATGGTTTGGTTTCTTATAAATTATGGTCAGTTCTCTATATATTTTGGAAATGAGACCTTTGTCAGAACCTTTGTTTTTAAAAATATTTTCCCAATTTGTTACTTCCCTTCTAATCTTGTTTGCATTAGTATTATTTGTACAGAAACTTTTTAGTTTGATGTAATCAAAATCTTCTATTTTGTGATCAATAATGATCTCTAGTTCTCCTCTGGTCATAAATTCCTTCCTCCTCCACAAGTCTGAGAGGTAGATTATCCTCTGTTCCTCTAATCTATTTATTATCTCCCTCTTTATGCCTAAATCATGGACCCATTTTGATCTTATCTTGGTATATGGTGTTAAGTGTGGATCCATATCTAATTTCTGCCATACTAATTTCCAGTTTTCCCAACAGTTTTTTCCGAATAATGAATTTTTATCCCTAATGTTGGAATCTTTGGGTTTGTCAAAGATTAGATTGCTATAGATGTACCCTTTTTTGTCCTTTGTATCTAATCTGTTCCACTGATCTACCGGTCTATTTCTTAGCCAATACCAAATGGTTTTGGTGACTGCTGCTATATAATATAGCTTTAGATCAGGTACACTTAGACCACCTTCCTCTGAGTTTTTTTTCATTAGTTCCCTTGCAATTCTTGACCTTTTATTCTTCCATATGAATTTTGTTGTTATTTTTTCTAGGTCATTAAAATAGTTTCTTGGGAGTCTGATTGGTATAGCACTAAATAAATAGATTAGTTTGGGGAGTATTGTCATCTTTATTATATTCGCTCGGCCTATCCAAGAGCACTGAATGTCTTTCCAATTATTTAAATCTGATTTTATTTTTGTGGCAAGTGTTTTGTAATTTTTCTCATATAATTCCTGACTTTTCTTTGGTAGATGGATTCCCAAATATTTTATACTCTCAACATTTGTTTGGAATGGAATTTCTCTTTGTATCTCTTGCTGTTGCATTTTGTTAGTGATATATAAAAATGCCGAGGATTTATGTGGATTTATTTTGTATCCTGCCACTTTGCTGAAATTTTGAATTATTTCTAGTAGCTTTTTAGCAGAGTCTTTGGGGTTCTCTAAGTATACCATCATGTCATCTGCAAAAAGTGATAGTTTAATTTCCTCATTTCCTACTCTAATTCCTTGAATCTCTTTCTCGGCTCTTATTGCCGAGGCTAGCGTTTCTAGTACTATATTGAATAGTAATGGTGATAGTGGGCAACCTTGTTTCACTCCTGATCTTACTGGGAAAGGTTGCAGTTTATTTCTATTGCATATTATGCTTACTGACGGTCTTAAATATATACTCCTGATTATTCTAAGGAATAGTCCATTTATTCCTATACTCTCAAGAGTTTTTAGTAGGAATGGATGTTGGATTTTGTCAAATGCTTTTTCTGCATCTATTGAGATGATCATATGGTTCTTATTAATTTGATTATTAATATGGCCAATTATATTAATAGTTTTCCTAATATTAAACCAGGAATTGGGCGAAATCTTAAGAAAAGCAAGCCTAGCCCTTATGACCTCAGAAATGTTGGGTAATATTGCTTCTACCCTACCATACTTCTTTGTAGAGGTGGGATACTATGGGTGGACTACTATAATTATCAGCATTTTCAAAATGTTGATTAATTTTGGCTCTCTTGGAAAGGTAGGACAGAAGGAACTATTAGGAAATGTAAGTGACATAAAAACAAAAAATATTGATATAATTTTATTTTTTAAAGTATTTAGTTGGAGAAATAGAGAGTTGGTCTCAAAGATAGGAGGTCATGGTATTCAGTCTCCTGCCTCTGATACATATAAGTCTAGATAAGTCTTTTAATCTTAGAGCCTTATACAATAACTATCTAACACTATAATTTTCAGAAAGGAAACCAATCTGCATTAGAGGGAATTGCTCAGTGTTCCTTATGCTGATAAAATTACAGTTCAGTCCAAAAATAAAACAAAACACCACCACTACTTCCCCCCTCCCCACCCCACTACAAAAAAGCAGAACAAAGCCTTGGTAGAACTTAGTAATATCTAATTTGTAATATAATGGTTTTACATTAATTTATTTTAATCATACTTTTAAAAAATCGAATCACCATAAGCATTTATTATAGACAACTAACATTTAAGGCTATTAGACTCCAAAAAAGTCATTTCAGACAGTCATGCGAGCAGGCAGAAACATAGGTTAGCTTCAGAAGCTCAACATCCTCCTTTTCCATATACAAAAACACCAGCTTATAGGATTTAATAGTGGAAAGGATCTGAAAACTAATCTAACTTCTTCATTTTAAAGATGATAAAACTGAGACCCTAGAAAGTAAACTTAGTTACTGAGTAGTTCAAGCAAAATTTGAACTTAGATCCTCTTATCTGTACCTTTTGCAAAATCTGTACCTGCTTGATATTGTTGCTAGCACACAGAAAGCACTTAGTAAATGTTTGTTGACTTTATATTTAAATATATACATATATACACACATGTGTGGATACACATGTAAACATATACACACATATAATTAAAACACAAAGAAAGAACATTTGGTTACAGTTGGGAGTATACCATTTGTATGACTCAGAATACTTTATATGCTGATTTTTAACATATACTTTTTGACAAGCTATTAAGTTGCATGGGCAGGACTTAAATACCCTCACATCTGCCCAGCAGTGCTTGTCTACAGCAAGCTCTTTTACAAACTGATTTGGCGGCTTTTGTTGAGGATGATACTATGAGATCTTTCTTTTATGCTTATCTACTTTGGTAGCCCTAGAAATACGAGGGGCCAGTGGCAGGGTTTGTTGTTGTTGCTGGGTTAGCCTTCACTATAAATTTCAATTTGCTTAGTGAGGAAGTCTCCACCCAAAGGGACAGAAACACAGATTTACCTCATTTTATGTCTTAGAGGTGATCATGAAAAATTATTAATCAGAAGATCATAGCATTGGGACAGAACTTAATGAACCAGTGAACAGAGAACAGAGAAATCTAGTGATGAATAAGACATGATTTTGTGTTTGAAATAATGATGCTTTTAGAAAACTTTTTGTAAACTTATATTTTTAAATAAAAGAACAGAGAAGCAGATACTTCAAAATATTTACCTCAAAGAAATACCATCTAATACAATGATTCTTAACCTGTAGTCTGTGAATATTAAAATTTATTTATAATTATTTTAATATAATTGGTTTCCTTTGTCATCCTATGTAGATTTTCTATGCATTTGAAAATGTGATTTTTGAGAAAAGGTTTGTAGTCTTTACCAGATAGCTGAAGGAGGCCATGACACAAAAAAGTTAAAGATCCGGGATAAATGAGAACCCTGACAAATAGTCCTGTACTATGAAGTTGTTTTTTTTTTAATCCCATCACTTAAAGTACTTTCTCTTTTTTCAAAATTTATAGAATACTTTCTTACAATTACTAACCACCTTCTATTATGTATTTATATATGTATATATTGTGTTTCTCCAAGTCTCAGGTAATGTCTTGATAATTTAAAAAAAATCTTTGAATCTCCATGACCTTGTATCCCCCAAAATACACACATGATGGGGTTGATGGGGGTGGGGGAAGGAGGGGAAAAATTGGAACAAAAGGTTTGGCAATTGTCAACGTTGTAAAATTACCCATGCAAATATCGGATAAATAAAAACTATTTTAAAAAATAAACTAATAAATATGGTAATAAGTAAAAAAAAAAAAAAAAAAAAAAAGAATGATATGGTTATAAAAGGAAAATCTTAACAATGAAAGCAATGGTTATTTAATGAGGAGGAATCAATTGGTCATGAAATAAATGAAAATTTGTTTTCCAACCCTTGACTCTCTTTTGTTTCTTTTTTATGTAATGAATTTAGTTTCATTTGACTGTTCTTTTTGTTAATATTGTTGAAATCACTGTGTAGATTATCATTTTTATTCTATTCAATTCTCTTTGCATTCATTTATACAAGTTGTCTAGTTTTTTCTTAATTCTTCTTATTAATTTTTTCCGGCATGATAATATTCTATAGCATTCATACAGAACAACTGGTCTGGTCATTCCCTGAGGGATGGGCATCTACTTTGTTTCTAGTTCTTTGCTACCATAAAAGGGGTCCTATGAAGATCTAAGTACATGTGGGGCCTTTCTGTCTTTGATTTCCTTGACTACTTTGTCACAACTTAATTAGTTAGGTTGATTTTTTTTTCCCCTTTTTGAGGCTGGGGTTAAGTGACTTGCCCAGGGTCACACAGCTAGGAAGTGTTAAGTTCACCAGATTTGAACTCGGGTCCTCCTGAATTCAGGGCTGGTGTTCTATCCACTGTGCCACCTAGCTGCCCCTAGTTAGGTTGATTTAAGGCAATGGACTTGGAGTGAGGAAAGCCTCTGTCTAAACACTTACTGAATAACATTGGATAAGTCACCATCTCATTTTCTTCATCTGCAAAATAGGGATATTGAAGTTCCTTCTTCATAGAATTACTATGAGAATCAATATGTCAGATGCTTTGTAAACCATAAAGTTCTGTATAAATGTTAGCTTCTGTTATTATTATTGGAGACAAAGCATTACAGAATAGAACCAAAGAATTTCTGAGTGGAGAAGGATGTTAAAAGGTTTCTCATCTAACCTCATTCTCCAAATGAAGAAACTGAAGCTCAGAGAGGAAAAAAATAGCTTCCTTAAAGTTACACAACTAGTAAGTAGTCTCCTACTCCCAATGTCTCCTAATTCCAAATGCATTATATTATGCTGTCTCATCTCATCCTAGGTATTATATTGTACCTATACTGGGTATCCTCAGTAACTGGGTGCTGTTGGCAGAAAGGGACTGGAATCTTGATGGAATTGCTCCCTGGGATGGATAAGGAAGGGCACTGATAGAAATCATAGACCAGGGGCAGCTAGGTGGCGCAGTGGATAGAGCACTGATAGAAATCATAGACCCACCCTCTGTGGAGGTCATAGGTGGTCCCACAAATTAAGTCAACTCCCTGAGGTTAAATTTCCACTATAAATTTGTCAATGACTAATGCCATCTTTGTTGAATCCATCTTGAGGTTATAGCCCACCACAGCACTCTGCCTCTTGATCTCTTTCCCTTCCCCTCTCCCTCATGCCACGTGCTGTCTCTCCTCTCATCCCTCCTCATGCCTAAAAACCCTTTCCTTACTAACTATATGATTTCCCAATTCTATTTCATATTTGCCATTCCTGGTGTCTATTGTATTTCTTCACTTTGTCTGTAACCTCTTCTCTTAAAATAAATCTATCTTTTGCCAAAGAGAATGGCTATTGTGAATTCTTCACATGACTGAACCCCAATATTTGGTGCCTACAACTACATCATAGCCAGAATAAAAGCCCATGAGGACACATGATATTTGTATGTGTGTGTGCTATGAGTGAGAAGTAGGGTTGTGATGGAAGAGGGAAAACTACGAAGAGAATAAAATAACAAACATGAATTTCCCTTTTTACAGGAAACTGTTACATGTTCCTTTTTATTGCTAATAATTATGCAAACAGGATAAGGATTCACCAGTATACATGCCAGTGAAACTGAAGTGTCACATGGGGCTCTGAGCCACTATTTCTTGGGATTCTCAATAAGTTAAATTATCTTTTTTAAACACATATGAGATTTTTGAGAGCAAGGACTAGTTCATTTGTATTCCCAATGCCTGAAAGACTTCCTTATGCATAGTATATACTTTAAGAATGTTTGTTCTTGCTTCTACTCAGGCTTGTCTTCTGGGAAAAATGCCCACAATCTGACTCATTTTCACTATCTTACGGATTGTAGGCTCTATTTTCACTTCCTCAAATAATGAAGCCTTCCAACCAACATTCAAAGATAAATTGTTTTTCTGGTACATTACTGGAGAGGCTAATCTTCCAGTCTCTTTAGGAAATATAGTTAGAAAATAAGAGTTCTTCACCCTCCAGACAAGTGTTGCTTTTCATGTCCCTGACCCTGGGATGGACTGGTAAATACTTAACAACTGCTTTCTCAATAAAAGAAAAAAGTACACATGCATTGTCAGCATTTTCTCTATATTTTCTTAAGTCCAGGCAAAATAACAAATAATAAAGCAGCCAAATTTGTAGATTTTGCTGATTTCTGAAGTGTAAATATCCACACTGAAAATTTCACAATTGTAAACCAGTTGGTTCTAGCTTGTTGAATCACTACCCCCTTCATAAAATGATTCCATGGAATTTGTCCTGGAAAATTCAGGAAACCAATTGAGAAAGTTCAAATCACGTTGTACAGATGGAATCTTTCTGCAGCCAACATGTTTTGACTTCTGGCTAATGCCATCTCTTCTGGCAGCTCTTTAGAAAGCTTTGTAAACTTCTATACTTCTCCAACTTCTGAATCTGTCTCTGCATCTGTTGCAATCTTCAACATTTCATGGTTTGACTGCAGGCACTTCTGCAGCTATTGCCTATTCACTATCTTTAAGAAACAGTACTTTCTGGTGCACAGTTCTTCCTCCTTTCTGTCTGATTATCTTCCTTGTGGCCCCTGGCTTACCTGGTTATCACATTATCAGATTATTATATTCTGAAAAATGTACATAATGAAAAAATCCATGCGTAGAGGAGACTCCATATGTTATAAAAGAGCTATCCCCTCCACTCCTTATCCCCTTCTCCAGTATTGTTGTATGGCTCCAAGAAAGCAGAATAGACATCTCTAGCCTCTTCCTTTTCCTCAGATCATCTTTCTACAAGGGAAACTAATTCCTGCAAAGAGAAAGTATAGGAAGTTGGGACTTGATGTTACTCTGTTCTTGGAGGGAGGGGTAGAATTATATTTGTCTTCTTTAAATATTATTAATAAATTTTTAAAATCCATATTTCTTATTTTGGGAAAAAGCAGGATCCCAAGTTCTATTTCCAAAATTTGAACTCTCAGCCCTTTTTGCAGTGGCAAGAAACTGGAAACTGAGTGGATATCCATCAATTGGAGAAGGGCTGAATAAATTATGGTATATGAATGCTATGGAATATTATTGTTCTGTCAGAAACGATCAGCAGGATGATTTCAAAGAGGCCTGGAGAGACTTACATGCACTGTTGCTGAGTGAAATGAGTAGAGATCATTATACACAGCAACAGAAGATTATACAATGATCAAGTTCTTTTCAATAATGAGAAGATTCAGACCAGTTCCAATGATCTTGTGATGAAGGCAGCCATCTACACCCATAGAGAAGACTGTGGGAACTGGGAGTGATTCACAATATAGCATTTTTACTCTTTTTGTTGTTTGCTTGCATTTTGTTTTCTTATTTTTTTCCTGTTTGATCTGATTTTTCTTTTGCAGTAAGATAATTATATAAATACGTATGCATATATTGGATTTTGCATATATTTCTACCATGTTTAACATATATTGGATTACCTGCTATCTAGGGAGAAGGTGGGGGGAAGAAGGGGAAGAAGGGGAAAATTTGGAACACAAGGTTTTGCAAGGATTAATGTTGAAAAATTATCCATGCATATGTTTTGAAAATTAAAAAAAAACTTTAATAAACAAAAACAAAAACAAAGTTTGACCTCTTTTCCCATCATAAACGTACATAGCAAATAGCAAAGAAACCTTTTTATCCATATCATAACAAAAATAAAATCAGAGAAGATGTTGTTTGTTCTTCATTCTCAAAGGTGACATCATGGCTTGCAAGGAATGTGACATCATGACTTGCAAGAATTGGATTTAATTGGGGCTGAACTGTGCAAAGTTACCAGCCTCATTTTGTTCCTTTTCCCATCAAAACTTCCCTAGATATTGATTTTAACCAGATTTCACCTTCATAAAAGATATTACTGGAAGAAGGAGGAGTCCACTTGATGTGTTTAGATTATCAAGACTACCTTGAATTGATGAATACTAGGCCTGGCCCAGTCCAAAGGTTATTCTGCAGATGTAAATTTATTATTACTGTGTTAAAATTGTATGTTGTTCTGGACCCCTTCTCCCTTTTAGTTAGAATTAATGAATAAGTTGTTGTTTCTTCTTCTGTCTCAAAGGGGACCATGACATTAAGAAAGTGATGGGGTGTCATGCAAGTGAATTGAATTTAAGGAGGGAGGACTGTGCAAGGTCATCTGCTTTACTTCCTTCTCTGGAGCCATCTGGGTCCAGTAGCCAGAGATAGATCAACATGACAGATGCAGTGGGAGGCTTTGGCCTTTTAAACTTTTAAAGATCTTTAATAGGTCTCAATTTGACTGAAGCAATACCCAATCAGTGATTAAGGCTAGATAAGAAATGAGGCAGAGAATCTCTTTTACCAAGTCAAAAAAAAAAAAAAAAATCAGTCTGGGAAGGGAAGACTCTTGGGGTTTTAGACTACAACAGAAACAATTGTTATTTACATTCAGTCTGAGCCATTCAGTGACCAAGTGGAGCTTCAATGAAAGCTAGAGTGATTTAGGTCTAAGGTGCTATCTTAACCCATGAACTCCTAGATATCTAGGAAGTTTCAGGGGTCAAAATTTATATTCCTTTGGGCAGAACACCTGCAGGTAAGGATTTTACAAGTAGTTCATATAAAGAGGGCAAGAACAGGAAATAAGATTTTGTGAAGAAAAAATACTGATTTAGGACTTGCCCTGGTCAATGAAACAAACACATCAAATAAGATAAAGATAATTTAATGGTATATTAAGGCAGCAAGCAGTTGGGCGTGTTGCTGATGTAAATCTCAAACTATACTTGTTCTTGTTCACTTGTGTCCAGTTTTCTTGGGGTTTTCTTGATAAAAATATTAGAATGTTTCTATTTCTCTGCTCTTTTTCTCTGGCTCATTTTACATATGGGGAAACTGAGGCAAATAGAGTTAAGAGACTTCTCTAGGATCTCATAGATAGTAAGTGTCTAAGGCTTCATTTGAACTCATCTTTCTGCCTTCAGGTCTGGTGCACCACCTAGGTCTCCAAGGGTAGAGTTTCCTACAAGGCTGCCTCTTTTGATTCCTGTGAAAGAGAATAGACAGAAAAATCACATATCTCAAGCACTGGCCCAGTCCAAAGGTTGTGTCTGCAGATGGAGATTTATTGCTCCTGGGTTAAAATTTTGTTATTATGGTTCCCTTCACCATACTTCCAGTCAATACTAGTAAGTTTACAAGTAGCTAGTATAAAGGGACAATAAGAGGAAATAAGATTGTGTTTAAAAAAATTCTGGTTTGGACCTTGCTTTAATCAATGATGTAAACTCAGGAAATAAGATAAAGGTGGTTTATTAGTACAATAAGGCAGCAAGTCAATACTTGGAGTACAAAACTTAAACTATATTTGTTCAGTTATAGCTTCATGAGCTTCATGGGATTTTCTTGTCAAATATATAAGAATGGTTGCCCATTTCTTTCTCCAGCTCATTTTACAAATTAGGAGACTAAAGCAGACATAAGTAACTTGCACAGAATGATACAACTCTATCTATTGCACCACCTAGATCTCCAAAGATAGAGTTTGCTTCAAGTTTGCCTCTTTCCAGACCTGTGAAAGAGAACCAGACAGAAGTCACATATTTTACCAGGTTTTCATCCCCTCTGTCCAGGTCTAGCCTCCAAAAGTGTAGCCCCTGAATATTAGTAGGTAACTTACTGAACAGAATTTTAAAGGTAACAAATTCACAATCCTGCCTGCTATACTTTTTAAGTTGGAACAGCACAAGGGAAGTACCTGTGGAATTAACTGTGTAGAATTTCTGACATAGTTTTCCCTATTGTATACAAAGGCTTTTTAATTTGATATAATCAAAAATTTCTATTTTGTGATCAATAATGATCTCTAGTTTGTCTTATGGTCACAAATTCTTTCCTCCTCCACAAGTCTGAGAGGTAAACTATCCTATATTCCTCTAATTTATTTATCATCTTGTTCTCTATGCTTAAATCATGGACCCATTTTGATCTTATCGTGGTATGTGTGGTGTTAAGCTTGGGTCCATGTGGAGGCTGCATTCTTATGAGAGGTCGTCACTCAATTCATCCCATTCATCTTGGTCTTATGTCATTAATAGGTTACTTGCTACTATTATATAAGCTCAAAGTGTGTGTTGCTGAAAAGGTCTCTACCCAATGGCTCAATTGATCTTGCACATACAGATCTTACCTATCTATAATCCATAGACTTTGGCAAATAAAGAAGGCCTATCTGTAGATGTTCAAATGGTAGGGCCAACACACTTTCTCTCCTCTTTGTGAGGGAATACAAGGGT
The DNA here is from genome assembly GCF_048593235.1 of Sminthopsis crassicaudata. Lineage (NCBI taxonomy): Eukaryota > Metazoa > Chordata > Mammalia > Dasyuromorphia > Dasyuridae > Sminthopsis > Sminthopsis crassicaudata. The sequence goes on along the minus strand of NC_133619.1, from coordinate 82,970,457 downwards.
TGAACCCCACAAATGTGTTGGGGTTTTGTACTGGTGTTATGAGGTATCTCACAAGAATTTGTAGACTTAAACCATCTCCAAATCAAGAGGCAAAGATTTTATTATTATTCCATTGACTGGTAGGCTAATAGAGATAAATAAGGGAGATGTCATAAGGTGAGCTAAATTCCTAATGAACTAGCAACTAACAAGGGGGAGGGTCAAGCCCTATACAAGGAAGGAATAACTTTGGGGGTTGACATCCATAGCTTGGCCTTCTGATTGGATACAGTAACTGTAGGGTCAACATAATTTTAACAATTCAAGGAATTCAAAAGGGCCCATTGCAACAAAGATCCATTTAAGGACAAGATAATCCTGTCAATTCCCCTCCCTGTTTGCCTCAGAAATTAATAACTTCAGAGGTAACCTCTACAACTTGGTCTCCTGACTGAATACAATTAATTCAAAAAAGACTCACTTCAACAAAGGCCCATTTAGGGGCAAGATAGGCCTGTCCCCTCCCTATGGTCTATTTAGACCCTGGATTGTCAGCAGGGACATGGGCCTTTTACTAGCTCTTTTTCAGCCCATTATATATTCATTTTTTTTTCCACGAGGAGTTGAAATGTTGGCAAGAAAGGTAGCCAGACCACACAGTGGGCCTCTGCCTGAAAACCGGTGGCAAATCATTATTAGAGAATTTGTTGTACAAAGGCCTCAATTCCTCTATGTTCCTCTATGAAGGAAATTGCTGATTATATGAAGGAAGTACACTAAATATTTAGGTGCAGTTGGGTACTCAGATGTATGACCTAAAAGATGTCTTATAGAAAAGATTTGTGTCTGTCACCTAAATGTCAGTTTTTATACAGTGTCAAAGGAAGAGTAGTCAGTGGGTGGATTAGCAAATAGCATAAGCAGAATGTCTGGTGGCTTTCAAGGACCTCAGCAGACACTCCATTTGGCCATCTCGTCTACAAACTGGTCACCACATTGCAGAAATGATCACCTTCTGATATGGGCTGGATAATGGATCATGAAGATAGTCTTAGGGAGCAAGATAGCTAGAAGGAATTGGTCAGTAAGTGAAGCATGAACTTACTGTTTGCAGTGATGGTTTTTTTTTTTTTTGACAAGGATCATAGACGGCTTTATTATTGTAATATCTTCAATTAAAATGATATAATAATGTATTTTAGGCCAATGGAGGTTGAGGGTTTTTTTATTAATTTTATAATTATAATTTTTTTGACAGTACATATGCATGGGTAATTTTTTTTTTTTACAACATTATCCCTTGTACTCACTTCTTTTCCGAGTTTCCCCTCCCTCCTTCTACCCCCTCCCCTAGATTGACAGGCAATCCCATACATGTTAAATGTGTTACGGTATATCCTAGATACAATATATGTTTGTAAAACCGAATTTCTTGTTGCACAGTAAGAATTGGATTCAGAAAGTAAAAGTAACCTGGGTAGAAAGATAATAGTGCAAAGAGTTTACACTCAATTCCCAGTGTTGCTTCTCTGGGTGTAGCTGATTCTGTCCATCATTGATCAACTGGAACTGAATTAGATCTTCTCTATGTTGAAGATATCCACTTCCATCAGAATACATCCTCATACAGTATTGTTGTTGAAGTGTATAATGATCTCCTGGTTCTGCTCATTTCACTCAGCATCAGTTCATGTAAGTCTCCAAGCCTCTCTGTATTCATCCTGCTGGTCATTTCTTATAGAGCAATAATATTCCATAACATTCATATACCATAATTTACCTAACCATTCTCCAATAGATGGATATCCATTCATTTTCCAGTTTCTGGCCACTACAAAAAGATCTGCCACAAACATTTTGGCACATACAGGTCCTTTTCCCTTTTTTAGTATTTCTTTGGGATATAGGCCCGGTAGTAGCAATGCTGGATCAAATGGTATGCACAGTTTGATAACTTTTTGGGCATAATTCCAAATTGCTCTCCAGAATGTTTTCTTTCACAACTCCACCAACAATGTATCAGTGTCTCAGTTTTCCCACAGCCCCTCCAACATTCATCATTATTTTTTCCTGTCATCTTAGCCAATCTGACAGGTGTGTAATGATATCTCAAAGTTGTCTTAATTTGCATTTCTCTGATCAATAGTGATTTGGAACACTCTTTCATATGAGTGGAAATAGTTTCAATTTCATCATCTGAAAATTGTCTATTCATATCCTTTGACCATTTATCAATTGGAGAACGGCTTGATTTCTTATAAATTAGAGTAGTTGTCTATATATTTTGGAGATGAGGCCTTTATCAGAACCTTTAACTGTAAAAATGCTTTCCCAGTTTGTTACTTCCCTTCTAATCTTGTTTGCATTAGTTTTGTTTGTACAAAAGCTTCTTAATTTGATGTAATCAAAATTTTTTATTTTGTGACCAATAATGATCTCTTGTTCTCCTTTGGTCATGAATTCCTTCCTCCTCCACAAGTCTGAGAGGTAAACTATCCTATGTTCCTCTAATCCATTTATGATCTCATTCTTTATGCCTAAATCATGGACCCATTTTGATCTTATTTTGGTATATGGTGTTAAGTGTGGGTCCATATCTAATTTCTGCCATACTAATTTCCAGTTCTCCCAACAGTTTTTGTCAAATAATGAATTCTTATCCCAAAAGTTGGGATCTTTGGGTTTGTCAAACACTAAATTGCTATAGTTGTACACTATTTTGTCCTGTGAACCTAACTAGTCTATTTCTTAGCCAATACCAAATGGTTCTGGTGACTGCTGCTTTATAATATAGTTTTAGATCAGGTACAGCTAGGCCACTTCATTTGATTTTTTTTTTTCATTAATTCTCTTGAAACTCTTGACCTTTTGTTCTTCCATATGAATTTTGTTGTTATTTTTTCTAGGTCATTAAAATAGTTTCTTGGGAGTCTGATTGGTATAGCACTAAATAAATAGATTAGTTTAGGGTGTATTGCCATCTGTATTATATTTGCTTGGCCTATCCAAGAACCCTTAATGTCTTTCCAATTATTTAAATCTGTGACTTTATTTTTGTGGCAAGTGTTTTGTAATTTTGCTCATATAATTCCTGACTTTTCTTTGGTAGATAGATTCCCAAATATTTTATACTCTCGACAGTTGTTTTGAATGGAATATCTCTTTGTATCTCTTGCTGTTGGATTTTGTTGGTGATGTATAAAAATGCTGAGGATTTATGTGGATTTATTTTTTATCCAGCAACTTTGCTAGAGTTGTGAATTATTTCTAATAACTTTTTATTAGAATCTCTGGGGTTCTCTAAGTATACCATCATATCATCTGCAAAGAGTGATAGTTTGGTTTCCTCCTTACCTACTCTAATTCTTTTAATCTCTTTTTTGACTCTTAATTGCCGAGGCTAGCATTTCTAATACAATATTGAATAGTAATGGTGATAGTGGGTAACCTTGTTTCACTCCTGATCTTACTGGGAAAGGTTCCAGTTTATTTCCATTACATATGACACTTACTGATGGTTTTAAATATATGCTCCTGACTATTTTAAGGAATAGTCCATTTATTCCTATACTCTCAAATGTTTTTTAGTAGGAATGGATGTTGGATTTTATCAAATACTTTTTCTGCATCTATTGAGATAATCATATGGTTTTTGTTAATTTGATTATTAATATGGTCAATTATACTAATAGTTTTCCTAATATTAAACCAGCCCTGCATTCCTGGTATAAATCCTACTTGATCATAGTGTATTATCCTGGGGATGATTTTCTGTAGACGTTTTGCTAATATCTTATTTAAGATTTTAACATCAATATTCATTAAATTGGTCTATAGTTTTCTTTCTCAGTTTTCACCCTACCTGGTTTAGGTATCAGTACCATGTCTGTGTCATAAAAGGAGTTCGGTAGGACTCCTTCATTCCCTATTTTTTCAAATAGTTTATATAACATTGGGGCTAATTGTTCTTTAAATGTTTGATAGAATTCACATGTAAATCCATCTGGTCCTGGGAATTTTTTCTTAGGAAGTTGATTAATAGCTTGTTCTGTTTCTTTTTCTGAAATGGGACTGTTTAAGCAATTTAATTCCTCCTCTTTTAATCTGGGAAGCCTATATTTTTGGAGGTAGTCATCCATTTCACTTACGTTATCAAATTTATTGGCATAAAGTTGGGCAAAGTAACTCCTTATTATTGCTCTAATTTCCTCTTCATTGATGGAAAGTTCCCCCTTTTCATTTTTAAGACTAACAATTTGATTTTTCTCTTTCCTTTTTCTGATCAGATTTGCCAAAGATCTATCTATTTTATTGTTTTTTTCATAGAACCAACTCTTAGTTTTATTTATTAATTCTTTTTTTTTTTCCCCTGAGGCTGGGGTTAAGTGACTTGCCCAGGGTCACACAACTAGGAAGTGTTAAGTGTCTGAGACCAGATTTGAACTCCGGTCCTCCTGAATTCAAGGCTGGTGCTCTATCTACTGCGCCACCTAGCTGCTCCTTATTTATTAATTCAATAGCTTTTTTTTTTTTTTTTCCAAGTTTAGTATTTGATTGGGGGTTTTTAATTTGGTCTTTTTCTAGCTTTTTAAGTTGCAAGCCCAATTCATTGATCTTCTCTTTCTCCATTTTCTTCAAGTAAGCCTCTAATGATATAAAATTTCCCCTTATTACTGCTTTAGCTGCATCCCACAAATGTTGGTATGATGTCTCCTTCCTTATCTCTTTTAATTAGATCAATTTTTGCTTCTGCTTGATCTGAGATAAGGATGGCTACCCCTGATTTTTTTACTTCACCTGAAGCATAATAGATTCTGCTCCAGCCTTTTACCTTTACTCTGTATGTATCTTCCTGCTTTAAATGTGTTTCCTGTAAACAACATATTGTAGGATTCTGACTTTTGATCCAGTCTGCTATCCACCTCCGCTTAATAGGAGAATTCATTCCGTTCACATTTATAGTTAAAATGACTAATTCTGTATTTCCTGCCATCATAATATCCCTGGATTATGCTTTTTTCCCTTGCCCCCCCTGAACCCCTTCCCAAGTATTAAACTTATGGGCCCCACTTGTGTCACGCAGCCCTTCCTCTTTAGATCCCTTCCTCTTTTTTGTACCTTTTCCTTATTACTCTTTTCCTTTTCTCTTTTTCTCTCCCACTTTTTAGTGAAGTGAGAGAGAATTCTTTGTAAAACAAATATGTCAATTATTTTCTCTTTGAGCCAACTCTGATGAGAGTAAGATTCACACAATGTTCCTCCCCCTCTCTAATTTCCCTCAGATCTGATAGGTTTTTTTTTCCTCTTTGTAGGATGTAGTTTCCCTTTTTTTAAAATTTCCTCTTTTCCCTTTTTCTGATACTATCCCCTTTCCATTTCTATGTTATATCAATACAATCAAATTATACATGTGGACTTTATGTATATCCATATCATAAATATAGTTCTCAAGAGATCCTTTTACCTTTTTCTGCTTCTCTTGGTTGGAGATCAAACTTTTTGCTTAGATCTGGTTTTTTCCTTAGAAACAAATGAAATTCCTCTGTTTCATTAAATGTCCATCTTCTTCCATGGAAGAAAATGCTCAGCTTAGCTGGGTAGTTTATTCTTGGTTGCATTCCAAGTTCTTTTGCCTTTCAGAATATCAGATTCCAGATCCTTTAGTGTGGATGCAACCAGATCTTGAGTGACCCTTACTGTGGCACCTCAATATTTAAATTGTTTTTTCCTGGCTGCTTGTAATATTTTTTCCTCAGTCTGATAGTTCTGAAGTTTGGCCATAATATTCCATGGAATGTTTTTTTAAGGGTCTTTTTCAGAAGGTGTTCTATGAATTCTTTCGATGCCTATTTTCCCTTCTGATTCTGTTACCTCTGGGCAGTTCTCTTTTATGACTTCCTGTAAAATAGTATCTAGGCTCTTTTTTTCATCATAATTTTCTGGGAGTCCAATAATCCTCAGATTATCTCTCCTAGATCTATTTCCCAAGTCTGTTGTTTTTTCTAGTAGATATGTGATATTTCTTTCAATTTTTTCATTTTTTTGATTTTGCTTGACTGATTCTTGACTCATTCATTTCTATTTGTTCGGTTCTGATTTTTTAGTGAGTTATTTTCTTCATTAGATTTTTTTATTTTATTTTATTTTTTTTGTATATTTCCAATTGAGTTTTTAAATAAGTTATTTTGCTCTATGGAATTTTTTTCCATTTCACTAATTTTTTTTTTTAGTGAGTTATTTTCTTTTTCTAATTCACAATTCTACTTTCCTGGGAATTCTTTATCTTTTCCAATTCACAAATTTTGTTTCCCTGCACTTCCTGTGAGTTTTTTACCTTTTCCAATTCACCTTTCAGGAAGTTGTTTACCTTTTCCAGTTCACCTTTCAGAAAGTTGTTATTCTCTTGCATAGCTTCTATTTCCTTTCCCCATTTTTCTTCTACCTCCCTTTTAAGATTTTTTTTTAAGTCTCTTCTAGGAGAGCCTTTTGTGTTGTGGACCAATCATTGTCTGGAGACTCTCTGCTATTAGTCTCCTCAGGGTTGAAAACCTGCTCTCTTTCAGTATAGAAGCTATCAATCATTCTTTTAATTTTTTTTAACTCATTTTATAGGGTCTGGCTTCAGGGCCAGGAAGTTATCAGCTTCCTCTGCAGAACAGGGATAATTGTATAGCCAGCCTGTCAGCCAGCTACAAGGAGTGGCCAGGTACAGGAGTGCTCTGGGAAATAATTCTCCAATGGCTTAAGTGACTCAGGTCTGCACAGCCTGGCTGTGGGGGATGCCTTGCTAAGAACCCTACAGTAAGGATTAACAACTTCCTTGAGGCAAGAGTGTGAGCAGTGATTGTCACTATCCCAATCTGAAGCTGCTGTGGGGCTGTGGGTATTAATAGCTCAGAGGGAAGTTTCTCTGCAGCAGAAGCAGTCTTACTGTGGAGGTTCTGTTGCCCCAGGATGAGCCCCCCACTGTGCAGATTAGAGGCTGCCTCAGGCTGCACCCCCCTGCTTTGTAGATTTGCTGATGCCCTGGCCGTGGTTCAACATTCAGCTGCACAGTTGTGCTGGTTTATGCTGAGTCACTTCCGGTTTTGGGGGGGGAGGTACAGTTCTGGCGTTTTTTAGAGTACCCTGTACCTCCAGTTCTAATCTCTATGCTGGTCCCCTGCTTTATACTCAAGGCAAAGCAGTCAGCCTATGGCAGGATCATTTCCACTGCTCTTCTAGTCACAGCGGCTACCCCCATCCCTGGTCCATTCCTACTTCCTTGTTTGTTGCTGGCCTATTCCAGGCCCTCACACAAACCTGTTCTGGCTATCTTCCAGATTATCTTCAGCTACTAAATTGTTGCACCTTTAATCTTCATGAATTTCACCAGTCAAGCACTATTTTTGAGGCTAAATTCAAAGATTAGTAGTGAGGGCAAGAGAGAGGAACTTAAAGAGCTTGTGCCTTCTCTGCCATCTTGGCTCTGCCTCTTGCAGTGATGTTTATGGAGGCTGATATTTGGAATCTGTGTAAATGTCCTCTGGACATTCCTTTAGCCAGCTGATATGCTTTGGTCCATTTCATCAACTTGGCTTCTTGTACCCCAAATCTATTATATGGTGTAACTTCCCATAGAACAACTTTAATGGACCAATACATGTTAAATATGTTAAAGTATAAATTAAATACAATATTAGTATACATGTCCAAACAGTTATTTTGCTGTATGAAAAGAATCTGACTTTGAAATAGTGTACAATTAGCCTGAAGGAAATCCAAAATGCAGGCAGACAAAATTAGAGGGATTGGGAATTCTATGTAGTGGTTCATAGTCATCTCCCAGAGTCCTTTCGCTGGGTGTAGCTGGTTCAGTTCATTACTGCTCTTATTGGAACTGATTTGTCTCATTTCATTGTTGAAGAGGACCACGTCTATCAGAATTGATCATCATATAGTATTGTTCTTGAAGTATATAATGATCTCTTGGCCCTGCTCATTTCACTCAGCATCAGCTCATGTAAGTCTCTCCAGGCCTTTCTGAAATCATCCTGCTGATCCTTTCTTACAGAACAATAATATTCCATAATATTCATATACCACAATTTATTCAGCCATTCTCCAATTGATGGGCTTCCACTCAGTTTCCAGTTTCTGGCCACTACAAAAAGGGCTGCCACAAACATTCTTGCACATACAGGTCCCTTTCTCTTCTTTAAGATCTCTTTGGGATATAAGCCCAGTAGTAACATTGCTGGATCAAAGGATATGCACAGTTTGATAACTTTTTGAGCATAGTTCCAAATTGCTCTCCAGAAGGGCTGGATGTATTCACAATTCCACCAACAATGTATCAGTGTCCCTGTTTTCCCACATCCCCTCCAACACTCCACATTATCTTTCCCTGTCATTCTAGCCAATCTGACAGGTATGTAGTGCTATCTCAGAGTTAACTTGCATTTCTCTGATTAATAATGACGTGGATCATCTTTTCATATGACTAGAAATAGTTTTAACTTTGTCTGAGAATTGTCTTGAACAGATTTTCTAAAAAGTCTACTTTTATACCTACTTTTATACATCATATGGCTTTAACATGAGCTTCAAGATTTCCCTACACATTCAGCTTCTGCCTTCGAACAAGATTTCTCACTGTCTAAGTGACTAGTCCATGAACATTTTTACTTGTTCATTTAAGGGAGGTGTTTTGTGGGGAATAGCATCATTTGAAAGGCAATAATGAACAAACCAATTTCTTATGGCCTCTGCATAAGTTATAAGAAAACATGCTTGTGCCACAGACACACAGGACAAACATTAATTTAAATAGAATTGACTTTTTACATGGATGTAACAAAACTCTAAATTACATTTTTTAAAAAACTGCACTATAATTCTCTACTTTAAGTTACATTGCACAAAAATAGCAGTGTTGTCTCACAGTTGCATCAGTAGCTAAATGTTCTTACACTTTGAAAAGTTTAGGAATCTTATATAAACATATTTCTAATAAAGATATATCTCTTATTAACAGGAAGATTAGGCTAAATATTCATCTACCCAATAATGGAAAACAGTTATTTGCCTAATGACCACACATTTTCAGATAGAAAATGGGAAGATTTAATATTTGCTTTTTTGCTCATGGCTTTTAATGGTCATGCTTAGCTTAAAGCTTAAAGTTCACTTGTTCTCAATATAGAGATGTGCTATAAGAGAAAAAAGCAGGGACAGAATAAAGCATCCTTAGCTGTTTGACTTCAGCTATAAAAATTGAGGATGAATTCCCCCTCCTTGCCAGACTCAGGAATAGGTGGGAATAATTCTGTAATGTTTGGGCTAGCTTTCTGCTGAGGCAGGATAGATACCATGAGAATGGACAAGAATAGAGTCCAAAGTCTTTATTCTCTCTTCCACAGTCTGTGTCTGTCATAGTCTGACACAGTCTCAGTCTGACCCAGTCTCATCCAGGAATCTGCCAGTCTGCCAGTCTCAACCAGTCTCCTCCCAGTCTGACTTTGTCCCCGGTTTAAATTCCCTATTACAATTACATCATTACAGTATACTGAATATGTATGAACTAGAGAACCATTACATCACCATGCTAAGTACTAGAGAACAATCATCTCATCAATTCCACTGAGTTAACACCTTGTTTCAAGTATAGTTCTCCAGAGTTGAGGCTCTCTACATAATTCTTATAAAAAGGATTGAGGATTAAGTTAGAAGGGTCTGACCTCAAGTAGAGGTCAAAAAGTCATCCTTGAAACTCCTTTTTGTCTAGATGAACAAAGTCCACCTTCTGAAGTTCTGTAGCATTTATCTGGGAAGGATTTTTCTCATTTATTGGTCCTCATCTATACCTGGATTCAAATTCAAGAAATAATATTAGTTATAGTTTCCAAAAATTTTTCCCTCAAATATCCCTAAAAAGAAAAAAAATCTTACAAAACATTGTACCTACAACTATCTTAGGGCTAATATGGTGGAAGGCAGTAAACAATGAGACCATGATACATTTAATAAATTATTTGCTGAATGGGTTTTGAAATAACTATTTCCAAAGGATTTGCAGTTAACCAGAAATCTAACAAACTTCTCTTAGAAGCACTTTTTGTTTTGTTTTGTTTTTGTTTTTTGAGGCTGGGGTTAAGTGACTTGCCCAGGGTCACACAGCCAGGAAGTGTTAAGTGTCTGAGATCAGATTTGAACTCAGGTCCTCCTGAATTCAGGGCTGGTGCTCTATCCACTGCGCCACCTAGTTGCCTCTTGCAGCTCTTTTTAAAATTTTTTTTTCTCTTAGAAGTTCTTTGCGTTACTAAGCAGTAGAACCTTGATATAACATCTTATCTAATATTATCTTTAACATTACAGAAATGATTTTGCTCTTAAAACAACCACCACAGACTTGAAAAATAAAAACAAATATTGAGTTATTAATGAATTGTAAACATAGGCTGCAGAAGGGTTTTAAAAGTGTGACAAGGGCCCATTTTCCCAGGTGGTAACTTGGTGAAATTCTACATAATAGATTGAGGAATGAACAGCTGTCCTGTTGGGGAAATGTTTAAAGTTAAAGAAATTTCATCTAACCAGCAGGGGGGCCCAGAGAAAGACTGAGCATAAGTGGGATACTTTCTATCTCCCCTAATAATAATCAGTGAAATGGGAGAAGACCTCAGACCAGGCTGGGAGCAGCCACACCCAGTGAGAGAAGGGTAGACTATATCCTCATGTATAATGAAGCCAATTGAGTCAAAATAAAACTATGACACAATTTTCAATTCTAAATTTCAGATTACAACCAAAAATCCTTTGAAAGTTTTTGAAATCATAGCCAAATTGTCACCTGTATTTCTTTTCTTTTATGAGAATTTCATATTCTATACCAAGGTCATTTTCCAGAGCTGATGACCTTGATAGCAAGAATGATTCTGTGAGTTTTTCTTCTACTTCCCCCACCAGTGGGGAGTAAGAGTGGGGAAGTGCTAATTGATCTGAAAATAAAATCTAAATAAAGTTTTTCACTATCCTATACACAATAGTTACATTAGTTTTAGATCTTAAAATGAATTTCAGATAACTCAAACTTATAAAATTCAGAACTTGGGTGATGACTAATAATTTTGAGTAAAAATTTCACAAAACAAAACTCATGTCCAATAGTGCTGACAGAATTTTTTAAACATAGCTCATAAAAATGTTCAAATTGTACAACATATAATTTATTTATTTATTTATTTACTTTTTATTTATTTTTCTTTTCTTTTTTTAAATTAATTTTTATAATTATAACATTTTCTTTGACAGTACATATGCATAGGTAATTTTTTTTTTCTTACAACATTATCCCTTGTACTCCCTTCTGTTCTGAATTTTTCCCCTCCTTCCCTCCATCCCCTCCCCTAGATGGCAGGCATTCCCATACATATTAAATATGTTATAGTATATCCTAGGTACAATATAGATGTGCAGAACCGCATTTTGTTGAGGAAGGATTGTATTCGCAAGGTAAAAATAATCTGGGAAGAGAAACAAAACAAAACAAAACAAAACAAAAACCAATGCTCTCAATTTACACTCATTTCCCAGTGTACAACATATAATTTAGAAAGTAATATAACATGTTAAAGGGATTTCATCTAATTAGGAAATATAAACACATGACTATTGAGGTTCAAAGGAGACTCCAAAAGTTTGGGGTTTCAGATTGGTGGTATGAGGTATCGCAAAAGAATTTGCAGGCTTGAAGCCATCTCCAAGTCAAGAAGCAAAGTTTATTATAATTGTAACGCCATTTGAAGTGGGCTAAGTTCTAAAGAATTTAGCAAAGAAACAGGAGCAAGAAGATATACTTATAGGAAAAAGAGAGATCAGGTACTTCATACCACTATGCTAATTTTATGGTTTAGAGGTAGAATTAAGGAGTGGTCTTGCATGCACCTTGTTATTGAATTTTATGGCTTAGTTTGGTATGCACTTCATTATTATCTCAAAGAATAAGCTTTGTTATTACTGACCAACAGATTGTTATCTGGCAGTCAGCATTATTTGTACTACAGTACTCCCAAGGCTAGGTGGCCTTAGAGTTACTGCCAAATTCACCTAGAAGCTACACACCATCATGACCTCTGAGTAAGTTACCAGAGAGAATTTTGTATGTTACTCCACCATTGGAGTACCCAGTTATTTTAGCTTAGAATAAATCAAATTTAAATTTAAATTTCCAGTAAATTTCTAAAATATTATATCCAGAATAAACATATTCACAATATATTATTTACTAGTTAGTTATAGTAATTATATCATACAATTCTCTCATAAAATTTTAAAATCAGAATTCCAATTTAAACATTAAAATACCCTCAAAATTTAAAGATGGCAGAAATCTATCGTTCCAAGTTACACTAATTTTCTTCTATGTTACCATTCAATTCTTCTGCAGCAGGATTAAAAGAGAGTTTCCTTAGAGTATAGGACGGCTGTTCTGACAAACCATACCCTTTTACCCACTTGGAGTTCCAAGAGGAGGATTTTAGAACTCAGAAAGTTGGAGACACAGAAGGTAATTATGTGGGACAGTGACCCTGATGAGGTCTAGAATTGGGTTATCTAAATGAAATTAGGGTTTAATTGAGGTCTAGTGGCAGGTTCAGGGCACAGGGAGTCAAATAGAGCTCCCCTGCAACCCCTTTGGGTTCAGCGCAAGGATATGGAGTTAAATGAGGTCTAGTGGCAGTGCAAGAGTCCCCTGTAAGGGAATTTACAGACTGAAAACTTAGATTGATAAAAGAGATTTATTTTGGGGTTTGGAAGCAAGGTTAAAGTCTAGTTAGTAAAAGGTATTAGGTAAAGAGAAGAGGGCACTGGAAACAGTGTTTCAGTGGGCAGAGATCCTTGGCATGCCAGGCGTAAGGCTGCCATGTTTGGAACCTCTGCAAAGAGAGGACTCCAGCTTGGCTCTTTTATGAGAGATTTAGCTAAAGGGGTCCGTGGGTGGAGTACCAAGTTGGCTCAGATCTGATGGGAGCTGGGACAGGCCCAGATCTTCTATTGGAATTCAAAGGGGTGATTTTGACCAGGATTTGTGGATCAAAGGTCCTAGATTCTTGAATTGTTAATGTATCAGCCAGAAGGGGCTGGGAATCAGAAAGGAATAAATCGATCTAAAAGGGTTAGTTTCTTAAAGGGAGCACAACTCCCATCAATCCTTATCTGAATTAAAATCAGAGACTCTTGAGGTTAAAAAAAAAAAAAAAGCAAAAAAGAATTTATTATGATCTTACAAGAAAGGGCAATTCCCAATAGACAAAGTGTTAATAGAGGAGAGCAAAGTACAAACTGCAAAACACAAGATTAAATGAAAACTAAAAAAATAAGCTGCTATCCCCTTGATATTTTCTTCCATTGTCTGGAATCCAGGCTTACATTCTAAACATAGGAATCTATCCCAGAAGCAAAAGAATATTCGTAAATAAGTAATATTAGTAAATAACAAATTCTTAATTTAAATTTTCTTGGAGAATTGCTGTATAAGCATACCCTTTGATCCAGCAGTGTTACGACTGGGCTTATATCCCAAAGAGATTTTAAAGAAGGGAAAGGGACCTGTATGTGCAAGAATGTTTGTGGCAGTCCTCTTTGTAGTGGCCAGAAACTAGAAAATGAGTGGATGCCCCTCAATTGGAGAATGGCTAAATAAATTGTGGTATATGAATGTTATGGAATATTATTATTCTGTAAGAAATGACCAGCAGGAGGATTTCAGAGAGGCTTGGAGAGACTTACATCAACTGATGCTGAGTGAAATGAGCAGGACCAGGAGATCATTATACACTTCAACAACTTTTTTTTGCTAAGTGATCAACAAACCTTGGAGGAAAAAACACCAGGTCTCCCTCCAAAAGCTCTGCTATATGGAAGAATAGGATTTAAAACTTAAAATGGGACCAGTGTTGCAAGATGTCTCAAAAGAATTTGCAGGCTTGAAACCATCTCCTAGTCAAGGGGCAAAGTTTTATTGCAATAGTAATTATAAAACCATTACAAAAGCAGGTTGGAATTTTAAGGGAATCCAACAGAGAAATAGAAGCAAGAAGATATATTTATCCAGCTTACAGTCATAGATATGCTAATTCTATGGTTCATAAATAGGAAAGGTCTCCAGAAGGATTGGTTCTTGGTTGATCACTTCATTACTGATGAAACTACCAGTAAGCAGTGAATTGAGGAGTGGTTTATTTACTATTGTCTCAGGAGTTTGATCTGTGGGAATTTCCTGAGGCCAGAAGCTATCTGACTAAGGAGTGGTCAGAATCAGAGATTATGTGTGGGAGTTTCTTGAAGCAGAAAATCTAGAATTACTGACTTATTGCTAGAACAGAAGCCTTCCCTAAAATCAGGGGACCACAAAAATCATATTACATGAGGAGCATGAAGTTGGCGCATGTCTTTAGCTGACAGACAGGGGAAAGGAATTTGGCACTCTAAAAGAGTTAGTTAGCTAAAAAGAAAAGTGGGGTTGAGAAGCATAGTGGAGTTAGGAAAGATACCACGTGGCATGGGCAGGGGTGGTAAGGAGAAATATACCACAAAATAGAGCACCAGGATGAATGACTCAAAGGAAGGTAGCAGCCATGGAATGGCCCATAAGTAGATTTTATAAAGAAAGTTAACCTCAGGGACATGACTGGCATTTCTGACAGGGCATAACAAGATGGGATTGCTCAAGATGTCTACAGAGCGTGCGTCTTAGGGGCTTGACATCTCTTGGATTTCAGACTGGATGACATCAGAGGGTGGGGCCATGGAGCTAATCTGATCTCTATCAGAGCCTTTTCCCTACCTGTTTTAGGGATTATTTTTTTCAATTCCTCTGCTAACCACACCTAATATTGAAAACCACATTACTAAGACAAGGGGTCAAGTTATTTTCAAGCTGAGCAGTGACTACATGAGTCCAAAGATACTCCATGATATCTTGTACCACCAGGTCTATTAAAGGAATATGCCATGAGGTGTGAGTATGCCATTGACTGACAGGTTAAATCCATAGAGGAGTTTAGACCCCTAAAAGAGTTAGTTATAACAAGGAGAACGACACCATGAGATGTGATGGAGGATGAAAGGAAAGACATCACGAGGCAGATTGCTGTGGCAGGCTAACCCAAAAGGGGATTCAGCAAAGATGGTGTAAGCCATGGACAGTTTTAAACTCTTAAAAATTTGGTAGTTCAGGATCAATAGGATCAAGAGAAGCCAGACTGACCTATTCCATATCTGTCTAAAAATATGCCAATTGATATTTTAAAGGTTATTTATTTCTTTTTTGGAGTATTCTTTTTTATTATTAAATTTTTTATTGTCAAAACATATGCATAGATAATTTTCAGTATTTACCCTTGTAAAACCTTGTGTTACAATTTTTCCCCCTATCTTTCCCCTTCCCCTTGCCTAGACAGCAAATAATCCAACAGGTGCAATTCTCATGCTACACAAGAAAAATCAGATCAAAAAGGAGGGAAAAATGAGTAAGAAAGGAAAAAAAACAAGTTAAACTACAAATAAGACTATGTTGTGATCCATAGTCAGTCCCCATGGTCCTCCTTCTGGATGCAGAACTTCTTCAACACAAGACCAGAGGAATTTGACTGAATCACTTTGCTGTGAAAAGAGCCACATCCATCTGAACTGATCATTGTATAATCTTGCTGTTGCTGTATATAATGTTCTCCTGGTTCTACTTACTTCACTTAGCATTAGCTCATATAAGCATCTCCAGGCCTCTCTGAAATCATCCCATTGATCAGTTCTTATAGAACAATAATATTCCATTACATTCATAAACCACCACTTATTCAGCCATTCCCCAACTGATAGGCATCCACTAATTTCGCTAATATTTTATTTAAGATTTTAGCATCAATATTCATTAGAGAGATTGGTCTATAATTTTCTTTTTCTGTTTTCAGCCTACCTGGTTTAGGTATCAGTACCATGTCTGTGTCATAAAAGAAATTTGGTAGGACTCCTTCAATTTCTAGTTTTTCAAATAGTTTATATAGCATTGGAATTAATTGTTCTTTAAATGTTTGGTAGAATTCGCATATAAATCTATCTGGTCCTGGGGATTTTTTTCTTAGGGAGTTGGTTAATAGCTTGTTCTATATCCACTAAGTTTCTAGTTTCTTGCCAATACAAAAAGGGCTGCTAAATATATTTTGCACACATAAGTTCTTTTCCTTTTTTTGTGATCTCTTTGGGAGAGTCACTACTGGATCAAAGGATATGCAATCTGATAAACCTTTGGGTATAGTTCCATATTGCTCTCCAGAATGATTGGATCAGTTTGACGTAGTGTGATTTGAAGGTCCCCTACCTTGGGGCTTCTCTTCTAATGAGTTCTTGACCTTCTGGCTTTGGAATCTGCCTCAGGAAATTGAGTATACCCAATCTATCTGAAGACCACCTTAATTCAACTGGAGATTATTTTCTAGCCTTACTCTTGGGTCATAGAATTAACATATCTATGATTGAAAGCTGTATAAGTGTTTCTACTTGTTTGAGTCTCTTTACTGAATTTGCTTAGAATTCAGTTCATTCAGTAATAGTGTCACATTACTTTTAATAAACTACCCTTTGGTTAGGAGATGATTTCAAGCCTGCAAATTCTTTTGAGACATCTCGTGACACCAGTCTGGTACTTTTGGATCCCCCCTTCTCAACCTCAGCAAGTTGACAACTCCACCAACAATGTATTAATGTCCCAGTTTTCCCACATGCTCTCCACATTCATCATTATCTTTTCCTATCAGCTTAGCCAATCTGAGAGGTGTGTAGTGGTACCTCAGAATTGTCTTAATTTACATTTCTCTGATCAATAATGATTTAGAGCATTTTTTCACATTACTTTGAATGGTTTTAATTTCGTTATTTGCAAATTATCTGTTCATATCTCAAAGCTTGTTTAAAGATGCTCAGATTTTAGAGGGATATACAATAAAGGCTGATAAAGAGTTCCATCCTTACAATCACTCTATACAAACAGGATAGTCTGGAACTTGTCTATTCCTGATAATAGAAGGGCTTTTTCTTGATAAAGGAAGAGAGTAAATCCATTTCAAGTCACTCACAGACTCTTTGGAAAGAAGAGGCAAGCAATTAATCAACCAAATATCAAATTAAGGCAGACCCCTGGAATGAGTGCATACCATATGGGTTTTAGAAAAATACTTGTGTGAATACAGGGGAAGATTCACAAAATTTCTGGATATTACTGGCCCTTCCTGCCTTCAAGTCTTCAAATTTTAGCATGTGCAACTGACAACAATCAAAGATCCTGTATTAACCTAGCTGAATTTGTTTTCCACAATTAGCTACATACTGAATCCAGTACATGCATGACTTTTGGACATTTCCAGTTAACTGGGAGTGTTCCTTTATCTCAAGCTTTTAGCAGTTTACTGGGGAGTCTGATTTCATAAGGATATAAGTATCTCTTGGCAATCTGATATTGGGTCAATACCAATTACTCACCACTGCAACTTGAATTTTGTATTTTGCTTTTGTATTTTGTATTTGCATTTGAATTTTCATGATGTGAAATTGATTAGTGATTAATTAAGAATTTTATTAATCACAACAGTAACCATTGTAATACATTTCTAAAGGCTTAGATTTAGAACTATTATATATGCAATGGTAGTATGACAATTGATAGGAGACGATATATATAACTTTGAATGGATCTGCCTCTTGAAATAGATAAAGAAGATGGACCTATTCATGGAATGTGGTTTCCAGAAACTGTTTCTGTAGTGGGGTTGGGGATTTCCAAGGATGTTGACTAATTTTGTATTTCTGTTACCATGAATTCTGGAAGAATATAAAAGAAGGAATTGAAAAGTGAATAGATTCCTATCAGTTGGGGAATGGCTGAATAAGTTATGGTATGTGAATGTATTGCAATGTTATTGTTCTATATGAAATGATGAAGATTAATATCAGAAAAGCTTGGAAAAAATTTACATGAACTGTTGCTGAGTGAAGTGAGCAGAACCCAGCATAATATTTGTAATGCCGGAGAAACTGAGGCAAGATAGAAATTAGAGAGTTTTTAATATTTTATTTGAAAGGGACAGATTGTACTAGGGGCATGCTGCCCTCAGGGCTGATGTCCAAAGCATCCAGCAACCAATGTGAGTTCTCAAAGACATATATATATATACCCATCAGTTACAGCAGTAGATTGAGGCAGGGGCAGAATTGGACTATCAATCCGGTTCTGACAGGATGGGGGGAGATTACAGTTTGGGGAGAGGCACCAGACATTCTGATGATGTCATGATTAAGAGGGAGGGATGGTGTTGCAGGATTGAGCATTACAATTAGGAAATTAGGAACCAAGGCAGAACAGTTTAGGGAAACTGAATCAGGACAATTAGGGAAACTGAATTAGGACAAAAAGGGAACTGTGGCACAACATATTGTAAACAGTAATGTCAAGATGATTAATTATGATGGATTTGTCTCTTTTCAACAATGAGGTGATTCAAAGTAATTCCAATAGACGTGTGATGAAAAGTGCCATCTTCATTTAGAGAGAGAACTGGATGGAGGCTGAACATGGATCAAAGCGTAGTATTTTCACCTTTTTGTTGTTAGTTTACTTGTCTTTTTTTCCTTCCTTGTGTTTTTTCCCTTTTGATCTGATTTTTCTTGTGCAGCATGACTAATATGGAAATAAGCTCAGAAGAATTGCACATGTTTAAGCTATATTGGATTGCTTGCTGTCTTGGGGAGGGGGAAGAGAAGGAGAAAAATTTGGAATACAAAGTTTTGCAAAGTTGAACATTGAAAACTATCTTTACATGTATTTGGGAAAATAAAATATTATTTTTAAAAATTGACTATGCACAATAAGCATTTAGACCAAAACTGTAAAATTTAATAGGAAAAATTGAGGGGAAATTTGTAATATTTGGAATCATCTATCACAGTGGCAGTTTGCCAAGGAAATATAGCAATTACCTGGAAAGACAAAAATTTTAAGTAATCTTTGCTCCACTTTCCAAAATAATTGTTTTGAGATTTTGAGAACAATTGAGAGCCGTTTTATTGACCCTATAAGGAAGCTCCTGGAGATAAATCCTTAGCAAGAGGATTTGCCAGTGTTGAGGACTGCATTTTAGGCAGTTCCCCATAGCAGTGAAGAACCTTGACTGGAAGGCTGGGGAATGCCCCATGAGTCATTTGTTTTCTTGTAGCAATCTTCTCTAATTAACCTTCTCCTGGGCTTCTTGTGGTTGTCCATTTATAATCTCTTTCAAGGATATCTACAGCAGCAAGAAGTATTCCTTTAGGCATCCTGTTGGGAAAGTTTCTGATTTGCTGGCATCAAGATGCCCCTCTGCTTCAGTAGGGGATGACAAAAGCATACAATGATAAACTAAATGAGAAATGGTCAAAGACTCCCAGAAGCTTATTTGATGATCTATTTTGGAGTAAGTTTGGCTCTTTGGAGTCATATCATATTTTAGGAAAATTGAGATTGGTTATTGAAAACTCTTACCTGTAGCAAATGAATTATTGCTTCTGCTGGATAGTTTTATGTGATGCATCTTACTTGCAGCCACCACAAGAGCTCTCTTTTTTCTCTCCTGTTCTATCCTTCACTTCTTCCTCTCAAATCTTTATTGTTGTCCCTTGTGTTAACTGCTTTGCTGGTTTATACTTCATCTAGGGTCAAAAATAGTTATAGTGGATTAATGATTAACTTTGTTTAAATATTGTTTTCTTATTGTACTTAAAGTTTTAAAATTTTATTTTATTTTTAATTTATGAAATACAACAAACATTTTCTTTTTTAAAAATTAATTTATTTTTAATTCACATTGCTTTATGAATCATGTTGGGAGAGAGAAATTAGAACAACAAGGAAAAACAATGGGACAGGAAAAAAGAAACAGAAAATAGAGTTAAATATAACATGGTTGATTTACTTTCAATCTCTGTAGTTCTTTTCCTGTATGCAGTTGGTACCCTACATCCAAAGTCCATTAGGATTGCCCTGGATCACTGAACCACTGAGAAGAATCCAGTCTTTTATAGTTAATCATCAGACATTCTTACTATTATTGTGTACAATGTATTTTTAGTTTTCCTTGAAAAATAAGCATTTTCATAATATAGTAGAATTTTTAAAAGATGGATTGCACATGAAACTGCAAATCTATTATGTACAACTTGCTATTTCTTTTAAATATGTAATAAAGTTATCATGTAAATGTCTTTCTTTTTTTTTTTTTTTTTGCTTTTTTTTCCTTTCCTCCTCCTCTGCCCTAGACATGACTACCATTAGACACAAATGTGTGTGTGTAGGTATGTATATATGTATGTGCACACATATTTATATATGTATATACATAGATACACATATATACATATATACATACACACATACATATATGTGCATATATATGTGTTTGTGTGTGTGTATATATGTAAAACCTTTCTGTACATTTTGTACATATCTCTATCAGTTCTTTGGATGCAACATATCCTCCTTCATATGTCCTTTTTAGTTAATTTCAGTATTCACAATAGTCAAAATGACTTAGTTGCTCAAAGTTATTCTTAAAACAATATTGCTATTACTATATATATATATAACATTCTCTTGGTTCAGATCATATTGTTCTTTATTATCTCGTGCAAATATATCCATATTTTTCTAAAATATCAATGAGCTTATTCTTTCTTATAGCACAGTAATATTCCATCATAATCATATACCATAACTCTTTTCAGCCATTCACCAATTGATGGACATACCTGAGGTCTGAACTTTTATGGCCTCCTTCCTCAACTCAAACTCCTTAACTGGGCCACTGCCTGTACTTCAGCTCACAGGGGTGAATAGCAGCTGCTGTGGATCTCTAGGCCTCTATCCGTCTTCATAGTCCTACCATAGGAGGGTTGACATGGGTGCAAGAGCCTCTTGAGACATGGAATTTGCCAATCCAGGCTAAGCAGAGTCTCTGACCTGAGAGGGACTCAGGCTCCCAAGAAGCAGATAAAGAAACTGAACTACAGAGATAATTTGTGTGGGAGGAAATAAACTTTCTTAGACTCGTCATCACAGGAAGGAATGGCAAAATGTTTGCAACAGCAGGAGTCCTCTCTCCCCTTTACAAATATGGAAACAGAGACTTAATCTGTGGTGGTTTACTCAGGAACTGTCCTCCTGTTACTGGGAACACTTCCAGAAAAAACGTGAAGGTGGCTGAGAGAAGATGAGGCATCAGTAGGAGTGTGTCCTGTAGGAAAACCTCATCTTGTTTCAAAGGATAGCAGGAATGTTTAAAAGACTTCTGAGGGAAATCCTGATCTGTGTTTTGAGAATGGGGAATGACATGACACTAAAAAAAGTTTTTTCACATGATAAATATAGAAAGATGTTTAAAAGTATTGTACATTATATAACTTATATGAGATTGCTGTTTTGGGGGGAGAAGAAACAGTAGGGGAAGGAGAGAGAAAAATTTGGAACACAAAATCTTATAAAAATGAATGGTGAGGGTCAGCTAGATGGCACAGTGGATAGAGGATTAGTCCTGAAGTCAGGAGGACCTGAGTTAAAATTTGGCCTCAGACATTTACCACTTCCTGGCTGTGTGACCCTGAGCAAATCACTTAAGCCCAATTGCCTCAGGAAAAAAAAAAAAATTAACGTTGAAAACTATCTTTGGGCAGCTAGTTGGTGCAGTGGATAGAGAACCAGCTCTGAAGTCAGGAGGACCTGAGTTAAAATTTGGCCTCACCTAGCTGTGTGACCTTGGGCAAGTCACTTAACCCCAATTGCCTCAGCAAAAAAAAAAAAAAAAAATTTGGCCTCAGACACTTAACACTTCCTAGCTGTGTGACCCTGGGCAAGTCACTTAAATCCAATTGCCTCAGGAAAAAAAAGAGAAAAAAAGAAAGAAAACTATCTTTACCTGTATTTAGAAAAATAAAACACTATTGAGAAAAAAAAAAAAAGAGAGATGTTACTACTATTATTGTTCTTTTGAATCACCTCTGTGCTCTGGATCTTTTGGTCTACAAATCCTCATTTCTACTTGAGATTCTTGACTGCTACAGAGACTCCTTTGAAGGATAGGACTACCATGCATCAACAATGTCATATCATTTTCAGTGATGTCTCCAACCTGAATGAAGCCTGGCCACACATTTATCCAGACAGCTCCCTTGCTCCAGCACCTTCTTTTCTATTGCTAAACTATTATTGCCAAATCTAATATGCTAATAGCTATAGGCTATCATTATATCCTTGTTTGTATGAATTGCACTATCTCCTTCTAAATATTGGAATGATTATCAGATCACTCTACTTACAAGAAGGAAATGTCTCACTTGTCCTCTGCAAAGATGCATTCAGTTAGGTATGTTCTATTTAAGATGTAGAACAATGAGAAGGAACTGTAAGGCTCCTCTATCAGATTTTGGGTCCACTGCTTTACTCAGGCTGCCAATCTTCCTCTTTTAGAGGTTAAAAATTGGATTAAGACTCTACGAGTCTTCTCACTCCAATCCAATACACTGGTACACTTATGCAGATGCTGGATCAATGAAAGAATTTGATAATTTCATTGGTGGTCCATGCAATGATAATATATATATATATATATATATATATATGTATATATATATATATATATACATATATATATATATATATGTATATATATACACATATGCATATATATATATATTTCTTATATAGATTTAATTACAAATAGGCTAGCCATTGATGATGTAGAAGATTGGTGCCCATTTTCTCCCCCCCCTTTTTTTTTTCTTGTTGAGGCAATTAAGTGACTTGGCCAGGGTCACACAGCTAGAAGTGGTAAGTGTCTGAGGCTAGATTTGAACTCGGGTCCTCCTGACTTCAGGGCTGGTGCTCTATCCACTGCGCTGACTAGCTGGTCCTTTCTCCCTTCTTTTTAATGAGCCAAAATATTTTCATTTGTGTGATTTTTTTTCCCAGTGAGAATGGCCTCTTCAAACTTTCTCAGTGTACTGGACCTTATCTGTGATCCAAGAAAGGTAGGCCTTTGCTCTAAGAGAGATAATCATAAGAGCTGGCCGTATTAATAAAATGATAAAATTACCCAGAAACTCTCAAACTTTTAAAATAATCCCACTACCTTCTTCCGTACATTATCTGCTTTACTTCATCATATCACCCTCTCATTTTACACTCCCATCCACCTCTGGAGGTTTCATGTCTTGTCACACCAGAAGAGCATTTCTATAATAGCCACTAGGTTTCTTTATAATCTGTCCTTTAACAAACTGTAGGTATTGAAATATTACCCCAGTAGTAAATTTTGGCCACTTTGCACTGTGATGTTTCTTATTCCTTATTTCTAGGATGCAGCCTGTGGAATGCCTTTTGAATGATTAATACCTTCCTCCAACAGATGCTCTACAGCTCAAATTCTTTTTATGACCTAGCCCTATTACTCCCACTGCTCAAAAACCTGCTGTGATTTCTAATTTTCTTTTAGATAAAATAGAAACTTAGTCTGACATTAGGGACTGTAGGAGTTGCCAGGGGAATGTAGAATGTGGTCCCCATCTCTAAAGACTTTCAAATCTAACTGGTGAATTAAGAAGTAGGAAAAATTAGGGACTAAGGAAATGCTAAGCTTTATGGTACAGCCTTTTAGAGAGATAGATATTTAGTGAAGGGAGAAAAAGATCCACGTAAGCTACTTGACCACAGTCAACACAGGGTTTATCAAGTTGACATAAAATACATCCTATTATTCCTTCTCCCCCGACTCTGCACCCATTTTGCCCCTGTGTTCATCTTATTTCCTGACTGGTCCTGGCCCCATTTATTTCTTCGTTCCCAGCTTCTACATGTCCCTGAGATGTGTGCTCACCTTTTCTTCAATAGGCTTGTGGTCTTGTCCCATCTCTTTCCTTCCTTTCCTCAAGTTGGTGCAGATTTCCATTATGTAAAATCTCTTTATTTGGGGGTCTGCATAAAGGGAGGACTATCTGTATGTGATCCTGCTCTTTCTGTTGCTTTTTATATTTATTATTTCCTCATTTTGGCTGAATGAGATAGCTTTCTTTTATAATATATGTTTTGTATGAACAACATTTTAATTTTTTCTCAAAATACATACAAAGATTAGTTTTCAGCATTCATCCTTGCAAAATCTTGTGTTACAAATTTTTCTCTCTCCCTTCCCCTAACCCTTTCCCTTAGATAGCAAGTAATCCAATACAGGTTAAACATGTACAATTCTTCTATACATAGTTTCATATTTATCGAGCTGCACAAGAAAAATCAGATTAAAAAGGAAAAAAAATGAGAAAGAAAAAAAAACACAAGGAAACAATAACAAAAAAAGTGAAAATATTATGTTGTGATCCACATTTTGTTCCCACAATCATTTCTGGATGCAGATGGCTCTCTCCATCACACGTCTATTGGAATTGGCCTGAAAAGAGCCAAGTCCATCAGAGTTGATCATCACATAATCTTCTTGTTACTATGTATAATGTTCTCTTGGTTCTCTTCATTTCACTTAGCATTAGTTCATGTAAGTCTCTCCAGGCCTTTCTGAAATTATTCTGCTGACTGTTTCTTATACAACATTAATATTCCATTGCAATGCTGGATAAACTGAGCAAGATAGAGATTAGAGAGTATTCAATACAGAATTTATTAAATGGTTTACTGGGATCAATGGATCCATGATTGGTCCCAGGGTTGAACGAAACTATCGTCTCAAAGAATCCAATACTGAATATGGGATACAGCATTCTTTTATGGGATAATAAGAACAATGACATAATGGGGGAGGTACCTGGATGGGGATGATCTAATGGGGGGAGGCACCTAGGATGACATAATAGGAGAGGCTCCTGATATTCTAATGATGTCTAAAATGGATGAAGACCTTTATCCCATCAAACATTAAGAGGGAATAAGTATAGCCTAAGGTCTAAGATATAAGATCTTTATCCTAACATTAAAAGGGAATCGTTATAACCTGAGGCAGAATGACTGAATAGGACAATTAGGGAAACTGGGTCAGGACATTAAAAGAGAACTGTGGCACACATCATAACATTCATTTTTCATAACTTATTCAGTTATTCCTCAATTTATGGGCATCCATTTGCCATTTCCAGTTCCTTTCCACTACAGAAAGGACTGTTATAAAAGTTTTTGCATATATGGGTCCTTTTCCCTTTTTTTGATCTTTGAGAAACAGGCCCAGTAGAGAGAGCTATAGCAAAAGCTATGCATAGTTTGATAGACCTTTGGGCATAAATGAACAATATTTGTGTGTGTGTGTGTGTGTGTGTGTGTGTGTGTGTGTGTGTGTGTGTGTGTATTTGCTGAGGCAATTGGGGCTAAGTGACTTGTCCAGGGTCACACAGCTAGGAGGTGTTAAGTGTCTGAGGCCAGATTTGAACTTGGGTCCTTCTGACTGATGAACAATATTTTTGAATGCTGCACTTCCTGTGAATTCCTTGGGAGTAGGAGCTGTTTTTGACTTTCTTCCTATCTCCAGCACTTAGCATAGTGTCTAGTGCATAATAAATACTTACTAAATCATTATTGCCTAACTGGATGAACTGAATAAACAGTTGGTATGGGGTGGGTAGAAGCATGGTGTCAAAGATAGATAAGATAGATACAATTATTGTGCAATTTTCAACTAAGTTTTCATCATGGAAATGTAGATTTAAAATCTTGCCCATTCTACTACCAATGGTACTTTCCTTATGTGATAACCCTGTTTTAAATTTTAGAAAAGGAAATCATGTTATAAGTATAACATGTAGAGTATATTATAGTAGATATAGTCATGGAGATCTGAGTTCAAATTAGGTGACCTGAGTTGGGATTCCAGAGACCTTCACCTAAGATGAGGATATAACCAAAAGTCCACTTGAGCAAAAGGCCTACTAAGGCTGAGATGATCCTATTAGTGCTCCTCTCTGGTTGTCTCAGGGATTATTATATTCCTATCAGTGTTCCTCCCTGCTTGCCTCTGGGAATAACCAGACTTCCAGATTGTCTATAGTAATTCTGATTTTCTCTGCTAACACCCACCTGGCTAAGGAGAACCTCATCACTGTGAGCCTGAATTCTTTCACAAATGACACCATAATCCAGATTTACACCAACATATTTGTTGTATCTCAATAACATCATAAATCTATCATTATTTATTAATGTTATTATTGCTGTTATTAGCATAAAAGTAAATGTGTGTGTAATTCCAGGTAAAGCTTCAATGATTTATTATAATGACAGTTAAAAAAAAAATAGAACAGTAAATACAATGAAGTGAACAGAGGTTCTATTTGTAACCTTGCTTCAAGTTCTGCTGGTGAACAGGAAAAAAGCCAAATAACCTCTGAGTGCTCTAGGCAATTCTCAGTGATTAAAAATTACTAATGAATTGTTGACTTAGAGAATATTTCTACTCTGGGAATTCCCTACACTCAAGGAAATCATTGGTCTAGACCAAACAAAGCAAAAAAACAAATCTAAAACCACTAACAGGGAGAAAGTAATTGCAACAAATTTGTTTAAGTCATTAATTGTTAGCCCAAAGGTCTATGCTAGAAATGGAGATATCACTGGAGTTGAGAGAAAGAACTGGATATAAAACAGACCAATTGTAACCATTTAATTAAATAATGGTAATTATTACTATATAAATCTGTTGAGGTTGGAAAGTGGACCCCAAAAGTTTGGGGTCATAGACCAGTGTCACAATGCATCTCAAAAGAATTTGCAGGTTTGAACCTATTTCTTGGTCAAGGGACAAAGTTTTATTGTAATTGTAACACCATTACAAGTGGACTAAATTCCAAAAGAAATTAGCAAGGAACCTGAAGCTAAGAGACACATTTGTCCAGTTTTCTGTCATTGACATACTAATTTTATGGTTCTGGAATTTGCTTATCACTGACCAACAAATTATCTATCTGTCTGACAGTCAGCAATGAACCGAGGAGTGGTTTATTCACTCTTGTCTCAAGAGTTTGATTTGTGGGACTGTCCTGAGACCAGAAGCTATTTGACTGAAAAATGATCTATTGAGAATCAGACAGATTGGGTGTGGGAGTTTCCTGAGGCAGACTCCAAAGCCAGAAGATTTAGGATTACTGATTTATTATTAGAATAGAAGCCCCCTAAAATCAGGGGATCACAAAATCATTGCTGTCTACATCAAATCTGCTTAGGTCTCCAATTAGAAATGAAGAAATGAATCAGGGAAAAGCCCTAAATGTAACTAAACATGTGATTATAAAAATAGAATGAAAGTTGAGGACTGGCCAAAGAAAATACTTTCTAGCAAAAAATTCCATTTGTATTATGAACAACAGGAATGGTCAGAAAAATGAATGTTTGTCTCTAGGATATAATTCAACTCGAATTCATGTCTAGACTTGGGAATGAATGTTGCAGATTGTATCTCAAGTTAAAAAAAAAAAAGGAATTGGGAGAGGCTATACTGAAATGAAACTTTCTCAAAGATTCCTTTTTTTTTTTTTTTTTTTAAAGTCATGTTAGAGACATTTGTGGATAATCGCTTAGTCAACTCGCTAGTGGCAATAATATAGCAAGTGTGAAAATACAACATGGAATAAACCAGTTGGATAATTTGAATTGTATGTTGGACAATATTGCCCCAGTCCTCTCCCACAAAAGTCTGGCATATATTTTTTGTTTGTTTCTGACATGTACTAATTTGATGTAGAATGAAATGATGGGCAGTACTAAGGGGGAAAGAAGAGAGTCAAACAAGGAAGTAGGTTATGAGTATTTCTGTTAGTTACAGAGCATACCTGCTGTAGTTTGAGGTAATATTCATGAAATATGACCAGATAATAACAATTATAATAATAATATAAATATTGATAGAGCACTTGAAAATTCACAGAATGAAGACTTACTATATTAAGTTTCCCAGTATCCCTGAAAAAGAACTATTATCATTTCCATTTTATAGATGAGGAAATGGAAGATCAGAGATTTTATGTGACAAAAAAAGATCTCCTCCCAGATGTCTGCTAAGGATAAGGTTAGAACTTTGAAATCTAAATTTTCAAGGATGAGAGATAAAGCCTCAGCCAACACTAGATCACAGAGTCAGAACAAGTCAGGATAGAGGTAATTTAGTTCAACATCCTCCTTTCACAGAGAATGAATGGAATCCCAGAAAGGTTGCTGTGTATTTACAAGTAAATAAGCAGCAGAAAGAACAAAGCCAAAGCTGGGTCCTCAGAGCCCAAATCCAACATTTATCTCACGCTCCCAAATAATGTTAACATCGAGAATCTTTTTTGAAAGTCTCAAAATTTCACAAACTCCAATAATAATTCTCAATGTTAGCTGATTAAGAAAATATATAATGATTAAACCTACTAGGATTTCAGTAGCATGTTAACATTCATTTGTATTTTTATTATGCACTAGAGCAGCAAAATACATTTGAAAAATAGCAACATGTAAAAATATTACTATCTATTCAAGTTACAAATGATAAACTTGTTTGTTATATTGTGTCATACTGTAAATTTTTCTTGAAGTTAACAAACTTAAATTACAATGTATGATTCTAGTCAGTCTTATTAATCTTCTACTATATAGCAGTTACATAGAAAGTCAAAAAATATTCTCTGATCTCAAGGAGCTTAGTCTAATGGGGGAGACAACATGCATGCAACTA
The DNA here is from genome assembly GCF_048593235.1 of Sminthopsis crassicaudata. Lineage (NCBI taxonomy): Eukaryota > Metazoa > Chordata > Mammalia > Dasyuromorphia > Dasyuridae > Sminthopsis > Sminthopsis crassicaudata. The sequence goes on along the minus strand of NC_133619.1, from coordinate 82,941,718 downwards.
GTTGCAAACAAGATATCGACAGAATAAACTGGGAATAATCTCAGAGAGAAGATGCTAAGATTAAAGAAGAATGGGAAATACTTCTTGCAGAAAGCAGGGCTTCAGCTGAGACATGGAGGAAGCCAGGGATACCAAGAGATAAGAGGGAGAAAATACCAATAAAAATAAGTTGCATATTTTTTCTTTCAAAATCATGGACTCCTTTCACAGATTTTGGGGCTCAATGACTGAGGAGGTGAGATTCTACAGTGTTCAAAAAGGAGAAGGAATTGGGGAGGAGAATAAGACTCTAAGCCAGGTGTTTTTTGAAGTGTTTTTTGACTTTTGAAGACAAGGAAGTGTCCTGAAGGTACATAAATCAAGAGAGAAGGAGTGAAATTCAACTTCCCCCATTAATATTTTATTTTTCTAATTATATGTAAAAATTTATTTTAATATTCATTTCTATAAAATTTTGAGTTCCAAATTCCCTCTCCTTTGCTTTCCTTTTCCCCTCCCCAAGATAGAAAACAATCTAATATAGGTTATACATGTATTCTCATGTTGAACATCTTTCCATATTAGTCATATTGTGAAAGAAAGAAAAAAAACAGAACAAAAGGGAAATACCATGAGAAAGAAAAAAACAACAAAAAAGTGAAAATAGTATTCTTTGATCTGCATTCAGTCTCCATAGGTCTATTGCTGGATGTGGATGGCATTTTCTATCAAAGAGCTATCAGAATTGGCTTGGATTATTGTATTGTTGAGAAGAGCTAAATTTATTATAGTTGATCATCACACAATGTTGTTGTTTCTGTGTACAATGTTTTCCTAGTTCTGTTCACTTCATTCAGCAAAAAGGCTTTCTAGGATTTTTTGAAATCAATCTGCTCATCATTTCTTATAGATCAAAAATATCCCATTACATTCATATGCCACAACTTATTCAGCTATCCCCTCAGTATCTCCTATCAGTATTCCCTCAATTTCCAATTTCTTGCCACCACAAAAAAGAGCTGCTACAAATATTTTTGTACAAGTGGGTCCTTTTTCCTTGAGAAGAAGTGAACTTTAAAGGTGAGGAGGTGATTGCTGAGTGTCAGCAGCAAGAGGGTCCCAAAGTAGCTCTGGGCAGCAAGAACCTTTTCAAAGGATATGAGAGGAGCATCTTGTAGCAGAGGGGACCAAGAGATATTGTGTCTTCAGGAGAAAGCTGGGCTTTAGGATAGAATAAAAATTTTCAGCTGTTCCAGAAGGCAATGGAAAGGGAGGGCAGATAAGGATAGGAATTGACTAGTTTACTAGTGTGGGATGAGGGTAGTGATAGTCAGCATGTGTTGTATTCCTTGCTATTCTAACCTAAAGAATCAGAATTATTACATCTATTGTAATGCCTTTATAATACATCTTTGGTTAATATAAGTCATCAGGTCAGGTATTATAATAGGTGTAGTCAATTCCAATGGGAAGATGGGTGAAGTACAATCTAAAGGCCATGAAATACAATGCAGGAGGTGGTAAATGTTTAGTAATTCTATATCTGGGACGAAAGGTGTATACATTTTTTAAAAGTTCAATCTTCATTATTAACATTTTCTCTATCACTTTATGGGGCTAGAAATCAATAAAACAATAAATCAAGCCCTGGATTTCAATATTTGAAGACTTTTAAGGTATTTATACTGAAAATTTAGGATGTTTTCCCCAAGCTGGTTGAAATTGATTCCAGCATACCCTGATGCAGTGTTAGCCCTGCAGTTTGACAAAGTAATTAGGTCCCTCCATCTATATTGGTGCTGCTTTTTCTGTTTTTGCCTTGGAACCTGTTTTGGTATGCCAGTCTTTTCTTTCCCAAGGATGTGGTCAAAATAATCATTTAGTAGATAAATCTAAAAAAGAAACATTTATTCATTCAATTAATATTTATTAAATTACTATTGGGCAGATTACTGTTAAGAAGTATAAAGTTCAGGCGAAAAACAAAACAAAACAAAACAGTCCGTGATATTCAAGGAGTTTGGTAGTTTCAGTTTCGTAAAGATAAAGAAAAAGAGGCAGAAATATGCAATCCATAATATTACATGATTAATACTTTAGAGAGGTATAAAACAAAATGCTCTATAGAGACAAGGGGGAAACAGAGCTAGAAATCAGGAAAATATATTTTCTCTCCATTTTTAAAATAACAGGAGACTAATATGAAGTTTTAAAAGTTTGTTAAAATTTTCATGTGAAGTTGGCAAACATTACTGTGTTTGTTTAAGGAACTTTGTATTCAGAACCCTAATTGCTCTGCTGTGTAGTTACCTGAACCTCAAGATGTCCAGCTCTGGGGTTCTTATTTGCTGTGGCACAAGTGGACTAGTGGCAATTGAAAATAAGGGTACGGGATTGCTGATAATTCAATAGAGCCGTTTATTGAGAGCAATCATGCTGCTTGTATATCTTAAAAACCGTATATTACTATGAAAAGCATTGTTCTATAACCAACCCAGGTTTCTATTTTCTATGATTTAACTCTCTGAAGCATATTGTTAATTTCTATGAACTCAATCTTATTTAAAATTCACAATGCCCCAGGAATTGTGCCAGGACTTTATATTTTTCCATAATTACAAGCTTAAATACACTCTTGATTAATCTTAGGAGAAGAGGAACATCCCAGTTACTGAAGTTTCTAACTTTCTGAGAATTCTCTACACTTATTAGACTGTGCCAAATAAACGAGGCGCTTAGGTTATTCTGACAATTTATCAAAATAAGAAATCCACTGACTACTACAACCTTCCTCTTTTGAAACTATTTCCCAGAGGGGAATTTTTACTCAATTCTTTATTGCTCTAGAGATGAATGGGATGTTCAAGTAGAATTAGCATCTTTGGTGTGAGGATTTGCTAAACCCTTTGCAGGACTGATCATCTAAGTTTAATGTCCATTTGGCAGTCAACTCTCACCTGTGGCTCTAAGAAACTGTTGCATGTATAGTGGTCACACCCCAATATAACCTTTTTTGTAGACAGGTTAAATCGAATTGATGGTAATTGATGGGCAAAAAACCTATTGAGTGAGGATGATGTCTATAGCAAGTATATGAAAACTTAGGTTTATTCAAGTCATTTAGAAATAATCTATTCAATCATTCCCCAATTTCCTTTCAATTTCCAATTCTCCAGAAATTGCTTCAGAAAAGAGCCACCATAAATATTCCTTATATATACAGGCCCTTTTCCTTTTTTGTTTTTTTATTTTTTTGGGATACACCACCAAGTTATAGTGGTATTGCTAGGTCAAAGAGTATGGATATTTTTATAGCCCTTTGGGCATAGTTCTAAATTGCTCTAAAGAATGGTTGAATCAATTCACAACTCTATCAATAATGCATTAATGCCTCATTTTCCCCACATCTCCTCTAACATTTGTTATTTTCCTTTTCTCTCCTATTAGCCAATCTAATAGATATGTTATAGTACTTAAAAATGGTTATAATTTGCATTTCTCTAATCAATAGTGAGTCAAAGCATTTTTTCATACGGCTAGAGATAGTTAAGATTACTTCAGCTGAAAACTGTTCTTATCATTTGATCATTTGTTAGTTGGGGAATGACTCTTATTTTTATAAGTTTGGCTCTGTTTTCTATATATCTGAGAAATGAGGCCATTCTCAGAAAAAGTTGCTTCAATCTTTCCCCCCACAATTTCTCTTGCTAACTGCATTTCTACCCCCCCTTTTTCTTTTAGAATTAAAGCTTTTTATTTTTTATTTTTTATTTTTTTTTATTATATATATATATATATGTATATATATATATATTTTATAATATTATCCCTTGTATTCATTTTTCCAAATTACCCCCCCTCCCACTATTCCCTCCCCCGACGACAGGCAATACCATACATTTTACATGTGTTACAATATAGTCTAGGTACAATACATGTGTGCGAATATCATTTTCTTGTTGCACAATAAACATTAGAATCCGAAGGTACATGCAACCTGGGCAGACAGATATTAGTGCTAACAATTTTCATTCCCCTCCCAGTGTTTCTTCTCTGGGTGCAGCTACCCCTGTCCATCATTGATCAACTGGAAGTGAGTTGGATCTTCTTTATGTTGAAGATTTCCACTTCCATCAGAATACATCCCCATACAGTATTGTTGTTGAAGTGTACAGTGATCTTCTGGTTCTGCTCATTTCACTCAGCATCAGTTGATTTAAGTCTCTCCAGGCCTCTCTATATTCCTCCTGCTGGTCATTTCTTACCGAGCAATAATATTCCATAACCTTCATATACCACAATTTACCCAATCATTCTCCAACTGATGGACATCCATTCATCTTCCAGTTTCTAGCTACAACAAAAAGAGCTGCCACAAACATTTTGGCACATATATGTCTCTTTCCGCTCTTTAGTATTTCTTTGGGATATAATCCCAGTAGTAGCGCTGCTGGGTCAAAGGGTATGCACAGTTTGATAACTTTTTGGGCATAATTCCAGATTGCTCTCCAGAATGGTTGGATTCTTTCACAACTCCACCAGCAATGTATTAGTGTCCCAATTTCCCCACATCCCCTCCAACATTTGTCATTATTTGTTCCTGTCATCTTAGCCAATCTGACAGGTGTGTAGTGGTATCTCAGAGTGGTCTTAATTTGCATTTCTCTGATCAGTAGTGATTTGGAACACTCTTTCATGTGAGTGGATATAGTTTCAATTTCTTCCTCTGAGAATTGTCTGTTCATATCCTTTGACCATTTATCAATTGGAGAATGGTTCGGTTTCTTATAAATTATGGTCAGTTCTCTATATATTTTGGAAATGAGACCTTTGTCAGAACCTTTGTTTTTAAAAATATTTTCCCAATTTGTTACTTCCCTTCTAATCTTGTTTGCATTAGTATTATTTGTACAGAAACTTTTTAGTTTGATGTAATCAAAATCTTCTATTTTGTGATCAATAATGATCTCTAGTTCTCCTCTGGTCATAAATTCCTTCCTCCTCCACAAGTCTGAGAGGTAGATTATCCTCTGTTCCTCTAATCTATTTATTATCTCCCTCTTTATGCCTAAATCATGGACCCATTTTGATCTTATCTTGGTATATGGTGTTAAGTGTGGATCCATATCTAATTTCTGCCATACTAATTTCCAGTTTTCCCAACAGTTTTTTCCGAATAATGAATTTTTATCCCTAATGTTGGAATCTTTGGGTTTGTCAAAGATTAGATTGCTATAGATGTACCCTTTTTTGTCCTTTGAATCTAATCTGTTCCACTGATCTACCGGTCTATTTCGTAGCCAATACCAAATGGTTTTGGTGACTGCTGCTATATAATATAGCTTTAGATCAGGTACACTTAGACCACCTTCCTCTGAGTTTTTTTTCATTAGTTCCCTTGCAATTCTTGACCTTTTATTCTTCCATATGAATTTTGTTGTTATTTTTTCTAGGTCATTAAAATAGTTTCTTGGGAGTCTGATTGGTATAGCACTAAATAAATAGATTAGTTTGGGGAGTATTGTCATCTTTATTATATTCGCTCGGCCTATCCAAGAGCACTGAATGTCTTTCCAATTATTTAAATCTGATTTTATTTTTGTGGCAAGTGTTTTGTAATTTTTCTCATATAATTCCTGACTTTTCTTTGGTAGATGGATTCCCAAATATTTTATACTATCAACATTTGTTTGGAATGGAATTTCTCTTTGTATCTCTTGCTGTTGCATTTTGTTAGTGATATATAAAAATGCCGAGGATTTATGTGGATTTATTTTGTATCCTGCCACTTTGCTGAAATTTTGAATTATTTCTAGTAGCTTTTTAGCAGAGTCTTTGGGGTTCTCTAAGTATACCATCATGTCATCTGCAAAAAGTGATAGTTTGATTTCCTCATTTCCTACTCTAATTCCTTGAATCTCTTTCTCGGCTCTTATTGCCGAGGCTAGCGTTTCTAGTACTATATTGAATAGTAATGGTGATAGTGGGCAACCTTGTTTCACTCCTGATCTTACTGGGAAAGGTTGCAGTTTATTTCTATTGCATATTATGCTTACTGACGGTCTTAAATATATACTCCTGATTATTCTAAGGAATAATCCATTTATTCCTATACTCTCAAGAGTTTTTAGTAGGAATGGATGTTGGATTTTGTCAAATGCTTTTTCTGCATCTATTGAGATGATCATATGGTTCTTATTAATTTGATTATTAATATGGTCAATTATATTAATAGTTTTCCTAATATTAAACCAGCCCTGCATTCCTGGAATAAATCCTACTTGATCATAGTGTATTATCTTGGAGATGATTTTCTGAAGTCTTTTTGCTAATATCTTATTTAAGATTTTAGCATCAATATTCATTAAGGAGATTGGTCTATAATTTTCTTTCTCAGTTTTCGATCTACCAGGTTTAGGTATCAGTACCATGTCTGTGTCATAAAAGGAATTTGGTAGGACTCCTTCATCCCCTATTTTTTCAAATAATTTATATAACATTGGGGCTAATTGTTCTTTAAATGTTTGGTAGAATTCACATGTGAATCCATCTGGCCCTGGGGATTTTTTCCTGGGGAGTTGATTAATAGCTTGTTCTATTTCTTTTTCTGAAATGGGACTATTTAAGCAATTTATCTCCTCCTCTGTTAATCTAGGGAGCCTATATTTTTGGAGAAAGTCATCCATTTCACTTAAGTTATCAAATTTATTGGCATAAAGTTGGGCAAAGTAACTCCTTATTATTTCTCTAATTTCCTCTTCATTGGTGGAAAGATCCCCCTTTTCATTTGTAAGACTATCAATTTGATTTTCCTCTTTCTTTTTTTTGATCAAATTTACCAAAGGTTTATCTATTTTATTGGCTTTTTCATAAAACCAACTCTTGGTTTTATTTATTAATTCAATAGTTTTTTTACTTTCAATTTTATTGATTTCTCCTTTTAATTTTTGTATTTCGAGTTTAATTTTTGGTTTATAATTTGGTCTTTTTCTAGCCTTTTAAGTTGTAAGCCCAATTCGTTAATCTTCTCTTTCTCAATTTTCTTCAAATAAGCCTCTAAAGATATAAAATTTCCCCTTATTACTGCTTTAGCTGCATCTCAAAGATTTTGATATGATGTCTCATCATTATCATTATCTTGGGTGAAATTGTTAATTGTTTCTATAATTTGCTCTTTCACCCAGTCATTCTTTAAGATGAGATTATTCAGTTTCCAATTACTTTTTGGTCTATTTACCCCTAACTTTTTACTGAATGTAGCTTTTATTGCATTGTGATCTGAGAAGAAGGCATTTATTATTTCTGCCTTCCTACATTTAATTTTGAGATCTTTATGTCCTAATATATGGTCAATTTTTGTATAGGATCCATGAACTGCTGAGAAGAAAGTATATTCCTTCCTATTGCCATTCAGTTTTCTCCAAAGGTCTATCATACCTAGTTTTTCTAATGTTCTATTTACTTTTTAAATTTCTTTCTTGTTTGTTTTGTGGTTTGATTTGTCTAAATCTGAGAGTGCAAGGTTGAGATCTCCCACTATTATAGTTTTACTGTCTATTTCTTCTTGCAGTTCTCTTAACTTTTCCTTTAGAAAGTTAGATGCTATACCACTTGGTGCATATATGTTTAGTATTGATATGGCTTCATTATTTATGCTACCTTTCAGCAGGATATAGTTTCCTTCCTTATCTTTTTTAACGAGATCTACTTCTGCTTTTGCTTGATCTGAGATAAGGATAGCTACCCCTGCTTTTTTGGCTTTACCTGAAGCATAATAGGCTCTGTTCCAACCTTTTACCTTTACTCTGTATGTATCTCCCTGCTTTAAGTGTGTTTCCTGTAGACAACATATTGTAGGGTTCTGCTTTTTGATCCAGTCTGCTATCCGTCTCCATTTGATGGGATCGTTCATCCCATTTACATTTACAGTTAAAATGACTAATTCTGTGTTTCCTGCCATCGTATTATCCCCAGATTATACTTTTTTCCCTTGACCCCCCTGATCCCCCTCCCCGATATTTAATTTACAGACCCCCCTTGTGACGCGCAACCCTCCCTCTTTTTTTTTTTTTTTTAGGATCCCTCCCCCCTCCCTCCAAGTCCCTTCACTTATTCTCCTTTTCCTTTCCCCTTTTCCTCTCCCCCCTTTTAATGAGGTGAGAGAAAATTCTCTGAAAAACAAATATGTTAATTATTTACTCTTTGAGCCTCTTCTGATGAGAGTAAGATTCACACAATGATTCTCCCCCTCACTAAGTTCCCTCAGATATGATGTATTTTCTATGTCTCTTCCTGGGATGTAGTTTCCCTCTTTTTATCACTCCTTCCCCTTTTTCTGAACCGACCTCCTTCCCTTTACCACACCCCCCTTTTTTTCTTTTATATCAGTAAAATCAAATTATCCTTGAGTATTTTTTATATACCCACAACAGAGTTACAGTTCTCAAGGGTTCTGTGTACCTTTTTCTGTTTCTCTTCAGTCTTGTGGATGTAGATCAAATTTTTTGTTTAAGTCTGGTTTTTTTCTTAGAAACATATAGAATTCCTCTGTTTCATTGAATGACCATCTTCTTCCATGGAAAAAGATGCTAAACTTAGCTGGGTAGTTCATTCTTGGTTGCAGTCCTTGATCTTTTGCCTTTCGGAATATCAGGTTCCAGGCCCTTCTATCTTTTAATGTGGAGGCAGCCAGATCTTGGGTGACCCTTATTGTGGCACCTTGGTATTTAAATTGTTTTTTTCTAGCTGCTTGCAGGATTTTCTCCTTTGTGTGGTAATTCTGCAGCTTAGCCACAATATTCCGTGGTGTTCTTTTTTTAGGGTCTATTTCAGAAGGAGTTCGATGAATTCTTTCCACATCTACTTTCCCTTCTGTTTCTATAATCTCTGGACAGTTCTCTTTGATAATTTCCTGTAAAATAGAATCTAGGCTCTTTTTTTGGTCATAGTTTTCTGGAAGTCCAATAATCCGCAGATTATCTCTCCTAGATCTATTTTCCAGGTCTATAGATTTTCCCAGTAAGTATTTGACGTTGTTCTCCAGCTTCTCATTTTTTTTGTTTTGTTTGACTGATTCTTGGGTTCTCTGTGAATCATTCATTTCTATTTGTTCCATCCTGACTTTTAAGGAGTTATTTTCTTCTTTCACAGTTTTTAGTTCTTTTTGTAAATGCCCAATTTCGTTTTTAAATGAATTATTTTGCTCTATTGAGTTTTTTTCCATTTCCCTAATTTTTTTTTTTGAGAATTATTTTCTTTTTCCAATTCAGAAATTCTATTTTCTTGAGACTTTTTTATCTTTTCCAATTCAGAAATCCTACTTTCCTGTGTTTTTTTAACCTTTTCTAATTCACTAATTTTGTTTCCCTGCATGTCCTGTGAATTCTTTATTTTTTCCAACTCCAATTTCAGGACATTGTTATTCTCTATCATAACTTCCCTTTCTTTTCCCCATTTTTCTTCGATCTCCCTCAATTTTTTAAGAGCTTCTTCTAGGAGAAAGTTATGTGATGGGGGGCAGGAATCGTTCCCCTTTAGGTTGTTGTCTGTTGATTCTCTGCTGTCAACTTCCTCGGGGTTGGATACCCGCTCTTTCTCTGTATAGAAGGAATCTATGGTTTTTCTAGCTTTTTTGCTCATACTTAAAAAAATCTTTTGGGGTCTGTCTCTGGGGTAGGAAATTATTTACTTCTTTACCAGCTTCCTCCCAGACCGGATGGATGCAGCAGCTCCTGAGCCTGAGCTAAGAGAGAGCTCTGGGAGAGAGTTCCCCACCCCCTCCCTGGAAGTGCCTCAGAGGTGATTAGCACTACTGTGCTTCGAGGGCGTAGAATAGTGAAGACAGCACGAAGCCCAGCCTATGTGTCCGGGTGGGGAGTGGATGTCTGCAGCAGGTGACGTGAGAAGCCCCTGCGCTCAAAACGGAAGTGTCTGCCAGAAACCGCGGTCCCTAGTTCAAAGGTTCCGCTTCTCTGGGACTTCCTGGAGCTGAGTTCCACTCCCTCCAGCTAAGCTAGGCAGTGTGTGTTGCCTTGGGCCATATCCACCCACTTGTCAATCTCTTAACTATTCTCAGGTGGTAGCTGAGGCCACACCCCCTGGTGCCGAGTCTACTGAGTCACCCCCAGGGTCTGGGGAAAATCTAATCTGAGTTTTAAAATATTTTGGCTTTCTCTTCTAAACTGCTAAATAATTAGCAGAGAAGAGCTAACAGCCTGTGCCAGATTCCTTTACCTCAGTGGCTTCTCTGATCCCAGAGCCCTTCCCAGCGCAATGGGCGCAGTGTGCCCCTACCCCACCGTCTGTGCTGGTCTTTCTTATTCCTCCCCTGAGAACTGACCTTTCCTGTTGAAACTCCAGATTCTCTTCAGCTGGTAAGTCGTGCTTCCAGTCCTTGTGGTATCTATCAGTCCTGAGCTAATTTTGAGACTTAATTTATCTAATTGGTTGTGAGGGAGTGAGGACGTTCACTGAGTCGTGTGTTTCTTCTCCGCCATCTTGGCTCCGCCCCCTGATTCCAAAGCTTTTTATTTTCAAAACATATTCATGGATAATTTTTCAGCCTTGAATCTTGCAAAACCTTGTGTTCCAAATTCCTCCCCATATATGCTAAACATGTTAAAAATATGTTAAATCCAATATATGTATATATATATATATATATATATATATATATATATATATATATATATATATATATATATATATATATATATAATTATCTTGCCGCACAAGAAAAATCAGATAAAAAAGGAAACAAAAATGATAAAGAAAACAAAATGTAAGCAAACAACAACAAAATGAGTGAAAATGCTTTATTGTGATCCACACTTAGTTCCCACAATCTTCTCTCTGGGTGTAGATGGCTCTATTCATCACAAGATCATTGGCACTGACTGAAATCATCTCATTGTTGAAAAGAGCCATGCCCATCAGAATTGATCATCATATCTTCTTGTTGCAATGTACAATGATCTCCTGGTTCTGCTCATCACTTAGCATCAGTTCATGTAACTCTCTCTAGGCCTCTCTGAAATTATCCTGCTGATCATTTCTTTTTAAAAAAATTATTATTATTTTTATTGAAAAATTTTTTTAACTTTCAAAGCATATGAAATGATAATTTTAAACACTGACCCTTGAAAAACCTTGTGTTCTAACTTCTACCCCCCTTCTCCTCACCCTCTCCCCTAGATGGCAAGTAATAAAATATATGTTAAACATAGCAAAAATATATATTAAATCCAATATAAGCATACATATTTATATAATTAAGAAAGATCAGATTATAAAGGAAAAAAATGAGGAAGAAAATAAAGTGCAAGCAAACCACAACAAAAAGAGTGAAAATACTATGGTGTGATCCACTCTCAGTTCCCACAGTCCTCTTTCTAGGTATAGATGGTTCTTATCATCACAAGATCATTGGAACTGGTTTGAATAATCTCATTGTTGAAAAGAACCACATCCATTAGAATTGATCTCCATATAATCTTATTATTGCCATGTACAGTGATCTCCTGGTTCTACTCATTTCACTCAGCAGTAGTTCAATAAGTCTTTCCAGAACTCTCTGAAATCATTCTGCTGATCATTTCTTATAGAACAATAATATTCCATAACATTCATATATCATAACTTATTCAGCCATTCTCCAACTGATGGGCATCCAATCAGTTCCCAATTTCTAGACACTGCAAAAAGGGCTACCAGAAACAGTTTTGCATATGTGGGTCCCTTTCCCTCTTTTAGGATTTCTTTGGAATACAGACCCAGTAGAAACACTGCTGGGTCAAAAGGTATGGACATTTTGATAGCCCTTTGTGCATAGTCCCAAATTGCTCTCTAGAATAGTTGAATCACTTCACAATTTCATCAACAATGTATCAGTGTCCCAGTTTTCCCACATTCCCTCCAATATTCATCATTATCTTTTCCTGTCATTTTAGCCAATCTGAGAGGTGTGTAGTGGTATCTCAAAATGGTCTTAATTTGCATTTCTCTGATCAATAGTGATTTAGAAAACTTTTTCATATTACTAGAGTTTCAATTTCTTCATCTGAAATTTGCCTATTCCTATCCTTTGACCACTTATTAATTGGAGAATGGTTTGAATTCTTATAAATTTGAGTCAGCTCTCTATATATTTTAGAAATTAGGCCTTTATCAGAAACCTTGAATGTAAAAATTCTCCCCAGTGTATTATTCCCCTTTTAATTTTGTCTACATTAGTTTTGTTTGTACAAAAACTTTTTAACTTAATGTAATCAAAATTATCTATTTTGTGTTCGATAATGTACTCAAGTTCTTCTTTGGCCACAAATTCATTCCTTCTCCACAGATCTGAGAGATAAACTATCTTTTGTTCCTCTAATTGACTTAAAATATCACTCTTTATGTCTAAATCATAAACCCATTTTGACCTTATCTTGGTATATGGTGTTAGATGTGGATCAATGTATAGTTTCTGCCATGCTAATTTTCAATTTTCCCAGCAGTTTTTTTTTTTTTTAATCAAATAGGAGTTCTTATCCCCAAAGCTGGAATCTTTGGGTTTGTCAAATACTAGATTAACTCTAGTCTTTGACTATTTTGTCCTCTGAACTCTAATTCTTAGTATCAAATGGTTTTGATGACTGATGCTTTATAATATAATTTTAGTTCTAATACAGCTAGGCCACCTTCATTTGCATTTTGTTTCATTAATTCCTTTGAAATTCTTGGCTTTTTCTTCTTCTAGATAAATTTTGATATTAATTTTTTCTAGCTCTGTGAAGTAAGTTCTTGGGAGTTTGATTGGTATGGCACTAAATAAGTAAATTAATTTAGATAGTATTGTCATTTTTATTATATGAGCTTGGCCTACCCATGAAGCATTTGATATTTTTCCAAGAGATTAGATCTGACTTTATTTGTGTGGAAAATATTTTGTAAATGTGTTCATATAATTCTTGACTTTGCTTTGGCAGATAGATTCAAATATTTTATATTATCTACAGTTATTTTAAATGGAATTTCTCTTTATATCTCTTATTGGTGGACTTTGTAATATATAAAAATGCTGATGATTTCTGTGGATTTATTTTGTATCTTTCAACTTTGCTAAGCAAAGTTGTAAATTTTTTCTAGTAGTTTTTTTTTTTTTTGTTGATTCTCTAGGATTCTCTAAGTGTACCATTATATCATCTGCAAAGAGTGATAATTTGGTTTCCTCATTACTTACTCTAATTCCTTTAATCTCTTTTTTTTTCTCTTATTGCCAAAGCTAACATTTCTAATATAATTCTGAATAGTAATGGTGATAGTGGGCAATGTTGTTTCACCCCTGATCTTATTGGGAATGGTTTTAGTTTGTTCTCCATTGCTAATTTTACTCTTTCTCTCCTTTTACCTTGTCCCTCCTCAAAAATGTTTTGCCTTTGACTACCCTATTCCTTAACCTTCCCTTGCTTTTATTATCCCCCTTCTCTTTTCTTATCCCTTTCCCCCCTACTATCTTGTAGGGTAAGACATATTTCTATTCCCAAGTGAGTGTGTTTGTTATTCCTTCTTTGATCAGAATAAAAATTCTAATGAGAATAGGGTTCATTAACTCTCCCTTAATTCTCCCTCTTCTTTCCCCCCTTTCCCTTCCACTGTTAAAGCTTTTTCTTGTCTCTTTTATGAGTAATAATTTATCCCATTCTATTTCAACCTTTCTCTTTTTCCCAGTATATCTCTCTTTCACTCCTTATTTTCATTTTTTAAAGATATCATCCTATCACATTTAATTCACATCTATGCCCTCTGTCTATATATATTCTTAACTGTTCTAGCAATGAGAAAGATCTTATGAGTTCCAAGTATCATTTTCCTATATCGGAATGTAAACAGTTTAACTACATTAGGTTCTTTATAATTTCCCTTTCTTATTTACCTTTTTTATGCTTCTCTAAAGCTTTGTATTTGAAAGTCAAATTTTCTATTCAGCTCTGGTCTTTTCATCATCATTTGCTTGAAAATCCTTTATTTCATTGAATATCCATTTTTTTCCCCTTGAAGGACTATATTTCACTCTCACCCTGGTATAACAGACCTTTCTAGTTGTTCTAGGCTGGAAAATTGTTTTACTATATTTTTGTCATTTTTGACTCTCTAAAATTTGGTTAGAACCAGTATTTAAGAGTATTTGGAGTGATTTGGAGAAGAGCTCTACCTTGCTGGTAAAATTCTTGCTAGAGTCCTCCTTAATACAAGATGGTTATCTACATGAAGGCCAGAGTGGCTTTGGGAAGGGCTAAGGAAGGATTGATGAGCTCCTTTCTGCTCAGCAACTCCGGAGAAATGCCAAGAGCAGAAGAGAGATCTGTATCCATGTATTGATTTAATCAATGTCCCCAAATACCCCAAAACCAAGCTGCTCACCTGACTTTGGAGCTTCTTGGAATGTAACTGAAATTTTGCCTCACTTGGACCTTTCCAGATTCTTCAAGTGAGCTCTGAAATCAAATTATGCAGTGGATAAAGTCCTGGTCCTGGTCCTGGAGTCAGAAAGATGTGAATTAAAATGTGATCTCAAACACTTTCTAGCTTTGTGACACTGAGTAAAACATATAATCTTTGTCTGCCTCAGCTTTCTCAATAAAATGGGACTAATAAGTTTGCATGGTTGTTGTAAGGATTGAATGAGATAATGTTTGTAAAAAGCTCAGCATAATATCTGGTACATAATAGATGTTTCCTTCCTTCCTTATGCCCATGATTTGTTGTCGTGATGACTGAGCAATTTTACACATTCCCTTAATCTGAGAAGGGGAAATATGTGGAGAGTGCATTATACATTTTCATTACGATGTTCTTACTTCTTGTAAGTCATTTTTGGTCAGGTGCCTTAGTGGAAGTGAAATTGAAACTTAGTAGCTTATAGGAAAAGCTGCTTAGAATTTGAAAAAAAGATAAGATTATGTTGCTACTAATGAATATCCAAATCACATTTTGCCATCACTAAAAATTCAAAATTGTCTGCAGTGATTCTAGTGTAGAACCTTTACACTGCAGCAGGAGAACCTCTATTCATTCTCCTATTGAATGGAAGTAAGCTTTCTGGGCATTGATGTGACAATGAGGAAATTTTGAATGAAGGCTGGATCAACACGTAAACTCCTATGCTGCCTTGTTTATGCTACATAAACTTAAAATCACAGATGAAAATAACATCGGTGTTTTACTCCTTCTCTGAACTGTTCACTGAAGCTTTTGAGGAACAATAACTAGACTGGAACACCACATCCTGATAATTCTTACTCTGGTGGAGATTGTACTTAAATTAGAACTGGCCAAAATGGAAACATTGGAGGAAAGAGGGTTATGTGTGATTTGCAAAAGAGAAAAGCTGGAGAGCTTAAGCAAAAGGATTACTAAAAGCACTATGAAAACAGAAGATTGCCCAGGTCGCCATCTTCTGGCTGGAAAAAGGGCTCCTTTCATTGCTTAGGTCAGGGCTTAAATTTTTTTCACTTGTTATCATTTTTTGCCTGAGAAAAATACAAAATAGGTATACAAATCAAACATTTACTGATAATAAATCATTAAAAAATTTACTTTAAAACAATTCTTTGGTATCCATATAATTTTACTATTTACTAAAGACAAAAGCACATTTGCATACCTGAGATGGATGAACTTATTTATTTTTACATAAGGAATTAAATCTTGGCAGAATATTTGATACCTTTTGCTATTACCAATTTTTTTGAGATCTCTACTTTCAGTCCTATGACCCCATCCATGTAGCCCATACTTTAAGAAACCTTGACTTATTATATATATTTTTAACATGTATAACATATATTAGATTGTTTGCCTTCTAGGGAGGGGGTGGAGAAGAGAGGAAAAGTTGGAGCACAAGGCTATGTAAGGGTCAATGTTGAAAAATTATCCATACATATGTTTTGAAAGTAAAAAGCTTTAATAAAAAAGAGAGAAATTATGGTATAATTTCATTTCATATATTCATTTATTTACCTGCCAATAAATGTAGTCTCTTTTTAAAAATTTTTAAAAAGAAAGAAACTTTGACTTAGAGAATCTATCTAATTGATGCTTTGGCAAGGATAATAATTAACATTTATATAGCATTTTAAACTTGGCAAAGTGTTTTAAATGCCATAATCTCATTAGTTTCCTACAGCAAATCTTTAAAGTAGGTGTTATTATTAACCCTGGTTTACATATAAAGAAATGAAGGTTGAGAGAGTTACTTACCCAGGTAAGGAGGAATAGGGTTAAATCATTTTTCAGCAGAAAAACAAAAGTCATTTTTTATATAGGCCTTCAAATCATTAGTGTTTTAGTCAGATGTTTACACTCAATAAATTCAAATGGCCATGGATTTGGAGTTGGAAATGACCTTTAAAGTCATTTAGTCCAAGGGCAAGCCCTATCTTTTTCAGATGAAGTACAAAGAGGTTGTGACCAAAGTCACATAAGTAATAAGTAGTGGAGTTAAAATTCAAACTGAGGTCTTCTGACTCAAATATGCTTTCCATTGTACATATAGTCTGAATGAAAAAGCAAAGATGTATTTTCTTCCTAGGAGACACAGTTTGTCTAAGTTATTTGCTATAATTTGGTCTTTGTATACTGATGATGCAAATAATTTATATGATCAGAATATACATAGATTAATTATCTTTCTGTGGGCAGGGATAGTCTAACTTGAATAGAAAACTAGTCTCCAAACCATGAAGATCTGGGTTCAAGTCTTTCTGCCACATATTGATTATGTGATCCTAGGTAAGTTATTTACCCGAAGGCAGCTAGGTGGTACAGTGGATAAAATATTGACCTGGAGTCAGGAGCAACTAATAATAATAATAACAATAATTAGCATTTACATAGCTCCTTTCATGTGACAAATACAGTGCTAAGTTTTAAAAAATATGTGTATATACATATATAAGGTATACACACATATATGCACACATACATGTACATATGTATATGTACATACACATACACATTTCATTTGAACTTCACAACAACCCTAGGAGGTGGATGCTATTATCCTTACTTTACAGATGAGGAAATTGAGGTCGAGGGAGGTGAAGTAACTTGCTAAGAGTCACAACAGTAAGTGTTTAAAACTAAAATTGAAATCAGGTTTCAGAAGTAGGTAGTGGTTAGTTGGTCTGTTGGTTGTTGTCCTTTGTTCTCAAAGAGGACAAAAATGATATTACTGTGTTAGAGTCAAGCTACAGTGTGTCCAACTGTGGCTGATCAGACCAATAAATACCTGGAATGTGCAGCCACAGTTGGGGTACAAATAGTCCATATGAACATTTGGAGTGGCTTCTGTAACTTTGTATGTCTTGTTTCTTCTGGACTAATTCAATTCTGCTTTGCCCATAGAGCACAGCACCTTCTCTGAAGATGATGGCATGTCATGTTGGGTAATCCTGTGCCAGTGTCTCCCATGTCACAAATCAATTCTGAGGTTCTTAAGAGAGACCTTGAGAGTGTCCTTGTATCTTTTTTTCTGACTGCCTTGTGTGCCCACAGAGCACAGCACCTTCTCTGAAGATGATGGCATGTCATGTTGGATAGTCCTGTGCCAGTATCTCCCATGTCACAAATCAATTCTGAGGTTCTTAAGAGAGACCTTGAGAGTGTCCTTGTATCTTTTTTTCTGACTGCCTTGTGTGCCCACAGAGCACAGCACCTTCTCTGAAGATGATGGCATGTCATGTTGAATAGTCCTGTGCCAGTATCTCCCATGTCACAAATCAATTCTGAGGTTCTTAAGGGAGACCTTGAGAGTGTCCTTGTATCTTTTTTTCTGACCACCTTGTGTGCGCTTGCCCTGTGTGAGTGCTCCATAAAACAGTTTTGACTAGCCCAACAGAGTTGTACTTTCTGCAGTAGAATTGGAATGCTTGATAATTTAATTTAAGAAAAGTTTGTGTCTAGTATCTTATCCTGCCAGCTGATCTTCAAAATCTTCCTAAGACAATTCAGTAGAAGTGATTCAGTTTCCTGCCATGGAGCTGGTAGACTGTCTAGATTTCATAGACATACAACTAGGTCAGCAACATAGCTCTGTAGACTTTCAGTTTGGTGGTCAATCCCTCTCCTCTCCCACACTTTCCTTTAGAGTCTCCCAAACACTGAACTAGCTCTGGAAATGTATATGTCACTCTTTATCAATGTATACATCCCTGGAAAGTATATTGCCAAGGTAAAAGAACTTATCCACAGTATTCAAAACTTCACCATTTGCTGTAATTGATGGTTCCACATATGGATGGTGTGGTGCTGGCTCATGGAGGACCCATGTTTTCTTGGTGTTAATTGTTAGGTCAAAATTAGCACAAGAAGCAGAGATCTATACTTTTTCCCATCTCAGCTTTGGAAGCTGCATTGAATCCACAATCATCTGCAAACAAAAATCATAGACCAATAATCCCTCTACTTTAGAGGTAGATACGTGGTATGGTGAATGGAGTGCTTAGTCTATGAGTCAGGAAGAATTCAAATCTGGACACTATTCATAAACCAGGTTCAGTGCTGATGGGGTCTGACCTCTGGAGAAAGAGTGATGGACTTGGACTTAGGCTCCTTGAACTCTGTCTTTTTATGACTGTATTCCTGAGACCTAGGAAATATAAGTTTTGGTTTAGGTTTGCCCCATGCCTAAGTTTTCTAAAAAAGAGACAGATGTACAATGGTAATAAAGCAGATGTAGGACGGCTAATTTTTTTCCTTCATACAAAAGGGAGACCTGATATGCTTACCAGATTGGTGGAGAGAGAAGTCTAGAAAAGAGAAGTACTCTTTTTAAAAAACTGAATGGCTGACTTTTTCTGCCTGAATAGCCATGGATTGAGGTTGGCCCTGATACTTTGCTATCTGACCTGGAAAGCAATGTGCCTAAGGCAGGACTGCATCCAATATACTGTAACTTCTGGGTTTGGTTTGGCTATTGTGCTGGGACAGAATCAAAATTCTTCATATGTGGTGTGATAAAGGAAAACTACGAGAGACAAAAATAATCAATGTATTAATTAGATTAGCTAATAATCAATAAATTTCTGGTCAATAGTTTCGGTATCCAAAGATTCAAAAAGAGGCTCTGAATCACCTTAAATTTCTTCTGAAAGGGAATTCCTAGCAAATGAATCTCAACCCTGATGTGGACATTTAATGAGGAACTGAGCTTATAAAAGCCTTCAGCTCCTGTTGAGAAGCAGCTTGATCATGAGACTCATTAGCCTCAAAGCTATTTCCATCTCACTCTCTCTAAATAGTTTTCTACTTCATGAGTTGCCCTACACTCTAATGGAGGGTATCAAGAATACAGGGCTCTTCTCCCAGGTAAAGGCTCTTCCAAATTGATTTATGTTTATATTCTAAACAGAAAATAGGTCTCCCAGTTGGGTGAGGGTACTGCCCACTTAGTTAAGAAGCATGTGCTTTGGGGGATATCTCACATGCAATCTCATCACTCAACCATTACCTTTAGAGACTGACTCTCATATTAATAATCAATTATTAAGTTAGGACCAGGATTTTTTCAGAAGCCTGTAAGTTATTCAGTCTCTAAAGGACATTGCTGATAATGAGATTAAATTAACTTCCTCCCCAATTTTGTTCAGACTTCACCCAACCTTACATGCACTTTAATCTAAAGTGAAGAAGACCATAGTGTTTTACACAGGTATGGAATTTGTGGATTAGATTGCCCAGATCTGGGCAATTTAAAAGTTAATGACATAATCCAAGTTATATTCCCCCAAGCCATTCTTTTTTTTCCTATAGCATTCTCAAAACATCTGGAGTTTCTTTTTCTTTTTTTTCTTTTACATTTTAAAATTAATTTTATTATTATAACTTTTTTTGACAGTACATATGCATGGGTAATTTTTTATAACATTATCCCTTGCACTTATATCTATTCCGAATTTTCCCTCCTTCCCTCTCCCCCCTCCCCTAGATGGCAGGCAGTCCCATACATGTTAAATATGTTATAGTATATCCTAGATACAATATATGTGTGCAGAACCGAATTTCTTGTTGTACAGGAAGAATTGGATTCAGAAGGCAAAAATAACCTGGGAAGAAAAACAAAAATGCAAACAGTTTACGCTCATTTCCCAGTGTTCCTTTTCTGGATGTAGCTGATTCTGTCCATCATTGATCAATTGGAATTGGATTAGCTCTTCTCTATGTTGAAGATATCCACTTCCATCAGAATACATCCTCATACAGTGTCATTGTTGAAGTGTATAGTGATCTCCTAGTTCTGCTCCTTTCACTCAGCATCAGTTCATGTAAGTCTCTCCAAGCCTCTCTGTATTCATCCTGCTGGTCTTTTCTTATAGAACAATAATATTCCATAACCTTCATATACCATAATTTACCCAACCATTCTCCAGTTGATGGGCATCCATTCATTTCCCAGTTTCTAGCCACTGTGAAAAGGGCTGCCACAAACATTTTGGCACATACAGGTCCCTTTCCCTTCTTTAGTATTTCTTTGGGATATAGGCCCAGTAGTAGCACTGCTGGATCAAAGGGTATCACAGTTTGATAACTTTTTGGGCATAATTCCAGATTGCTCTCCAGAACTCCACCAACAACGTATCAGTGTCCTCTTTTTCCCATAGCCCCTCCAACATTCATCATTTTTTTTTCCTGTCATTTTAGCAATCTGATAGGTATGTAGTGGTATCTCAGAGTTGTCTTAATTTGCATTTCTCTGATCAGTAGTGATTTGGAACACTCTTTCATATGAGTGGAAATAGTTTCAATTTCATCGTCTGAAAATTGTTCATATTCTGTGACCATTTATCAATTGGAGAATGGCTTAATTGCTTACAAATTAGAGTCAGTTCTCTATATATTTTGGAAATGAGGCCTTTATCAGAATCTTTAACTGTAAAAATATTTTCCCAATTTGTTACTTCCCTTCTAATCTTTCTACCTCTCATTCTAATATTCATTTTTTCTGATTAATTGCCATCCTGAGGAACACCCACTTTTTCAAGAGCAAATAAACTGTAAGTCTACTGCCACAATTAGTCTCTGACTTTGGAGAGTGTATTGATCCATTTTTATTGGCAATACGCTAATATCCTGGCCATTATGTTAGTATTATTAATAGTAATAACTATACTATAACTATATATACTATAACTAATAACTATATAAATAGTATTATAGTATAATTGTATATTATAATAATATAACAAGTATTATATGCTTGCTTTATTAATAAAATGATAAATTACCTTCAATTATCTCTTGAACTTTTAAAAGTCATAGGAGTTGGGCCTTAACAGATATAAAAAAACAGAGACAGAGAAAAAAAGAGAGACTCAGCCAGATAGAGATAGAAACAGAGGCAGACAGAGAGACAGAGAGAGGGAGAGTTGGGAAGGAAGGAAGAAAACAAGTATTTATTAAATGCCTAGTATGTACTAAGCATTGTGCTAAGTGTTTTACAAATATCATCTTATTTGTCATCACAACAATCATGGGAGGTAGGTGCTATTATTATCCTCATTTGACAGATGAGGAAATTACTATAGATAGGGATTTAGTGACTAGCTCAGAGTTATACAACTAATAAAATGTTGAGATGGAATTTGTACTCAGACCTTCCTTTCCCCAGATCAACACTTTATTTACTAAACTATCTAGCTGGAGGTATGGCATACAATGCAATCAGTAGCAGAAAGATGCAGGATGTAAGGACTGTCCTTATGAGGGATGTCAGTGCCAGAAGACAGAAGGAATGATAAAGGAAGAGGTTTAACATGAAAATAAATTTGTTAATTATGGAGCAAGCATTCCAGAGAACACAGTAAAACAGGGCTGATACATTTGGAACAGGATCCAGACAGGAATAATAAGGCTTATACATGTGTATACATATGTATGTGTATGTTTATTTATGTTTACATATCTAAATATTGTGCATATCCATCCATACATATAATTTTATATATGTATGTATGAAAATAGTGTGTCTTTACTAGCTTTAGAGATATTTATCAATGGGAAGAAAGGGACAGAGTTTGTACATTAGTAACAAGTGATTCAGAATCATTGGAAGGAGTGGGAAGTATTCTAACTTTGAGAAATGAGTCCAAGAACAGCAGTGATTGAAGAGATGTCCACTTGGGAAGTAGGTTCAATATGTTAAATATCTTCCTAGATCTGGAGTCTGGATATCACTCTGGTTTTTGTTTTCGTCTCTTTTTATGAGGTTAAGTGACTTGCCTAGAGTCATACAACCAGGAAGTGTTAAGTGTCTGAAGCTGGATTTGAACTCAGATCTTTCTGACTTTCTGACTTTGGGATTGGTGCTCTATCCACTAACTAATCTAACCATCTAACTTCCCAGGCAAGTCACTCTGCCTCAGTTCCCTAAACTTTAAAATGAGGATGATAATAGCACCCACCTCAAAAGGTCATTTGTGAGTATTCAAATGAAATATTCGTTATGTTCTTAGCACAGTGCCTGGCACATAGAAGATACTTAATAAATGCTAATTCCTCCTTTCTTCTTTCCATTCCTGTTGTGTGGTGGTGGTGATGGTAGGTGATGATGAGTCCTCAAGGGTCCAAGGAAGCTAATCTGAAAGTAGGCACAAATTGGTGGAGATAAGGTTCCGTGAATCTAGAAGCTCATTTAGGAAAGAGGAAGTGGTGATGGAGGAAGAAAAGAAGCAGGTGGGGAAGGGAGAGACAGAAGAGAAGGAGATGTAGTGGGTGAGGAAGGGAGAAGCAGAAAGTGGCTGTAAAAGAGTTCTTTAGGAACTTTATGAGTCATTTCCCCTCCCCATCTTCCTTTAACAAAAAAAAAAATTTTTAAGGTTCAGGTTCTTATAAAAATTATTGAGAATTTGATTTGTCTCTGCTCATCTTTTTTTCAATTCATTGGGGATTTATCAAATTTGAAGACAAAACGCTGGTTTTTCAGGGTGTAAACATAAAACATAGCTTTTGCTCTCTGGAAGTTCGAATTCTACCCTACTAGATTGGAGCGCGGTGGATTTGAGACTGTGAAGATTCAGATAGTTTTTCTGCATATATTCTTCCTCTTTTTCCTCTCCTTTAAAAAATATTTATTAGTGGATGCCTCTCTGGGAAGGGTAGGGAGAAGGATACCGGAAGAAATTTAGTGATGTCAATAAACCAAAGATAGCAAAAAAAGAAAGAAAGGAAGAAAAAAAATTACAGAAAGAGAAGAAGGAAGGTGGAAGTGGAGGGATTTAGGGTTAATAAAGTAGCACCACTAGAAGAACATCTGATAGAGCAGTAGCGAAATGTGCTACTCCAAAAACAAACATTTCCCCCAACTTCCTCCTGCAGTCATCTGGAGTTATCAGCCGTGAAGCAGTGCAGGGGATTTCCCAGATGATATTTTCTAGTCGTGAACTTCTCTTTAGTCTCTTAAATCTTCTACTTAAGTCAGGAAATTGTGTTCTGGTGCTTTAAAATATTATTTATTTTTTTTAAAGGAAGAGTGGGAGGGGAAATGACTCATTCCGTCTCTAAAAAATCGTTTCATCGAGATATATTACTCAGAATCCTTTAGTTTGATTGGGACTCCTTCGCGGGACAGCTTCAAAAGCCAATCGGGTACCCAGAGCTCAGCCAGTGCTCCAGGCCGGATTTTTTCCAAGTTGCTGACTTGTCTTAACTTTTGAAAGAGTGGAGCAAGAAAGACAGAAAGTCTGCCCTCCCCTCCCCCAACACTACCTTTTGAACACGGAAGCGGCTTCTGTCGGTGAGTCCTTACAGTTCAAGGGAAAAAAAAAAAAAGCAGACCAGTTCTCAAAAAGTTGTCAGTCTAGCGGGGCTGGTAACAAACAGGATACACAGAGGATAAAGTGGGGGTAGTCTCAGAGGGAAGACGCTACCCATAAAGAGGACCATTGCAGAAAGTGGAATTTTAGCTGGAACTTGAAGGCGGGAAAACCCAGTTGGGGAAGGAGAGTTCCTTGAATGAAAGACAGCTAGTGAACATGCTTTAAGTTGCCAGGTGTAGTATAGTGTGTGTTATTTGAACTCCGTCCTTCCTGGGTGAAGAGGACCAAAGACTTCAGGGAAATGAAGTCTTTACTTGCAAGAGAATTGGATTTAAATGAGGCAGAGCTGTGCATCAATCTCACTCTCTCCTCCAGTAGCAAGATTAGGACGACTGGAGATTGTCCCAG
Source organism: Sminthopsis crassicaudata (assembly GCF_048593235.1). Classification (NCBI taxonomy): domain Eukaryota; kingdom Metazoa; phylum Chordata; class Mammalia; order Dasyuromorphia; family Dasyuridae; genus Sminthopsis; species Sminthopsis crassicaudata. Next base: position 82,917,536 of record NC_133619.1, on the reverse strand, counting down.
ATGCAACAGGCCATTGTTACTGGATTGAAGAGTGAATGAGAAGGGGAGAAGTTACGAAGTTGTAAGAAAATTGGAGAGTACGTGGAAGGGATATAAGAAATCTGGAAAGGTAGAAGGGCGCTCAGATTTTTGGCGGGAAGTTGTAGATGTGAGGCAGGTGGGAGGGGGATGAGAAAGAGAGACAAGAGACAGAGATACAAAGGAAGAGAGACAAAGAGTGATAGAGACAGATAGACACATACACACAGAGGTGTTAGGACTGGATTAAATAGTTCAATTTAGAAAAGATAATGGAGTCCATGGAAGTTGATAACCACCAAGGGAAACAGTATAGAGGAAGAGAAGAGGACAGGAAGGACGAAGATTGAAAAAAGGACATTGGGTCTGCTTTTAAGGGGTAATTGGTAAATTTGGAGAAAGCAGCTTCAGGTGAATGAAACAGACTTTAGAGAAGAGAAAAAAACGAAAGAGAAAGTGTGGATTGTCTGTCAATAAACGTTTATCTTGTGCCTATGTGTTAGGCACTGTGTTAAGCAGTGGGGATACAAAAAGGGTTCCTGTTTCTCAAAGAGCTCACAGTAGAAAGGAAGAAGACATAAAAGGAGAAATAAGATATGAGATATTAGTGAAAAAAAATGGGAGATTCATGAGGATGGGTTGAAATAGAATGAATATGCGATTGATCCGGCAACCTCCTAAGATGGAGTTTCTGGGTGGAACTCAGGATCAGAGGGTTCTATTTCCAATGTGAAGTCTTGGGATTTCGGGGTGAATGAATGACGAGACATCGGACATCGTAGAATGAATTCAGGAGACTCAGGAGGGAGGACTGAAGAGGAGGAACCTTGGGGGTGACATTTTTGTTCTTACTGATGTGTTAGGCAGTAGAGAAAAATCCAATAGATGGTGGGAGAATGAGGATTAATAGGAGTGGAGATGATAGAGGAATGGTTTGCTGGAGAAGACACAATAAAATGAGATAAATAGAAAGGCCACATCTTTATGTGAGGCAGTGATGAAAAAGGATATAGAGGTGAAAGGCATCTGAGTGATATGAGATGATATAGGGAAGAAATGAGACTTCTCTATGAATGGCCTCTGTTTTTTTCAGCGAAGTAGGAGAGACCAAGTTCTCAGATGAGAAAGTGGGAAGGAGGGGAGCAATGTGAGGTCTGAGAAGAGATGAAAGGAATGCTAGAAAATGATGAGCTTATTAGAAGGAATGTTTCTTCATAGCTCTGCCTCCAGTATATTACTAGAGAATCTTGACCAAGGGAAAGATAGCCTGTGTTGAAATTCCGTCTCATTCCTTGAGTAACACTCTGATTTATGTGGATCATATCTATTGATTTAAAAAATACACTTGTTAATTCATTCATTTAAAAATATCAAATTATTACATGTTAAAATAAGTGATATTTTGATGAAAATAATTATTTTCCAAAACAAGAAAAATTAATTAGCAGAATGGCACTTTCATATAGTTTTGTAAATCTCTTTAACATCTTTTTTATGCTATACTGAGCTTTATTAATGACTTGTTATTCAATATGTTTATTCTCAATGAATTTGGATTTTTCAATCATCATTCAAAGTTCTCAATCTAATTTGACATTTAGCCAGTCTTTCACTGGGCTGCAGTGACAGACATAAAACTGGAGGTTCTAGCGAATTTATCATGCCAATTCAAGTGGTATGGCTAGAATGAAATCATTTCCCTTCCCCCCCTTTATTGTTTTATTTTTTTCTGGTTATACATATATATTAGCTTTTTAAATACACATTTCTTTTCTTTTTTTATTTAGCATAATTTTGTTTAACATAATTTTTTTTAAATTTTATTTAGAATTTTTTTTTCACAGTATATATGCATGAGTAATTATTTTTTTATAATATTATCTCTTGTATTCATTTTTCCAAATTATCCCCCCTTCCCTTTATTCCCTCCCCCCCCATGACAGGCAATCCCATACATTTTACATGTAAATACACATTTCTTTATGAATCATGTTGGGAGAGAAAAATCAGAACAAAAAGGAAAAACCATGGGAGAGGAAAAAAAAAAACAGAAAAAAGAAGTGAACATAGCATGTGTTGATTTACATTTAATCTACATAGTTGTTTTTCTGGATGCCAGTGGCATTTTCTATCCAAAGTTTATTGGGATTGCCTTAGAGAAGTTGCAGTCATAAAGCTTTATGATCATTTTGAGAGAAGTGTTGTCCCTTGACATGTTATTTACATATTTTTTGAAACTCCTTCTTAGTTCCTCTTTAGATTACACAAGCAGAATGTTAAAGATCCTATGTCCTTTAGGATCATTTATATTTTGTGATTATTATTTAAGCTTGGACAGCAAAACTAATGTTTTAAAAAAGTTTCTTAATTTGAGATCTGTATTATGAATTCTCATATCTGGAGAGAATAATCCATCTGGTCTTGGGATTTTTTCTCATTGAGTTCAATAATGCTTCTATCAATTTCTTTTTTCTAAGATAAGTTTTTTTTTTTAAACCAAGAGTCTTTTTTTTTATAATAGCTTTATATTTTTAAAAAATACATGTAAAGATAGTGTTCAACATTCACTTTTGCAAAATCTTGTATTTTAAAATGTTCTCCCTCTTTTTCTCTTTTTCTTCTCCCCTAGACAACAAGTAACCCAATATAGGTTAAACATGTGAAATTCTTCTAAACATATTTCCATATTTACTAAGACAGGTTTTTTTTTTAATTAAAGCTTTTTATTTACAAAACAGATGCATGGGTAATTTTTCAACATTGCAAAACTTTCTGTTCCAAATTTTTCCCTTCTTCCCCTCACTTCCTCCCCTAGATGGCATGTAGTCCAATACATGTTAAATATGTTAAAATATATGTTAAATCCAATGTATTTATACATATTTATACAGTTATCTTGCTGCAAAAGAAAAATCAGATCTAGAAAAAAAATACCTGAGAAAGAAAACAAAATGCAGATATGCCATAATTTATTCAGCAGTTCTCCAATTGATGAGTATTCATTCAGTTTCCAGTTCCTAGACACTACAAAAAGGGCTGCCACAAACACTTTTGCATATGTGGGTCCGTTTCCCTCCTTTAAGATCTAAGATAGGATTTTTAAAGTATTCTATTTCCTCTTTTATAATCTGGGTAATTGATATTTTTGTAAATATTCATCTACTTTGGTTAGGTTGTCAGATTTATTGATATATGATTGGGCAAAATTTCTCCTAATAATTATTCTGATTTCATCTTCATTGGCAGTACATTCACCCTCTTCATTTTTGATACTGGTAATTTTGTTTTGTTTCTTTTTTAAAAAATCAAATCAATGATTTATTTATCTTTTTATTTATTTTTCATAAAAACCTTTTCTTAGTTTTTTTTATTACTTCAGAAATTTTCTAATTTTCAATTTCAAGATTTCCAATTTGGTGTTTAATTAGGGATTTTTAATTTGTTCTTTTTTCTAGCTGCATGCCCATTTCATTGATCTGCTCTTTCTCTATATTGATGTTTTTTTTTTTTTTTTTTTTTTTTTTTTTGCTGAGGGAAATGGGGTTACATGACTTGCTGAGGATCACCATCTAGGAAGTATTAAGTGTCTGAGGCCGTATTTGAACTCAAGTCCTCCTGACTTCAGGACTGGCACTCTATCCACTGAGCCAATTAGCTGCCCTATGTACAGAATTTAAAAAAAAAATTTCCCCAAGTACTGTTTTGGTTGTATTCCATAAATTCTGGTATGTTGTTTCATGATATTTTCTTTGTTGAAATTATTGATTGTTCCTATGATTTGATTTTTGATCCACTCATTCTTTTAATTAAATTACTGTTTCCAATTAATTTTTATTCTATGTTTTCATGGCTCTGTACTGAATATAGTTTTAGTTTAGTTGCTCTAATGTTCAACTTTTGTGAAGGTGCCATCACAGCTGGGGAAAAAAATATTTCTTTGTATCCCAATTCAGTTTTCTTCAGAGGTCTATTATAGCTGACTTTTGTACAATTCCATCTATCTCCTTAATTTCTTTCTTGTTTACTTTATAATTAGATTTATCTAGTTGTGAGAGACGAAATTCGTGGTTCCCTAATAGTATAGTTTTGCTTTCTATTTCTTCCTGTAACTTGTTTAACTTTTCCTTGAACAATTTTGATGCTATGCCAATTGTTGCATATATGTTTATTATTGGAGTTACTTCATTGTCTATGCTACCTTTTAGAAAAATGTAGTTTCCTTGCTTATCTCTTTTAATTAAATCTAATTTTGTTTTTGCTTTGTCTGATATTGTGATTTCTACCTTTGCTTTCTTCTTTTTTAACCTCAGCTGAAGCAAAATTGATTCTGCTTCAGCCCCTTATTTTTATTCTATGTGTCTCTTTGTTTCAAATGTATTTATTGTAAAAAGCATAATATTGGATTATGATTTTTAATTCATTATGCTATCTGCTTCCATTTTATGAGTGAGTTCATTTTATTCCCATTCTCAGCTATGATAAATAAATGTATATTTCCCTTAATCCATTTCCCCACACTGTTTATCCTTTTTTCTCTTTTTACTCTATTCTCCTCAAAAGTCTGTTTTGCTTCTAATCACTACCTCCCTTAATTCACCCTTTTTCTGTTGGCACCTTTTCTTTTCTTATTTCCTTTATGTTTTTATAATCAACTGAGTGTGTATGTTATTCTCTCTTTGAGTTAGTTCTGATGAGAGAAGATTTAAGTGCTTTCTCCACCTTCCCCAAATTCCTTTTTATTGCGTGCTATAATTCTTCCCATTTCTCTTTCCCCTCTTTTTCCCCCTTCTCCCAGGATATCTCTCTTTCTCACCTCTTAATTTTATTTTTAAAAATTATCTCATTGTCATTGTCACATTCATGCCCTCTATGTGTACTCCTTCTAACTACTTTATTAAAGAGAAAAATTCTTAGGAGTTATAATTATTATTTTCCCATATTGGAATGTAAACATTTAAACATTATTGATTCCCATATGATTTCTCTTTCATGGTTATCTTTTTATATTTCTCTTGAGTTTTGAATTTGAAAGTCAAATTTTCTATCATCTCTGGTCTTTTGCTTGAATGCTTGAAAGTCCTCTATTTCAGTAAATATCTATGTTCTTTTTTGCTGTTTGCTAATTTTTCCTGCCTAATTCTTGACTTTTAAAATTAGGCTCTGCTGCTGGTATGGAGGGAGCACTGTTCCATCCTTCAGGCTTTTTATACTACTACTTTCAGAGCTATCCCTGTGTGTGTGTGTGTGTTTGTGGGGAGCAAGGAGATGCTATAGATTTTTAATGCTTCTAAGATGTAGTTACTATTCTCTTGGCCTCTGTTCTGTTCTTTATTTAGCAAGAAAACTTATTGTCATCTAGCCACTATCATGAGCACTCTTCCTGGCCCTAAGACCCTGTCTAGGGCCCCTGCCACAATTGTTAATGCTCCCCTTTGTCTTGGAATTGAGACATAGGAATTGCATTTGAACAACTTAACAGGGTTCTGAATCCTACGGTAAAGAATCCCTTTCATTCTCTTTCCAACTGGCCATGGGCTGAGAGCTCTTGAAGTTGCTGCTGCCAATGCAAATGCTTCTGGGGTCATGAAGGGTGACTTGCTCTTATAGCCTGACTATCATCTTATTGAGACAGACCTTTCCTGTCCACCTCCTAAATTGTCTTAGGCTGGAAATTTGTTTCACCCAATCCTTTGTTCTGTCTCTCCAGAATTTGATTTGAGACATTATTTTAGAATTGTTCATAAGGGAAACTGGAAGAACTTGACTATTGACTATTCCTGTACTTCACCATCTTGGCTCCACCTATCCTATATCAGTATTTTAAAGCCAGCCCAAGTTTTTTTTTTTTTTTTGTTTTGTTTTGTTTTCTCCTGGTTCTGGGTTATAAGTATATACTATGGATTCAGTTTGAGGCATATAACAAGTTTTGGAAAGTTTTTTTTTTTTTAATGTGTATTCAACAAATTAAATTAAATTTTTAGATCTTAAAGATGTCTAGTTATTATAATGGCTTTTGTGTAGGTGGCTTGTTTTATTACATTTACATGAATTTGGAAACTAAAAGACTCTGAACAATGCAACCAGCTTTGGAAATATCAGGAAAATATAGAGGAGCTACTATAAATCATCAATGATTTACCTCTGAGCATATGCTTTAATTTAGAGCAGGCAAATTTAAAAAAAAAGTAACAACTAACTACAATAAAATCTTAAAATTACTTTTGACATTTTTAAAAGCACCAAAACAGATTTGATGATTTCAACAGAAATGTTGAAGGGAACTCTGATGGGCCATAATCACAAGTGTTGAAAATATTTCCAACAAACCAAAGTTGCATCACCCTATCATGCATTCCACATGACTATGTGAAAGAATTTATGTGTTTTTATATTAGTTTTGAAGCTTAAGATTGTTTTCTCCAGTCCATATAACACAGAGAACTTAATTTAAAAAACAAACATAGATAATTCTGATACAGATGACAATAAATAACAAAAATGACAATGAAGAACTTTATACATAGAAAATATCTTATGATGTGAAGCTCTAACTCAGGAATTTAAATTTCAATATTGAAGTAAAAGTGACTTCCTTATGCTTTTCCCACTGGTATTTATTCAACCAAAAAGTAGAATGAAATTGATTAGAATCATGCTGATTTTATTTAATTTTATTTTACTTTAAACATACATGTTTAAATACATAAAAATGTCTTTTATCTCTGAATTACATTAATTTCTCACCTCTTCCTCTACCTTCTCAAGTGGAAAATTAAATAAAACAGATCAGCTTTGATCTGTTCTCTTGCTTGGCTCAATCAAGTCACACTAGGATGTTACATACCCCTAAGGGATAATGAATATTTTATAGATACACTTATTTATGTACATGGAACATTGCTGAGAAACAAATGGCTCAACAGGGAAAAAAATACTGGAATTTGCCCTCTTTGTTCTGAAATTTATGCATAATCTTAAGATTGTACATTAATGGACTGGACTGGGAGCTATTTTTAAAATGTTTAACTATTATTCTATTTTTTTCCTCCAGTTATATGTCAAGAAAATTTTTAGCATTCATTTTTATAAGATTTTGAGTTCCAATTTTGATTGGGATGTATTTGAAAATTTTTGTCAGCCATTTTGTTTGGAGCACAGTGCTGTCAGTTTAATCCTGGCTGCAAAATGGGTGTGGTGGAATTTATTAAGTGTGTATAGGTGGGGGAGTGGGGAATGTAAGATCATATTTGGACCTGAATTTTAGGAAAATCATTATGGTGGCTAAATGTAGGGCAGATTGGAGACTTAAAACAGGCAGAGACCTTCATCCCCCACTTGCCACATTGCAATAATCAAGTCATGAGGTGATGACTGGTGGCAGTGTCTGTAGATAAGAGGTGGTATATAGGAAAAATGTTGCAGAGATTTTGACTTCTCCCAAATAAAATCCCATCTTTAAGAGGAAGCTTTTCCCCAACCCCTCTTCCCTATGTCAATTATTTCTTATTTATTTCACATATAACTTGCTTTGTATATATGTGTGCATGTTGTTTTCCCCTATAGGGGAGCTAGGGAGTGAAGTTAATAGAGTTTTTTGGCTTAGACTCATTATAAACACTGAATGTAAATGAAGCATACTATTTTCACTTTTTTTTTTTTTTTTTTTTTTTTTTTTTTTTTTTTTTGATTTTTCCATTTTATTTTAATTTTTTTCATAATATGAATAATGTAGAAATATGCTTAATATGATTATAATGTATAACTTAAACAAAGTAATAGAAAGAATGGGGAATTGGTGAGGAAAGTATGGAGTAATCCAGAAGGAAAAAATATAAGGAAATAAGTTCTAAAGAAATCAGAGTGATAATCATAGAATTACAATATTATAGCAAGAAGGAATCTCAGAGATCTTACTTTAACCCATACTTGACTAAGAATCCTCTCTACTAAGAGAACTGATTAACTTTGAATGCAGATTGAAACAAATTTGTGTATAAGTGTGTGGAATGATTCTTAGGTTTTGTACTTGTAGACTAGTTACCCTATACAGAAAGTACAAATTGGAGGAGGGTTTAGAAGGAAAAATAATAAATTTTTTGGAGGGAACATATTTAAGAGGATATTCAGTTTGAAATTTCTGAAAGGCATTTGGATATTGGGGCAGGAAAGGTAGATTTGAGAATGATCAGCATAGAAATGGCAATTAAATCTTTGGAAGCTAAGTCACTAAATAAAATCATTTTGAGGGAGAAGTCTTGTTTGTTGACTGTTTTAAATGGAAAATGAAAGGAGTTGGATTGGAGGAGATACAATCTAAAGCATTTATTAAGAGATTTGATTTGAAAGTAAAAGGAAGAGCAAGTTTAGAGAGAATAGTTGAGTTCCTTTTAAGATAAGGTGTGGCTAGATATACCTTTTGGCAGTTAGAGATGTGAATTTAGAATTCAGAAACTGATCAGGGCTGGAAGCACAGTTCTAGTTGTGGAAATCCCTAATGGAACAGATGGTCTCAGAGGACAGGGACTGCTTTTAAAATCTGTTTTTGTATCTTTAGATAGACAGCAAGATTTTTTTTAAAAGATATAGATAAGAAGATTGCTTTCATTTTAAAACTTTTCTTTTATTCCCCCTTTCAATCATCTTGTACTCACAGAGATTAAGCTTCCCTCTGATTGCACAGCTTTCCTTTTCTAGCACTAGTTGCACTTTCACTCATTACCCTATCCCCTTCTCCTGGCCCTCCTTATGGGAATATTTATTGCTCCCCATATCCATTTCCAAGCTCTACCACCATCACTCAATCATTGTATTTGGGGGCAACTAGGTATCATGGAAGATAGAGCATCAGACATGCATCCTGTCTTCAAGTTCAGTGTGTTTTCTTGCATGGTAAGCATATTTTCTTTCTTTTCTTTTTTGTTTCTTTTCTTCTGGGTTGTTCTTCAATTCTATATATTTATATTTCTAATCTATTGTTCTCTCTTTTGTTACCTTGGTGAATGCAGATTTAAGTTTTTCTATTTTATTATTTTTGTGCAGGACATACATTTTGCTCTCAAAATTCTCATATCTCTTTTGAATCATTCAGAAACAGTATGTTGTGGTTCCATATTCTCCTTATGTAGGTCCCCTCTGAACCTGTCCTCTGTCTTATCAAATACTTAACCATTTCCCTTCATTTTGCATTATTTATTCATAGATGACTAAACTCATTTCCTATTTCTGAAACCACATTTCATTCTTTATAACTGCTTTTCCTGGTGAGTTATTTTTTTTTAAATATTTCTGGTTCTTTGAGTTTTCTTTTTCATGAAATGTTTGGTACTTTCACTCTTTTTTTTCCTTTTTATTTTCCTTATCACTCCTTCCCCTCTTATTGTGATTTCTTTCAGGGCTATATCTTAAAGTGTCTCAGAATCCTCTCACACTGGGTAATTCACAGTTCACAGTTCACAGTTCACACTGGGTAATTCATAGGTTTCTGGTCCATTTAATTTTTGGATAGTCAGAACTGACTGTAATATTTTTCTTCTCTAAAAAATGTAATCTTCTCTGTTGAGGTCTCCTTGGGATCTCTGGAGGCAGCCTTAATTTTAGTTCAGTTCAACAATCACCTCGAATGCAGCCAGGAATTAAAGTCCAAATCCTTTATTGTCTCCTTCCTTGGGCCTGGTTAGCTTTATTAAAGGCCTATCTCTCTTCTTGGTCCCAAGAGCTCCTGCCGCTAGTCTTTTTCCTCTGCCAGCTTCTGCCTCTAAGGAAGCTGGGGGGGAGCCCTAATGTCTCCGAATCCAAAGGTTTGTACTTGAGCCTCCAGCCAGCACAAAGATGGAATGAATCTGTTTCTTCCTCTGAGAGCTTTCAGTGGGCTTCTGTGTCTGGTCTTGAAAGCTTCTTGCTTATATACTGTATACTGAGTACAAACCAATCATTATATGACTAGGAAACCATTATTTGCTGTAGGATTAAATCACTGTCTCCTCAATTCCACTTAGTACCTTGTTTTAAGTTCTGGCCCATAACATCTCCTTGTAGGATCAGATCAATCATACTGAACCATGCTAAATTAGATAATTATTGTCTCTATCAATTCCACTGTCTTAGTGCCTTGTGAGAATCCTAACAACTGACTCCAGCTGAATGTTGTGCTTTTCCTTAGAGCTTACAAAGCTCCCCATTCACATAGCTTCCTGTTTTGGTGATCTGTCCCATTCTTTCTTTTTTTTTTTTTTTTTCTTTTTTTTTTTTTTTTTTTCCTGAGTTCTCTCATCTAGTAGTTTTTTTTTTTTTTTTTCCCCCTGTAGGGTTGGGACCAAGTTTGCTATTGTGGCCTGAGAGAATTTATGAAACCTGGAGCCTGAGTTTCCACTGCATTGTAAAGGGGAGAGGGCCAGGAAGCAGAAGTGGTTTTGTTGTAAATGTATGTCTTTTCTTGAGGTTCTGCTAGTACAACCTCACTGCCAATAGCATGGGAGGTCAGTGGAGGAGTGCCCAATGAATTCAGGATAAGTGAGTGTCTTTTTTTTTTTTTTTTTTTTAACATTTTAGATTCTTGATGTCCTAGTCTTAGACCATGGAAACAGCTGAAGTTGCTGTATCTTTGGTACTTAATTTTTGTTTGGAGAGGTTTGAAAAGTGATGGGAATCAGAGAAAATGTTTAATCTGCTATCTAATTATTCCCATGAAAGGGAAAAGAATCCACATGTACAAAAATGTTTGTAGCTTCTTTTATAGTGGCAAGGAATTGGAAACTGTGTGGATGCCCATCAGTTGGGGAATAGCTGAATAAGTTATGGTTTATGAATATAATAGAATATTATCATACAATAAGAAACAATCAATAGAATGATTTCAGATAAGCCTGGAGAGACTTACATGAATTGATGCTAAATGTAGTGAGTAGAACCAAAAGAACATTGTACACAGTAACACAAGATTCTATGATGATCATCTGTGACGGACTTGTGTAATGTTCTCTTGTTCAGTTTTCCTGGTGGTCTCTGGAAGTCTTGGGAGCAGCCTTCATTTCAGTTCAATAATCTCCACAAGAGTAGCCAGGGGTTAAAGTCCAAATCCTTTATTATCTCTTTCAAAGTCTTGTCTCCTTTTCTGGGGCCTGGTTAGCTTTCTTAAAGGCCTACCTCTCTCCTTGGTTTGGAGAGCTTGAGCTCCCACCTGTCTTCTCTGACTCTGAATTTCTCCAAATAAATCCTGGCTGAGGCTTCTAGCTTATATGCTCTATACTGAGTGTAAACCAATCATTATATCACTAGGAAACCATTATTTGTTGTAAGATTAAATCAATCATACTGAACCATGCTAAATTAGATAATCATTGTCTCATCAATTCCACTGACTTAGCTCCTTGTTTCAAGTTCAGAGTTCTGGCTCATAACATCTCCCGCTTTCTTTTGTTTTAGAACATAAGGTGGTCACTCTCCCTGACTTCTCAAGGAGGTGAGGACCCCCAAAAAGAAGGTGATCAAGCCTTCCCTGACTCCTCAAAAAAGGGGTGAAAACACCATAAAGGAGGTGATCATGTCCTCCTTGACATCTCAGGAAGGGAGATGAAAACACCAAGGGAATAAAATCAGATTAATGAGTTTCTGAAGGGTCTCACTTGAAACAGGTATACATAAATCCATCAACATGGGAGGTATTGCACATAATTACATAAATTATATGTAATTACATAGTAATACAGGCTAGTAGTAATGTGACAAATAACATGAATCAACATGAGAATTATACATGTTCATAATTCCTAGAAATAGTCCGAAAGGAATCTATTATCCATTACTTTATTTGTGTAGAGAATCCAATGATTCCTGCAATTTTTGAAGTCCTGTATCAGTCTGATCATGTCTCAGAGAATCCAATAATTCCTGCTGGTTTTGAAGTTCTGTAACAGTCCTATCTTGTCTAAGGGGATCCAATGATTCCTGCTGATTTTTAAGTTCTGCAACAATCTTATCAACACTTTTTTATCTCAGGAAATCCATTGATTCCTGCTGGTTCTGCTCTTTCAATGTCAGATTTTTTTTAGGTCTTCTCCTTTGTTTTGAGGTTTTTTTCTCTTTTTCTGTCTTTCTCCAGATGCTCATTGGCATCTATCTGATTCTTTCTCCATCTGTAGAGATATAAGCAAACCTTTTTTCCCAAGCAGTTAACCTATCTAGTCCCTTCTATTTACCACTTTCTAGGTCTCTCCTCATCACCTGGCAATTACACTGGAGCTTCTCATACTGGATACTGACCTTCTGTCAGGTTAAAAAGCCTGTATTCTCCCCAATTGTAATCCCTTTCTGCCATCTGATTGCTTCTCTGGTGATTGATATCAGGGTACTGAACTTCTAAAGACTCTCTGGGTATAACCTTGACTGCCATCATGCCCCACCTGTTTTTTGTTTGAGACTTTGGAGCTGGGCTCCACCTCTCATTTCCCTGGGTCAATCTACATTCTGAGGCCCAGTGGAAATCTCAGTTGCATTTTGGATATAGGGTTTTGAGTCTTCTTTCACCCTGTCTTCTCATTCTATCTCTATACCTACATTGGGCTTTCAGATGCCTTATTTTTCCACACTGAAAGCATCAACAAGTTTCTCTAGAAGTCCCTTGCCAAAAGGGACCCCATTTTCCCATGCTCATCATAATCTGGGTATAATAAGCATTTGTGCCCACTGTAGCACAGCATCTTATGATCTCCTCTAAAGGAGCATCTTTGTGTAGTCCCCATATAATTCTTTTTTTAATTTTAATTTTAATTTTATTTTATAATTATAACTTTTTTTTGACAGTACATATGCATGGGTAATTTTTTACAACATTATCCCTTGCACTTACTTCTATTCAGATTTTTTCCCTTCCTCCTCCAACCCCCTCCCCCAGATGGCAAGCAGTCTTATATATGTTAAATATATTACAGTATATTCTAGATACAATATATGTGAGTAGAACCGAATTTTTTGTTGCACAGGAAGAATTGGATTCAGAAGGTAAAAATAACAGTTTACACTCATTTCCCAGTGTTTCTTTTCTGGATGTAGCTGATTCTGTTCATCATTAATCAATTGGAATTGGATTAGCTCTTCTCTATGTTGAAGATATCCACTTCCATCAGCATACATCCTCGTACAGTATCATTGTTGAAGTGTATAATGATCTTCTGGTTCTGCTCATTTCACTCAGCATCAGTTGATGTAAGTCTCTCCAAGCCTCTCTGTATTTCTCCTGTTGGTCATTTCTTATAGAACAATAATATTCCATAACATTCATATACCATAATTTACCCAACCATTCTCCAATTGATGGACATCCATTCATCTTCCAGCTTCTAGCCACTATGAAAAGGGCTGCCACAAACATTTTGGCACATACAGGTCCCTTTCCCTTCTTTAGTATTTCCTTGGGATATAAGCCCAGTAGTAGTATGGCTGGGTCAAAGGGTATGCACATTTTGATAACTTTTTGGGCATAATTCCAGATTGCTCTCCAGAATGGTTGGATTCTTTCACAACTCCACCAACAATGCATCAGTGTCCCAGTTTTCCCACATCCCCTCCAACATTCATCGTTATTTGTTCCTGTCATCTTAGCCAATCTGACAGGTGTGTAATGATACCTCAAAGTTGTCTTAATTTGCATTTCTCTGATCAATAGTGATTTGGAACACTCTTTCATATGAGTGGAAATAGTTTTAATTTCATCATCTGAAAATTGTCTGTTCATATCCTTTGACCATTTATCAATTGGAGAATGGCTTGATTTCTTATAAATTAAAGTCAATTCTCTGTATATTTTGGAAATGAGGCCTTTATCAGAACCTTTAATGTAAAAATGTTTTCCCAATTTGTTACTTCCCTTCTAATCTTGTTTGCATTAGTTTTGTTTGTGCAGAAACTTTTTAATTTGGTGTAATCAAAATGTTCTATTTTGTGATCAATAATGGTCTCTAGTTCTCCCTTGGATACAAACTCCTTCCTCCTCCACAAGTCTGAGAGGTAAACCATCCCATGTTCCTCCAATTTATTTATGATTTCGTTCTTCAGGGCTGGTGCTCTATCTACTGCACCACCTAGCTACCCCCTCACCATTTCTTATAGAACAATTGTATTCCAATATATACAATACTACAATTTATTCAGTCTCTCTGACTGATGGGCATACATTCAATTTCCAAAACCTTGTCGTAACAAAAAAAGTATCACTGTACACATGACTTCCTTTCCCTTTTTATGATTATATTTAGAGATAAAAATTTTCTCCTAAGTACTGCTCTGGTTACATCCCACAAATTTTGGTATGTTATCTTATTGTTATTTTTAATGAAATTTCTGATTGTTACTATGATTTTCTATCTATACTTCCACGGTCCTTTATTGAATGTAATTTTATTGCCTTATGGAGCAAAAAGGGTGCATTTAATATTCCTGCTTTTCTGCATTTATGAAGTTAGTATGCCTTAATACTTAGTTGTCATTCATTTCCATTTATTCAGTTCTGAATTTTAGTGAATTATTTTCTTCATTTACTTTTTTTGCTTCTTTTTGTATTTTGCCCAATTGAACTTTTAAATGAATGAGTTGTTTTGTTCTGTGGAATTTTTTTCTATTTCACAAATTCTGTTTTTTAAAGTTATTTTTCTTTTCCATTTCACAAATTCTGTTTTTTAAGGAATTATTTTTTTTTCTGTTTCACAAATTCTGTTTTTCTGAGAGTTGTTTTCTTTTTCCATTTTATCAAATCTAACTTTTAATGAGTTATATACCTTTTCCAAACCCTCTTGCAAAGTTTTCATTTCCTTTCCTAAATTTTTTTCTATCTCTCCTTTAAAATCCTTTTCAATTTCTTCTAGGTGAGCCTTCTGTGATGGGGACCAAGTCATATCACCTTTTGGGGCTTCATCTGGAGACAATCTGCTTTTAGTCTCCTCAGGGTTTGAAATCTCTTAAATCTCTTCTCTTTCACCATCAAAACTGCCTATTGTAAGAGCTCTTTTTACTTTTTTACTCAATTTTTTTTTAAGTTAAGGCCTGCTTTTAGAGCAGGGGAGGTTTTCCAAGCTTCCTCTACAAGTGGCAGTGGCTGTGCTGAGTCCGTGCTGGGTGAGTGTGGCCAAGTCCCATGAGATTCTGGCAATTCAGGGTTCACTATTTACCTTTTGCATTTGTGTTGGATGCTTTTTAGCTTCTCTGCTGATATACTGGCTTGCAACCAGGGCAGAGTAAACAACACTGTTGTAGATTCTTCTCTGTAGATTCTTTGCCTGGTGGACTCTGCACTGCCTGGGGACTTTATGCTGGCTGCACTGGTCTGTGCTCAGCCTGCTTGCACTTGGCCTGCCTCCCTCTGTGCCCAATTGAAACAGACCTTTTCTGGTGATGTTCAAAATTGTCTTCTGCTGGTAATTTGTTGCACTCCCAATATTCATGAATTCTGCCAGTCTGGAACTAATTCAGAGGCTGGATTTGCAAATTATTCTGAGGGTTGTAGGAGATCAGAAAGAAACATGTGCCATCTTGGCTTCACTTAAAATAGTCCACTTTCTGTTCTTATAGAGTTGCTTGGGACATTGAAAAGTGAAATAATTTGTTCGGAACCCAAGGTCAGTATGTGTAAAGGGCCTCACTTGAATCCAGGTCTTCATGACTCTGAGGTCAGTTTTTTTTTTTTTTTTCTTTTTTTTTGTGGAAAGATTTTTTTTTTCTTTTTGTATATGTTTATTATTATTATTTTGTTATAGCTTTTTATTTACAAGATATATGCATGGGTAATTTTTCAGCATTGACAATTACAAAACCTTTTGTTCCAACTTTTCCCCTCCTTCCCCCTACCCTTTCCCCAGATAGCAGGTTGACCAATACATGTTAAATGTGTTGAAGTATAAGTTAAATACAATATATGTATACATGTCCAAACAGTTATTTTGCAGTACAAAAAGAATCAGACTTTGAAATATTGTTCAATTAGCCTGAGAAGGAAATCGAAAATTCAGGTGGACAAAAAATAGAGGGATTGGGAATTCTATGTAGTGATTCATAGTCATTTCCCAGAGTTCTTTCGCTGGATGTAGGTGGTTCAATTCATTACTGCTCTATTGGTGTCCACGTCCATCAGAATTGATCATCATATAGTATTGTTGAAGTATATAATGATCTCCTGGTCCTGTTCATTTCACTCAGCATCAGTTCATGTAAGTCTCTCCAGGCCTTTCTGAAATCATCCTACTGGTCATTTCTTACAAAATAATAATATTCCATAACATTCATATAGCACAATTTATTTAGTTATTCTCCAATTGATGGACATCCACTCAGTTTCCAGTTTCTGGCCACTACAAAGAGGGCTGCCACAAACATTCTTGCACAGACAGGTCCCTTTCCCTTCTTTATCTCTTTGGGATATAAGCCCAGTAATAACACTACTGGATCAAAGGGTGTGCAGAGTTGGTAACTTTTTGAGTATACTTTCAAATTGCTCTCCAGAATGGCTGGATGTATTCACAATTCCACCAACAATGTATCAGTGTCCCTGTTTTCCTACATCCCCTTCAAAATTCTGCATTATCTTTCCCTGCCATTCTAGCCAATCTGACAGGTATGTAGTGGTATCTCAGAGTTGTCTTAATTTGCATTTCTCTGATTAATAAGGACTTGGAGCATCTTTTCATATGGCTAGAAATAGTTTCAATTTCTTCATCTGAGAATTGTCTGTTCATATCTTTTGACTATTAATTGAAGAATGGCTTGATTTCTTATAAGTTAGAGTCAAATTTCTATATGTTTTGGAAATGAGGCCTTTATCAGAGCCTTTGACTGTAAAAATGTTTTCACAGTTTATTGCTTCCCTTCTAATCTTATCTGCATTACTTTTGTTTGTACAAAAACTTTTCCATTTGATATAATCAAAATTTTCTATTTTGTGATCAATAATGATCTCTAGTTCTTCTTTGGTCACAGATTCCTTCATACTCCACAGGTCTGAGAGGTAAACTATGCTATGTTCCTCTAATTTATTTATAATCTCATTCTTTATGCCTAGATCATGAACCCATTTTGACCTTATCTTGGTATACAGTGTTAAGTGTGGATCAATGCCTAGTTTCTACCATACTAATTTACAATTTTCCCAGCAATTTTTGCCAAACAGTGAGTTCTTATCCCAAAAGCTGGGGTCTTTGGGTTTGTCAAACACTAGATTATTAAAGTTATTGATTGTTTTGTCCTTTGAACTTAACCTATTCCACTGATCAACTAGTCTATTTCTTAGCCAATACCAAATAATTTTGGTAACTGCTATTTTATAATAAAATTTTAGATCTGGTACAGCTAGGCCACCTTAATTTGATTTTTTTCCATTAATTCCCTTGAAATTCTTGACCTTTTGTTTTTCCATATGAACTTTGTTATTTTTTCTAGGTCATTTTTTGGGATACTGATTGGTATAATGCTAAATAAATAGATTAGTTTAGGTAGTATTGTCATCTTTATTATATTTGCTCGTCTTATGCAAGAGCATTTAATATTTTTTCAATTGTTTAGATCTGACTTTATTTATGTGAAAAGTGTTTTGTAGTTTTGCTCATATAGTTTCCGATTTTCCCTTGGCAGATAGATTCCTAAATATTTTATACTATCGGTAGTTACTTTAAATGGAATTTCTCTTTGTAACTCTAACTGTTGGATTTTGTTAGTGATATATAAGAATGCTGATGACTTATTTTTGGTTTATTTTGTATCTTGTGACTTTGCTAAAGCTGTGGATTATTTCTAATAGTTTTTTAGTAGAATCTCTGGGATTCTCTAAATATACCATCATATTATTAGCGAAGAGTAATAATTTGGTTTCCTCATTACATATTTTAATTCCTTTAATCTCTTTCTCAACTCAGGTTTTCTGGACACAAGTACTTGTTTTGTGATATGCCACATTGAAATGATGTTAACTTTTTAAAGACATGATCCTTATCTCCCTAGGTGTTTAAAGTCTAGTTAAAGGGAAAAGATGAAACAGTTAAGTAATCTATATATAAAGTCCCTTTTGATTATATGCCAAATAAAATGGGCAATAGGAAAACAAAAGAGAAAGTTGATTATACATTGGAATGATTCAGTATTAATTCCATTCTTTTGCTTACCATTTATCAAGCAATAACTATGTACCAGGAATAACCATGAAGAAAGTACTTTTCAGTTATAGTTTAGTTGGGAAGAGGAATTTGAAGTTCATTATATTTAATAAAAAACAGACTGACTATAATGAGAAATATCCTCTCTGAAAGTGAAAACTTTCAATTGAACAGGAAAGAGACATTGGGCTGTTTGCAACTAAGAATTTATCTGCTTAAACTAAAATATAGTGTTTCTTTTCTCAGGTTAGAACTTCACCTTCCTAAGTTCTGATAAACATGGATTTCCGCGAAATTCTGTGCAAGATTTCAGAAGAAATAGATAGTCAAGAGTTGATTGCTCTGAAATTCCTCTGCTTGGATTACATCCCGTTGGGGAAGCAGGAACTTATCAATGATACTTTGAAATTATTCGAGATACTTGAAGAAAAGGGTTTGTTGGAAGAGGGCAATCTGCTCTTCTTGAAGGAACTGCTGTGTCACATATGCCGAATAGATCTCCTAAATTTCCTGAACACTAACGTAACAGAGTTAGAGCATCAAATTCCAACCAAAGCCCAGATTTCCTCCTATAGGTAAGTGTCACCTTAATATTATGATTCTTGAAATGAGTGTTATTTGGATACTTTTTTGAACATAGGAAAATTAATGGTCACTTCAAATTTCATCAATATATGTAAAACCTTTGTAAACATTACCATATGATGTAAGTGCTAATGATGATTATGTAAAAGACTCCCACTTCTTCCTTAGCCCCCAAAGAAAAGGATTGTTTGTTCCTCACTTGTTCTCAAATGCCTAAAATTCTTTTAAGGGAAGACAAAAACCTTTATTTTTTTTAAAATTCAATTTTATTTTACTTTCAGTTCTGAATTTTCTCCTTCCCACTTCCTCTTTACCCACTCTTGAAAAAGAAAAGGAACTGGATACAAATATGTATAATTAAGCAAAACAAATTCCTACATTATTCATGTTTAAAAAAAAAAAGACTTTTGAATCTATCAGCTCTCTCTCTGTAAATAGTTAGCATGTTTCATCAACAGTCCTTTGGAATTGTAATTGGTTTTATTATGTTGATTAGCATTCCAAAGCTCTTCATTTCACAATTAGAAATATAGTGCTTGGGAGAGTGATCCTGATCTCAGATCAAGCAAAAGCAAAAATAGATCTAATTAAAAGATATAAGGAAGGAAAGTATATCTTGCTAAAGGGTACCATACATAATGAAAAAATATTAATATTAAACATGTATGCACCAAGTGGTATAGCATCTAAATTCTTAAAGGAGAAGTTAAGAGAATTGCAAGAAGAAATAGACAGCAAAACTATACTAGTGGGGAATCAGTGCTTTCTCAGAACCAGATAAATTGAACCACAAAATAAATAAGAAAGAAGTTAAAGAGGTAAATAGAATTTTAGAAAAGTTAAGTAAGATAGGTCTTTGGAGAAAATTGAATGGAAGCAGAAAGCCATACACTTTTTTCTCTACCTATGCAAAAAATGACCATATATTAGGGCATAAAAACCTCAAAATCAAACGCAAAATGTTAAAAATAGTAAATGCATCTTTTTCAGATCCTGATGCAATAAGAATAACATTTAATAAAGAGCCAGGGAAAAATAGACTAAAAATTAATTGGAAACTAATAATCTGATGCTAAAGAATGAGTAAATGAAACAACAAATCATAGGCACAATCAATAATTTCATCCAAGAGAATGACAAATGAGACAACATATCAAAATTTGTGGGCTGCAGCTAAAGCGGTCCTTAAGGGAAGTTTTATATCTCTAGATTCTTATATAAAATAGAGAAATAGAAGATCAAAGAATTTTACATGCAGTTAAAAAAGCTAAAAAAAAGAACAAATACAAAACCCCCAAGTAAATATTAAATTTGAAATTCTGAAAACAAAAGGGGAGATTAATAAAATTGAAAGTAAAAAAAAAAAAAAAAAAAAACAACTCTTGAACTAACAAATAAAACTAAGAGCTGATTTTGTGAAAAAAAAAGGCAACAAATCTTTAGTTAACTTGATCAGAAAAAGGAAAGAAAATAAAATTATTATTATCAAAAATGAAGAGAATGAACTTTCCGCCAATTAAGAGGAAACTGGAGCAATAATTAGGAACTATTTTGCCCAACTGTATGCCAATAAATATGACAATCTAAGTGAAATGGATAAATATTTACAAAGATATAGATTTGTCCAGTTTAATAGAGGAGGAAACAAATTACTTAAATAGTCCCATTTTAGAAAAAGAAATTGAACAAGCTATTAATCAATTCCCTAAGAAAAAATCTCCAGGGCCAGATAGATTTACATGTGAACTCTATTAAACATTCAAAGAACAATCAATTTCAATATTATGCAAACTCTGGAAAAATATGGAAAGAAGAAATTGTACAAAATTCTTTTCATGACACAGACATAGTGCTGATATCTAAACCAAGTAGGGTCAAAACAGAGAAAGAAAATTATAGACCAATTTTCTTTTCTTTTTTTTTTTTTTTTATTCATTTTTCCAAATTATCCCCTCCCTCCCTCCACTCCCTCCCCCCGATGGCAGGTAATCTCATACATTTTACATGTGTTACAATATAACCTAGATACAATATATGTGTGTAAATACCATTTTCTTGTTGCACATTAATTATTAGCTTCCGAAGGTATAAGTAACCTGGGTAGATAGACAGTAGTGCTAACAATTTACATTTGCTTCCCAGTGTTCCTTCTCTGGGTATAGTTATTTCTGTCCATCATTGATCAACTGGAAGTGAATTGGATCTTCTTTATGTTGAAGATTTCCACTTCCATCAGAATACATCCTCATACAGTATTGTTGTTGAAGTGTATAGTGATCTTCTGGTTCTGCTCATTTCACTCAGCAACAGTTGATTTAAGTCTCTCCAAGCCTCTCTGTATTCCTCCTGCTTAGACCAATTTTCTTTTTTTTTTATTTTTATTTTATTTTTTTATTATATATATATATTTTATAATATTATCCCTTGTATTCATTTTTCCAAATTACCCCGCCCTCCCTCTATTCCCTCCCCCCGACGACAGGCAATACCATACATTTTACATGTGTTACAATATAGTCTAGGTACAATACATGTGTGCGAATATCATTTTCTTGTTGCACAATAAACATTAGAATCCGAAGGTACATGCAACCTGGGCAGACAGATATTAGTGCTAACAATTTTCATTCCCCTCCCAGTGTTTCTTCTCTGGGTGTAGCTACCTCTGTCCATCATTGATCAACTGGAAGTGAGTTGGATCTTCTTTATGTTGAAGATTTCCACTTCCATCAGAATACATCCTCATACAGTATTGTTGTTGAAGTGTACAGTGATCTTCTGGTTCTGCTCATTTCACTCAGCATCAGTTGATTTAAGTCTCTCCAGGCCTCTCTATATTCCTCCTGCTGGTCATTTCTTACAGAGCAATAATATTCCATAACCTTCATATACCACAATTTACCCAACCATTCTCCAACTGATGGACATCCATTCATCTTCCAGTTTCTAGCTACAACAAAAAGAGCTGCCACAAACATTTTGGCACATATATGTCTCTTTCCGCTCTTTAGTATTTCTTTGGGATATAATCCCAGTAGTAGCGCTGCTGGGTCAAAGGGTATGCACAGTTTGATAACTTTTTGGGCATAATTCCAGATTGCTCTCCAGAATGGCTGGATTCTTTCACAACTCCACCAGCAATGTATTAGTGTCCCAATTTCCCCACATCCCCTCCAACATTTGTCATTATTTGTTCCTGTCATCTTAGCCAATCTGACAGGTGTGTAGTGGTATCTCAGAGTGGTCTTAATTTGCATTTCTCTGATCAGTAGTGATTTGGAACACTCTTTCATGTGAGTGGATATAGTTTCAATTTCTTCCTCTGAGAATTGTCTGTTCATATCCTTTGACCATTTATCAATTGGAGAATGGTTCGGTTTCTTATAAATTATGTAGACCAATTTTCTTAATGTATATTGATGAAAAAATCTTAAATAAAATATTAGCAAAGAGATTACAGCAAATTATTCCCAGGATAATACATTATGACTAAGTAGGATTTATACCAGGAATGCAGGGCTGGTTCAAAATTAGGAAAACCATTAGCATAATTGATTATATCAATAATCAAACTAACAAAAATCATATGATTATCTCAATAGATGCAGAAAAAGTATTTGCCAAAATTCAATACCCATTCTTATTAAAAACACTAGAGACGATAGGAATAAATAGAGTTTTCCTTAAAATGATGAATAGCAACTATTTAAAGCCATCGGCAAGCATCAGATGTAATGGGGATAAACTAGAACCAATCCCAATAAGATCAGGGGCTGAAACAAGATTCCCCACTATCACCATTACTATTAAATATTGTATTAGAAATGTTAGCTTTGGCAATAAGAGAAGAAAAAGAGATTAAAAAGGAATTAGAGTAAGTAATGAGAAAACCTAATTATCACTCTTTGCAGATGATATAATGGTATACTTAGAGAATCCTAGAAAATTAACGAAAAAACTACTAGAAGCAATTCACAACTTTAACAGAGTTGCGGAATACAAAATAAATTCACAGACATCATCAGCATTTTTTACCAACAAAGTCCAGTAGCAAAAGATACAAAGAGAAATTCCATTTAAATAACTATAGATAATATAAAATATTTGGGAGTCTAGCTGCCAAGGTAAAGTCAAGAAATATATGAACACAATTACAAAACACTTTCCACACAAATAAAGTCAGGTCTAATCTCTTAGGAAAATATCAAGTGCTTATAGGAAGGCCAAGCTAATATAATAAAAATGACAATACTACCTAAATTAATCTACTTATTCAGTGCCATAACAATCAAACTCCCAAGAAATTACTACACAGAGCTAGGAAAAAAAATAATAACAAAATTCATCTGGAAGAAGAAAAAGTCAACAATGTCAAGGGAATTAATGAAACAAAATGCAAATGAAGGTGGCCTAGCTATATCAGACCTAAAACTATTTTATAAAACAGTAATTATCAAAACCATTTGGTACTGGCTAAGAAAAAGAATAGCCAATCAGTAGAATAGATTAGGTTCACAGGACAAAATAGTCAATGACTATAGTAATTTAGTGTTTGACAAACCAAAAGACTCCAGTTTTGGGAATAAGAACTCTCTATTTGACAAACAACTGCTGGGAAAATTGGAAATTTGTATGGCAGAAACTAGACACTGACCCACACTTAACACCATATGCCAAGATTGAAATGGGGATAAACAAGAACCAATCCCAATAAGATCAGAGGCTGAAACAAGATTCAGACATTTAGACATAAAGTGATATTATAAGTAAATTAGAAGAACAGAGGATAGTTTATCTCTCATATTTGTGGAGAAGGAAGGAATTTGTGGCCAAAGAAGAACCTGAGTACATTATTGAATGCAAAATGGATAATTTTGATTAAGTTAAAATTTGTTTTGTAAAAACAAAACCAATGTAGACAAAATTAGAAGGAAGGCAATAAACTGAGAAAACATTTTTACATGCAAGGGTTATAATAAAGGCCTCATTTCTAAAATAAATAAAGAATTGACTCAAATTTATAAGAATTCAAGTCATTCTTCAAAGGATATGAACAGGCAATTTTCAGATGAAGAAATTAAAACAATTTCTAGTCATATGAAAAGGTACTCTAAATCATTATTGATAAAAGAATGAAAATTAAGACAACTCTGAAGTACCACTACACACCTCTTAGATTTGCTAAGATGACAGGAAAAGATAATAATGAATGTTGGAAGGGATATGGGGAAAACTGGGACACTAACACATTATTGGTGGAGTTGTGAACTGATTCAACCATTTTGGAGAGCAATTTGGAACTATGCATAAAGGGCTACCAAAATATGCATATGCTTTGATCCAGAAATGTTTTTCCCTTGGCTTGTATCCTAAAGAGATCATAAAGGAGGGAAAGAGATCCACATGTGCAAAAATGCAGCCTTTTTTATAATGGTAAGAAACTGGAAACTGAGCCCATCAATTGGAGAATGGCTGAATAAGTTATGGTATATGAATGCTGTGGAATACTATGTTCTATAAGAAACAATCAGCAGGTCAACTTCAGAGAGGCCTGGAGAGACTTACATGAACTGATGCTAAATGAAATGAGCAGAACCAGGAGACCATAATACATGGCAATAGCAAGATTATACAGTGATCAATTCTGATGAACATGGCTCTCATCAACAATAAAGTGATTCAGATCAGTTCTATTGGTCTTGTGGTGAAGCAAGTCATTTGCACCCAGAGAGAGGACAGTGGGAACTGAATGTTGACCACAATATCATTTTTTACTCTTTTTGTTGTTGTTTGATTGCATTTTTTTTCTTCTTCTTCTTTTTTTCCTTTTGGAATTAATTTTTCTTGTACAGCATGATATTTGTGGAAATAGGTATAGAGGAATTGCATGTTTTACATATATTGGATTACTTGTGGAGTGGGGGAGGGAAAGGAAGGGAAAAATTAGAACATAGGTTTTGTAGGGGTGAATGTCGAAAATTATTCATATATATATTTTGAAAATAAAAAGCTATAATTCAAAACAAAACAAAAAAATAATTCTACAAAACTTGGGAAAAAAAGAAAGAAATATAATGCTTGAAATCCAAATGCCCCCGAGGAGAAGTGAGACATTGACAAATTTATACCAAAGTATATTTAGTTGTGATATTTATTCTTGGTAGATTTGAATTTGCAAATTACATTTGATAGAGGCAAGATAGTTTCTCCTAAAGATTGTTATTACAATTACATTAACTGGAACCAGTGTGACAAATAGTTTGGCTTCTCACTTTAGGGATTTCTTTATAGAATAGTTATGCAAAAGGCAGTATAAGGTAATGTACAGAAAACTGATACTTAAGGCACTTTATATCCAAGCCTCAAGTACCTCTCAGTTTAATTTAAAGCTGCTGTTCTGTGTGTTTGTAGAGGAAAGCTCCCACCATGATCCTGTAAAGTAGATACTATTATTATCTTTTTTTTTTTTTTTTTTTTTTTTTTTTTTTTTTTAATAGCTCAAGAAAGTGAAGTTAAGTGGCTGGCCTAAGGTCACACATTTAACAAGTACCTCAGACAATTTGAATTCAAGTCTTTCTGATTCTAACTCTAAAGTTTTATCTAATAATTAGCTAATTTTTCTTTTGTTAATTTGTTTGCTATTTCATTGGGTGGACAGATATTTTAAACTGATTTTTTTCACTGTTAATTTCATCTTTAAGTATGATTTGTTATGCCCTTGATTACTTCTTTTGACCTTTTAAATTCAATTTCTTCTAAATACCATAACCAGAAATTTTATTTTTTTTGGTGATAGCCAAAGCATGGAAAATTTCTCCTCTTCTTCCTCCTCTTCCTCTTCTTTCTCCTCCTCTCCTCCTCTTCTTCTTCCTCCTTTTCTTCATCCTCTTCCTCCTCTTTTTTCTTCTCTTTTTTCTTCTCTTCCTTCTCCTCCTTCTTCTCTTCCTCCTCTCCTCCTCCTCTTCCTCTTCGTTTTCTTCTTCTTCTTCTTCTTCTTCTTCTTCTTCTTCTTCTTCTTCTTCTTCTTCTTCTTCTTCTTCTTCTTCTTCTTCTTCTTCTTCTTCTTCTTCTTCTTCTTCTTCTTCTTCTTCTTCTTCTTCTTCTTCTTCTTCTTCCTCCTCCTCCTCCTCCTTTTCTTCCTCTTCTCCTCTCCCTCTTCCTCCTCTTCCTCCTTCTCTTTCTACTCCTCCTTTTCTCCTCTCTTTCCTTCTTTTTCTCCTCCTCCTCCTCTTCCTCCTCCTCCTTCTTCTTGATTTTGCTGGGTAGTTGGTTCTTGGCTGTAGTTCTAGCTCCTTTGCCTCACAGAATATTGTATTCCAAGCCCTCCAAACCTTTAATGTAAAAGCTGTTAAAATGGGTAATCCTGACTGTGACTCCTCAATATTTGACTTTTTTTTTTTTTTTAGCAGCTTGCAGTATTTTCTCCTTGACCTTATAATTCTGGAACTTAGGTATAATATTACTTAAAGTGGTGGGATGTCTTTAAAAAATTTTTTTATTAAAGCTTTTTTTTTTTCAAAATATGTGCACAGATAATTTTTCAACACTGATCCCTGCATAGCCTTGTGTTCCAAGTTTTCCCCTCCTTTTCCCCATCTCCTGTCCTAAATGGTAAATAATCCAATATGTTATACATGTTAAAATATATGTCAAATCCAATATATGTAAACATATTTATACAATTCTCTTGCTGCACAAGAAAGATCAGATCAAAAAGGAAAGAAAACAAATAAGAAAACAAAATGCAAATGAACAACAAAAAGAGTGAGAATGTTATGTTACTTTCCACACTCAGTTCCCCACAGTTCTCTCTCTGCGTGTAGAAGGCTCTCTTTATCATAAGATATTGAAACTGGCCTCAATCATCTCATTATTGGAAAGAATTACGCCCATCAGAATTGATAATAGTATAATTTTGTTGTTGCCGTGTACAATGATCTCCTGATAATGCTCATTTCACTTAGTACCAGTTCATGTAAGTCTCTCCAATCCCTCTCTAAAATCATCCTGCTGATCATTTCTTATAGAACAATAATATTCCATAATATTCATATATCATAACTTATTCAGCCATTCTCCAACTGATGGGGATCCACTCAGTTTCCAGTTTCTTGGGTGGGATCTCTGTTAGAAGGTGATTGATGGATTCTTCCTTTCTTTCTTTTTTAATGTTATATTATATACAATAGATAGATAAACATTTTCTAGTTACATGTAAAATAATTTTTTTTACATTTGTTTTTAAAACTTTGAGTTCCAGTTTTTCTTCCTTTCTTCTTCCATACCCCCTCCTATTGAGAAAGCACATGTACTGTACTCTCTAGTGTTTCAAAAAGAAACAGATCTTCACCCTCTTCCCCCACCAACAAAAAATTAAGAAAAATAAAGTTTAAAAAAGTATGCTTCAATCTGTATTCAGACACAAGCAGTTTTTTCCCTAAGCATGAATACAATTTTTTAACTTAAGTGATGGATTCTTTCAATGACTGTGACTCTGGTTCTAGGATATCAGGGCAATTTTCTTTAATGATTTCTTGAAAGATGCTATTTAGTCTCTTTTTTTGGATCATAGATTTCAGATAGTTCAATGATCCTTAAATTCTCTCTCCTGGATGTGTTCCAGATTATTTGTTTTTCCAATGAATTAGTTTACATTTTCTCCTATTTTTTCACTCTTTATACTCTGATTTTTTACATTTCATGAAATCTTTACTTCCACTTGCTGAATGCTAGTTTTTTATTGCCCCCCACCATACTAATTTTTAATTATGTTCTTGTTAGCTTTTATATCTCTTTTTCCATTTGGCTAATTACACTTTTTTATTATAGCTTTTTATTTACAAGATATATGAATGGGTAATTTTTCAGCATTGACAATTGCAAAATCTTTTGTTCCAACTTTTCCCCTCCTTCCTCCCACCGCCTCCCTCAGATGGTAGGTAGACTAATACATGTTAAATATGTTAAAGTACATGTTAAATACAATATATGTATACATATCCATACAGTTATTTTGCTGCACAGGAAGAATCAAACTTTGAAATAATGTACAATTAATCTGTGAAGGAAATAAAAAATGCAGGAAGACAAAAACAGAGGGATTGGAAATGCTCTGAAGTGGTTCACACTCATTTCCTAGAGTTCTTTCACTAGGTGTAGCTGGCTCTATTCATTATTGAACAAATGGAACTGATTTAGTTCATCTCATTGTAGAAGACAGCCACGTCCATCAGAATTGATCATCATATAGTATTGTTGTTGAAGTATATAATGATCTCCTGGTCCTCCTTATTTCATTCAGCATCAGTTCATGTAAGTCTCTCCAGGCCTTTCTGAAATCATCCTGCTGGTCATTTCTTACAGAACAATAATATTCCATAACATTCATAACAAAATTTATTTAGCCGTTCTCCAATTGATGGACATACACTCAATTTCCAGTTTCTGGCCACTACAAAGAGGGCTGCCACAAACATTTTTGCACATGCAAATCCCTTTCTCTTCTTTAAGAAGTAACATTTCCTGGATCAAAAGTTATGCCCAATTTTTGAGCATAGTTCCAAATCACTTTCCAGAATAGCTGGATGTATTCACAATTCCCACCAACAATGTATCAGTGTCCCTGTTTTCCCACATTCCTTCCAATATTCAGCATTATCTTTTCACGTCATCCTAGACAATCTGACAGGTGTGTAGTGGTATCTCAGAGTTGTCTTAATTTGTATTTCTCTGATTAATAATGACTTGGAGCATCTTTTCATATGGCTAGAAATAATTTTAATTTCTTTATCTGAGGATTATCTGTTCATATCCTTTGATCATTTATCAACTGGAGAACAGCTTGATTTCTTATAAATTAGAGTCAATTCTTTATATAGTTTGGAAATGAGGCCTTTATCAGAACCTTTGACTATAAAAAATATTTTCCCAGTTTATTGTTTCCCTTCTAGTATTATATGTATTAGTTTTCTTTGTACAAAAGCTTTTTCAATTTGATATAATCAAAATTTCCTATTTTGTGATCAATAATGATCTCTAGTTCTTCTTTGGTCACAGATTCCTTCATACTCCACAGGTCTGAGAGGTAAACTATCGTATGTTCTTCTAATTTATTTATAATATCATTTTTATGCCTAAATTATGAACCCATTTTAACCTTATTTTGGTGTAAAGTGTTAAGTGTGGGTCAATGCCTAATTTCTGCCATATTAATTTGTAATTTCTCCAGCAGTTTTTGTCAAACAGTGAATTCTTATACCCAAAGCTGGGGTCTTTGGGTTTGTCAAACACTAGATTATTAAAGTTATTGACTATTTTGTCCTTTGAACCTAACCTATTCCACTGATCAACTAATCTATTTCTTAGCCAGTACCAAATGGCTTTGGTGACTGCTGCTTTATAATATAGTTTTAGATCTGATACAGCTAGGCCACCTTCATTTGATTTTTTTTTTTCATTAGTTCCCTTGAAAGTCTTGATCTTTTCTTCTTCCATATGAATTTTGTTGTTATTTTTTCTAGGTCATTAAAATAGTTTTTTGGGAGTCTGATTGGTATAGCACTAAATAAATAGATTAGTTTAGGTAATATTGTCATCTTTATTATTTTTGCTCGACCTATCCAACAGCACTTGATATTTTTCCAATTGTTTAGATCTGAGTTTGTCTGGACAATATTTTGTAGTTTTGCTCATATAGTTCCTTTCTTTCCCTTGGCAGATAGATTCCCAAATATTTTATACTATCGACAGTTATTTTAAATGGAATTTCTCTTTATATCTCTTGCTATTGGGTTTTGTTATTGATCTATAAAAATGGTGATGATTTATGTGGATTTATTTTGTATCCTGCAACTTTGTTAAAGTTGTGGATTATTTCTAATAGTTTTTTAGTTGATACTTTGGGGTTCTCTAAGTATACTATCATATCATCTACAAAGAGTGATAATTTGGTTTCTTCATTACCTACTCTAATTCCTTTAATCTCTTTTTCTTCTCTTATTGATAAAGATCGCATTTCTAATATAAATATTGAATAGTAATGGTGATTGTGGGCAACCTTGTTTCAACCCTGATCTTATTGGGAATGGTTGCAATTTATCCCCATTACATATGATGCTTGCCGATGGTTCTAAATAGATGTTACTGATTATTTTAAGGAAAAGTCCATTTATTCCTGTACTCTCTAGTGTTTTTAAAAGGAATGAATGTTGGATTTTATCAAATGCTTTTTCTGCATCTGATGATGAAGTCAATTATGCTAATAGTTTTCCTAATATTAAACTAGCCCTGCATTCCTGGTATAAAATCTACTTGGTTATGGTGTAATATTCTGGGGATAATTTTCTGTAATATATTTGCTAATATTTTATTCAAGATTTTTTCCATCAGTATTCATTAAGGAGATTGATCTATGGTTTTCTTTCTCTGATTTCATCCTATGTGGTTTAGGTATCAGTACCATGTCTGTGTTATAAAAAATTATGTAGGAGTCCTTCATTTCCTATTTTTTCAAATAGTTTTTTAGTATTAGAGTTAATTGTTCTTTAAATGTTTCATAGAATTCACATCTAAGTCCATCTGTTCCTGGGGATTTTTTCTTAAGGAGTTGATTAATAGCTTGTTTTATTTCTTTTTTTAAAATTGGCTATTTAAGCAATTTACTTCCCCCTGTATTAATCTGGGAAGCCCATATTTTTGAAGGTAGTCATCCATTTCACTTAGGTTATCAAAATTATTGGAATAAAATTGAGCAAAGTAACTCCTAATTATTGCTCTAATTTCCTCTTCATTGGTGGAAAGTTCTACCTTTTCATTTTTAAAACTAACATTTGATTTTTCCTCTCTTCTTTTTCTAATCAGATTTACCAAAGGTTTATCTATTTTATTGGTTTTTTTCATAAAACCAACTCTTAGTTTTGTTTATTAATTCAATATTTTTTTTTACTTTCAACTTTATCAATTTCTTCTTTTAATTTTAGAATTTCAAATTTAGTATTTGATTGGGAATTTTAAATTTCGTCTTTTTCTAGCTTTTTAAGTTGCAAGCCCAAATCATTGATCTTCTCTTTTTCTATTTTATTCAAGTAAACCTCTAAAGATATAAAATTTCCCCTTATTAGCGCTTTGGCTGCATCCCACAAATGTTGGTATATTGTCTCACTCTTGTCATTCTCTTGGGTGAAATTATTAATTCTGTCTATGATCTGCTGTTTCACCCAATCATTCTTTAGGATGAGATTATTTAGTTTCCAATTACTTTTTGGTCTATTTATCCCTAGCCTTTGGTTGAATGTAGTTTTTATTGCATCTGAAAAGAATTCATTTACTATTTCTGCCTTTCTTTTCTGTTTCCATTCAGTTTTCTCCAAAGACCTATCATATCTAACTTTTGCCCTGAGAAGAGCCCTGGACCAGAAATGTTTCTGCCCTGGGAAGGGCAGCCATGCTGGGGAAGTTCTATTGTCCCAGGCAGAGCCCCACTGCTGTGCAGATTTGTGGCTGCCCGAGTGCTGCAGAATAGGGCTGCACAGATGTGCTGTGATCTTTGCTGAGTCACTTCTAGTGCTGAGTGGATGTAGCCAGATCCTGTTAAATTCTGGCATTTTTGGGGAGTACACTCTACTTTTGGCCTTTTTGTAACTTCTCTGCTGATCTACTACTTTGCAACTAAAGCAAAAACTCTACCTGTGGTAGAGTCCTCCCTGCAAAATCTCCTGCAGAGACCACCCCTGCCCCTGTCCACTCAGTGTACTAGCCTCTGTGTTCTGCCTCCCTGCCTGCGCTGGCCTGCTCCCACCCATCAGGACAAATCTTTTCTGATGATCTTCCAGGTTATCTTTGGCTGGTAATTTGTTATACTCCCAATATATTCATGAATTTTACCAGTTAAGCACAATTTCTGAAGCTGAATTTGGTAATTAGTAGTGAGGTAGGAGAGGAGCTTAGTGTGTCTTCTTGTGTGTCTTCTCCGCCATCCGGGCTCCACCCTGGCTAATTCTACTTTTAAAGGTATTTTTTTCTTCAATGGATTTTTTTTTTTCATTTGGCCAATTGTACTTTTTAAGGAAATGATTATTTTCAGTCAATTTTTGTCTTTCATTTTCCAAATTGTTGACTATCTTGCATACTTCTCATTTCTTTTCCCAATTTTTCTTCTCCCTCTCCTATTTGACTTTTAAAATTCTTTTTCAGCTGTTCCAAGAAGGCTCTTTTGGCTCAAGATCAATTAATATCCCCCTTTGAGGTTTTGCATGTAGGCATTTTGTCCTCTTCTTGGTTTGGTCTTTGATCTTCCCTGTCACCATAGTAGCTTTCTATAGTCAAGGTTCTTTTTATTGGTCTATTTTGTGGCTTTTAAAAAGTCAAGCTCTGCTTCTAGGGTATAGGGGACACTGACCCAAGCTTCTTGTGTGGCTTTCAGCTTTGAGAAATTTAGAGCTTTGACTTTCAGTTCTGAGGCCTCTGGTGTTCGATGACTTGCTCACAGCTTTGGGGTAACCCAATCTAATTCCACCTGTTGTTGTCTGCTTTCTGGGTTGGTAATTTGCCTTCTGGGCTAGACTAAAGGTTTTTCCAATTGTCTATTTTTCTATTGTACTGCTGAACCAGGACTCAGTTGCCTTGTGGCTAACTAAGATCCTTCCACTGGTTTGGCCAGACACCATCTGTGCTGAAACATATTCCCCTTTTACCTAAGTGAGACTGACCTTTCCTGAAGTCTTGGAAAAATTGTTTCATTCCATCTCTTTGTAGGTTCCGTCACTCCAGAATCTGTTCAATGGTGTTGTTTCTTGTTGTTTTCAAGGGAAATGGGAGAGTTCAGGCAGCTTCATGGCTTCTTTCCACCATCTTGGCTCTAGTAGTCAATGATATTGTGGTTTTTTAATAGAGGAAGTAAATCCAGTTGTAGTCAAATTATATAATCATATTTGGATTGTCAGCTACATGGGATAGGATGGGAGTGGATTTGTGATTTTATTAGATTAGAGAAGACTTTCAGTAAGAAAATTTTATCTCCTGAAGCAGATTAGGTACCTGCTCTAAAATTTATTATCTTAGAGGTTTTTCCTGGTATTCTCAGAGGTTAAATGAATTGCCTAAAGTCAGTCATGTATCATATGAAGATACTTCTGTCTCTGACTCTATCCACCATGCCATACTTCTTCTTATTGTTTACCATCCTCCAGTGTATTAATATTTTCAGAAAGGAATGTAATCTACCCTATATCACTGGTATTAATCAAATCTTAATTTTAGTGCATAAAACAACACCAAACATATTTACTACATTTCTACTTATTAATTCTAAATTTAAAAAATTACTTTCCTATTATCTCTGCTCCTATAGAAGATAGATTTATAGTTGAAAATGACCTGTAATATCTAGTCAAATGCCTTTACTTTATAGATAAGTAAACTAAGACCCAGTGATACTAAATGATTTTCCCAAGTTCATCCAGGTAATAAGTAGTAGAATCAAAGATTTGAATCCATGCTCTATAATTATAGAACTTGTGCTCTTGCACAGGTTGTTTGTTGCCTTGGGGGAAAAAACTAACTAAGTCAGTTCCCTCATTTCTTTACATTGATTTAAGTGCTTACACATAGGAAATTAACAAAATTTTAATTTTGTTCAGGAGTCCTTTGTTGAGACAAAATCATGACAGTTCAAACTGCCAGTTTGAAAATGGCAGGTGAAAGGGTGAAATTTGTCCAGATCTCAAAAGCCAGCCATGTTGACTGTTTCCTGTCTCTAGTATCTATGCTTGCAATAAGCCACCCAGACTCCAAATCATATACTGATCTGCTTTCCTCTCTGCTTTTTTCCTTCACATTCCATTTCTCTCAAGAGGCTCTCTTTCCCTTTCCTCTCAGATGAATAAAGAAAATAAGCTATTTTTCAAACCAGAACAGTTTAAATTCTCTCAGGGTCTGGTGTTGATAAGTATTAGGAATTTTCTGAACT
Source organism: Sminthopsis crassicaudata (assembly GCF_048593235.1). NCBI lineage: Eukaryota > Metazoa > Chordata > Mammalia > Dasyuromorphia > Dasyuridae > Sminthopsis > Sminthopsis crassicaudata. The sequence continues at coordinate 82,883,840 of NC_133619.1, read as the reverse complement.
CCAATGCCCAGCTAGAGTGATAGCAGAATAAGGAATAGGATACAAGGCTTTGCCCATAGATTCTTCATCCTCCAGAGTATTATATTTCCCTGCTTGAACTTCCTTCTCCCTTACCAGGTGCCCGACTGCCATTCTCTAAATCATCTGTTACAGCCTTTTTTCAAGGACCTTCCCACTTGGGTAGGACAGATTAAATTTCTTCTCTCCAGAATGAGTCACCCATCCTGTGGTCCCAAATGAGACATCTGGGATCGAATCAGAATCAAAAGCTTGGGGTTGGCTGTACTGGTTGTCACAGTCACCTCCTCCAGCCATGTTGAGTGTTTTTTAAGACAATAACAAGCATTTGTCAAGTATTTGCTATGTGCAACCATTGTATGAAGCTCTGGGGTTGGATTCCAAGACAAAAGTAAAACAGTCATTGTTTTTAAGGAGTTTATATTGTACTGCGCGTGGGCAGGGGTAGAGAAGAGATTGAAACATGTTTGTTTTTAAGGCTATTGCAATGATCTAGGTGAGAAGATTTCAGGGACTAATTGAAGATTTTTTTGGGGGGTGTGAAAAAAGGGAACCAATAGGAGAAATGTTGACATGGGATAAATAACAATTGTAGGAAACTTTTTGGATATTGAAGAAGGATGAATGAGTCAGAGTGAAAACAAAGTAGACTACATTTTGACAGGTGAAACAGGAAAAGATAAGTTAGACATAAGAACTAAAAAACCCACAACAATCTAGAATGATACAGGTTTTTTTTTAAATAGTAGCTTTTTATTTTTCAAAATTTATGCAAATATAATTCTCAACATTCCTCCTTGCAAAACCTTGTGTTTCAAATTTTTTTCCCCTCCCTCCCTTCCCCTCCCCTAGACAGCAAATAATCCAATATAGGTTAAACATATTTCCACATTTATCTTGCTACACAAGAAAAATCAGATCTAAAGGGGAAAAACAAGATAGAAAAAAAACAAGCAAATAACAGCAAAAAAGATGAAAATACTATGTTGTGATCCAGTCAGTCCCCATAGTCCACTTTCTGGATACAGATAGTTCTCTCTATCACAAGTCTTGGAACTGCCTTGTATCATAACCTCATTATTGAAAAGAGCCTTGTCCATCTGAGTTGATTATCTTGCTGCTGCTATGTATGATGTTCTCTTGGTTCTATTCATTTTATTTAGCATCAGTTCATGTAGGTCTCTCCAGGCCTCTCTGAAATCATCCTGATGATCATTTCTTATAGCATAATAATATTCCATAATATTCATATACGACAATTTATTCAACCATTCTCCAACTCATCCACTCAGTTTCCATTTCTTTACTGCCACAAAAAGGGCTGCTACAAATATCCATGCACGTGTAGCTTCTTTCCCTTTATTATGATCTCTTTGGGATATAGATGCAGTAGAGACACTGTCGAATCAAAGGGTATGCGCAGTTTGATAGCCCTTTGGGCATAATAGAACAATATAGTTTGAAGACAAATGGCTCTACATACTTCATTATGGCCCCTAGGTGCTACATTATATTTGATATTATAATGATGGCAGTGATGATGAAAGAGCAATTTAGAAATATGAAATAATGCTCTTCTTTGCCTTCTTAAGTAGAACAGTGGTCTCCTTGGTATGATTTTTAAAAAAATTTCTCTATAGTTAATTGTAATGTTCTTCTCTAAAATATAAAGTTCTCTGGGAGCAGGTTTCTTGGGGGGCTTCTGGAGGCAGCCTTCGTTTCAGTTCAGTGTAATCATGTCAAGTGCAGCCAGGAGTTAAAGTCCAAATCTTTTATTGTCTCTTCCAATCTCCTTCACTTGAGGTTCAGCTAGTTTTCTGGAGGTCTTCCAGATCTTGGTTTCAGTGTTCTCCACAGGACAGCCTGCCACCACTTCTCTGTCTTCCTTCATTCTGCACAACTGCCATCTCTGGCTTGTGAATCTCCCAGAGTCAATCCTGATTGAGGCTCCTAGTTTATATATATATATATATATATATATATATATATATATATATATATATATATATATATATATATATATATATATATATATATATATATATATATATATATACATATACTCTTTTAAAGGTGTGAATCTTGTGGAATTGTAGTAAGTACTAAGTACATTTAGAGAATTGTTAAGCATATATATACTCTTTTAAAGGTGTGAATCTTGTGGAATTGTAGTAAGTACTAAGTACATTTAGAGAATTGTTAAGCACCCTGCTAAACAATCACTGTCTCTATCAATTCCACTGTCTTAGTACCTTGTAAGAATCCTAACAGTTAATTGCTCATTTAAAGTTGCCACTTTGTGGTAAGCTTTAGATCTTTAACAAAATAGCATTTATCAGTTTTGGTGTAGTTTCTTCATAATTCATATGAAATAATTTACTAAGATCAGGTATTGTTAATAGGAAAACTTCAAGCCAATGATTGAAAGAAAAAAAAAATAAAAAAGGGGCATCTAAAGGGGAGACTAAAAGAATTGAAGAAACTAATTTCCCAGGTCACTATCTTGCCTTTTAGCTATCTCTATTTGCTTATCCCAATTTGTTATTTATTTTCATGATTTTTAGCACAATGCCTGATACACATTAAGTATTTAATACCGTTTCATTCTCTTATGAATAGTCAAACTAATTTGATGTCCAGTATCAGTTAGCTTGCTTAAGCATTAAATTTAAAAATTAAATTATAAGTATGGATGGATGAAGAGAATTCCAAGCAAAAGGAATTTATTAATTAAGCTCAATCAAGGAACAGGAGCCTCTGAATTTAGAGAATAGAGGGGCCTAGTCTAATCCAATATAATTTAACAAACATTGATTAAACTGCTGAGTTCTATCTTGTCTATTATCTTGGGCCTCCTGAAAGTTTGGCTCCCCAAATTATATGAAATGTGACAAAGCTTTTAAACAACCCACAAATGTAAGATAGCTCTTAATCATAAATCAGTCTTTGTGCTAGGCACTGAGAATACAGAAAATATAAATGAATCCCTATCTTCAGGAAACTATTAGAAGCTTACTTGCTTCTGATTTACAACTACTTCTTTTAAAAATGGGATGATTTTATTTTGTAGGTACTTTTTCTACCAAGGAAGAACATAGTCCCAGATATACCTAGGAGTGAGGAGTTTCTTAGTTCCCAAGGCTAATCTTTTGGTGAAAAAATTATTCCTGAAATTAGCTGGACTGTTCCTCAAATGACAATCTATTTCTGGTCTCATACTTAAGCTGAACTTGAAACTTTTCCAGCTTCATAGGGTCTGTCAGAGTTTTTCATGGCCTTAAAGATGGCAAGGTCAGGATATAGCCAATATGGGAAATGGGAATTTGTTTTTCTTGACAATCCATATTTGTTCTAGGATGTTGTTTTTCTATTTTCTTTTTTTTTTTTTTCAAAGATGAGATAAGTGGGGATGGGAGGGTAATGTTTATTAATTGAGAAAAAGTAAAATAAAATAGGTTGTAAATTTTTTCAAAATGGACACATGGCCAAGCTTATATCTATATCATGATGTAGTCTAAGATATTTTAAAGACACAAATATTGTAGGAATTTATTTTATATGATTTTGCATATTATAAGGGATTTCATTTTTCTTTTCTTTCTTTCCTCCCTCTTCCCCCAAAATCACAGGTGGGAGGAGGATAAGGAAAAAGGTGGGAAAGAAAAGTCATTCAGGTATCATTTTCCAAAATGAACAAAAAGAAAACAGAAGAATGTTTAGAAAGAAGCATAAATAGGACAATGTATAGCTATAAATTGAATTTATATTCCTAAAAGAATAGCAAGCTATTTAGAAAAAATTATAATATTCTGCACAATCCTGTTTTCAGTTCTATTATGTATATGGAAATGACTATTTTATTTGATCTTCATTAAACCCAGATTAAGAAAAGGAAAAAATGAGGAGGAACTCATAAAATGGCTCAAGTAAATTTTTTCTAATTTCTATTTTCAGGGTTCTGCTTTTTAATCTGTCAGAAGAAGTGGCAAAATTTGAATTGAAATCTTTCAAATTTATGTTAAGGAACAAAATCCCCAAGTGCAAACTGGACGACAATATGGTAAGAGTTGGTATTGCTGCTCTCTGTATACCAGAGTTCTTTCTAGAATGGTTTGGGGTAGAGTGGATTGAAGAGAAGGAAGAGAAGAGTTTTTTAGGCAAAAGAAACAGCCTGCCACCACCTAATTCTCAGGCAGACTTGGCTGAGATTGGTAATATTGGGGTATAAGATCTTTACAGTACATTTGAATCTTAGCTATGATCAGTAATGTAAAAAGGTTTTCTCTACCAAAAATGCATTTCATGTTTGGAGAAGATACAAAAAGAGGGATTTTGGCAGAACTGGAACAATTAATTTGTTTTGAATATTTCTCAGTTCTCTGAGGTTATATTAGAGGTAGAAGGACCACAAAAGACCATCAAGTCCAACTTGCTAATTTTATAATTCAGGAGATGCTAAAAGAATTTGAGTGATTAGTCCATGGTCATATAGCTTGTGTCAGACAGGGATACTCAAACCCATGTTTTTCTGGCTATACATCCAGCACTATAATTACACATTATATGTTGCCTTTCATCTGGCCTCCATCTTAATTAGAGACTGGGATGAGCCATAGGTTTGGAGAGTTGGCACTGGACTTGATAGACAGTCAGCAATGTCATGAATATATCCAAGTCTGATGCCATAGTTTCTAGATATTAGTTTCAACTTAGATTTTATTTATTCAATGGAACTGAAATCTCTTAGCTGATTCATGACAGACTACTTAGAGTTGAGATGAGACTTCTCTATCTGTTACTATCTTTACAGGCCAGAACATACCCAGAAAATATGGGGTAGGTTGTCTAAAGACCTTTTAAAACAAAGGATCTTTAGCCAATCTAAATAAGGAGAGGGTATGATTGCTTTTAAAAAATGTTCTTAATTCTGAGGATTTAAAAGGAATAAAAATGTCAATAACTAAAGAAAAACATTGCTTACAATCTAATCTTTTCAACCACTCTTTCTCTGCTTATCCTCACTTTGCCACCAGACCTTAATTGATATTTTCATTGAGATGGAAAAACGAGGGATTTTAGGAGAAGAAAACCTGGAAAACCTGAAGGACGTTTGTGATATCATTGATAAGACTCTGGTGAAGAAAATCCAAGACTACGAATTAAGCAGAGGTAAGAAAACTGGTTCCTTATTTGTCAAATTTTGCTCATGAATTGACATCATTATTGTCACAATAGCTTTTAACCAAATATGTTGTTGTTTTTTTTATCTAGTGGAAAGAAGCACAGAGAGAGTTCCAGAATAAGTAAAACTAATTTGGGGAGATATATGTATTTTACTTATTTCTATTCATTTCCCCACCCCCTTTCCACTATTTAATTCAATACAACCAGCATTTTTATACCAACCATTCTGCTCAGTATTAGGGACACAATGATTAAATGAAATAGTCTCTGCTCTCAAGTAGTTTGTATTCTATTATGAGAAACAATGTACAAATACAACATATTTTTATTATAGCTTTTTATTTATAAAACATATGCATAGGTAATTTTTTCATCATTGACCCTTGCAAAATCTGTTCCAAATTTTCCCCCCTCTCCTAGATGGCAGGTAGTCCAATGCATGTTAACTATGTTAAAATATATGTTAAATGCAATCTATGAAATACAACATATTTGTAAAGTAATTTCTGAATGGAGTATACAGGCCTAATTCCACTCCAAATATTCATATGAACTATTTGTGTCCAACTGGTGGTAACATTCTGAATGTGTATTGTTCTGATTAGCGACAATTGGATACACTGTAATTTGATTCTATACTCATGATGTCATTTTGGGTCTCTTTGAGAATAAAGGACAACAATCAACAAGACAACAAGTCTAATATGAGGGCATCTTCTAAATAATAATAATTGAATAAAGTTTTTAGAACACAGGAGAAGGGTAGGAAAGAGTAGTATAGATGAGGCTAATATGGGCAGATAAAAAGGAGGGGGGGATGATGGTTGATCTGGAAAGCTTTTGATTAGATAGCCTACAGCTCCCAAGCAAAGGGAGTCTCAGGGCACTAAATCATCATGAACTTCACAAAAACCAAAGATAAATCATATCACAAGTCAAAACGAGCATTCATTAAGCCTAATATGTGCAGGGCTCATATGTGTTTGGTACCAGGGATACAAAAGCAGAATATGAAATAGTACTTGCCTTCAAGAAGCTTATATTCTTATGGGAGAAAAAAGGGGAGAATAATGTGTATAAATAAATATATGCAAATTAAATACAAAGAAATTTGGGAAGGCATAAGCAAATTAGATTGGGGATTCATGAAGGGCATCAGGTAGAAGCTGGTGCTTGAACTGAGTTTTGAAGGAAACAAGAGATTTTCTCTTTTAAAAATAATAGCTTTTAATTTTCAAAATATATGCAAAGATAGTTTTCAACGTTCATCTTTGCAAAATCTTGTATTCCAAATTTTCTTCCATCCACCCTCTCCCCTAGTCAGCAAGTAATCCAATATAGGTTAAACATGTGCAATTCTTCTAAACATATTTCCAAATTTATCATATTGCATAAGAAAAATCAAATCAAAAAGAAAAAAAATGAGAAAGAAAAAAGCAAGCTAACAAGAAGAAAGGCAAAAATGCTATGTTGTGATCCATTTTCAGTCCCCATAGTCCTCTCTAGATGCAGATGGCTCTCTCCATCACAAATCTATTGGAATTGGCCTGAATCATCTAATTGTTGAAAAGAGCCACATCCATCACAGTTGATCATCACATAATCCTATTGTTGCTGTGTAAAATGTTCTCTTGCTTCTACTCACTTCACTTAGCATCAGTTCATATAAAAAACAATATCTTTTAAAAATTCTATTATCAAGTATCAATCCTGAAAGATGAATAATTTTCTAGGGTCAATATGGATCTGCAGAAGTGAGTTATTGACCTAAGATAGATCTGGCCTAAAAAATTCTTTTTGAAAACTAAATTGTCAGTTTGAAAATTATCTAGATGGATCTATAGTATTGCATTTTTCTTTTCTCCTTCTGAAGCTCATTTAATTTATTCTTATCTTGCTTGCTTTTAGATGAAGAAATGATGACTGAGCAGGCAACAATTGGAGATTTTTCAGGAGAAAAGGTATATTTATACCTCAAACTTCCTGTCTCATTTATCCGCATTTCCCTCTATATTGTACTCATTATTGTCTTCCATTTTTCAGGTTGTTACATAAGTAGAGAAATAGAAGGATAAAAAAAATCTTATATATATTAAGACTCAAGGAAGAGATGTTGAATAGATAGAGGAAGGACTCTAGACCCTTCTCCTCTTCTTGCCCATAGAGAGGAAGTGTCTAAGATTAGTTATCAGGGAGAATTTGTTATTGTTCATTTGTGTCAGTTGTATCCAATTCTTTGTGACTCCATTTGTGATTTTCTCGACAAAAATACTGGAGTGGTTAGGCATTTTTTTCTCCAGCTCATTTTGCAGATTGGGAAACTGACCCAAACTAGGGTAAATTACTTGTCCAGAGTCACACAGGTATTAAGTATATGAGTCTAGATTTGAACTCAGGTCTTTCCTGACTTCAGATTCAGCACTCTATTCACCATACTATCTAGTTGCCTTTATCAGAGATTAGTGGCAGAGACCTGAAACAAAGCTTCCCACTTCTCCCCTGGTACCTGACTGTAATAGTTCATCAGCTCCTTCAAGGAATCACAAATTTGACTGTTGTATTTTGGTGTGGAAGGATTCAGAATTCTTGATAAGTTAAACAGTTTCATCATCCTCAGTAACCAGGCAGAAATCGTTTTCTTTTACAAACAAATAAAATCCCAATTATCCCTCTTGGGCATCCAATCTGAGTCCTGAATTCAGCATGCAAAACCCCCTCTTGAGCAGGACAAGTAGGACCGATAGGGCTACTCCTCCCAGCCCTATCATTTGACAGAATAGGAGCTGAACTACATGCCATCTGGCTATCTTGCTCAAGAATATCTCCTTGTAAGATGTCCTTGTAAGCACTGTCTCTGGAAAATTCCTGTGTTGTAAGGAGGGGTATGTGGCAAATGTTTGACACCCAGCTCTCTAGAGGAAAAAAATGTTCACTTGGAAGATTTATGAAATTTAATCTGTATTATTCACACTTTTAATGTCTAGTCAGTCAATAAAACAGGAAATCAAGCCTGGATTTGTAACATTTGTCAATTTCCAAGATATAAAGACTCATGCTGAAAATTTAACAATTAAGAGATTGTTGGAAGATAGAGTAGGAGTAGTTCAGAAGATTCCAACCTCTTCAGATTTTCCCCACAAACAGGACAAAATTGCACCTCAGTGGAAACATAGAGTACTTAGAAGCAAATGGGAATTGGGCAGACCAGTGGGACAATTGGACATCTGAAGAAAGATACCAGGCCTGAGGTTTAGTCACTGTGAAGCATAAACACCTCCAAGGAAGCTCTGCTGAAATAGCAAGCAGGGAACTCTGGGACTAAATGGGTTCAGAGGTAACCTTGACCAACTACAGAATTTTCACCTCTTAGGTAGCAAAGAGAGTCGGGAGTCTGAATCGGAGAAGATGGAAGGAAAATCAATTGTTACAGAACACCAGCCTAATATACGCTGCCAAGAAGTGGCCCTTGCACATACCTGGTAAATGCAAAAGCAGTGGGGCAGGGACAATGCTGGCTAGAGATAGAATGATAGAGGCTTTAGTTTCGGATTCCAGAGCAGAGGGGAGAATGAAAGAAGAACCTGAAGCCAGAAGCACCATTTCCCAAACCCCAGAACTAGAGGAGATTACATTAACAATCTGCTACAAAATGAACAGACAAAGGAAAAAGAAGCCAAACATAAAAATTACTGTGAGAATAGGGAAGATCAGAGTTCATTTTCAGAGAAGGATACTGAAATTAAAAAAAAAAAAAAAAACCTCTCCTGCCACAAAGAGTAATATCAACTTATTATTTGACCAAAAAGAATCCATAGGAGAATGTAAAAAAAGACTTCAAAAATCAGAGAGGTTGAAGAAAAACTTAAAAAGATAAGAACAATCCAAAAATAAGAAGATTATGTGAAGAAATTCAACCAACTTAAAAATGAGATTTGGTATCTTTTTTTTTGTTTGTTTGTTTTTTTCATTTATATTTATCTATTTATTTATTTCTTTTCTGATATCTTAAGGAAGAAAATGATAACCTTAAAACTATAGGAGGCCAAGAAATAAAAAAACAAAATATAAAGAATGAAAAAATAGAAGACAATGTGAGACATAAGAAAAACAACAAATATGGAAAACAAATTAAAAAGAGAAAATGCAGGAATAATTAGACTGTATTGTGGCCATCCTGATTGAGACCTCAAAGTGAGATGAATAAGGTGGGAGACTCATAGAGTATGAAAAGAGCTCTAATTTATTATGCTGTACAGCCTTGTTGACATATATATATATATAAATTCCCCCCCCCCCCCCACTGAGGCAATTGGGGTTAAGTGACTTGTCCAGAGTCACACAGCTAGCAAGTATTACCAGATTTGAACTCAGATCCTCCTGACTTCAGGGCTGATGCTCTATCTACTGCACCACCTTGCTGCCCTTGATATACATTTTTGAAAGAGTGATCAGTGTGTGAACAGTAGGCAATCCCCAGTCACTATTCAGAAAAGCAATTCATTGGTTTTGGTGTGCATGGTATGTGCCAATGGGAGGAGAGCCAACCCAGCCACGTAAGCAACTATCTCACAGGCGAGGCCCTGTCAAGGTATCCCTGTTTACCAGCAACTATACTATGACTCTCAGACTGTCCTCTTTCCCATATTGCACATCACTGCTCCTTGCTCAACGAGAGTCTTTCTACAATGTGGCAGAAAACTTATTGTATATATAAGGTTGAGGTGGCCTCTGTACTTCCTTTTGGCAGAGTCCTATACTCTAGCAAGAATGCCTGAAAGCAACAATCAAAAAATAATTCAAGAAATAATTAAAGAAAATTGTTCTACTATGCTTAAAGGGCTATCACACTGTGTATACCCTTTGATCCAGCAGTGTTTCCACTGGGTTTATATCCCAAAGAGATCTTAAAGAAGGGAAGGAGATCCACATATGCAAAAATGTTGATATCAGCCTTTTTATAGTGGCAAGAACCATGAGATCATTGTACATGGCAACAAGATTATATGATCATCAATTCTGATGGATGTGACTCTTTTTAACAATGAGATGACTGAGTCCAATTCCAAAGATTTTGTGATGATGAGAACCATCTACACCCAGAAGAGGATTGAATCACAACATAGCATTTTTACTCTTTTTGTTGTGGTTTATTTGCATTTTATTTTCTTTCTCATTTTTGTTTCCTTTTTGATCTGATTTTTTTCTTGTGCAGAAAGATAATTATATAAAGATGTATACATATATTGGATTTAACATATATTTTTAACATGTTTAACATATATTGAAACACAAGACTTTGCAAGAGTCAAGGCTGAAAAATTATCCATGCATATGTTTTGGAAATAAAAAGCTTTGATTTAAAAATGAGAGAAAAAAGAGGAAAATTGTTCTGGAGTGTTAGAATAAGAAGGGAAACTATAAATACAAAAAAAATTCCCTGATCACTACTTGAAAAAGATCCTATGAGGATCTCCTACAGGAACATCATAGCTATTCCCTCAGATAAAGGAGAAAAATATGGAGTATGTGGCAAATGTTTGGCACCCAGCTCTCTAGAGCAACAAGAAAAAACTATTCAAATATAATGGCGACATAATTACACAAGACCTAACAACAAGTACATTAAAAGACTGAAGATCTTGGAACACTCTATATTAATGAAAAGAACTAATCTTATGGCCCAAAATATCATAACCAATAAAATTAAACATCCTGAATGAAAAAATGTCTGAGATTGTCATTATTAATTTCAAAAGAAAGATTGAGGTAGAGCTGAATATCATATGATTCTAAAAATTAAAACCATATAGGAAAAAGTAAAAAAAGTAATTATGTTATATGAGTGAGTGTGGATGGGAGAAGAGGTGTGGTAATTCTGGAATCCTACTCTCATTGGGAATGGGTTAAAGAGGAAACAATACATATATATCTAGAAGGATATAAAAGTCTTCTAAATTTATTAAAAAAATAAGAGAAGGAAGGAAGAGGATAAAGAGAGTGTAGAAGGGAATGTAGATTAATGAGAAGAGGATAATGTATATAGGCTAATGGGAAAGGGAGAAAGAGGGTGGGAAAGAGTAGAGGTAGAGGATAAGTGAGGGATTTTGGGGGGGTTGGGTTAAGAAAGAGTAAGACAAAGTAGGGGTAGAAGTAAAGTAGAGAAATCAGAGGGATAGGAAATAAGATATATACAAATATAATAATAATGATGATCAGGAATAAAATTTATCAGAAAAAAGATAAGTGTAGTAATTATTGATCTCAGAGAAAGTTGAAGCTAAAATTGATTCAATCAAAAGAGAAAAATAGGGAAACTATATGTCAGCCATATTAGTTAGTATTATTTTATAGTATTTAAAACAACTAGATAATATAAGTTTGGAATATTGTTGTGGTGTAGATAATGATGAACTAGTACATTTAGGAAAATATGGAAAGATTTGGACTATGAAGGATGATGTTTATCTATCATAAGAAAAATAGAACAAACAAGGGTAGTACAGAGTTACACAGATGTGTATGAATGTTAAATGTGTATATTTATGTATGATTATAGATATCTATGTATAGGTATTGTGTATGATATATATACATATATATACACATATATGTTTGTATGAGTGTATGTAATATATAATATATTCACACTTAATTATAGCCTTCTTGGGGAAGGGATGAAAGGAAAAAAAAGAATAAAGTAAAAAATACAGAAAAAAGGGATAAGAAGCAGTGTCACCACTGGGTCTGTATCCCAAAGAGATCATAAATAAGGGAAAAGAACCACACTTTCAAAAATATTTGTAACACCTCTTTTTGTGGTGACAAAAAAATGGAAAATAGTTGGATGCCCATCAATTAAGGAATGGCTGAATAAGTTATGGTATATGAAAGCAATGGAATATTATTGTTCTAAAAGACATGATGAACAGGTAGATGTCAGAAAATTTTGTGAAGACTATATGTGAATAGATGCTGAATAAAGCAAGCAGAACCAGGAAAACATTGTACACAATAATAGCAAGATTGTCTGATGATCAACTGCAATAGACTTAACTCTTCAAGCAAGTGGTGATCCGAGGCAATTCCAATAGACTTGGGATGGAAAATGCCATTTATATCTAGAGAGAGAACTATGGAGAAAATTGAATGTGGATTGAAGCTTACTATCTTACTACTAAATTACAAATTTTACTAAAACCTACAATGAAGTAAAGATGGACAGCTCTGAAATTTGCTTTCTTGAAGTGGAATTTTCTTGTCTCATATTTTGAATCATCTTTTATGTTCTGCTGTGCATATAGCAATTTTTTTTCTTTTTTTTCTTTTACTATTTGGTATATAAGTTTTAAATAAATTATTTAATCAAATTAATTAATTAAGCACGTGAACAGTATGCAATCTCCAGTCACCATTCAGAGGAGCAGCTCATGGGCACATGGTCTCTGCCAATAGGAAGAGAGCCAATTCAGCAATCTAGCAACCCACTTACAGGCAAGAGGCCTTATTAAGGCATCTCTGTTTATGAGCAACTAGCTGTGACCCTCAGACGAAATCCTTCCCATGGTCACAAAACATTGCTCCATGTTCAACAACGGCATTTCTGTAACATCGCAGAATACTTATTGTGCACCAAGGTTGAGGTGGCCTCTGTATTCCCTCTTGGCAGGGTCCCATACCCTAGCAATAAATAAATCAAATAAGTGAAAAGCAGTTTTTTAAAAGAAGAAAAATTAATAATTGATTCAACTGGCTTTATCGCACTCCTGAGAACACACTGACAGTATCTATTAAAGTTAATGGAGGTAAGTTCTAGCTATGTAAAACTTTTTGGCAGATAAATACACTGTAGACAGAGGTCAGCAGTCTTGGTTTCTTCATCTAAAAAAAAGCTTTTTTAACCATATCCCAGGATTGTTTTTCACATTGAGATCATGTATAAGAAGCAGTTTGATGTGATATATAGAAAATGGGCTTTAGAATTAGGAAAATCTCATTTCAAGTCTTGTCTTTAAGATTGTAGTTTTTAGATGAGTTATTGATCTTATTCAGTGAAGGAAGTATCCTCATAATAATGAAATTGTAGATATGGGTCATCACCCCCTGCTCTCCCCCCAGAATCTCATATATATCATATATATGTATATATATATGCATAATATTTATATTTAATATATAGCTGAAACCTTTCCAATGCTCAGTGTGTATAAAGCATCATTGTTAGATGCACAAATGATGGAGAGGAAATAGAAAAAGCGAAAGGAGTGGCGATGGGAAGCTTTAGAGCAGTATCCATTTTTTGGGGAGGAATGTGAGATGTGTATTAGAGTGGGTAAGAAAAAAGAAAAGACATATTGGAGGAATAAAAAACTTTGGGGATCCTTTAATTCAGTCTCTGTTTTACAAATGAGACTTTTTTTATGAAAAAAAAAAATACTATTTGGGCTGGGGCTCACAGAGTGGGAAGTTTGATTTGTTCTTCATTTTTTTCAGGTCCAGGACAAAGCATATAAAATGAGCAGCAGGCCTCGGGGATACTGCTTGATCATCAACAATTATAACTTCCAAAGGGCACGGGAGGAAAAACCTGAGCATAAGGAACTAAAGGATAGGAAAGGGACTGATGTAGATTCAGGTACAACAAATCAGAGGCGCCTGAAGGCAGGAAGCATTGCTGGGAAACTTTCAGCATTTAGGGCTGGGAGGACCTCCATAGACTGCTATCTGCTAAATTCTAGTTCTGAATATGTTTTCTTGTGGAAGCTAGCTTCAGCCTCCATCTTACTTAGGCAAGAGAGTCACCATGGTGTGGTTGATTAAGTGTTGGTCAGGCCAGATGGTCCCTAAAGTCCCTTTCATCTTTTAAGTTCTGCCTATGATTGATACAGATTTCAAATCAGAAATCAGGAGTAATGAGTTCCAGTTCGAAGCTTATGTAATAGGCATCTTTTTCTAAACTTCAATGTCTAGCAGAAACCAATTGGAAAAATGTTTCAGAGAAGTTATGAGATATTAACTAGTTATGATTCAATTCATATATAAAATTTATTGGTTTTTCTGTAACAGATTCAGACCCACTAGTGTGACAGATGTCCTGTTTCTTCTCACCCCTCTGTCTCTACTCTTATCATCTATATATTCAGACACATAACTAATATGGAGAAACTAGGGTTTTGTTTTTGAGCACCAATAATTGGTGGGGAGAGTGAGGAGGAGAAGGTGCTTCTTAACTGTGACATATAAAAAGTTCAAGAGATATAATTTCTTAGTAATTTTTTATTTTATTAATTATGGCTAGTGAATAATTAATAAAAGTATGATCATTTGACCTTTTCTCATAAATCAAAGACTCCTCCTGGCATCCTCTTGACACTTATATTCTCTTAGAAGAGTAGGTGTTCCCAACAGGTGGTGATCAATTGGTTAACAAATAATGAGAGAATGAATATTATAATGAGAAATGGACCTATTCTAATGAGGGGCTGGGAGACTTGACTTTGACTATACTACTCTTACTCTCAGACCATCCCTGTATCTTTGGGCAATCTAGATAAAGGATCAATTACCCGCCCCCCCCCCCCTCCCCATCTCCTCTCCTTTCCCAACTAAGCCTTAGTAGAACACAATGGGCTGGAATCACCCAGATCAGATTCTCTTTATAAGGTTTTTTTAGTTGGTTGGGTTAACAATTCCACCTAGGTAAGATGGTCTAGATGGAGTACATTTTTCATCAAGGTCAGTATTAGTCTTCAAAGACTGGCTGTATTAACTTATAGAATTTTATTTTTTGAATGAGAAAAAAGAAAGAAAAAACAATCTCAATTAATAATTGGTTATTAATATAAGAGCAATAATTTCTCATGGTGCCCCTCTGTTAGACCTATCTTGGGCCATACTCCTGGCTTTCTTCTCTTTCCGCTAGTCACCCTAGGAAAGATTCTCTGGAGTGAAGATTACTTCTTGGACAATTTAACTATTTCTTATGCCCCAGTTATCCTGATCTTTGCACTGCCAAAAACCTATCCTTTCAACACATCCTTCATTCCAAGTTAATTAACTATTCTTCAGGTTCATGCAATTACTTCTCTGGTTCTTGATTCTTCTTGTCATACTCACTAACCATGGGTATATGTGGTCTAAGGTTGTGTCCTGGGTCCTCTTTTTTTTCACTCTATAATTTCTTACTTGGTGATCTTATCACCTCCCATGGGTTCAATTATAATCTCTATACATATGATTCCCAGATTGAGATAGTTATTCCTTGTTTCTTTCCTGAACTCCAGTTCTTCTTTACTTTGGTCCATTTTGGGCATGTTAAATTTAATTTGTATATTGGGCATTCAGTTTGAGATTTTTGAAAGGCAGCTGGAGAGGCAATGCTGAGGGTCAGTAGAGAGATTGGGGGAGGGTGGAGAGATTTGAAAATCATTAGTGTAAAGTTGGAAAGTAAATATATGGGAATTGATGATCTCCCATATTAGTAAAGAGAGAGAAGTGAAGAGAACCTAGGCAGAATCCTACATTCCAGGACATAATATGGAGAAGGACCCAGAAAAGTAGATTGAGAAGTAGTAGTCAGAGAGGTAGGAGAACCAGGAGAGAGTGGGGGCCTGAAAAACAAAAGGGAAGAGTATCAAGGAGAGAGTGATTAATAGTGTTAAACACTATTCTTTTTTGACTCCTCTCTTATTTCATTTTTTCTCAGAGACTCTAAAAAATACCTTCAAGGAGCTTCATTTTGAGGTTGTGACTTTAGAAGATCGCACAGCAAAACAAATACACCAAGACTTACAGATCTTCCAGAACAAGAATCACAAAGATAAAGATTGCTTTGTTTGCTGCATCCTGTCCCACGGGGATAAAGGCACCATCTATGGCACTGATGGGCAGGAGGTAGCCATCAGAGATCTGACATCATATTTCTCTGGTTCCAATTGTGCGTCCCTTGTTGGTAAACCCAAAGTATTCTTCATTCAAGCTTGTCAAGGCAGAATCACCCAGAATGGGATCCTCCTCTACAAAGATTCTGAGCAGGAAAGAGAATCTTTGGAAATGGATACTGTGCTTCAGAGTGAATACATCCCAAATGAGGCTGACTTTCTGCTTGGGATGGCAACCGTGGAGAATTATATCTCTTATCGACATATAATGGAGGGATCCTGGTATATACAGTCCCTTTGCAAGAATCTGAAGGAAGGATGTCCTCGGTAATTATGACTTTCTGTTCTTCTTGGCCTGCCCATACCACCCATTTCTAAATACCTGCCCACTCAATCTTGCAATCCTGATATTTGCTCAGTCACTAGAAAATACTTCAGGTTCATGATGGAGAATGCTGAGATAGTGTAGCAATTTCCTTTCCTCCATGAGTATGTCAACTTTCCATTGTGCTTTATTTTGAACAACTGAGAGTCCTTTATAGGCAGTAACTCTATGATGTCCAGTGATGTCTTTTTCTTCATCACATAGAGAAAACAAGGTTGGAGTCCCTCCAAAAACTTAGTAGATGGTCAGAGTATTGTGAAATGTTGTATAGGAAAAAAGTTCTAATGTATAATATCCCATCCCACTCTTCCCTAGGGTACCTTCACTGGGGAGAGAAAAAACACTTTGATCATTAGCTCATAACTGTAAACCTACTGACTTTACTGTTCATGTTGAAACCATGGAGTTATGAACAGGAGTTCTTCTCTAGTTTACCATAGTATAAATTCATCCTTTGGTTAATTCTTTTGTGATGCTTTATTTTTCAGAGGACTGGATATTCTCGACATCCTGACCAAAGTAAATGCTGAAGTGAGCCAAAAACTTGACGTTAAGAACAAAGGGAAACAGATGCCACAACCTAAATATACCCTTAGGAAAAAACTTTATTTTCCCACTAACTAGAACTGTTGGCACTACTTAAAACTTTATATACCCTAAACTATAAATAAAATCTATTTATTTGTTTTAAAGTTTTCCTTATGCACTTTTATTAAGGGATGGGTGGTTCTTGGTGTTTTGGATACTCAGATGGAAAAGAATGGAGGATACCCAACTATTTCTATAGAGGCCACAGACAGTGGGGAAACTCTGGGTAAGATCCATCAGCTCAGAGGAAACCTGCTGACACCATTTGGTTTGGCTCCCCATCTCTCCTAAGGGCTCTCGGCCTTCCTGAGAAATCAGGGGACAGTGACAACCTGTGTTGTAGTTGAAGCAGAGTGATACCAAGTGGCAAAGAGTCATTTACACACAATTGCATGTTGTTTATGTGGTCCTACATGTGACATATATAGTTAGCACATGTGCAGTATTGCTTTAGTTATATAAGGATATTAGGGTATATAAATGTGAAAGAACTGGGAATAAACGGACTCCATATTTTAGTCATCCTCGGGAGTCTCATCTCATCAATCCTCCACTAAGAAGGTATATTTTTTCACCCCAGAATGTAGGCTCTAGAAAACATGGAACATTTTGTCACCCCAATTTGGGGGCTCTAGAAAGCAGGACACTACATATTTCCTTTTTTTTTTTTTTTTGGTTACATAATAGTTTTTCATTTTCAAAATATATGCAAAGATAGTTTTCAACATTCACCTTTGCAAAACCTTGTGTTAGAATTTTTCTCCCTTCCTTTTCTCTTCCCTAGATAACAAGTAATCCAAAGTATGTTAAATGTGTGCAATTCTATACATATTTCCACATTTATTGTGCTGCACAAGAAAAATCAGATCAAAAAGAAAAGAAATGAAGAAGAAAACAAAAAATAATGAAACAACAACAAAAAAGGTAAAAAATACTATGTTGTGATCCACACTCAGTTTTCCACAGTCCTCTTTCTGGATGTAGATGGCTCTCTCCATCACAAATCTTTTGGAATTGGCCTGAATCACCTCATTATTGAAAAGAGCCATGTCTATTGGAATTGATCATCCCATAATCTTGTTGCTGTATTCAGTGTTTGTTGGGACCCTGGATCTCTTAGAATCAGCCAGAGTCAGGATAATTAAAAGTCTTTATTCTTGATCTTTTGATGTCCCGGTCAGGGGATAAGATCTAGCAATCTCCACACCTCCTTCCTCTCTCTCCACTGCCAGGAGAATGCCTCAATTTCCTCCTCCTACTCCACCCACTCATGTCACTTCCCCTTCTTTGTCCATACCCACCGATCAAGCCAGCACAGAATAGTTGGGGAAGGTCATCCTTCAAACATGTTAATAGAGAATTGTGCAATTGGCAATTAGCCTCACGTGCTCCATTATCCAAGGGCATTTGCTCAGTTCTAGCCCTTTACAAGTGTTCTCTTGGTTCTACTCACTTCACACAGCATAAGTTCATTTAAGTTTTTTCCAAGCTTCTCCAAAATTATCCTGTTTATCATTTCTTATAGAGCAATAATATTCTATATCAGCCATACACCATCATAATTTATTCAGCCATTCCCCAATTGATGGGCATCCACTCAGTTTCCAGTTCCTTGCCATTACAACAAGGGCTGCTACAAACATCGAGGGTCCTTTTCCCCCTTTTAGGATCTCTTTGGGATATAAGCCCAGTAGAAACACTGCTGGATCAAGGGGTATGAACAGTTTGAGAGCCCTTTGGGCATAGTTCCAAATTGCTCTCCAGAATGGTTGGATCAGTTCATAACTCCACCAACAATGTATTAGTATTCCAGTTTCCCCACATTCCCTCAAACATTTATCATTATCTTTTCTTGTCACCTTAGCCAATCTGAGAGGTGGATAGCCAATTATTTCCTTTTTTTAAAGTATAATTATGCATTTATTAAATAAAAGATTTTGGAAAAAACTAAGTCTCAACATTCATTTCTGGTACATATTATAATTTCTAAAAAAAAATTCCCTTCTTGCAATACCCACAAAGGGTTTCTGCTACTATTTCTCTACATCTTTCTATGCTCAAATTCCTGCAAATTGATGACTTAGTACAACACTTTCACATATACTACACAAAGGGTTAAGAGCAAGATCTCCAAGCTACAAAATACACTTTATTTATTTGCTGGTAGGACAAAAATGGTGAAGTTAATTTTACAATAACATCTTTTTTCAGACTTAGTAATGGGATGGATTTTGGTGAAATTCTTTTTATTCAACTCAATAACTTTATTAAGTGCCTGTTATGTGTGAGAAACTTCAAAGGGGACCTGGGAATACAAGGATAAAAGATAAATCTGTATCCTCAAGGAATTTAGAGAAAAATATTAAGGAACCATGTTTACAAACAAGGAATTTTTTTTCACATGGGACAGAAACAGATGAAGGATAGAAGGAATAGCAATGTCCCAAAGGTATTAGAGATGTGGGTGTATGCAGTGAATCTTAGATGCACCAAAATGTAGATTTGAGAGACTGAGGATCTGGGTTTACATATCCAGATAGATGGCTTAATCTATTTAGCTGTGAATAGAATTCAATATGAGTAAAACTTAATAGTATGCCAATAAATAGTGTGCTAATTATTTTATTTTTCTTAATTACATGTAAATAAAATTTTTCAACATTACAACCTAATTAGATCATAAGTTAACCTGCATCCTGGGCTTGGGTGACAAGTTCTTTCAAAAGCCATAGCTTTAAAAAAATCATGTAATTATTTTATTTTTCTCAATTACATGTAAATAAACATTTTCAAGATTCTTTTTAAATTTTGAGTTCCAAATTCTTTCCTTTTCTTCGTTCTTCTTCCCTCTTTGAGAGGATTCCATATGTGCAGGCACACAAAACATATTTCCATATTAGCCATGTTGCTAACACAGACCAAAAAATCAAGAATAATAAAGAAAGGTAAAAAGAGTATGCTTTGATCTGCATTCAGATAACATTAGTTCTTTCTCTGGAGATGGATTATCTTTTCATTATGAAACTTTTGAAATTGTCTTAGATTATTGTACTGCTGAAATTAGCTAAGTCATTCACTGTTGATCATTGTACAATATTGCTATTACCATGTATATTGGTCTGATTCTGCTCATTTCACTTTGCATCAGTTCATATGTCTTCCCAGATTTTTTTTGAAATCATCCTCTTCGTCATTTCCAATAGCACAATAGCAAACAATCATATACCACAATTTATTTATCCATTCCCCAAATGATAGGCATCTCCTCAATTTCCAATTCTTTGTCAACACAAAATGAGTAGCTATAAATATTTTTATAGATATAGGTCCTTTTCCTTTGATGTCTTTGAGTACAGACATTGTAGTGGTATTTTGGGTCTATAAATATGTATAGTTTTATAGCCCTTTGAGCATGGTTTTAACTTGCTCTTCAAAATGGTTAAAGCACTTCTACAATTCCATAAACAAGTGTCCTTATTTTTCCACATCTTTTCCAATATTTGTCATTTTCCATTTCTGTCATGTTAGCCAATCTAATGGATATGAATTGGAACTTCAGAGTTGTTCTAATTTGTATTTTTCTAATCAATAATGGTGTAGAGCATTTTATATGACTATAAATAGCTTTGATTTATTCTTTTGAAAACTGTCCATATTTTTGAGCATTTATAAATTAATGAATCATTCTTATTCTTATATGTTTAAATCAGTTCTCTCTATCAGAGAAACACACTGTAAATTTTTTTTTCCCGCTTTTTAAAAAAGTCTTAATTGCATTGGTTTTGCCTGTGCAAAATTTTTTTACCTTGATATAATCAAAATTCTCCATTTTATAGCCATCAAAATAATTTAACTGTTCATTTGCTCTATTTTATTTGCTCATAAATTCTTCCCTTATCCATAAATCTGACAGGTAAAATTTTAGATGCTTCCTTAACTGACTTATAATAAAATCCTTTATGCCTGGGTCATATATCCATTTTATTTCATCTCACTATATGAGATGAGATGTTGGCATATATCTGGTTTCTGCTAAACTATTATCCAGTTTCCCCAACAATTTTTGTCAAATAGTAAATTCTTGTTGCAAAATAGTGAATCTTTCTGTCATACACTAGATTACTATGGTCATTTACTACTGTGTATTATATACCTAATCTATACCACTGGCCTACCATTGTATTTCTTACTGCTGTGTAATACAGTTTGAGATATGGGTACTGCTAACCCCTCTTTCCTTCACATTTTTTTCATGGATTCCTTTGATATTTTTAACTGTTTTTTCTTTCAGATTAATTTTGTAAGTATTTTTCCTAGCTCTATAAAATAATTTTGGTAGTTTGATGTCACTTTATTTGTATAAAAACTATTTTGTAATTGTGTAGCTTTTGGATTTGTCTTGGCAGGTAGACTCCCAAGTATTTTATACTATCTGAAGTTAATTTAAATGAATTTTTCTTTCAATCTTTTCCTGTTGGACTTTGCTGATAATATATAGGACTACTAATGATTTATGTGGGGTTATTTTATATCCTGTAAATTTGCTGAAGTTGTTAATTATTTCAATTAGTTTTTTAGTATACTTTCATATCATGTGCAAAGAGTGATACTTTTGCTTCTTCCTTGACTATATTTATTTAATTTTTTTCTTCCCTTATTCTATAACTAACATATCTAGTACAACATTGAATAATAATGGTGATAATGAATATCCTTGCTTCACTCCTGATCTTACTGGAAAGGCTTCTAGCTTATTTCTATTAAAAATAATTCTTTGCTGATTATTTTATATAGATATTAGCTTATCATTTTAAGGCAAACTCCATTTGTTCCTTTGATTTCTAGGGTTTTAAATGGAATTATTGTTGTATTTTGTCAAAAGCTTTCCCCACATTTATTCAAATAATCAGAACAAGTAGATGGTGCAGAGGATAAAGCACCAGGTCTGGACTCAGGAAGACTCACCTTTATGAGTTCAAATCTGGCTTAATATATTTACTAGCTATGTGATCCTGGAAAGTCACTTAACCTGGTTTGCATTGGTTTCCTATTTTATAAAATGATTTGGAGAAGGAAAAAACAAGCTATTCCAGTACCTTTGCCAAAAAACTCCAAAATGAGGTCATGAAGAGTCAAACAATTGAAAAATGATTGAATAGCAATATTCAGGTAATCATATGATTTTTGTTGGTTTGGTAATTGATGTGGTCAATTATGCTGATAATTTTCCTCATATTGAACCATCCTTGCATTCATGATATAAATCCCACCTTGTCATAATGCATGGTCTTTGTGATTTATTACTGTAATCTTTTTGCTAGTATTTTATTTAAAATTTTTGTATCAATATTCATTAGGGAAAGTGCTCTATAGTTATCTTTTTCTGCTTTATTGCTTTTCTTGGTTTAGATATTAACATTTTTTTCTATTTTTTTCATTCTTTTGATTTTGTTTTATTACTTCTTGTTGTCTTATGAAATTAGCTTCCACTTGCTCAATTCTAAGTTTTAAGAATTATTTTCTTCAGTGAGCTTGTGAATCTCCTTTTTCCATTCTGCCAATTCTACTTTCAAAGGGGTTCTTCTCTTCAGTGGATTTTTGTGCCTTGTTTACCATTTGATCTATTATGTCTTTTAAGGTGTAAATTTTTTCAAGCTTTTTTGTGTCTCTTTTTAGCAACGTGTTGATTCTCTGCTCATAATTGTCTTGTACCCTTTTTTAAATTTTTCATCTACCTAATTTAATTTTAAAAATCTTTTTTGAGCTCTTCTAAAG
Organism: Sminthopsis crassicaudata; assembly: GCF_048593235.1. Lineage (NCBI taxonomy): Eukaryota > Metazoa > Chordata > Mammalia > Dasyuromorphia > Dasyuridae > Sminthopsis > Sminthopsis crassicaudata. The sequence goes on along the minus strand of NC_133619.1, from coordinate 82,861,013 downwards.
ATTATTTTCTGCACTTGTATCCCAATTCACATTTTTCTTTTCAAGCTTTGATTATAGTTGTTTTGATGTCATTATTTTCTGCATTTGTGTCTTGATTTTCCTTGTGACCATAATAACCTATTATGTTTTGTTGTTGTTGTTGTTTGCTCATTTTTTTTTCCTTTGCCTATTTCTTAATTTTTAACTTTTGTTGAAGTTTGGGTCTGTTCCTGGGGTGGTGAAGTCACTGTCCCCAAGTTTTAAGAGGACAGTGTTGCTGATTTCAGAGTAAGCTCTGGGGTATCTGTAGGTTTTTAATGCTTCCAAGGAGGTATGATCTAAGGAGAAGTGTGCTCAAGTTCCCACCCAAGAAGGGATCTTGTTCCCCTGTAGCCACCAGCACTGGTACTGTAACTAGGTCTCCCACTTTCCTGCAGTCACAATTGCTAGTACTCCCTTCTGTCCTGGACCACGGTCCCCGGTAAGTGATCATAATCACCTTCTTTTTCCTAGAATTATGATCCAGCTTCCAATATCAATGCTATTGCTCCTTTTGGCTCTGGACCTGGGATCAGAAATTGCAGGTAGGCAATACTACAAGGGTCTTTGTGGGGAGCCAGCACTGACTGAGGGCAAAGGTCATATTCCTAGGCAAATACCCACCTAGGGTACAGAAGCCTGTCTCCACACAATTTACACCTGGGGCAAAGGTAATATTTTTACCATCCCTGGGTAAAGAATTCTGTCTCCACACAAGTTACATTCTGGAATAACTCCTGTCACAAGAACTTTCTGTGGATTTATAGCCTTTTTTTCTTGCTCCATTTTACCCTATATAAGTTTATGCTTATATAAATAAACCCGCTGGCCCCCTCCAGCTCTTTCCTGTTGTTGAGACCCAGCCCAAAAAATCGGATAACGATGATGATGAATCAGATGAGGAAACTGCCCCCCAGGAGAGTATAAACGCCTCAGCTATAAGACTTTAAAGGAACTCAAGTCTGCAGTTTCTCATTATGGTCCCGTGGCACCTTTTACTCTCTCTATCCTTGAGACCCTTGACCACCTGTGGCTAACACCAATAGACTGGTAGCATCTTGCGCGTGCTACACTTAGTGGGGGAGATTTTGTGTTGTGGAAATCTGAATTTAAAGAAACTGCCCGCCGAAATAGAGAGGGTGGTGGCGAAAGTGCTGCTTGGTCTTTTGAAATGCTTGTTGGTGCCCGTCCTTATGACACAAATGAGGCACAAACTCAATATGCAGCCAGCCTATTTACCCAAATCCACAACGCAGGCCCTAAGGCCTGGAGAAGACTACCCCCTAAAGGGTCCGCCACCACCTCCATAGCCAGTATCCGCCAGAAGCCAGAGGAATCTTATACTGATTTCATTAGCCGTCTCACTGACGCGGCCGAGAGGCTTCTAGGGATTTCTGAAGCTGAGAGTGATTTTGTTTGCCAGCTTGCCTTCGAAAATGCTAATTCTGCTTGCCAGGCTGCCATCCGGCCCTTTAGAAGACAGGGTACACTTTCTGATTATATCTGTCAATGTGCTGACATCGGACCTAGCAGTCAGATGGGCGTGGCCATTGGCACGGCTATCCATGATGCCCTGGCAGGCGCCGTTTCTTCCCCTGCTCAAGGCAGGTGCTTTAATTGCGGCAGTCTTGGTCACTTTTTAAAACAATGTAACCTCCCCAAACAAGGCCGAGCAGGACACCCTGGTGTTTGCCCCAGGTGCAAAAAAGGCAAACATTGGGCCTCTCAGTGCAGATCAAAGACTGATAGCTACGGACACCCATTGTTGGATCAGGGAAACTTCATTCGGGCCCTGTCATCAAATCAGGGGCCCGGCCTCGGGCCGAACCGGTGGGCTCATCTCAACAATCCCGCCCTTGCGGCATCTCCCAACTGGCCAGAGCCACCCCAGGAAGCGCAGGACTGGACCTCTGTTCCGCCTCCCGCTCAGTACTAACCCCCAGCAGGGCCCACAAGTGCTGTCTACCGGTGTTTTGGCCCCTGCCCGGAAGGATTTTTTGGATTAATCCTCAGGAGAGCTAGCTCCTCTCTCGCAGGGCTCACCATTCACCCCAGAGTGGTGGATGATGACGTCCAGGGAGAAATTAAGCTTGTGGCCTCAGTCCAGTCGTTCCCTGTAACATCCCTGCGGGTTCCAGGATTGCTCACCTCCTTCTCTTGCCTATCCATAATGCCCATGGAACTGCCAAGACCCAGCGCCGCGGCAGGGCTGCTTTGGGTCCTCTGATGCCTATTGGGTTCAGAACATTTTGTCCCAGAAACCCATGCTGAGCCTTAGACTAGATGGCAAACTTTTTGAGGGTCTTATTGGCGCTGGCGCGGACGCCACTGTGTGAAGAAAAGAGGAGTGGCCTAAGGCATGGCCCCTCTCAGCCTCCCTCACCCATCTTCGGGGCATAGGCCAAACGGCTAACCCTGAACAAAGTTCCAAGATGCTCCTGTGGGAGGACTCGGAAAAAACACAGGCACCATACAGGCCTACGTCCTCCCCGGGCTTCCCTTTAATTTGTGGGTCAGGGGTCTTCTTTCCCAGATGGGCCTGGTGATGTTTAGCCCTAACAAGACTGTTACCTCTCAGATGCTTAAGCAGGGATTCCTGCCCGGCCAGGGTCTCGGCAAGCACGCACAAGGCATGAGAGAACCCATTTTAATTCAGAAACGCCCCGACCGCCTGGGATTAGGAAGTTTTCCCTGATGGTCACTGATCCTGCACCCCATGCAGATCAGATTTCTTGGAAATCCAACGAACCTGTCTGGGTTGATCAGTGGCCACTCTCTAGAGAGAAGCTGACAGCTGCTGAACAGTTAGTGCAGGGACAACTCGCAGCTGGCCACATAGAGCCTAGTAATTCTCCCTGGAACATCCCCATTTTTGTAATAAAAAAGAAATCAGGTAAATGGCGCCTCCTTCAGGATCTTAGAGCAGTGAACAAAACGATGGTCATAATGGGCGCCTTGCAGCCAGGCCTGCCCTCTCCTGTAGCTATTCCCCATAACTTTCTCAAAATTATGATTGACTTAAAAACTGCTTCTTTACTATCCCACTCCAGCCTGCCCACCGCCAGCGTTTGCCTTTAGCCTTCCCGCCACCAACTTCCAGAAGCCTATGTCCCGTTTTCACTGGAAGGTCCTCCCGTGAGGGGTGGCAAACAGCCCTACGCGCTGTCAGAAATTTGTGGCTCTCGCTGTGGATCCCCTAAGGGACCGTTGGCCTTCCCTACATCCTCCATTACATGGATGACATTCTTATTGCAGGAAGGGATGGCTCTGATCTTCTAGCTTGCTGTGATGCCTTAATGCAAAATCTCCGCTCCAAAGGCCTTCAAGTGGCACCCAATAGGGTCCAGCTCAAGGATCCTTATACTTATCTAGGTCTTGATCTCCATAGGACAGTTATTGAACCTCACAACCTTAAGCTCAGGACTCACCATCTGGCTTCTTTAAATGATTTTCAGAAACTCCTGGGAGATATTAATTGGATCCGCCCGTATCTCAAACTTACCGCAGGAGACCCGAAACCCCTGTTTGACATACTCAGGGGTGATCCAGCCCCCAGTCACCTAGGAGTCTGACTAAAGGTGTACAAGCCCTCTCTAGAGTAGAACCTGCTATCCAAGAACAATTTGTCACCTTTATAAATTACGCTGAGCCCCTCCGCTTCATTATTTGGGCCACCCACCAGGAGATTTTTTGCAGTCCTCCCCGATTTTGTGGGTCCATCTCCTGGTAAGGTCATCGTACCCTACTATTTAATGGTCGCTAAGCTTGTTACTTCTGCCCGGGAATCTAGCATTAAATATTTTGGAAAAGACCCGGATGTAATTATACAGCCTTATTCTAAGGCAGAAGTGGGCTGGCTATTCCAAACCACTGACCTGTGGCCTATCGCCTGTGCCTCCTTCGCTGGTAGCATTGACAATCACTGTCCCGCAGACAAGCGTTTGCAGTTCTGCAGAACCCACCCTTTTGTATTCCCAAATAAAACCTCGCCTCCTCCTTCACCCTCTGCACTTGCTGTATTTACTGATGGCTCCTCTACCGGTGTTGCTGCTTATGCTGCCCATGGCACACCACTTCCATCCCTGCCCCCTATGTCTCGGCTCAGCTTGTTGAACTCTTTGCAGTGTTTACTGTCCTCCGCACATACCCAGATACTCCCCTTAATATCTATACTGATAGTTCTTATATTGCTCAATCCGTCCCCCTTCTTGAGACTGTCACATACATCAAGCCAACTTCTATCGCCACTGATTTATTCCCTCGAATACAATCTGCCACTCGTTCCCGCTCAGCTCCCTTTTACCTATGCCACCTTCGTGCCCACACCGGCCTGCCTGGGCCTTTGTCTGAAGGGAATGCCCTTGCTGACCTTGGTACTCGCTCATGTTATACCCTCCTTTCTTCTGCTATACAAGATGCACAACGTGCACACTCCCTCCATCACCTTAATGCCCATACTTTGCGCTGGTTATTTAAAATCACTCGTGAACAAGCTCGCCAGATAGTTAAACAACGTCCTGCATGTGTCACCTTCTTACCTACACCCCATCTCGGGGTCAATCCACGTGGATTACTTCCAAATGAAGTGTGGCAGATGGATGTCACTCATCTCTCCGATTTCAGGAACCTTAAATACCTCCATGTGACCATAGATACCACAGTGGATTCCTTTTTGCCACACTTCAATCTGGAGAAGCCTGTAACATGTCATTGCTCACGTACTAGCCTGCCTCTCAGTCAGGGAATGCCTACTTCTATGAAAACTGACAATGGCCCGGGATACACTGGCCAAGCTTTCAGAGCCTTCTGCGCCACTCTTTCCATTCAACATGTCACTGGCATTCCCTCTAACCCCCAAGGCCAAGGCATAGTAGAAAGGGCTCATCAAACCCTTAAAAATACCATTCTTAAACTAAAAAAGCGCACTCTGTACCCTATTAAAGGATCCCCTCGGACCCTCGTCAACCATGCCTTATTTATTTTGAATTTCTTACATCTTGATATCAAAGGTAAAACTGCAGCTGATCGCCTCCGGCACGCCAATTCTGCTCACAGTTATGCAGAAGTACTATGGAAGGACCCTCTAACCAACAAATGGCATGGCCCCGATCCGGTCCTTATTTGGGGCCGAGGGTCGGTTCACATTTACTCTAAAGAAATGAAATCTGCCAGGTGGTTGCCAGAGCGCCTAGTAAAACAAATAGATAGTCATTCAGAAAATAATGATAAAATAACCTTTTCCAGGGAAGATGATTCTCCCTGAGACACATTTTCCTCTTTTTACAGGTCATGAAGACAACCAACTGCATGATCCTGCTTGGGACATTGTTAATCCTTGATCCCTTGACAGAGGGAGGCTTCGGCCACCAGTCAAGAGGGCCGAGTTACTCAAACAACTGTATGGGGCTCCTTGCGAATGCAGGGGGGGATATACTACTGTCACCCCAAAATCTTTCTCTATCACCGATTGTGGCACCTTTAAATCTTGTTTGTCTAGGGAAATCCTTTCAGGGGGAATAGTCATATACACCAGCTACCAGTGCGTTAAAAACCCCACTATAATCCCTTCTTCTAACAACCGACCAGGACCTTGCCCTAAAGGCTGTTCCTTTGCCCTGGCGATGCATTCCTCCTGCTGTGATCATGTCCAACCATGTACCCACACAGATGGTAATACTTATCTTACAGCCATACTCCAGAGGTCACTTAGTGGCTCTAGCGGAGGGGACTGGGATTTCTCTCACCCTACAGGTCAGTCCCTCTCAGCAGGCCTCCTGCCTAGGCACTATAGGAAAAGATGTCTGTTGGCCTGTCACTGCTCCTATATACATTTCTGACGGAGGAGGACCAACAGACATGGTGAGGGAAGAGGTAGTGCAACGCCAGATTGAAGAATTTATTACACTATCACCCTCTAGCATTGCCTAAATCGCGAAATACGGACCTTGACACTCAAACCTCCTCCATCTTAGAGGCCGCATTCAGAACATTGAATTCAGCTAATCCCACTTTGGCAAAAGATTGCTGGCAGTGTGTGACTCTTGGCACCCCTATGCCCATCGCTATTCCTATTAGTGACACGAACAAAACTTTGTCTAAAAACAATTGCACCATTGCAATTCCTTTCCGTGTTCAGCCTGTAGGTTTTACTTGGGCACGGTGTATAGAGCAAGCCCCTCAAAACAATACCTATGACGTAGATGTAGGATTTGTCACTTTTGCTAATTGCTCTTCCATTACTCCCACTTCCTATCCTGATCCCTCCACTGTTATTCCCTCTCCTCTTTGCCCTGACTCTGGTCAGGTGTTTGTGTGTGGCGGTAATTTAGCTTTCACAGCCCTTCCAATAAATTATTGTGTTCAAGCCACAGTCCTCCCTGACATTGATATCATTCCAGGAGATGAACCAGTCCCTCTCCAGAGCCTTGACTACATAAGTGGCCGAAAGAAAAGGGCCGTCCTCCTCATACCTTTTCTGGTTGGTCTCGGCATCACGGGAGCAGTGGGCTCAGCAGGGCTAGGGGGTGCTGTCCACTCCTATACCAAACTTTCCAATCAACTCGTTGATGATATTCAAACCCTTTCCTGCACTATTAATGATCTTCAAGATCAAATTGACAGTCTGGCTGAAGTAGTCTTGCAAAATAGGCGTGGCTTTAGACCTCCTTACTGCAGAACAAGGGGGGGTATGTTTAGCCCTACAGGAACGCTGCTGTTTCTATGCTAACAAGTCTGGAATTGTGCCGGACAAGGTAAGGAAGCTCCAGGAAGACTTGGTTAAGCGGCACAAAGAACTCTTTGACAATCCCCTGTGGAGTGGATTACATGGAATACTTCCATATCTTCTCCCTCTTATTGGACCCCTATTTGCTTTCATTTTGCTTTTATCCTTCGGCCCCTGGGTTTTTTGAAGACTTACGACTTTTGCAAAATCTCAGATAGACAGTGTTTTGGCAAAACCCATTCAGGTTTATTATCACCGCCTTGAAACAGGTGATGACCCCCAGGACTCTTATGTGGATATTGGGAGCATTCTGAGGCCATTGAGAGCTGGTTAGCCAATGACGGGTAAGATTCCTCAAGGATTGGTCAAGGAAAAAATGCACATGTATATCCTTCCTATGACGGGTAAGACTTTTCCCCAAAGGAACAACCTAAGCCAGGCACAGGTCGCTGGGCATAACGCCTTCTCCACATTTAAAAAAGAAAAAAGGGGGACCTGTGGGGAGCCAGCACTGACTGAGGGCAAAGGTCATATTCCTAGGCAAATACCCACCTAGGGCAAAGAAGCCTGTCTCCACACAATTTACACCTGGGGCAAAGGTTATAGTTTTGCCATCCCTGGGTAAAGAATTCTGTCTCCACACAAGTTACATTCTGGAATAACTCCTGTCACAAGAACTTTCTGTGGATTTATAGCCTTTGTTTCTTGCTCCATTTTACCCTATATAAGTTTATGCTTATTCCTACAATAAACGAGACTTGATCAGAAAGCCTGTCTTGTCTCCATTCTTCGCGTCTCCTATCCCCCCCCCCCCCCCCCTGTTCCCTATTCTTCTCTTCTAGGTCCATGTTTTTGTCCCGCTGGACGGGACAGGTCTTGAGTCCAGCACTAACAAAAGGTCCCTTGCAATGTTCTTCTGACCAGTTGACTCACACCCTTCCCTGTGCTGAGAGATTGCAAAGCTGCTGCAATTGCTGTTGCTACCACTGCCAGTGCAGCCACCCCAAGGCCCATTGAAGCCACTTTGGTGCAATGTGCTCAATGTTCCCAGACTGCATCCTGGCGAGATTGCCCTTTCCCTGCCAATTGCCTGGGTTTTCTTGGGCTGGAAAATTGTTTCACCCAACCTTTTGTGAGTTCTGCCACTCTAGAATTTGAGGTGTTTAGAGTTGTTTGGAGGGAAACTTTGGAGAGCTTGGTTGAGTACTTCTCTACTCTACCATCTTGGCTCTCTCTCCCCAGACCATATCTTCTTAACAGTCAGGTGGTTTGGTGGACTTGGAATCAAGAAGACTTGAATTCAGATCCTGCCCCAGACACTTACAAGCTGTGTTACTCTGGACAAATCATTTATCCCTCAGCTTTCAATTTTCTTATCTACAAAATGAGGAAATAAGGTGACAGGAAAAGTGCTTTTCAAACCTTAAAGTAGGATATAAATGCTAACTATTATTTCCAAAGGACTTTTTCTCTGAGCTTTAACTTTAGAACTGTCTCCTTGTCCTTTTATCAATGTTTCATTTTCTCAGAAAATCATCCATGGTGAAAGATTTGCATACCTTCCATTTGTAGTGAAGCCATAGCTTCCCTGGGACTATTGGCCTTAATCTGTACAACCTTGAACTCTTATGAAAAATTCTGCTGGAAAAACACAATTGCTGAAGAGTAGTGAGCAAAAATCTTTAACAGTCAAATATTTGCAGCCATAATTTATGTGACAATCTCTCCTCAAGAATTTATAATAATTTGTGATTAGAGACAAAGGCAGTAATACCATTATTACAGAGATACACACACACACACACACACACACACACACACACAATCTGCTTAATCATTGTTTTTTTAGAACAGGGATCAAGAAACCCTCTGGATCCAAATATCTCTTTCCCCAATAGTTATTATAAAATCCTACAGAAAGTGTACTTCATTTTTCCCTTGCCTTCACATTATTGTTTCATTGTTATAATAACTTTTTTTGCTTTTAAAACTTTTTTTTCAATTAATCAATTATTTGCTTTCTGCACCCCACCACCTTTTATAAAAAATAAAAAATTAAGCAAAACCCTTGTAACAAACATGCATAGTCAAGAAAAACTAATTCTCACATTGCTCATGTGCAAAAATGTGTTTCACTCCATATATTTAATCCATCACTTCTCTGTTAGGAAGTGAATAATCTTCATTAATCTTCTAGAATCATGATTAGTCATTGTGTTGATCATAGTTCTGATGTCTTTCAAAACTATTCATTTATAAATTATTGTTATAGAATAAAGGGTTCTTCTGTTCTTTTGATTTTACTATTCATCAGTTCATATAAATTTTCTCAGGTTATTTTGATATCATTCCTTTTATCATTTCTTACAATGAATAAGTACCGTCATTAAAAAAAAAAAAAAGGTATTCTGCAACAATGTTCAACTTCATTCAATTTGGCCAATGATGAGAACCTGGCCCAAACTAAGATTTTACCTAAAAACTTTGTCATTTAGAAAATAACCTGGGTGTATTCTCTAAAGAATTAAACTCTCAACAATATCTATAGAGAAATTTTATTTGAAAGAAAAGAAGCATTTTTTTTAAAGTGTTAGACACTATGCTAAGCATTTTACACATATTATCTCATTTGATCTTCACAATAGCCCTGTAAGGTAGAGGCTAGTATTCACCCTATTTTACAGTTAGGAATGTGAGGCAAGCAGAAATGGCTTGTTTAGAGTCACAAAGTTAAGTGTCTGAGGCTCAATTTGAGTTCAGGTTATCTTTCCTTCAGATTCACACCTCTATCAGCTGTGTAACCTAAGTGCTTCTGTTCTAGAATTTGGAAGAAAGGTCTAAAATCTAAAGGAAATAATGAAAAATAAACTCTTAATTTAGTAATCAAAATGCTTAGTTCTTGTTAAAAAAAATAGAAGAATAATGAAACAGACTGGCTAAAAATAAGCAATAATTTAATTCAATACCCCAGTGTTCAAAAATCCCATTGTATAGATTTCTTGGAGAATAATTTTTAATTAATTAAAGTAATAATATTATAATAATTATTATTATAATATTTGACAGAACACTGATTTTCAGAATGGCAGAAATATGGGGTTAGACAGAAATCATCCACTATCCACCAACATGGATATATGTTGAATTAAGGGGTATAGCATTAAAAAGAATTGAGACCTAAGTAAGATGTCTTTCATACCTTTTTAGCCCCTATTGCTAAGATGAGAATTCTTAACTAAAATAATGCATAGAAGCAATAAGATAAAAGGTAAAAGATAAGTTCACTTATAAATTGCATATATTTTTGCATAAATAAATAGAATACGCAGGGAATCTGCCACTTGTCAACTTGTCTTGATTCCTTCAAAACTCAGTTCAAATTCCCCTTTATGTAGGAAGCATTTTCTGGTCTTGTGTCCCTTCCCCTATTCCTCTGAGATTACTCTGTTTATATTTTTAATGTGTTCAGGTCAATCATTTTTTTCAGTCATATGCAACTTTTCATGACCTCATTTGAGGTTTTCTTGGCAAACATCCTAAAGTGATTTGCCATTTTCTTCTTTAAAGTTAAGTGATTTGTCTAAAGTTTTGCATCTGGCAGGTGTCTGAGGCAGAGTTTAAACTCTTTGAATTCTTTGAATTTGAAGAATGTGAACCTTGATACTAAAGGCAGGGACAGGTGGGGCCCAATATGGGGTAAAAATTGTTTTAGGGTATAAAAACCATTCTCACTTCACTAGATCTTACCTTACTTTGTCTTACTTAACTAGATCTTGGTGAAGGACATGCCCCTTCCTTGCAGGAACTGAATAAACTGCTTTCTGCTCTGGCCTGAGAAACATCTATTTGCATTATTTTGGCTTAGTAGTTGCTGTTCCTCACAGTTATCTGGGGGCTCATTCAGGATTTGTGTTCTCTCACTGGCAATTCTCTCTCATCACTCCCAAAGGCAGGTGCCTGTCGGGGAGCAGCCCTGATAGTCTTTGGATTTGAGGGAGAAGATACAGCTGTGGGGAAGTAGGATCCTGAAGAGAGTTTCCAGAGCAGAAACCCAGAAGAAGTTCCAACAGACTAAAAAGGGAAAAAGCCTGGGCTGATGGTGATAGGAACAGTCGAGGTAAAAGCTGAAAAGGAGCCTTGAAAGGGACAACATCTAGTAACCTGAGCTGAACATGGGCCCTGGGATTGGTAGAGATAGTGATCCAGTGAAAAGGGAATACCTAGTAAGCCCCTCTGGGAGACTGAGGGAAAGGGGCAACCCTTCCATAATTGACATTCAGTAGTCAATCTAAGCATGAACCTAAGTAACAAATTGAAAATTGGGTTGAGTCCTCTAAGTGTAAAGGGAAAAGTAAGACTATTGTTTGGAGGAGGTACTATATCTCCAAGGACTGGGAATGTCAAAAGTTAAATTCATGTATAGATGCTAAGGAGCCTTTCAATCCAGAAGAAAACTCCTTTATAATATTTTTTTTAAAAAATTATTATAGCTTTTTATTGACAAAACATATGCATGGGTAATTTTCCAACATTGATCCTTGCCAACACTTCTGTTCCAACTTTTCCCCTCTTTCTCTCCACCTCCTCCCCTAGATGTCAGGCAATCCCATACATGTTAAACATGTTAAAGTGTATGTTAAATACAATATATGTATATGTATTTATACAGTTATCTTGTTGCACAAGAAAAATCAGATTTAGAAAGAAGGTAAAAATAACCTGGGAAGATAAAAAGGCAAGCAAACAAGAGTGCAAATGCTATGTTATGGTCCATACTCATTTCCCAGTGTTCTTTCGCTGGGTGTAACTGGTTCTATTCATTACTGATCAATTGGAACTGATTTGGATCCTCTCATTGCTGAAGATAGCCACTTCCATCAGAATTGATCCTCATATAGTAGTATTGTTGAAGTGTATAATTGATGAGTGTGGTAGCCCCTTTGAGATTGATTTCCAACTTCCTTTGGGACTGACCTTTGATTTACAAGATCTGTATCTGAGCCAGTTTGGGCTTGTACCCAGCCCCCACTGGATCTGAGCTGGCTTGGGTTTTCAGCCCCCATTCTAATGAACTGCTCAGATAACCCAACCCCCACTATCTGCTCAGGTTTCCCTAAAACAGCCTCTTCCTTATCTGAAAAGCCCACCAAGAATTTACCCACTTCCCTAGGCTCCTTGAAGCAGATAAAAACAGCCTAGGTGAGTCGTCCCTTGTCAGAGAGTTGAAAGATGCTAGCCAAGATGCTTTGCATCAGAGACTCTCTGTCCCGCCACTTGTGGTGTATTTCTTCCTCTATCTAATGCCTTTTACTAACCAGACTTTAACCTTGCTTCCAAACCTTACAATAAACATCTTTTTACCAATCTAGGTTTTCGGGCCTGTACATTCATTTACAGGGGACTCTTGCCGCCACTATGCCTGAGTTAACTTTGTATCTTTGCGCCAAATCCTAAGGGGTTGCAGGAGAACTCCATATGACTCCCTGTACCCCAATCCTGCCACTAGACCTCAATTAATCCTATTGAGGTATATACCTCATCATTAGGTGTTTACCTCAATTATTTGCTTCCCTGTTACCTCATCATAATGATCTCCTGGTTCTGCTCATTTCACTCAGCATCAGTTCAAGTAAGTCTCTTTGGGCCTCTCTAAAATCATCCTGTCAGTCGTTTCTTACAGAACAATAATATTCCATAACATTCATATATCACAATTTATTCAGTCATTCTCCAAATGATAGGCTTCCATTCAATTTCCCAGTTTCTAGCCACTATAAAAAGGGCTGCCATCCTTTGTAACACAAGGAATTTAAAAAACAGTTTGTGTTTGTGTGTGTGTGAGCTTGTGTTTTTTCTTAGTCAACTGAATTACAAAGGAAAATAAATGGCCATTTTGGGATTTAAAACAATTGTTCTGTGCATCTTGATGCAAAGTAACCTGAATTTTTCTTAAGCTTTCAAGCTTCTCTCTCTAGAAGGGATTGGGAATGATAGAGTTGGTGTGTATAGACTTAAATCCAATCCAAAATCTCCAAAGATTGGTAGGCTCCCCCAAAACTTCATGAAGTCAACCTCAGTTTCTCACTAGATGGGTCCCAACCTCCAAAGGCCCAACTTTTCTGCAGACTCTGAATTCTGTAAAAGGGTGTGGCCTATCTCCACATAACTTGGGGCTATCGAGGGGAATCTATTTTACAATTTAAAATCCTTCCCCCCTTCCCAATACAGCAGCTCATAGGGAAGATACATAATTTAGGGGAAGGGGAGATAGGAGCCATTGCCACGTGGCTCCCAGGGGCCCACGTCTCTATCTCAGATTTCAAATCGCATACTGCCATTTCAGAGATTTTGATGAGAGATAGGAAAGGGGGAACCCCGTTGGTCGGCGCAAAGATAGTAAGATAGTCCCATGAGGCGCAGTGTCCCCTGTAAATGAATTTATAGGCCCGAAAACCTAGATTGATAAAAAGGTTTATGTAGGGATTTTAGAAGTAAAGTTTAGTTAGTAAAGTTGAGGGTAGAGATAGAAGAGCACCGGATTAGGTCCGGTGGACAGAAACCCTTGGCATAAGGATGCCATACTTAGGACTTCTAAAAAGCATGGCATCTAGCGTTGCCCTTTTATTATGGGGGCTCTTGGTGATGTTGAAGGTGGGTGGAGTCCCAGGCTCATGGAGGGCTTTCAGTTAGCTCAGATTCGGTGGGGGCTGGGGAAAGCCTGGATATCATTGGAATTCAAAAGGGTGCTTTTTGACCAGGATTTGTGAATCAAAGGTCAGCCATGGGGGTTGGGAAATCAGAAAGGAAATCTTAAAGGGATCTCAACCCCCATCAATTTCAGTCTGTCTAGAAAAATGAAATTTTTGAGGGGAAAGAGCAGTTTTCTCCCAGAAATATGACCTAATTTACTTGGGAATAAGATTTTAGAAATATGTATGCATTAATATTGCAATTTTGCTACTAGAAATTTAAATCTGTTTGATTTGATTATGGTTATTAAAAAAAAAAGTTCTCTGGTAACTTACCTAAATAGATAGCTTTCTAAATTGTATATTGGGTAATTTGTAAAAATTATGAGCTATGCTTTAAAATTTAGTAAGCTCTGCTGGACATACGTATAAGTTTTATGAAAGTTGGTCCAAAGTTATTTAGATGTTTTTAAAATGTTGTTTTAAAAAACAAAGGACAAGATTGATTTGCAAAAGCAATTGATAATTTAAATGGAACATCCAGTTAGAATCTCACAAGCTAAAATATTGATTTTTTAAATTTTTTTTCCCTTTTTTCTGAGGCTGGGGTTAAGTGACTTGCCCAGGGTCACACAGCTAGGAAGTGTTAAGTGTCTAAGACCACATTTGAACTCAGGTCCTCCTGAATTCAAGGCTGGTGCTCTATTCACTGCGCCACCTAGCGGCCAAATTTTTAAAATAATTTTTTTTCTCAATTGATGTGTATGTTAAAATTGGAAACTTAATTGTAAATTACTTAAGATTTCTATCCATTTTTGTGATAAGCAATGTTATGTCTATTTGGCTATCATTTATGAAAACTGTGAAATTGTAATTAAGTTCTTTGGGGTTATTGTGGTAATATTAAAACCTAAAATTGTTAAGGATTATTGATGTGATAGACTGTTGAAGAGAGAGTCAGGAGATGTTGGAAAGCACAGAGTGGAGCAGGAAGTTTTGGTTGGCACCAAAAATGTGGATCCAGGCCCCAAAATGGAGGGATAGAATATATACCAGGAATGGTAAATATGAAATGAATGGGAGAGCATAGAAAGGGAGTTTAATAATTAATGATGCAAAGTGCAAGTTTCTTTAGAGGAATTTTGCCAGAAGGTTGGTTTATGTCCTTGGCTGACAGGCTGGGTCTTGAGGGGGACTTAGCACCCAAAAAGAGTTATGAGAGTGGGGTCAGAAAGTATCATGGAGTTAGGATAGATACTACATGGCATGGGAGAAGGGGAAAAGGAAAGGCCTATTGGCTTGGAAAGGTGAAGTTTTAGTCCATCTTTCCCCTACTGAAGCTGCTTCTTAGAAATAAGAAAACATGAAGCTCATCTCCCTCCTTCCCCCAACTTCTGCCACTCCCTTGCTGACTAAATGAAATTACTTTAACATCAATTGCTTCTATTGTTTAAAGAAATAGCTTACTTTTACATGTTAATAACTGAATATTTTTGTTTTTCAAGTCTGTGGTTGTTTTAAGGCAAAGTTATTTGTGATGCTATATCAAAGATTCAACCACTTAGCAATACAAGGAACTTCTAAGAGAAGTTAGATTTCTGATTAATTGCAAATTTTCTGAAAGTGTTTATTTCAAAAGCCATTCAGCAAATCTAATATTTATTAAGTGAATCATGGTCTCATTGAATATGATTGATACAGCTTTCTTGCTTTACAGGAACATGGGATAGTTTAGGATTTAAAACCTGATTAAACTCGCTATTGAGATGAAATCTCTCAGGATTATAACTAATTTTGAGTTTTGAATTTGGGAATGATTATCTGGCGAATTATTAAGTTAATAACCCACCATTTGAGAGCTGAATTGCCTAAAGTTGGATTGTTACTACTTGATTGGTTATCAAATTGTGCCCTCATACTGAGGCCCTGAAGGATCAATTTTGATACCATTATAATCATGCCCCTGCTTTTTCCTTTCATAATAAATTTCTATAACTTAAGTGGTCAATAGAAGCCACGAGCACAAATCAAATATGTATTATTTTGCTGTTTTTGATCTAAAAATATGTAGTCTTATAAGTAAATGAATATTTGTCATCTGCTGCTAAATGTGTCTGTATGAAATAAACTTTTAAGACCTTTTGTAAATGTAAAAACAATTGAAACAATTGTGAGACCTATTATTGAAACTGAAATTTTTTCATGATTTAGAGGATTTTAGTGTACTTGTTTTCTTAAGAGGGATGTAATTTATGGAATGTGTTGTTACATCAATGGGAAATTTTATTTTAAAAATTTATACATTTATAAAAATTTAAACAGCTTCAGGCCATCTTCTAGTCCTAGAGCCAAGCCAGTGGAACTTCTTAGGCCTACAACAGGCTACAAAGGCTCTTGTGAAATCTATTTTCACTACTTTCAAGCTAGGAGCCCAAGTGACTCCTTAAAGTGCCTTTGAACCCTCTTCTCCTGAAACCTGTTCAGAGTTTTAGTAATACGTGTCTAAAAACCCACATATACAAATATATGTATATACATTGGAGAGGCTTTACTCATATGTGAATACTGATGAGTAAATGATGAGGAGTAAATTGTGGTCTAAACAAAGATGGGTCAGTTCCTTTTCTCTCTCTTCTTCCTTCCCCAAAGTAACCAATGGCGGGTTTGGAAGCAAAGGAATTTGCTACTTAATGCTGTATAGAAACATAGTCTTTATTGATTAGAATGGAAACACCGGAGAGCCGGTGGGCAAAATGGCTGCATGGTACAAGGCCATTTTTGCAAAGAGAAGATTTTTGAGTTCTCTCTTTTATGCAGTGATGTAAATAAGATAAGGACTCTCTTGTTATCTTTTGGGGACAGACAGAAGTCTCTTCCCAAAAAGGAATTTCCTGATGCCATTTGGTCTATCTGAGCAGATTAGAATGGGGGGCTGTATCAAAGGCCCAAGACCCAAAGGAAGTTGGAGATCAAACAAAGAATACCAAAGGGCTACCGCCCTCAACAAATACTCTTATTCTGTTAGGATTTCCCCTTTCTGAAAATTGATTTTGGGGATATTATGTAGTTTCTAAAAAAGATTTACAAAATCTTCAGGGAAGATGTAAGTACACCTCCCAAGAATGAGGGTTCTGATCTTTGTACTTGTTTCTCTCTAGTTCTCTTAGATTTGTTTTCCTCTAGACTTCAAGAAATTCAAATGACCAGCACTAAACAGCTCTATTGACCAACATCAGGGGACTGACTCAACCCACTGGATTTTCAATCAGTTCAAATGGGAACCTGTAGGATGACCCAGCTCAATGTCCATTCTCAGCAGGAAGTAGAAGATGAGATCTTCCCATACCCCAGAAGACTTTGGGCCCCATTTGTTTGGGAAGGAACTGGAACCAACCAGTGAATGGACTCCAAACTACCTAGTGTCTGAGTGGGTTCCCTGTGTCCATCAGTCCTGTGAAGGGGGGAAGTTAATACTATCCCCTATCACAATAGTATTTGGTGCTTAAAATGGAGACATCAGATTAAGATTTGAGTTAATATTACTGCGAAAGGATACAAGTAGGCTAAAAGATATATATATATATATATATATATATATATATATATATATATATATATATATATATATATATATATATAATAACATCCCTTGGTAACAATGTGTTTTGCAGCCGTGCTCAGTGGGCTACAAATACACCCAAAATATCAGGAACAGAAAATCCATTATACTTGGGCTTTTATTTAAGAGCTCTAGAATAATGACCATTTTCTTTTAGATTCATGGGTCTCTCCCTCTTTCCTTTAATCTCTTGGCTTAAATATACTAATTGTATCCTAAGAGAGAAAGATTTTTAAGGAACTGCCTGTTCATTTTGGAATATTTGGTTTGCTACAAGGGCTAGGACATTTAGAAAATGTGGATAAAAGCTAAGTTGGTTATACATGTAATAGGTATAGATCTTAGGAAGATTTGGAATCAAGGACTTAAGGCAAATCATAGACTTGGGTAGAATTGGTAAAGTACTCTGTAAGAGTCAACAAAAAACAATTTCTATGTCTATGCCACAGGTTGCCACATGTCCAGATTGTACCATTTCCTTTGGGCATGGAAAAATATGAGTGTGAATTCCTCTTGTTCCCAAAATAACATTCCTGGGAAGAATTTTAATATTTTATACTAGTTCCTTACCTCTGGATTTCAGCCAGCCTGCCTCTTATGGCAGGGTGAAAGATTCCAAAATCTAGGGATTGTAATGGTGTGTACCTGAATCTGGAATGTTAACTGGGTATCTCTGGCAATTTCGTGGATGGCAATTTACCTCAAGCAAACCTTGGGGGAAGGCAACATTCTCAAACCTGCTTTGCCCAGGCACTTGTGCACCTATCCCATTGACTATTCCTTTTACTTTCACATCTGAAGAAGACAGACTGAAACAGGAATAATTAAGTCAAGGATAGTAACTGATGAATTCAAGGCTAGAAATGTAGTTCTGGATTTGGATCATTCCTTCTCTGGTAAATATATTACATCAGAGAAACAGTGAAGAAAATAGAGAACAGACATCACTAACAGAATAACATGGGGAAAATAGAATGATTCTAGAAAGGTTAATGGCAGGAAGAAGAACACGTGTTACAATTGGAAATTTCACTCCTAGTACAGCCCTATCAGAATAATTAGCAGAGAATTCAGGGATTAGTTATCCATCCTGGGTAAGGAAATCTTTTGCAAGGGTTAATAGTTTTATGAAGTAGAATGTAAAAAAAATTTTTTTGACAAATGTGAGGGATTAGAAAAGGATGTGGAAACAATTATTTTTTTTTAAAAAGATGAGATTGTGAGAAATAGATGGGTATTTTTCATAGTTATGAAAATTAAATTTGAGGAACTAAACTTAAATTAGAAAACAAAGTCACAAGAACATTAAGGAATAATCAGGGATGGAGCTTTTCTCCCAAAAGAATAAATTCCTTGCAGCAAGGACTGGTTGTGTAATGAAAGGTGAAGATTCATATCCTATAACTTCTATAACGTTCAATTAGTGTGGGAATCAAGGGTGGGAGCCCCTAAGTCATGAAGATAGGGGAAGTCCTGAAGGTGAGATATAGAAGCTGAAAAATCAGGATAGGTGTGAGAAGTCCTCAAATAGTCAAAAAAGAGGAGGGATTATGTGGGATGGGCATGAGGCTTTCTCAGAAAACTCAGCTCTGCTACAGTCTGGGGCTACAGTTTCAGCAAACCTTCCCCACCTCCTTTCTTGTACCCTTGCTTAATAAAAATGGTTTTATAATCTATGGTCTCCCTATTCTGGTACCTTGAGGGTGCAGTGGATTCCTGTGACAGACTGTGAGCCTTGATAGTAAGGAACAGCTGAAGCCCAACATGGGGTAAAAATTGTTTTAGAATATGAAAATCATTCTCTTAACTGTCCTCCACCTCACTTCACTAGATTTTGGGGAAGGCAATGCCCCTTTCCTGAAGTTATTGAATAAACTGCTTTCTGCTCTGGCCCTGAGAATTATTTTGGGCTAATGGTCAATGTCCCACACACATGTAACTGGTAGCTCTGGTGGTGCAGACATATAAAATTTTTTCCCCTTATGCAATTGGGGTTAAGTGACTTGCCCAGGGTCACACAGCTAGGAAGTGTTAAGTGTCTGAGATCAGATTTGAACTCGCGTTCTTCTGACTTCAGGGCTGGTACTCTACCCACTGCATCACCTAGCTGCCCCTACACATATATAATTTCAATAATTTCAGTATATTGGTTATCTTTGTGATCCCATGCATTGTTTTATATGCATTTAAAATATTCTTCTTAAAAAAGAGTCCATAAGCTTCACCAGATTGCCAGACCCATGACACCAAAAAAAAATAAAAATAAAAAAATAAAGAACCCATCCCTAAGTAGCTGACATTCTGAAATTTCTCTCTCTCCCTTTTGCCTTAGCTCAATCATTAATTGGTGACCATTCTACTTATAATAAATCTGAGTTTAGATAGACTTGATAAAAAGCCCTTGAAGTTTGTTAAACCCTATCAGAGCTTAGTAATATAGCCATGATGCTGCTATACCAGAGAGAGAAAAGTATTTATATGAATATCCATGAAATGGCTGCTTAAAAATACACACATATACATACACAACAAAGAAGAAAGACCATCTTTTTGTTCCTCTCTTTACAAAAGATAAGACAACAAACAGTATTTTAATGCCCACAGGGACAGAGAAACTCAAATTTGTAAGTCTCCATTCTATTTTGTATCACCACCAATCTTTTTATATTGTCACATTTATCTGAGTTTAGTTCAGAAATTCTTAAGTTCAGTTTTCCTCTCTAAGTTTAGAAGTTCATTTTCCTGGCTAATAATTGTTCTATTCTTGTGTTAAGGAAATCTATTATCTTTGAAAGATGCAGGTAGACACCAGATTGTCTCATGTTACACCAACTGTCCTTCAAGAAAGTCTAGTCTATTATTGTTGTGACATTAACTAGAAATGCAAATGGACACTATCAATGAGTTTTGCATAGCTGTAAGATGGAAAAAAGGGTTGCACTTTAAATTTCTGGCCAATAATATTTTTTCCTCATTTGCGGTGTCTCCTTGCTTTTAGATTCTTCTTTTGTCTGTAGAAATGATATATCGGCCCTCTATTGGCTTGCTGAGAAGCTAACAGTGATAATGTTGGTAGTTGCCAGACATCAAAAAATTGAACATGCTCCCTTTACCTTAATTTAAATCATAACAGGATAAAAAATCTCATGTTCTCAATCCCTCTTAATGCTTCAACCTTAATGATTATCTCCTATTCTGTATACAGTCTGTCTGCATAGTTGTTTGCATGCCTGTATGTGAAAGATAATACATGCTTTTTGACTGATGGAAAAGATGAGGACTCCTAGTTAATAAAAAAGTAGCAATAGGCTCAGTTCACACTGCTCCAAAAGAACCAGGATCCTCCATATAAAGCTTTTCCTCATCCTGTTATCTTCCTTTCCCACCTTTCTCATCAGTGCTGTTCCATCCCCAGAAGAATGTAAACTCCTTGAGAACAGGAGCTATTTTCTTTTTTTTTTTTTATCTCTGAATTCTTAGTACTGGGTAGATCTGGGATATGGTACATGCTTAGTGGAAAAGGATTGAATTAACTTTTAAGAATTCATCATATTTATCAAGGTGTTTTTTTTTTTAAACCTAAAAGCTCAGGTATAAAGTTATAACCAGGGAGATGGAAGTAAGTAGTAGATACCATAGATTGTATGATACCATACTATATAGTAGATACCAGAAGCATCTAATCCATTGAGATTTTTCTTCAATTAAGTAGAGTATTTCTATCATCAAAATTTCCTGATTCAATCTGCTAATTATTTTTCCCAAGTCATAAATTCCTGGATAATAGATGATGACAGAAACCACAAATTTTTTTCCAAGCCATAGTTTTATAGAATGTTGGGGTCAATCGAGAGAATCTCAGAACTTAAAGGGACCCTAGAGATCATCTTGTTCAAGACCTACATTCCATTGATAACTTGGGAATAGAGAAAAGTTCAGATGATTTCCCCAAAGTGATCTGCTAAGTTACCAACAGCATCAGAATTATAAGCTCAGGTTATCTGGCCCTTCCTTCAGCATCTTTTGAACTATATCCAAGGATCCATTTTTGATATAAAATTTATAAATTATGGCATTGTCATAAGAACAGTCTACTTGGAAATGGGATTTCTCCTAAATCTGGCTTTACCATTATTTGATTGTGTTATTTTGGCTAAGTTTTTTGGGCTTCATTCTCTTCATCTGGAAAATGAGGAGCACAAAATAGACTCCTGCCAGCTCTAACATTTTATAATTTTGGAAGATATAATCAATCACACATTTGATTTTTTTTTTAGCAACAGAATGGACTTAAGGAGAGCTCCTCATCTGGTGTAATAAGTAAGGACAGAATGAAAGATTGTGTGTAAATTTTGATTAAGGAAAAATGTTCCTTGTGTTTTCTTCATCAAAATGTTCAGCCATACTCAAGAGAATCAAATCAACAGTTAATAGATTATCTCAAAATGGGTTGGATGGGGAAAGAAAATCTTGGCTCAATAATATTTATGTTTCCAACAACTCTGAATAAAGTGAAGTTGTGAAAACTAAAGCAAAAATATGGTACTCCATAGACCTGAACAAATCTCAGGCAATCCTGAGAGGAACTTCACATGAATTTTCCAGGTACTAGGAGATTTTCAACTTTCTTGTTCTGGATCCAAATTTTCACTGTCAGTAAGTAAGTCTTGAAAGACAAAAGAATCTTTCTGGATTTCTCTCTTGCTCCTTTCTTGGAAAAGCTCTTCATTCCTTAAGATCAACAAATTCCTGTTGGGTGAAGAAAAAGACATTCTTTTTTTTTTTTTTTGGACTATTTCATCTTGAAATTTATTTTTTAAATAATAGCTTTTTATTTTCAAAATATATGCAAAGATAGTTTTCAACATTCACCCTTGCATAATCTTGTATTCCAATTTTTTCTCCCTTCTTTCCCTCTCAACAGGGCCCTCCCTTAGACAGCAAATAATTCAATATATGTCAAACATGTACAATTCTTCTAAACATTTCCACATTTATCATGCTGCACAAAAGTCAGATCAAAAAGGAAAAAAAGTGAGAAAGAAAACAAAAGCAAGCAAACAACAGCAAAAAAGGTGAAAATACTATTATTGTGATGCACACTTAGTTCCCATAATCCTCTCTCTGGGTGCAGATGGCTCTATTACAAGTCTATCTGAACTAGCCTGAATCACCTCATGTTTGAAAAGAACCATGTCTGTCATAACTGATCATGGTATAATCTTGTTTTTGTTGTGTTACAATGTTCTTGTGGTTCTACTCATTTCATTTAGCATCGGTTCATGTAAGTCTCTTCAAGCCTTTCTGAGATCATCTTGCTAATCATTTCATATAGAACAATAATATTCTATAACATTCATATACTATAAACTTCTTCAATTATTCTCCAACTGATGAGCCTCCAGAGCATCCAATCAGTTTCCAGTTCCTTGCCACTACAAAAAGTACTGCTACAACAAACATTTTTGCACATATGGATCCTTTCCCCTTTTTTATGATATCTTTGGGATATATGCCCAGTAGAAACACTGATGTGAACAATATTCACGGTTTAATAGCCCTTTGGGTATAGTTCCAAATTGCTCTCCAAATTGGTTGGATCAGTTCACAATTCCACCAACAATGTATTAGTGTCCCAGTTTTCCCACATTCTTGCCAACATTATCATTATCTTTTCCTGTCATCTAAGCCAATCTGAGAGGTGTGTAGTTCTACCTCAAAGTTGTCTTAATTTGCATTTGTCTAATCAATAGTAATTTAGAGCATTTTTTCATATGACTAGAAATGGTTTTGATTTCTTCATTTGAAAATTATCTATCCATATCCTTTGATCATTTATAAATTGGAGAATGGCTTGTATTCTTATAAATTTGAGTCAATTCTCTATTTTAGAAATGAGCTCTTTATCAGAACCCTTGAATGTAAAAAAAGTTCCTCCAGTTTCCTGTTTCCCTTCTAATATTCTCTGCATTGGTTTTGTTTGTACAAAACTTTTTTAATTTAATATAATCAAAATTATTCATTTTGTATTTCATAATGCATTCTAATTCTTCTTTGGCCATAAATTCCTTCCTTCTCCACAGATCTGGGAAGTAGATTATCCTTTGTTGTTCTAATCCTTCTATCCTTCTAATTTGTGTATAGTATCACTCTTTACTTTATCTTGCTATAGGGTGAGGAAAAGATTTTTTTACCCAGATGGGATCTTAATTATAACTGGCAATGTCCACAGATTTAAAAAGAGATATTACTTTTGAATGAATTTCTATAATAAAAAATAAGTCTTCAATTAACTATGGAAAAGTGAATGAATGATCATTAACAATGATGGTCATTTGGGAACTTTTTTTTAAAAGTACACAATAATCTGCCTTAATTGTTTTCTTGGTTATGTGTCTGAGGAACTCAGGTTCTCCTGACTTCAGGGCTGGTGCTCTACACATTACTCCACCTAGCTGCTCCAATCTGCCTTAATTGTGTGGAAATTATGGGACTAATACTTGTTTTGTTTTGTTTTTAAACAAGTATTCAAAGTGTTAGTGTTTTCATTTACATCATTGGGATGTAGATTTATTAGCAGTATAAATACTGGCCTGAAAGAGCAGACTGTAATAAAATCCACATCAATGCTGTCAAATAAATCACACAAATATTAATGTAAAATTTATGTGGATGTCCTTTTACTCAATTATATGACTACTAGGGTCTATTATATCTCAAAGAAATCAAAGAAAGGGGAGAAAGTCCTATATATACAAAATATTTATAGCAATTCTTTTTGAATGATAGAAAAAACTGGAAACTAAGGGAATGTTCATCAGTGGGGACTAGTTGAACAAATTGTGGTATATGAATATTTTGTAATACTATTGTGCTGTAAGAAATGAGGGGAATAACAATTTCAAAGAAACCTGGGAGATTCATATAAAATGATAGAGAGTAAAATAAACAGAGTAATAATAATTTATGATATAAACAAAATATTGTAAAAATCAAAACAAAATTTTTTTTTGAAAGACTTATGAATTCTGATCAACTTTGATTCCAGAGAGAGGACTGATAGAAGAACACTGCCCACCCTCATGATGGACTAATTGGCAAAATAAGAAATTCATTTTGAAAGTAACCAAAATAAGAGTGTTTTGCTTCACTGGGTATATATATATAATCCAGGAATTGAGGGGTTTTGTTGCTGTTGTTGCTGTTTATTATTCAGGGGGGGTATGTGTATGGGAAGACAAGAGTAAAAAATGAATGATTGATGATTGAAAATGATAATAAAAAAGATCTTGATTACAAAGAAACTAGAAAAAAGGAAAATGGAGGAAAGATTAAGAAGAGTATGATACTAGCAAAGGAATAATCCCAAGCAAAATATAACTTCCTGATCCTGATAAAGAGAAGAAAATTCCTATGATCTACAATAAAAGGTCTCCATTAATTGAGGAATGAACAAATTATGATATCTGAATGTAACAGAATATTATTTCTCCATAAGAAATCATTTCCAAAGATGGCAGAGAGAACACACACTTCTTTTTGAACTTTTCCCTGGACCCTTAACTAATTTCTAAAATCAGCCTCTGAATTAGTTCTAAACTGGTAGAATCCATGAATATTGGGAGTGCAACAAATTAACAGCAGAAGATAATTTCAAAGATCATTAGAAAAGGTCTGTTTTGGTTGGGTGCGGGGGTTGTGGGGTGGTAGTGGTGGCCAGGTGCAGGCAGGCAGGGCATGAAGGCCAGCCCATGCTGTGGAGACTCAGGGGAGCGTGTGGTCTCCCCGAGGTTATGCAGATTCCGCAAGATGGAGAATATAGGGGGAGGATTCTATCACAGTGTTGGCTACTCTGCCCTGGTTGCAAGCCATTAGATCAGCAGACAAGTTATAAAACATCCAACACAAACACAAAAGGTAAAGAGTGAATGCTGAAACACAAGAATCGGACAATATCTGGCCACACTTACTCAGCACCAGGATTTCAAATCCTGAGGAGACAAAAAGCAGATTGTCTCTAGATGAAGCATAGGATGATATAACCTGGTCCCCATAACACAAGGCTCTCCTAGAAGAAATTTAAAAGGATTTCAAAAGAGAGCTAGAAGAAAAATGGGGAAAGGAAAGGAAAACCCTGCAAGAGGGTTTGGAAAAGGCATAAAGCTCATTAAAAGATAGATTCAATAAAGTGGAAATAGAAAACAACTCCCTGGAAAACAGAATTTGTAAAGTGGAAAAAGAAAATAACTCTTTAAAAAACAAAATTTGTGAAATGGAAAAAAAAATCCATAGAACAAAACAACTCATTTAAAAACTTAATTGTTCAAATACAAAAAGAAGCAAAAAAAGTAAATGAAGAAAATAATTCACTAAAAATCAGAACTGAACAAATGGAAATGAATGACTCGATGAGACATCAAGCAGTCAAGCAAAACCAAAAAAATGAAAAAAATAGAAAAAAAATGTAAATTACTTACTTGGGAAAACAACTGACCTGGAAAATATATCTAGGAGAGACTATCTAAGGATTATTGGACTTCCTGAAAACCATGATGAAAAAAAAGAGCTTAGACAGTATTTTTCAGGAAATCATCAAAGAGAACTTCTGGGATGTCATAGAATCAGAAGGTAAAATAGCCATTGAAAGAATTCACCAAACACCTCTTGAAAGAGACCCCAAAATTAAAACTCCAAGGAATATCATGGCTAAATTTTAGAACTATTTTGGACCAAGGAAAAAATATTACAAGTAGCCAGAAAGAAACAATGCAAATACTGAGGAGCCGCAGTAAGGATCACTCAGGATCTAGCAGCTTCCACATTAAAGGATAAAAGGGCTTGGAATCTGATATTCTGAAAGGCAAAGGAACTTGGATTGCAGCCAAAAGTGAACTTGAATTGCAGCCAAAAAACCCTACCTTTTTAAACTGAGCATTTTCTTCCAGGGAAGAAGATGGGCATTTAATGAAACAGGTGAATTCCATGTATTTCTGATGAAAAGACCAGAGCTAAATTAAAAAAAAAATTAACCTCCAAATATAGGACTCAAAAGAAGCATAAAAAGGTAAAAAGAACTTTTGAGAACTGTATTTCTGTTATGGTATATACATAGAGAGTGCATGTATAATTTGATTTTACTGTTTTAAAAAGGAACTAGAAGTGTAAAGAGGATTGTACCAGAAAAAGGGAAACGTGGAGGTAAAATGAGGGAAATTACAGCTCACAAAGAGGCAAAGAAAACCTATTATAATTGAGGGAAGGAAGGGAGGGTGATGGACATTGTATGAATCTTACCCTCATCAAATTTTTGGCTCAAAGAGAAAATATTAGACATATTTGGTTTACAGAGAAACTTCTCTCATTTTATAGAAAAGTGGGAAGGGAAAGGTGAAAAAAGGAAAGGGTAGGCTAAATAGGAGGGAAAACTGAAAAACTAGGGGAAAGTTACAAGAAATGGGGAGGGATTCTAAAGGGGAAGGGCTGATTGAGATAAGCAGTGCTTGTAAGTTAAATACTGGGGAGGAGGGAAAGGGGAAAAGGAAAGGAATCTAAGGATAATAAGATGGCAGGAAATAAAGAATTAGTAGTTTTAATCATAAATATGAATGAGGTGAACTCTCTCAGAAAGCAGAAGCAGATAGCAGACTGGATTAAAAGCCAGAATCCCACAATATATTATTTACAAGAAACACATTTTAAGCAGAGTGATACCTACAGAGTAAAGGGAAAAGGCTGGAGCATAATCTATTATACTTCATCTGAAGTATAAGCAGGAGTAGCCATCCTGATCTCAGATCAAGCAAAAGCAAAAAGTGATCTAATTAAAAGAGATAAGGAAGAAAACGATATCTTGCTAAAGGATACCATAGATAATGAAATAATATCAATACTAAATGTATATGCACCAAGTGGTATAACATGGAAATTCCTAAAGGAGAAGTTAAGAGAGCTGCAAGAAGAAATAGACAGCAAAACTATAATAGTGGAAGATCTCAACCTTGCTCTCTCAGAACTAGATAACTCAAACCACAAAATAAATAAGAAAGAAGTTAAAGAGGTAAATAGAATACTAGAAAAGTTAGATATGATAAATCTTTGGAGAAAATTGAATGGAGACAGAAAGGAGTATACATTCTTCTCAACAGTTCATAGAGCCTCTATACAAAAACTGACCACATATTAGGTCATAAAAACCTCAAAATCAAATGCAGAAAGGCAGAAATAGTAAACACATTTTTTTCAGATCATGATGCAATAAAAATTACATTCAATAAAAAGCCAGGGGAAAACAGACCAAAATGTAATTAAAAACTAAACAATCTCATCCTAAAGAATGAATGGGTGAAATAGCAAGTCATAGATATAATTAATAATTTCGTCCAAGAGAATAACAATAATGAGACAACATACCAAAATTTGTAGGATGCAGTCAAAGTGGTAATAAGGGGAAATTTTATATCTCTAGATGCTTACTTGCATAAAATAGAGAAAGAAAAGGTCAATGAATTGGACTTGCAACTAAAAAAACTAGAAAAAGAGCAAATTAAAACCCCCCAATCAAATACCAAACTTGAAATTCTAAAAATAAAAGGGATTAATAAAATTGAAACTAAAAAAATTATTGAGTTAATAAATACAACTAAGAGTTTGTTTTATGAGAAAAACAACAAAATAGATAACCTTTAGTAATTTTGATTAGAAAAAGGAAAACGGGAAATCAAATTGTTAGTCTCAAAAATGAAACAAGAGAACTTTCCACCAATGAAGAGGAAATTAGAGCAATAATTAGGAGCTACTTTGCCTAATTTAACGCCTATAAAATTTGATAACCTAAGTGAAATGGAGGAATATCTACAAAAAATATAGATTGCCCAGATTAACAGAGGAGGAAGTAAATTGCTTAAATAGTCCTATTTCAGAAAAAGAAATAGAACAAGTTAATAATCAATTCCCTAAGAAAAAATCCCTAGGATCAGATGGATTTACATGTGAATTCTGCCAAACATTGAAAGAACAATTAACTCCAATACTATATAAACTATTTGAAAAAAGACAGAAACATAGTACTGATACCTAAATCAGGTAGAATGAAAACAGATGAAGAAAACAACTATAGACCAATACCCCAATGAATATTGATGTAAAAATCTTAAATAAAATATTTAGAAAGAGATGACAGAAAATCATCCCCAGGATAATACACTATGATCAAGTGTTAAGGGACAGGTCAATTCTCTGAGAGCCTCCACTGCTGTGAATCATAACATCTAAAGGAGTTGCAGAGCAGCCTTTGCTGACACAGGTGTTATGGATTGGGAATGAAATAAATTGGAGGTAAAAAGAAAAAGAGAGAAGTCAGACAACACAATGGCCTCTTAGTCAGAGAGATCAGAGAACAGCAACCACCTCTCAGTCTCCTTGTATCATCCTCTCATAAGAGGAGATCCATTCTGCAGGTCTGCGTTGGATCTCCAGCAGCAACTGTGAAGTGGCTCCCATATATTCCAACAGCTCCTGTGTATTCCAACAACAAAGTAGGATTTATACCAGGAATGCAGGGCTAGTTCAATATTAGGAAAACTATTAGAATAATTGACTATATGAATAACCAAATTAACAAAACCATATGATTATCTCAATAGATTCAGAAAAAGCATTTGATAAAATCCAGCACCCATTCCAATTAAAAACACCAGAGAGTATAAGAATAAATGGACTTTTCCTTAAAATAGCAAGGAGCATCTATTTAAAGCCATCAGTAAGCATCATATGTAATAAGAACAAACTAGAACCATTCCCAATAAGATCAGAGATGAAACAAGACTGCCCACTATCATCATTATTATTCAATATTATATTTGAAATACTAGCTTTGGCAATAAGAGATGAAAAAGATATTAAAGGAATTAAAATAGGTAATGAGGAAACCAAATTATCACCTTTTACAGATGATATGATGGTATACTTAGAGAACCCGAAAGAATCAACTAAAAAATTATCAGAAATAATCCACAACTTTAGCAAAGTTGCAGAATACAAAATAAATCCACATAAATCATCAGCATTTTTATACATCATTAACAAAATCCAACAGCAAGAGATACAAAGAGAAATTCCATTGAAAATAATTGTTGTTAGTATAAAATATTTGGGAATCTATCTGCCAAGGGAAAGTCAGAAACTATATGAGCAAAACTACAAAACACTTTCCACACAAATAAGAAAAATATCAAATGTTCTTGGATAGGTTGAGCAAATATAATAAAGATGACAATATTCTCTAAACTAATCTTTTTATTTAGTGTTATACCACTCAAACTCCCAAGAAACTATTTTACTGACCTAGAAAAAATAACAATAAAATTCATCTGGAAGAACAAAAGAGTAAGAATTTCAAAGGAATTAATGAAGAGAAAAGCAAATGAAGTGGCCTAGCTGTACCAGATCTAAAACTATAGTATAAAGCAGCAGTCATCAAAACCATTTGGTACTGGCTAAGAAATACACTAGTTGATCAGTGGAATAAGTTAAGTTCATAGGACAAAATAGTCAATAACTATAACAATCTAGTTTTTCACAAACCCAAAGACCCCAGCTTTAAGAATTCACTATTTGACAAAAATTGCTGGGAATATTGGAAACTAGTATGGCAGAAACTACGCATTGACTCACACTTAATACCATATACCAAGATAATGTCAAAATGGATTCATGATCTAGGCATAAAGAATGGTATTATAAATAAATTTTTTAAAAATTTATTTTATTTATTTATTTTTTTATTCATTTTTCCAAATTATCCCCTCCCTCCCTCCCTCCACTCCCTTCCCCCGATGACAGGTAATCCCATACATTTTACATGTGTTACAATATAACCTAGATACAATATATGTGTGTAAATACCATTTTCTTGTTGCACATTAATTATTAGCTTCTGAAGGTATAAGTAACCTGGGTAGATAGACAGTAGTGCTAACAATTTACATTCACTTCCCAGTGTTCCTTCTCTGGGTGTAGTTATTTCTGTCCATCATTGATCAACTGGAAGTGAGTTGGATCTTCTTTATGTTGACGATTTCCACTTCCATCAGAATACATCCTCATACAGTATTGTTGTTGAAGTGTATAGTGATCTTCTAGTTCTGCTCATTTCACTCAGCAACAGTTGATGTAAGTCTCTCCAAGTCTCTCTGTATTCCTCCTGCTGGTCATTTCTTACAGAGCAATAATATTCCATAACCTTCATATACCATAATTTACCCAACCATTCTCCAATTGATGGACATCCATTCAACTTCCAGTTTCTAGCTACAACAAAAAGAGCTGCCACAAACATTTTGGCACATACAGGTCCCTTTCTGCTCTTTAGTATTTCTTTGGGATATAATCCTAATAACAGCAATGCTGGGTTCAAAGGGTATGCACAGTTTGATAACTTTTTGGGCATAGTTCCAAATTGCTCTCCAGAATGGCTGGATTCTTTCACAACTCCACCAGCAGTGTATCAGTGTCCCAGTTTTCCCACATCCCCTCCAACATTCATCATTATTTGTTCCTGTTATCTTAGCCAATCTGACAGGTGTGTAGTGGTATCTCAGAGTTGTCTTAATTTGCATTTCTCTGATCAGTAGTGATTTGGAACACTCTTTCATATGAGTGGAAATAGTTTCAATTTCATCATCTGAGAATTGTCTGTTCATATCCCTTGACCATTTATCAATTGGAGTCAGTTCTCTATATATTTTGGAAATGAGACCTTTGTCAGAACCTTTACTTTTAAAAATATTTTCCCAATTTGTTATTTCCCTTCTAATCTTGTTTGCATTAGTATTGTTTGTACAGAAACTTTTTAGTTTGATGTAATCAAAATCTTCTATTTTGTGATCAATAATGATCTCTAGTTCTCCTCTGGTCATAAATTCCTTCCTCCTCCACAGGTCTGAGAGGTAGACTATTCTCTGTTCCTCTAATGTATTTATGATCTCATTCTTTATGCCTAAATCATGGACCCATTTTGATCTTATCTTGGTATATGGTGTTAAGTGTGAATCCATATCTAATTTCTGCCATACTAATTTCCAGTTTTCCCAATAGTTTTTTCCGAATAATGAATTTTTGTCCCTAATGTTGGTATCTTTGGGTTTGTCAAAGATTAGATTGCTATAGATGTACCCTTTTTGTCCTTTGTATCTAATCTGTTCCACTGATCTACCGTTCTATTTCTTAGCCAGTACCAAATGGTTTTGGTGACTGCTGCTATATAATATAGCTTTAGATCAGGTACACTTAGACCACCTTCCTCTGACTTTTTTTTCATTAGTTCCCTTGCAATTCTCGACCTTTTATTCTTCCATAAGAATTTTGTTGTTATTTTTTCTAGGTCATTAAAATAGTTTCTTGGGAGTCTGATTGGTATAGCACTAAATAAATAGATTAGTTTGGGGAGTATTGTCATCTTTATTATATTCCCTCGGCCTATCCAAGAGCACTGAATGTCTTTCCAATTATTTAAGTCTGACTTTATTTTTTTGGCAAGTGTTTTGTAATTTTTCTCATATAATTCCTGACTATTCTTTGGTAGATGGATTCCCAAATACTTTATACTCTCAACATTTGTTTGGAATGGAATTTCTCTTTGTATCTCTTGCTGTTGATTATAAATAAATTTAAAAGAACATAGGATAGTTTACCTCTCAGACCTGTGGAAGAGGAAGGAATTTGTGACCAAATTAGAACTAGAGATCATTATTAATAACAAATAGATAATTTTGATTATATTAAGTTTAAAAGTTTTTGTATAAACAAAATGAATACAGACAAGATTAGAATGGAAGCAATAAACTGGGAAAGCATTTTTACAGTCAAAGGTTCTGATAAAGACCTCATTTCCAAAATATGTAGAGAATTGGCTCAACTTTATAAGAATTCAAGCCATTCTCCAACTGATAAATGCTCAAAGGATATGAACAGACAATTTTCAGATGAAGAAATTGAAACTATTTGTAGTCATATGAAAAGGTGCTCCAAATCACTACTTATCAGAGAGATGCAAATTAAGATAACTCTGAGATACCGCTACACACCTCTCAGATTGTCTAAGATGACAGGAAAAGATACTGACAAATATTGGAGGGGATGTGGGAAAACTGGGATACTGATGCATTGTTGGTGGAACTGTGAACGAATCCAACCAATTTGAAACTATGTTCAAAAAGTTATGAAACTGTGCTTTGATCCAGCAGTGTTTCTACTGGGCTTATATACCAAAGAGAGCTTAAAAGAGGAAAAGGGACCTGCATGTGGCAAAATATTTGTGGCAGTCCTCTTTGTAGTGGCTAGAAACTGGAAACTGAGTGGATGCCCATCAGTTGGAGATATGGCTGAATAAATTATGGTATGTGAATGCTATGGAATGTAATTGTTCTGTAAGAAATTATCAACAGAATGAATTCATAGAGGCTTTGAGAGACCTACATGAACTGAGACTAAGTGAAATGAGCAGAACCAGGAGATCATTGTACATGGCAACAATAAGACTATGCGATGATCAATTCTGATGGATGTGGCTCTCTTCAACAATGAATTGATTAAGACCAGTTCCAATTGTTCAGTAATGAAGAGAGCCATCTACATCCAGAGAAAGGACTGTGGGAACTGAATGTGGACCACAACATAGCATTTTCCCTTTTTGTTGTTGTTTGTTTGCAGTTTTGTTTTCCTTTTCAGGTTTGTTTTTTCTTTCTAGATCTGATTTTTCTTGTGCAGCAAGATAATGTATGGATATGTATACATATATTGGATTTAACATATATTTTAACATGTATTGGAATATCTGCCATCTAGGGGAGGGAGTGGGAGGAAGGAGGGGAAAATTCAGAACAGAAGGTTTTGCAAGGGTTAGTGTTGAAAAATTAACCCTGCTTATGTTTTGTAAATAAAAGGTATAATAATAAAAAAGAAGAAATCATTTCAAAGTATCCTGGATAGGATAAACAGGTGTACAGTGAAGTGAGAACCAAAAAGAAAATTTATATACATGGTCAACAACATTGAGACAAAAATAACTTTAGAGAGATGGAGCCAAGATAGTGAAGTGAAGAAGTAAACTCACCAAACTTTTCTCCAAACCACTCCCATTTTCTTTAAATAATAACTCAGAACATAATGACTGAAAGAAGACTGAACAGAATATTTTTTAGTTGAAGATGACTTATAAAGTCAGACAAAAGGTTTGTGGTACTAAGGTGGGAGAGTCCAGTGCCCAGTCCCAGCCCAACCCCAGCTCCAGCCTCCGCACCATTAAAGCAGGAATTTTAGGTCTAGGGACCTCTGGATCAGCAGCAATACTGGTTGTTTCTAGACCTCTCAGTCCAGAGATGGCAACACTTGGAAGGTTTGCCAACAAGGCAAGAGAGCTTTGGGCAACCAGCATACCAGGAATGGATATGGGCTGCAGTGACAGCAGCCACTTCCAGAGGCCTCAGTTTATAGGAGGGATCTTTACTAGAAACTGAAGAACAACTCTATTGCTTTAGCAACTATGAGTTACAATGGGGCAGGGAAACGGCTTAGTTCTAGGAAAGAAAGGAGTATTTGCGGTCAGGTCCCTAGAAGGATCTTTAAATCAGCTTCACAAAATCCTGAAGTTTGGGACAGGGTAACCTCCATCCTGGAAATAGCCTTACTTTAACAAAGAGTTAAAATCTGAGTAATAGGCTAGGAAAATGAGCAGACAACCAAAAAAGTTACGATGTTGACAAGGGAGATCAAAATACACACTCAGAAGAAGATAAGAAAGATAAAGCTCCTACATCTAAAGCCTCCAAGAAAAATAAGAGTTAGTCTCAGGCTATGGAAGGACTCAAAAGGGATTTTGGAAATCAAGTAAGAGATAGAGAGAAAATTAGGAAGAGAAGAGAGTGGTGTAAATGGAAATACAAAAAACTAATGAAGAGAAGAATGTTTTAAAAAGCAAACTTGGCCAAATGGGAAAGGAGGCACAAAAGCTAACTGAGGAAAATAATTCTTTAAAAATTGAGAAAATGGAAGCTAAAGATTTCATGAGAAATCAAGATACAGTGAAAAAATAGAAAAAATGTATATCTCATTGGAAAAACAACTGACCTGGAAAATGGGATCCAGAAAAAATAATTTTAAAATTATTGTCAACCTGAAAGTCATAATCAAAACAAGAGCCTCGACATCATCTTTCAAGAAATTATTAAGAAAAACTTATATTTTTCTTGAAGAATTTTTTTGGGGGGAAATCTGTTTTCTTTTACAACATTACTTTTATAAAATTGTTTTGCATAACTTCCCATATGCTTTTATGAGGTGGGAGTGAGGAGGAAGGAAGAGAATATGGAACTCAAAAATTTTAAAACAAATGTAAAAATTGTTTTAAATTTAACTGGGAAAAATAAAAACATTAAATAAAGAAAAATAACTTTGAAAAATTTAGAAACTCTCATTTATGAGATGATAAATCATACCATCAGAAGATGCATGAAGCATATTATACACCTCTTGAAAGAGAGTGAAGGTGCAGAAAAACATTTTTTTTGGACATGATCACTGTGTGAATTTATTTCATTGAATAAGCCTTATTTATTACAACACTTTTTTTTCTCTGTGTTTTTAATTGGGGGAATGGGCTAGGGGAAAAAAAAGAAGTGAAAGATAGTTAATGTTTTTTTTAAAAAAAAGAAGTGAGAGATAGTTAATGTTTTTTTTTAAAAAACAATAAAGCCATACCACACTCAATCAGGCCCAGAAACCTATCTTACCCTACAGGAAAGTAGGAGAGGAAGGGGATAAGAAAAGAGGATATTATAAAGGAGGAAGAATAGTCAGAAGCAAAACACTTTTGAGGAGAGAGAGTTCAAGAAGAGAGACTAGAATAAATGGTGAGGGTGGGAAGAGGTTGGAGAAATGTGAAAATTTTTTTGAAGCAAGTTTGTCTGATAAAGGCCTTGTTTCTCAAAAAATAAATGAAAATAAAGCCATTGAAAAAATTTTAATTCACAATAAAAGAGTAGAAGCATAGGCAAACAAGATAGTTTTGAAAGTAATATGTGACTTTTGGTTGGTTGCTTTTTCTTTCGTGTGATTTTTCCCTTCTGTTCTGATTTTTCTTTCACAACAACATGACTAATGGAAATATGTTTAAAATGATTATACATGCATAACATATCAGATTGCTTGCTGACTTGGAGAGGGAGGGAATGAAAGGAGAGAAAAAAAATTTGGAACTCAAAATCTTATAAAAATGAATGTTGAAAACTTTTCACATGTAATTGGAAAAATAAAATTCCAAGTGCAATTATGGACCATCTACTGTTTACAAAGCATTATGCTAGGGTTGGGGAAAATGTAGAATACATATATGGAAGACATATGAACAAACATATCCTCAAGAAGATTTGAGGCAGAACAGAAATCCTCCTGGTGCAATCCAAGATGACCTGAAGACAGACTCCAGACAGGGGATTAATCCATGTGAAGTGCAAACACCTCCTGCTAGTTCTACAGAAACACCAAGTGGGGAATCCTGAGGCAAGTCTTTCTCCCTCCAGGAGAAAGACTGAGTGAGGAGCCTTGGGTAATCAGGAGCACCAGGCCCAGGTTATGCTGCTGAAACACAGCCCTTGGTGAAAAGGAACAACCACACCAGGAGTACAAAAGCAGTGGGACAGGGACACTGTTGGCTTCAGTCACTTGAAAGAGAAGGTAGCTCTTGATCTGGGGCTCCAGGCCAGAGGGGATTGTTGAATGGAGGTTTGAGGCACCATATCTCACTCCAGGATTAGTATAACTAATATTTCTTATTTCTAAAAATGATCTGGTAAGGAAAAAATAACTCAACCATAGAAACTTACTATGGAAACAGGGAAGACTGGAGTTCATCTACAAAGGATGATGCTAAAGTAAAAAAAAAAAAAAAAAAAAAAAAAAAAAGCTTCTTCTACCTCAAAGAATAACATTCAATGATTCCTTGCCCAGAGAGAGTTTATAGAAGCAAAAAAGAATTTAAAAATAACTGAGAGACAAAAAGAAACTAAAACATAGATAAATAAAAATCATCTAAGAAAAACAAGATTATGAAAAAAATCATCCAACTATAAAAGGAGATACAGTCTCTCAAACATGGAAATAACTCTTTGAAAATTAGAATTGGGCAAGGGAAAGCCAGTGAGCTATGAAATACCAAGAAATACAAAACAGATTGTAAAGAATGAAAAACCAGAATAGAATGTGAAATTTCTTATAAGAAAAACTGCAGATGTAGACTACAGATTAAGGAAAGAAAATATAAGAATATTTGGATTACCTAAAAGTTGTGACCAAAAAAAAGAACCTTGATATAATAATGCAAGAAATAATCCAAGAAAATTATCCTGGAGTGATAGAACTGAGGGGAAAGTAGAAATAGAAAAAAAAAATCCATCGATCATCACTTCAAGGAAATTCAAAGAGATCTTTTGTGGTAAACACATAGAAATATCCTTGTCAAATTTCAAAACCCCCAGATCATATAGAAAATTTTGCAAGAAACAAGGAAAAAAAAAACAAGCCAAATATGCTGAAGCTACAATTAGAATTGTATAGGACTTATCAGCATCCACAATAAAAGAATGTAGGTCATGGAATCATATCTACCAGCAATCAAAAGAACTAGGTTTATGGTCAGAAATATCATCGCTAGCAAAATTATTCATAATATGGAATGAGAAAAAATTGGACATTTAGTGAACTTGCAGATTTTCAGGACTTTCTAAAACAAACCCAAACTCAATAGAAAATTTAACAAAAGAACCAATATCAAAGATCGATTTCAATTTCAAAGAACTTAACATGGACAAATTATGTTTTTGTGTTTTTTTTTTCCTTTAACTTGGGAAATGTACCACTTGTTTAAGACTGACAATAGCAATAGAATAGCTCAAATAGAAAGATTGGGCCGAGTTAAGTTAAAAATAGTAATTAGGTTATGCAAATGAAGTAAAGAGGAAGATTAGACACAAACATTAGAAGGGGGGTGGAGGGCTCATAGTTCTGAAAACCTACTCACATCTGGAATGGGTTAAGTAGGCAACACTAATATATACCATGAAGGGTATTGCACTCTCCAAAATCTATAAAGAATTAAGGAAAGAAGTGTGCAAAGGTGAGGGAAGAAGACAAGGGAGGAATCCACAATTGGTGGAAGGTTAAGTAATAGCAAGGCAAGTTAAGGACAACATTTAAAAAAGAGTTAGCAGGAATAGGAAAGACATGTGCTTTGGGGAGCTTAATTTTCTCTTTTTTCAAAAGACAAATTCTAGAACAATTGTAGGTAAGCTCCCCTGCTCATCTCCCCCCATTCTCTCACTGTCTTACCAAAAGCCTACCCATCCCATCCCTAACCCCAGTGTTCCCATTCTTCAAAAGAATGGCTACATACCTCAGTTCTAAATTTTCATCTGTCAGGTTCTGTACCATATATTTGTACTTTTCCTCAACTTCAACAAGCTTTTGCTGAAGGATCTGCTCCAGGTTAATTGCATGGTTTTTCTGAAAGGCATTTTAAAAAATGACTATCCCTTCCCTCTCTAGGCAAGAAGATTAATAGACAGTCATAGCACATTAATGGAGGCAGCCTACTGTACTATAAATGTTATTGGATTAAACGGGTTAGACTAGCCGGTCTAAAGTTCTTTCCATATATCAGTCTCTCATGCTTTATTCACCTGCTATCCTCTTATCTACAATGGAACTCACCTCTTTCTGCAGTTCCACTTGACTTTGGTACAGTGATGTGTTTAGTGATTCTAAAACAAGAGACTGTGCCTGCAGTTCTTCCTCTATGACCTTTATTAGGAGAAAGAGTTTGAAATCAATTCCAAGTGCAATTATTGACCACCTACTGTTTACAAAGCATTATGCTAGGGTTGGGGAAAATGAATATATAGAAGACATTTCCTGACCTCATGAACAAACTTTTAGTCCAGTAATAGACTAAATTTATTGTAATTCCATGTACTTCAACTTAACCCTTTTATTGCCTTGTTGTTCTTGTTTTCCTGAGATCTCTAAGTGAACTATATATTCCTAAGTGTCTATGTCTCAACAGGTGTCCACATGCCTTTCAATCAAAGACTCATGGTCAGTCTTCAAGGACTAGCTTATGTTCAAAATGTATTTTCAGCAGAAGGAGCTGCTGAATACAAGTTATCTTATGTGCTTGTTATCATGAACAATTCTTTAATACTTCTAGGAATTGTCATTTTGTCAATCTTCATAGAGATCACACCCACCCGCCCCCAAATAAACAGATAATCATGGTGAATTACACTGGTAAAAAAAATTTAAATAAAATGTTATCACTTGATTTTCAAGTACTTGGTGACAAACTTTAAAATCACATAATTGGTAAAGAAACCTCAGAACTGCTTGAGAAATTAATGCGTCAGCCATACTTTGCAGTGCAAATTAAAATTTTGAAGCAGTGTCAGTATAGTAGAAAGGATGCTGGATTTTGGAATTGGTGTCTTGGATTTAAATCCTAGCTTTGCTACTAATGTGTAAATAGGACCATTGGTAAATTGCTTGATCATTGGCATCAGTTTTGTTATCTAAAAGTGAAAGATTTGGAAGATTTCTGAGGTCCCTTTCAGCTCTGTGAAATATAAAGAGAACTTCAGCAGGGATCATGGTTTTCCCCTTTTGTTCTGACTAATATGGAAAACATGTTGAAAATGACTGTACATATATAAACTACATAAGATTGCTTGTTGTCTGGGGAGAGGGAAGCTAAGAGATGAAGAGAGAACTTGGAATTTAAAATCTTACAAAAATGAGTGTTTTAAAACTATTTTTAGATGTAATTGAAAAAATAAAATAATATTGTGGAAAAAAATAAAGCACAACACTTTATTGGACATTTAGGGGAACTGAAAAACAAGCTTTAGTCAACCTGTTCTATAAAATTTATACATTAGGTTGACTGATAACTAACATACATAATAGTTGTGGTTTGTAGTTCTGAAAGGACACTAAAGGTTTTGTTGGGCAACAAGTTCTAAAATAACCAGAAAGCTCAGTGGTGATCAATTGGCACTCAAAATCTTACAAAAACTCATGTTGAAAACTATTTTTACCTGTAGTTGAAAAAATAAAATACTACTGTGGAAAAAAAAATAAAGCACAACACTTTATTGGAACCTTAGTGGAACTGGAAAAACAAGCTTTAGTCAACCTGTTCTATAAAATTCATACATTAGGTTGACTGATAACTAACATACATAATAGTTGTGGTTTGTGGTTGTGAAAGGACACTAAAGGTTTTGTTGGGCAACAAGTTCTAAAATATCCAGAAAGCTCAGTGGTGATCAATTGGCACTCAAAATCTTACAAAAACTCATGTTGAAAACTATTTTTACCTGTAGTTGAAAAAATAAAATACTATTGTGGAAAAAAAATAAGGCATATGACTTTATTGGAACCTTAGTGGAACTGGAAAACAAGCTTCAATCAAACTGTTCTATAACATTCCTACATTAGAGAAGTGAGTGCAAGATACTAATGTTGTAAAAAATTACCCAGGCATATTTCTGTTAATAAAAAGTTATAATAAAAAATATTTAAAAATTCATACATTAGGTTGACGTATAACTAACATACATAATAGTTGTGGTTCTGAAAGGACACTAAAGCCTTTGTTGGGCAACAAGTTCTAAAATACCTAGAAAGCTCAGCTCTGGTCCATTGGCTTAGATTCTTTGAGGAAAGGCATTATAGAGTCAATCTCCTTTGGTTCCCATTTTCATTTTGCTTAATTGTATACCAGCAATCCCAAAGGAAAAAAAAAACACCTCAACTTCTTACCTCCTTTGATTTCTGCAGCTGTTCTAAATTCAATACATCAACTTCATGTTGTTTTATGAATGCCTGAAAGCAAGAGTATATTGAAGATGAATCTTATGTAATTTCTATTTCAGATCTAACATCATGGTGCAGCATTATATTTTGCCATCAAAGGATGTGGATTCAAATTCTAGCTCTGTGATCTCACTTGTGTCATTTAATAAGCTCCATCAATCTCAGCTTCCTCATCTCTAAGATGGGAGGGAGATTGTGCTAAGATGTTTCCAATTCTGTGATCCTATGCTCCACCAAGATTAACTCAAACATGGGAAACAGAGAGGAAAGTATGTTACATTTATAAAGGTAAAAATTAAAACAAAACCAAGAGAACCACCTTCAATCCATCCCCCCTCCTCCCAATCTAATATGAAAAAGAGAGAGAAGAGAGGAGGAAAGGGAAATGAGGGATGACTGGAGAAGAAGGAAGGGAGAATGGGGGGAAAGAGAGATTTAGGATGAGAGTAAGAAGGAAGGGGGAGGGAATAAAGAAAAATGACAGAGAAAGAAAAGAAAGCATGTAGGGAGGAATAAAGGAAGGAAAAAAAGAAGAAAAGAAGGGAGGAAGGGAGAGAGGGAGGAAGGAGGGGAAAAAGAACATAGAATAGAATTAGCATCTAAGTACTAAACTGAAAAATTGTAGAAGTTGTAAGAACTAACTCATCAGGTCACTGATTGTTACAAAGCCATTTGTTTTATATAAAATATGGACTTTAAAAAAATTAAGGTATCAATACTGTCTTTGGAAAGAGGATTCTGTGCCCTTTGGTGAATATATCTGTTTAAATATAATTTAAACTTGGCATATTCAGTAGAATAGTTCATATAAAACCAGAATCAATGCAATGATGGAGCATGAAATAAAATAATATTTATAAAACTTTGCAAACTGGAAAGTGTTATGTAATATTATTGATTGTAAACCAAATACCTTGGCCCCTTGGATTTATCTAATTTGAGTTGCCTCCAAAAAACAAGTAGCAATTAAATATAACATCCCCAAATCATTTCAAGGCACATAAAATTATTTCTTGCCTTTGAAAACTTATAGTAAATCTATGATTATTCATTCATCTGGGGAGGAATTACCTCTCTTTCCTTATTGAACTTTTCACATTCTTGGATATGGAGTTCCTCTATTTTTCTCTTTTCTTCCTCTACATCCACCTCAAACTTCTTTGTTAATCTATATTCTGTGGAGAATCAGAGAATAAAATTTATGTGTATAGATGCAATCTCAAAAAGTACATCTATGATTGAAAAGATACAAAGAGGAAAAAAGAAAATACTCCATAAGAACTGGTAGCCTGGGTTAAACTAAAGGTTTATCCATGCATTTTTACAATATAGATACTTATGTACAGTTACTATGATGTGGGGGAATCTACAAATATTTTTATGTTAAAAATATTATCATAGTAAAAATGAAGTTACAAACATCTGGATTATATTATTGTTCTAAAAAATAAAATGGAAACTAATTGCGCATGCTGTGATTTTGACAAGTGCATTAAATGAATGTATAAGTAGCTGCTTAGAAGACCATAGTTCTTCCATTCCAATCTTTCCATTTGTATTATTTCCTTTCAATAAACCTAGGTCATCCACCTTCCTGAAACATTTCAAGATTCCCTACTTACTTTGCTGTAAGAGGATTTTTTCTCGCTCCATTTTCTCACTCTTCTCCCATTCTATCTTCCGCCTTGACCACTTCTCCTCCATTTCATCTGAGATACTGTCCTAGGATGACACAGAGGGCCATAACATCTATGGATATCATGGTCTTACAAATTAAGAATTCCCAGGAGAAGGGAAAGAAGAGACTTTTTAAAATTAAAGCTTTTTATTTTCAAAACATATGCATGGATAATTTTTCAACATCTACCCTTGTGTTCCAAATTTCTCCCTTTTCTCCACCCCCGCCCTTAGATGGCAAGTAACCCAATATATGTTAAACATGGTAAAATATATGTTAAATACAATATATACATACATATTTATGTGATTATCTTGCTACACAAGAAAAATCAGATCAGAAAGGGAAAAAAAGAAAAATAAAATGCAAGCAAACCACAACAAAGAGAGTGAAAATGCTATGTTGTGAACCACACTCAGTTCCCACAGTCCTTTCTGGGTGTAGATGGCTCTCTTTATCACAAGGTCATTGGAACTGGCATCAATCATTTCATTGTTGGAAAGAGACACGCTTATAGAATTGATCATGATATAATCTTAAATCATGTACAATGTTCTCTTGATTCTGCTCATTTTAATCATCATTTTAAACATCATCATGTAATTGTCTCCAAGCTTTTCTGAAATCATCCTGCTAATCGCTTATTATAGAACAATAGCATTTCATGACATTCATATACTATAACTTATTCAGCCATTCTTCAGTTGATGGGCATCCATCAGTTTCCATCCATCTTGCCACTACAAAAAGAGCTGCCACAAACACTTTTGCACATGTGGGTCCTTCCTTTTCCCTTCTTTATGATCTCTTTAGGATATAAGCCTAGTACAAATTCTACTAGATGAAAGGGTATGCACATTTTGATAGCCTTTTGGGCATAGTTCCAAATTATCCTTCAGAATAGTTGAATCAATTCACAACTCCACTAACAATGTATCAGTGTCCCAGTTTCCTCATATCCCCTCCAACACTCATCACTATCTTTTCCTGTCATCTTAGCCAATCTGAGAGGTGTGTAGTGGTACCTCAGAGTTGTCTTAATTTGCATTTCTCTGATCAATAGTGATTTAGAACACCTTCTTATATGACTAGAAATGGTTTCCATTTCTTGGTCTGAAAATTGTTTATAACCTTTGACTATCAATCGGAGTATAGCTTGAATTCTTACAAATTTGAGTCAATTCTCTCTATATTTTAGAAATGAGACCTTTATTAGAACCCTTGAATGTAAAAATGTTTTCCCAGTTTATTGCTTCCCTTCTAATCTTGTCTGCACTGGTTTTGTTTGTTAAAAAATACTTTTTAACTTAACATAATCAAAATTATGTGTTCAATAATAAACTTTAGTTCTTCTTTGGCCACAAATTCGGAAAAGACTTTAAAAATTATTTAGAAATCACATGCTTGTATTAAAATGGAAGAGGGAGATGCAGAGTTCATGGTGTCTGTCCAAGTAGTGTTCTCTTTTGCAAACATTTCACCTTTGTGAACATCAGTTTCCTCATCTATAAAATGGAATACTAAATAGCACATGTACTTCTTCCTTCAATGTGGAAATGAGAAAGGTACTTTGAAAACAAGGAAGACCCACAGTTCTTCATGACTACTTCTTGGACCTGAGGAGACTTTAGACATGATGCCAGCTCATAGACTTTGCTCTGAATCCCTTCATGCCCTTGCCATAAGCTTACCTCTCAGGAGTCTTTCTGC
Source organism: Sminthopsis crassicaudata (assembly GCF_048593235.1). NCBI lineage: Eukaryota > Metazoa > Chordata > Mammalia > Dasyuromorphia > Dasyuridae > Sminthopsis > Sminthopsis crassicaudata. The sequence goes on along the minus strand of NC_133619.1, from coordinate 82,817,655 downwards.
TCCTAATAAGGACATCTTTGTGGGTCAAGGAAGGTAGGCCTGTGGAGCACCCACAAATCATAAATTCTCTTGGACAAGTCAACTATGATCTTAAAAATGTGCTCCCTCCTTCTCTCTCTCCCCCCCTTTTTCTCTCTCTCTCCCTTTCTCTCTTTCCTATACATATCGACACCTACACACAAATACACAAACATAAATACATGCACACACATATACATATAACAAATATATTAGCTCAATTTCTTTTCCTCCCTATTCCAGGAGCTTATAGGCATTGAATAAATGAATGATCAGATTAGATCTTTAGAAAACATTATTAGATTAAATCATTAGAAAACAAATACCCAATTAATTTTTTTTAAAAGAATCAACACTGACACTTTAATCTGTTCAGCTTGCTTCTTCTGCATAAGGAAACATACTTCCCTGTTTCTATAGGCATTCATCTTTAAAAAACAAACAACAAAAAACCCCCAGCAACAACAATCCAAAAAACTGAAAATAAAGAATAAGTCTGGGAGAATCACTAAGCAGTCCCATCAGACCATTAACACTATGAGCTGAGCAGCCAGCACTGAATAGTTCCATGCAAATTAATTCAAAGCTCTACACCAGTCTCTCCTCTTTGCTGGGGTAAATATCTCTACTCCATTTCCTTGCTGCTCTATATCCCCAGGAGTTACTTTCCATCTACTAATCTATTTTGATTGTTCCACCATAGATTATCTGCTAGGAAATGAAGTCTGCAATTGGTGATCCAGCTTCCCTTATGCTTGAAAATAGTTCAAAGTAACTAGATCTCACCTGGTACATTCGGAACATATTCTTCAAATACTTATACTCCTTCACCATACTTTCTAGACAAGAGAAAATAAAACTGTCATCATTATTCCATTCAAAAGACATAGGCCACACCAATATACAGTTTAAAAACAGCTGAAAACATCACTAAGACTTTGTGGAACATCCTATATTACTCCTAATCAAACTTCACCCAGTCCTTATCATGAGTCAATATAATATGACAAAAGGGGCCTTACACTCCTCCCTATAGAACTTTGGTTTGGGTTCTCAGAACTTGGAAGAGCTAAGGTTTACTTGAAATGCCAGGTTAAAGTAACCTTAAATGTCTTCTCTCCATCAAAGACTTTTTTTTAGGGCTCAGGGAGCTTTCTTTATATTCCCAGTACATAGCAGAGTGCCCTGATCATACTAGGCGCTTAATAAATACTTGTTGAGTGGTTGTTATTCACCCATTGCAGGGTGAATAATAATAAGAATAGCACCTCACATAGGTATAGGGCCTTTTCCTTTTCCAAAGTACTCTGATACACATAGATCTATTTATTTATTTATTTAATTGCTCATCACAATAGCTCTGAGGGTAATGTAGGGAAGAGATTCTTATGTCCACAGTAACTCAGCTGGGATTTGAATTGTGAGTTTCTCATTTCCTGTCTTGGTATAAATGTTGATAAATAGATTTCCTTTCTTTTAGTCATTCTCTTCCAAACTTTATGAAGAAGAGAAGAGAAACTTGGCAGATGCTTTCCAATTAATCTGTGTTCCTTGCCATGCTCCAGGAGCTTTCTTATAGAACATTCTACCCAGATTGTAGCTGTACCTAGCTTTCCTTGTGCAGAGTTCTTCTCCATCTTCAGGGCTGCTTTATACCTTTCCTCCAAAGCAGTCATTGCTACAAGATGAGTCTCCTTGAGTTCTCTGTGTAGTCACCACAGGAGAAATAGTCATCAATAAAAGAATGTCTGAATAAAGCTATTTTTTCACCCACCAAAGCTAGAAAGATATAGCAGTCACAGGGAGCCATAGGCATCCTGATAAGGCTACACCCCAACTAAAATTTGACCCTAACCCTAATTCTAAAACTAACCCTAACAGAGGGTCAGAAGGGTAGCTAATCTTAGAATGTTCTCCAAAGGCCTTTTGTACATATCTATACTTTGTTACTGAGAAAATCTGACACTTTGAAAGGTCAGCTATGTTAAACATATCAGATGAGGCAGTCGCTGATAAATCTTTTGCTTAGTAATTCATGGTCAGCCTCAGATCTAGTAGTTCCTCCACTTTCCTGAGAGCTTTCTTTATAATCCATAATGTTGGCAATTTTCTAGACAAAGGGTCTCAAAATTTAGTGTATAGATGGCACAGTAAATAGAGTGCATGGGTCTGGAATCAGGAAGACCTGATTTCAAATTTGGTTTCAGATACTAGCTTTGTGACCTTAGGCAAATCACTTAACGCTGAATGTTTCGATTTCCTCATCTGCAAAATAAGCTGGAGAAAGAAATGGAGAAAAATACTCCAGTATCTTTGTCAAGAAAACCCCCCCAAAAAGAATCAGGAAGAGTCAGACACAATTGAAAATGACTGAACAACAATTACAATGACCGTAGTAGTTATTTATGTTATAAAATTTACACAAAAATAGAATTTAAGAAGTGTAGAAATAAAAATGAAATCATGCTTGGTTCTAGTGACAAAAGAAAGCCATTGGAGTTTGCTGAGTAGGAGAGTTGACATAGATCTGAATTTTTGGAAAATCATTTTAGCAGCTTTGTGGAGGATTAGAGAAGACAGGAGCTGGAGGGAGAAAGACCAATTAGGAGGCTATTACAAAAGACCAGGGGAGAAGTGATAAGAGACCGAATTAGGATGGTAGCTATATGTATAGACAAAAGATGATGTAGGAAAGTAGAAAGATTAGACAACTAATTGGATGCAAAGGATGAGTAAGTATAGAGAAAGACCTGAGAGCTTACAAATCTGGGTAGCTAGAAGGATGACAATGCTCTCAAATACAACAGAGCTCAAACAGCAAGGTGACAAAAATCTCAATTTTGAGACAGTGCCAACTCTTCCCCACTCCCACCTCCACCCAGAACTAAGCAGAATCCAATTCTAACAAAGTTGAAATTCAAGAAGTAGGCTAGAACAATGAGTAAACAATAACAAATAATAATAACCATAAATTGGTGATAGGGCAGGTCAAGACACAGACTCAGAAGATTATATTATGAAAACAATCAAAATCTTAATGAAAAATGAAGATTGGACACAAGTCCAACAAGAATTCTTAGAAAAAGCTAAAGAAAGAGATTTTAAAAGATCAAAAATGGTATTAAAATTAAATAAAAGCAAGAGAGAAAAATTGGGGGAAAGAATGAGGGCAATGTAAGAAAATTATGAAAAGAGAGTTATTAACATACCCTTTAACCAATAATAACTACTACCTAAAAGATATATCCCAAAGAGATCAAAATAAAAGGAAGAGGAGCCATATGTACAAAAATATTTATAGAAATCCTTTTTGGGGTGACAAAGAATTGGAAATTGATGGGATGCCCATCAATAGGGGCTAAATAAGTTGTGGTGAATAACTGTGATGAAATACTACTGTTATTTGAGATGATGAGCAGCATAACTTTAGAAAAACTTGAGAAGAGTTATATGAACTGACAAAAAGTGAACTAAGCAGAATAGTTTAATATTTACACAGTACTGTGCATCTACAAGGTAATGGGAGATGGGGGAAAAGGGAAAAAAGGGAGATGTGGCTATGTTGAGGACAGAAGTTTTATGAAAACCAGAGGTACTAGTGTTGGTGCTATGATTATATTATAACTTCCCTGAGAAGCCCATGCCTGGTACCAAAAGAAAAAGATCAGGAGATTGCACAGGCATAGAAAGGGTACTGAGTGTTGGGCAATAGTGGGTATAAAGGGTGTCATGCTTGTGTGGAAGACAAATCTCCATTGACAATCCTGGAGTGGACAGGTATGACCCATCTTCCTGACCTCTGGTTCAGTGATTGTAAACTTCTTGTGGTCATGCCATGGAGCCATGGGAATCTAGTGACCCTACTTTAGAGACTCCTATTCTAGATAGCAGCAGCTAAAAACAAAAGAAAAAAGCATGGGCTCAGAAATGTCTTTTTCTTGAAGCTACGCTGACTGTTGAGTGTGTAGTTATTGACTCAGAGACTTTTCAGTTCAGTCTTTCTGTTCCTCTTTTCTCTCTATGTCTCCCTATCTGCACTAACTGCTGTTCTTATTAATGTTTCCTAACTAGCAGATAGCGCTACAGAACAAGGGAGAGAAGGGAGAATGGAAGTAAAGTAGGACAAACTACAGAAAAGCTTAACAGCTGTTTTAGAGAAAGAATCACAAAAGCAAAATATACATCACAATCAACCAATAAGCAATTTGCTGTTTGCCGGGAATGGTGTTTAGTGGTACAAAAGCAGAAGGTACTTCTCCCAAGGAGTTCACATTCCATTGGGAAAGGCTAATGCATACAGATGTAATTGTATACCATTATACCAAATAGATATTGCCTAAGTAATTAGTGGAGGGGGGCAGGGCAGAGAGGAAAGTCCTAGCAGTTGGCTGGACTTATCTGGAAGCCAATGCTTGAATTGAATTTTTAAGGAAATCAAGGATTCCAAGAGACACAGGTAAGGTAGGATGACCCTTCAGTATGGCAGACAGGATATGGACTATTGCACATGAGGAATGGGAGGAAGGTCCACTTGACTGTACCATTGAGTGTGTGAAAAGGAAGCGATGTATAACAATGGAAAGGGATATTAGTGCTTAGTTGTGAAGAACCAAATGAGAAGAGTTTGATCCCTAAAGATGTTAGGGAGCTATCAGTTTCTTGAATTCATTTTCTTAGTGCTTTAAGATGTACCAAACATCTTTCTCCCAAAAACCCCATGAGGTAGTGAAAATGTTTTTACACCCACTTTTCTTCATTTTTTAGTTGTGTCCAATTTTTCATGATCATGTTAGGCTTTTCTTTGTAAAGAAAAAGGTTTGCCATTTCCTTCTCCAGTTCATTTTACAGATGAGGAAACAGATAAACAGGGTGAACTGACTTAATGGATCACACAACTGTCTATATCCAGTTTCTAGGAGAAAAAAAAAGACTCCAAGAAGTTAGATAAATCACCCATAGTCACACAGTTAAGTACCTGAGCTGGAATTTGATTCCTCTATAAGTACTTGATTGTTTTACTCTCTTTCCTCATTATTTTTGGTTTCAACTTGCAATTTGGTTTTTAGGAATTGCTCTTGTGGAGATTCCTTCCACTGATACAAATTAGCAACATTTCTTTAAGTGATCATTAGACATTGGAGAGAAGGTAAATGGCTTGCTTCTGGTCATACAGCTAACACTTATTACAGAAAGAATTAGAATTCAGATTTCTTTGATTCTAAGCCATATCTATTCACTAGACCTTTTGTCTCTCAGGCTTTTTATGAAAGACAAAAATAATCACACTGATATTAAAAATAAGGACTTAATTCCTGGGGAATGAAAGAAGCTATTGGATGAGAAAGTCCCAGTGCAGCCTAGCATCTTTTGGCATCAGAATGATTGTAGCACAGAGAAATCAGAACATGCTCTCTTCAAAGAATTCCAAGCTCAACTACCCCATTATCTTTAGACAGACTGACATGCTCCTCTCCTCACTTTCCCCCTCCCTTCAAGCAGCTGTTACCTCTTGCTATTTTCAAATTCTTTTTGGAGATCATTGTACCGGTTTTCCATTTCTTCTGTAAGCTAGAAAGACAGGTAAGGATTTAACAATAAGTACAGTCCTCCTTCAAGACCCACCTCATGTTCTATCACTTGTGTGGAGCTTCTAGCCCACAGAAAATTCCCCTTTTCACATCCCCTTTACATTTACCTTCTACAGCACATGAACTTTGGATGGTATCCATATCCCTGATCTTTAATTATGAAGGCAATTTTCTGACAATCCTAAACTTACTCAGATGTAATAAAACACATTTGGTCAAACAGAATAATGATGGGGCAGCACAACACTTTGATAGTAGGTGATGGTAATAGAAGGTGATGGTTTTCCATAAGTATCACAAACTGGCTGAGCTGTCATCAGAACAGCCAGTGAAACTCATTAATTTATTGGATCAACTGACTTAAAAGAAAATTGGTTAATCTGACTAGGATAGACAACTCCATCATATGGGAAAATTTTGGAAGAAGTAAATGGATCCTCCCTCCTCTCTACAGATTTAACTCAAGGCTAAAGGTCCCAGGAAATGTGAGCTGCCTACTCCAGACATGATTAAGCATCAGTGGACATCACAAAGTCCTCAGAATGTACTTCACATCTCCTTTGACCCATTTTAAATAGGAAGGATCAAAGGAGAAGGGAAAATGAGGATAGTCTTATAGTATTTCCATTGGTGACCTAGACATTCACAAAACTACCAAATAGCTGAGTAAAACTAGAGTCCCCCTTATAACCAACAGATAGAAAAGTTCTTCCTGGAGTAGGTTTGAACTGTGGCCCTGATGTTCCCATTGAAAAAAGTTGACCAAATAAAACTAAAAGGCAGCTCACCAATTTCTGAGAAGTTTGATGATCCCTGCTCATTTGTTCTATCACCGTGGTTAGCTCTGCGATCTGATTTTCTAAGTCAATAATGACATCTGTCCTGCAAAGCAGAGATGGTTCTCTCACTCATATAGCTTACCATTTCACGCCCAATCAGAGATATTAGAGAGGAACTGGCTGAGTTGGCAAAGTTATCTTGAGGGCAGCCTTGGTGAGTATTTGTCATGCCTTCAGTTCATCATGCTTGAGAGGAGTACCCTAGAGGAATAGGTTGGTTAGCCACGACTGTCTGGTATTCTTGTTCAGCTCACTCAGAAAGAAATGGATGGTATGGGACCCTTTTGACTAGAAAGAAATGGGAATGTACCAAAAATTTGTTATGAACTTGGATTAATGAAAAAATGGTGAAACATGGAGCTGGTTAGAGGGTTTGGAGTTAGAACTATTGCTGAAAATTGGGACATAGGCCAGAAATACATTGGGATGGGGAGGTCATTAAGACCTGAATTCATAGTCAAGAGATGGGTAGGATTAAAAAATGGTCCAAGAGGTGTATTCTGAAGGTCAGAAGTCTAGGTTGTCATATTGTCTATATGTTGTGGAACTGTCCAGAAATAGCATTATGGATAATTGAATTTGTGATAGGCATATTACCAGAGTCTATTTTAAAAGACAATACTAATCTATAGATAATTATACCCAATTCCTGATAAGAGTATTGAACAAAATACAGGTTAAGAAAAGATAGGAGTGCAGGATATAATGGTGACAGGATAAAGAAATGAAGAAGAAACAAATGAGAAAGTCAGATTCTTTGAATGATCTACATATTCAATACTCACATTTCATTCAGTATTCAGGTCCTAAGAAGAAAATAATTAGCAATTGGGCTATGAGGAATTGCCACTGACCTCAACTGGCTAAAGCTGTACTGTGAGACAGAGTTGGGATGGTTATTGCCTCTACTTTATTATATTGCCCATTTCCCCCCAACTACCATAGAATTATAGGAGACCATTGAAAAGAAAACAAGAGGCTTATCATAGTGGCTGTTCCAAATCTTCTCTTCTCTCTTCAAACTTCTAATACAAGTTTTCTTCTATCCTCTCAACCAAAGACTTTGCCCCTTACTTTCTCAAGAAAACGGTGACCATTCACAGGGAACTCCTTCTATCTTCTCAGATCCCTTGATATCATCCCTGTTTTCTCCTTTGCTCCAGTCTCTTCTCTCCTGCCTTGTCTTCAGCTATCTCTTCCATGACCTTGCCAAAGGCCTTGCTTCTGAGACTTGGTTGTTGGCCGCTTCCTCCATAACTACTATTTCAGGAAAAATCTGGCCAGGATGCTTATGTCATTTCTAGGATGCTCAAAATACTTCTTTCACTTACGTTGCTGCTCTTGAGGAACTTCTGCCCTGGAGACTGGTGAGAGGACTGCCTCTCTCAGATCATTAGTTCAGGAAAGCCTTTGCTACTATGCTTATTACTTTCCATTTGGAGGCCATCTTCTTCCAATTTCACCAAGTGCTTTATTTCAGCACTTGTAATCTTTCCCTCTTCTCCTCTAGTTCTGGAGCCATAAATCATAATCAAATCAATTCTTCTATTGTAGCTAGAGAATGTCAATATACTCCCCTATGGTTCCAAACATCATTCTCATAAATTTTCTAGATCAAAGTATACCTTTCTCATGTTTATATATTGTCAGTCACCATGAGACTTTAAGCTTCTTGTGGGCAGAGACCATTTTTGCTTTTGTATTTGTATCCCCAAGCATTCAGCACAGTGCTTGGGACATTGTACCTAGCAAATACTTTTTCATTTGTTCCTGAAGAGTAGGCCCTTCTCTTTGCCAAAGTCAAACCCTCTACAAGTACTCATGATTCCACCCCCACCTGTCTTTTTCACATTGGCCCCATTATAGCCATCTCTAAGTTTCTTCTAATCTTAAAAAAAAGTCTATACTTGATACTACTATCTCCACAAGCTATTACCCTATATTTCTCCTCCTTTTCTCAAGAAAACTCTGAAAAAGTTATCTAGACTTGTTTCTACTTACATTTCTCTCATTCTCTTCTAAAATTAGCAGGCTTTGACCTTACCTCTTCAAAGTTATTAATGATACTTTATCAGATTTAATGGTCTCTTTTCAATCCTCATCTATTGAAACTTCTTGTTTTTCCCATTCTCTTGGTTCTCCTCTTACCTGTGTGACCACTCTTTCCAGTCTCCTTTTCTGGATCATCACCCATGTTGTCTGTATCCATTAAATGCCAATGTATCTCAAGGATCATCCATTTGAGTCCTCTCCTCTTTTCTCTTTACACTTCTAGGCTTAATTTTCATTTAAATGAAGGTAATTCCCAAAGCTATGTCTAATCAATTTCTGTGTTATGATCAAGTTCTAAACAACCAACTGCCTAGTAGACATTTCAAACTGGATGATGAAATGAAACCTCTAAATAGATTTTGGAGTGACAGAACCTATAAAGAGATGGAATGAACAATTTTAAAACTTAAGATATCTTTAAAAAGATTTCAGGAAAGGTCAGTTTCTCTTGGGTGAAAGGGGAGATGGCTTAGGACAGATAGTTTTCTGGGCAAGTCTGCAGAAGGGTCTCACCCATAGCACAGATCAGCTGCCAAAACCTCTTAGTCCTAGCTCAATAGGACAATAGTATAGCACATCAGTGATGGAGCCTTCAATCCCAATCCAGAAGGCAAATTGCCACCAGGCCACAAGAGGTGACCACAAGAGGTGACCACAAGAGGCGACCACAAGAGGCCACAAATCAGGCTACCCTGGTGCTGTGAACAAGTCACCAAACACCAGAGGCTTTAAAGTGCTCAAAGCCAAAATTCAAAAATGCCCTAAAGCTTAAAGCCATACAAAGAAGCTTAGAACAATGACCCTTGTGCTCTAAGCTAAAGAAGTTGACTTTAAAAAGCCATGACATAGGCAAAAATAATTGAGCAACAAACAAAAAAGAACCTTGACCATAGAAAGCTACAATGGTGATAGGGAACATCAAAACACCA